>NW_004443988.1:12857767-12915224 GCF_000243295.1 Trichechus manatus latirostris
TTCTTCTTTGTCTTATCATATATAAATAATACTAATTTATTATTACTTATTCTAACATTCAGAGCATTTATTCCACTGTCCACTAAGTCCTCTCACTGCTATTTCATGGTTCTGTACTTGTAAGGAGTGTTTTATTGCTCCTCATAGTATTTACATTACCAACAACATACCTGTATTAGTCCATGCCAATAACTGTAGCACTTAAATTGATTCTGTGCATAAGTGCAAGCATCTGACAACTCATTATGTCTTCTATATGTTGTCAAGCTAGAGCATCTCCATACTGAAAGATCTATTTTTTTATTATAAATCAATTTTATTTCTCCATGTTATTACAATTAAGGCACTACAGTTTTTTTAAAAAAAAAGTGCTTATTCATAAAATTTTATTTTAGTATAGTAAAAGGAAATACAACACAATTTTTGTTTTAAAAAATTAGTGGTTTGTCTGATTGGGTTTATAACCATTGCCCTAGAGCAACAAACAACAAAGTCTAACTAAACTTTAGTATCTGAGAAAAAACATTCAGTACAACAAAATGTATTCTGCTTTGTAACCAGCTACTTCTTCATTAAGTTAATACATACTGTACTCCTAACAATCAAGCGAAAAAAGCAATACCAGTCTTACAGACAGTGAGGGGGGAACACAAATTCAAACAGATAATATTACGCACATCAAATCCATGAGACAGATGACAATATACATAGAAGGTAAAGGCTTTATCCAAGCCACACATCACTAAATGAACATATGAAGATACCATAAGATACCCAATGAAACTATTCAAGGGAATATAACTTAGAAGGCTGGTTTACTGTTTTGAGTTTTACCACAGTTGATTAGAATCAATTTCTTCCTATGTAATTCTGTAAGAGGGGAGGCCACTAAATGAATTATTATTTATTACATAGGAAATACACTCCCATGGTTTAAAAAAGTCAAACATTACAAAATGGTAAAAAATAAAAGTTTCTCATTATTCTAGTTATCCAATGTTAACAGTTTCCAGATTCTATGACTAACACAGGTATGTCATATGCATGTGTGCACATTCATACACAGAAATTATCACAATTAGGATCATACTGTTACAGATTGAAATGTGTCCCCCACCAAAATATGAGTTCTACATCCTAACCTCTACACCTGTGGTTATAAATCCATTTGGGAATGGGATGTCTTTGTTACGTTAATGAGGCAGGATTAGTATCAGGTGTACCTTGAGTCAATCTCTTCAGATACAAAAGAGATTAAACATGCAAGCTAGGAAGCAGAGATGGGGGAAGAGAGATGCCAAACCACACTAAGATCCCACAAGAGCAACAGCTAAAAAGACAAGGACCTTCCCCAGAGCCTGCACAGAGAGAAAACCTTTCCCTAGAGCTGGAGATCTGAATTCGAACCTCTAGCTTAGCTTCCTAAACTATAAGAAAACAAATTTCTGTTTGTTAAAGCCTTCCACTTGTGGTATTTCTGTTATACCAGCACTAGATAGCTAAGACACATACTATGCATACTTCTGTACAATCTGCTGTACACATTTATTATGTAAATAGAAAAGATCTAGCTCATCCTTCTGTAAAGGCTGGAAAATTCTCTAAGATAATGGATGAAATTTTAATTTAAACAGCCTCATACTGATTCAAATACGTAAAAAGTAGACTGAGTGCTTACTATGTGCCAGGCTATGAATACAGCAGCAAAAATACCTAAACATTATTCCTGCCCTCATAAAATTTAACTTCTAGTAATAAAAAAGTAAACAGCTGAGAAACATGATTTGTCAGATAGTGATAAATGCTAGAGAGAAATAAAATGGTAGCAAAGAACACAAGAAACGCTCGCATTGGGGGATGTTATTAAAATACGGTGGACTACAATGACAGGGCTCTAAAATACATAAAACAAACTCTTTAACAGCCTTGGAAAGAGAGAGAGACAGCTCCACAGTAATAGTAGGAGACTTCAACACACCACTTTCAGTGAAGGACAGAACATCCAGAAAGCAGCTCAATAAAGACACGGAAGATCTAAATGCCACAGTCAACCAACTTGATCTCACAGACATATACAGAACATTCCACCCAAAAGCAGCCAAGTATACTTTCTTTTCCAATGCACACAGAACATTCTCCAGAAAAGACCACATATTAGGCCATAAGGCAAGCCTTAACAGAATCGAAAGCATCAAAATATTACAAAGCATCTTTTCTGACCATGAAGCCATAAAAGTAGAAATCAGTAACAGAAAAAACAAGGGAAAAAAATAAAACTGAACAAGACCTTGCTCAAAAACTACTGGGTTACAGAAGAAATTAAGGATGGAATAAAGAAATTTACAGAATCAAATGAGAATGAAAACACACCTTTATCAGAACCTTTGGAACACAGCAAAAGCAGTGCTCAGAGGTCAGTTTATAGCAGTAAATGCACACATCCAAAAAGAAGAAAGGGCCATAATCAAAACATTAACTCTAGAATTTGAATACAAAGAGAGCAGCAAAAGAAGCCCTTGGGCACCAGAAGAAAGCAAATAACAAAAATTAAAGCAGAAATGAATGAAACAGGAAACAGAAAAACAATTGAAAGAGTTAACAAGACCAAAAGCTGGTTCTTTGAAAAGATCAACAATATTGATAAACCATTGGCCAAACTGACAATAGAAAAAGAGGAGGAATCAAATAATGCAGATAAGAAATGAGATGGGCAATATCACAACAGACCCAACTGATACGAAAAGAATCATAACAGGATACTATGAAAAACCGTACTGTGACAAATTTGAAAACCTAGAGAAAATGGACAAATTTCTAGAAACTCACTACCTACCTAAACTAACACAAACAGAGGTAGAACAACTAAATAAATCCATAACAAAACAAGAGGTTGAAAAGGTAATTAAAAAAACTCCTAACAAAAAAAAAATCCCTGGCCCAGATGGTTTCACTGGAGAATTCTACCAAACTTTCACAGAAGAGATAACACAACAACTACCAAAGGTACTTCAGAGCATAGAAAAGCATGGAATACTCCCAAACTCATTCTATGAGGCCAGCATAACCCTGATACCAAAACCAGGTAAAGACACCACAAAAAAGAAAATTACAGCTCAATATACCTCATGAATACAGAAGCAAAAATCCTCAACAAAATTCTAGCCAAGAGAATTCAACAACATATCAAAAAAATAATTCACCATGATCCCATGGGATTTACACTAGGTATGCAGCAATGGTTCAACATTAGAAAAACAAAGTAATCTATCACATAAATAAAACAAAAGAACCACATGATCTTATCAATTGATGCAGAAAAGGCATTTGACAAAGTCTAATACCCATTCATGATAAAAACTCTCAACAAAATAGGAACAGAAGGGAAATTCCTCAACATAATTAAGGGCATTTATACAAAGCCAACAGCCAACATCATCCTAAATGGAGAGTCTGAAAGCATTCCCCTCGAGAACGGGAACCAGACAAGGATACCCTTTATCACCACTCTTATTCAACACTGTGCTAGAGGCCCTAGCCAGAGCAATTAGGCTAGAAAAAGAAATACAGGACATCAAAATTGGTAAAGAAGAAATGAAAGTATCTCTATTTGCAGATGATATGATCTTAGACACAGAAAACCCCGAAGAATCCACAAGAAAACTACTGGAACTAACAGAAGACTTCAGCAAAGTTTCAGGATACAAGAGAAACAGACAAAAATCAATTAGATTCCTTTACACTAACAAAGAGAATCTTGAAGAGGAAATCACCAAATCAATACCACTAACAATAGCCCCCAAGAAGATAAAATACTTAGGAATCAATCTAACCAGAGACGTAAAAGACCTATACAATGAAAACTACAAGACACTACTGCAAGAAACCAAGAGAGACCTGCATAAGTGGAAAATCATACCTTCCTCTGTACAGGAAGACTCAACATTGTGAAAATGTCAATTTTATCCAAAGCGATCTATAGATACAATGCAATCCCGATCCAAATTCCAATGGCATTTTTTAATGAGATGGAGAAACAAATCACCAACTTTAAATGGAAAGGGAAGAGGCCCCAGGTAAGTAAAGCATTACTCAAGAATAAGAACAAAGTGGGAGGCCTCACATTACCTGATTTTAGAACCTGTAATACTGCCTCAGTAGTCGAAACAGCCTGGTATTGGTACAACAACAGATACACAGACCAATGGAACAGAACTGAGAATCCAGATGCAAATTCATCCACCTACGAGCAGCTGTTATTTGACAAACACTCAAAGTCCAATAACAGGGGAAATGACAGTCTCTTTAACAAACGGTGCTGCCATAACTAGATATCCATCTGCAAAAATATGAAGCAAGACCCATACCTCACACCATGCACAAAACTTCAAAATGTATCAAAGACCTAAATATAAAATCGAAAACAATAAAGATCATGGAAGAAAAAATAGGGACAATGCTAGGAGCCCTAATACATGGCATAAACAGAATATGAATCATAAGTAACAATGCACAAACCCCAGATAACTGGGAGCTCCTAAAAGTCAAACACTTACGCTCATCGAAAGAGTTCACCAAAAGAGTCAAAAGACAGCGTTCAGACTGAGAAAAAATTTTTGACTATGACAAATCTGATCAGCATCTAATCTCTAAAATCTACAAGTTACTGCAAAACCTCAACAATAGACAAATAACTCAATTAAAAAATGGGCAAAGGACATGAACAGGCATTTCACCAAAGAAGACATTTAGGCAGCTAACAAATACATGAGGAAATGCTCACGAGCATTAGCCATTAGAGAAATGCAAATCAAAACTACAATGAGGTATCATCTCATCCCAACAAGGCTAGCATTAATCCAGAAAACACAAAATAATAAATTTTGGAGAGGTTGTAGAGAGACTGGAACACTTATACACCATTGGTGGGAATGTAAACTGGCACAAACACTTTGGAAATCGATTTGGCGCTTCCTTAAAAGCTAGAAATAGAAGTACCATATGATCAAGTAATCCCACTCCTTGGAATATATCCTAGAAAAATAAGGGCCGTCACACAAATAGGTATATGCACATCCATGTTCACTGCAGCACTGCTCACAAAAGCAAAAAGATACAAGCCACCTAGGTGCCCATCAACGGATGAATGCATAAACAAATTATGGTATATTCACACAATGGAATACTAACTATAAAGAACAACGATGAATGTGTGAAACATCTCATAACATGGATGAATCTTGAAGGCATTAGAAATAGTCGCAGAAGGACAAATATTGTATGAGACCAGTACTATAAGAACTCAAGAAAAGTTTTAAACACACAAGAAAACATTCTTTGATGGTTACAAGGGTGGGGAGGGAGGGAGAGGGGTATTTACCAACCAGATAGTAGAGAAGAATTATCTTAGGTGAAGGGAATGACAGCACACAATACAGGGGAAGTCACCACAACTGGACTAAACACAACCTAAGATGTTTCCTGAATACAACCAAACACTTCCAGGGACAGAGTAGCAGGGGTGGGGGTCTGGTGACCATGCTTTCAGAGGACATCTAGGTCGATCTGCATAACAAAGTTTATTAAGAAAATGTTCCGCATCTCATTTTGATGAGTGGCACGTGGGGTCTTAAAAGCTAGTGAGCGGCCATCTAAGATGCATCAATTGGTCCCAATCCACCTGGAGTAAAGGAGAATGAAGAACACCAAAGACACAAGGAAAGTAGTAGCCCAAGAGACAGAAAGGGCCACATAAACCAGAGACTCCATCAGCCTGAGACCAGAAGAACTAGATGGTGCCTGGCTACCACCAATGACTGCCCTGACAGCGAATACAACAGAGTCTCTGACAGAGCAGAAGAAAAGTGGGGTGCAGAACTCAAATTCTAGTAAAAAGACCAGACTTAATGGTCTGACTGAAACTGGAGGGACACCGGAAGACATGGTCCCCGGACTCTCTGTTAGTCCAGAACTGAAACCATTCCCGAAGCCAACTCTTAACATGTAGATTATTCTGGACTATAAGACATAAAATGATACCGGTGAAGAGAGTGCTTCTTAGCTCAAGTAGGTACATAACATTAAATGGGTAGCTCCTGTCCGGAGGCGAGATGAGAAGGCAAAAAACGGGCAGAAACTGGTTGAATGGACACGGGAAATCCAAGGTGGAAAGGAGGAGTGTGCTGTCACATTATAGGGAGAGCAACTAGGGTCACATAACAATGTGTGTATAAACTTTTGTATGAAAAACTAACATGAACTGTGAACTTTCACTTAAAGCACAATTTAAAAAAAAAAAAAAAATAGGGTAGACAAGGAAAGCCTAACTGAGGAGGGGGCATTCGTGCACGTATCAAAAAGAGATGAGGAAGCAAGTCCTGGTGGATATCTATGGGAAGAATGTTCCTGACAGAGAAAAAAACAAGTCTAGATGCAGGAGCATGCCTAGTATGTTCAAAGAACAGCAAAAAGGTCAACACGGCTAGGTCAACAAGAGCAAACGGGACAGAAGTAGTACGTAAGGTCAGAGAGGCTGTAATGGGACAGATAATTTATAGCCTTATAGGTCATCATAAGGGCTGTGGAAGAATGAAAGCAAAAAGGATGTTACTGAAATAATACAGAAGAAAGATGATGGTAGATTGGACTAGAGTAGTAAAACTAGGTATTTTTAAAGTAGATCTGAAAAGATTTACAAATGGATTTGGACTGGAATATATGAGGAAGAGAGAAGTAAAGGATGACATTAAGGTTTCTCATGTGAGAAAATGGAAAGAGGTTGTTGCCATTTACTAAGATGGCAGAACTGCAGAAGAAACAAATCTTAAGCATCCAGGAAAATGCCATAATAAGTTCTCTTATATACAGAGCACTATATCCAAGGCTTCATTCAGTTCTAGGAGTTTTGGAGACGTTTCTGGGTGGTGCAAGTGGTTAAGCACTCGATTGTAAGCTGAAAGGTTGGCAGTTGGAACCCACTCAGCAGTACCTCGGAAGACAGGCCTGGTGACTGACCTGGTTCCAAAAGGTCACAGCCTTGAAAACCTCATGGAGCAGTTCTACTCTGCATACACAGGGGCTCCACATGTCGGAATCAACTTAACGGCAACTAACAACAACATATACCTGTGGAAGGCAGTGGTGGTTCAGTGGTAGAACTCTCGCCTGCCACGTGGGAGACTTGGGCTCAATTCCTGGCGATGCATCTCAGTCACAGCCACTACTCATCTCTCAGCGGAGGCTTGCATGTTACTATGATGCTGAACTGGTTTCAGCAGTTTCCAGATTAAGAATGATTAAGAAGGCCAGTCAATCTACTTCTAAAAATCAGTCAATGAAAACCCTACGGATCCTGTCTGATCTACAACTGATCACGGAGATAAGCACAGGACGGGACAGCAATTCATTTCCTTGTGCATGGGGTTACCATGAGTTGGAGACCAACTCGACGACAGCTAATAAATATATACCTCACAAATAACAAGGTTTTATCAAGAGAAAAATATAACTTATTAAGTCCTACATGTACCTGAAAGTTGTGGAAATGTTTAGCTAGATTAATTATGCACTTTTGAAAGGGAGGTAAAATGTCAAGTTAGGTCACAGTTGTAACAAATCCTTTGGTATTACTTAGTTTAATTACATTTAATTGTATATATAGATTATGTACATACCAGCCACTGCTGCCCATAAACAAATACATGATTTTTGGCGATGTCAACTCTATCCCATGCCAGTGTAAGGATAAGCTGGTCAAATGCTGATGCATTAGTGCCTAATTAAATAAAGAAAATAATTGAAAAGTTCAACTAATTTATCTCCATTAAAATGTGAACACTTATGAATTCTCCCCACTCCCCTTTAATTAACTTACATAGCTGGTGTCAGCCACCATTCTGAAGTAGCCTGCCCCAGAGAGAAAAAGTTACCCAGGGTCGAGGACTTTTATTTTCCGATTATGGAAAGCTCATTGCAAACCATTCAGAATGCAGAAAATGAGAATAAAACAAAAATCATCTGTTTCTGTAACAGAGACATTACTGACTGTTTAGATTCTGAAAAAATATTCTTTCAAGTGGATAAGCTCATACAAATACTTTAAATTATTTACTCAAAATTAGGATCATACCATACAAAGTGTTCAGTAGCCTGCTGTATGCACCTTAACATCACATCTTAGATTAGATATACCTTATGTAGATTACCACTTCTTAAAGGAGAGCTGCAATTTATTTAACAAATTCTCTACTTAGCGAATATGCAGATTATTTTGATTTTTTTGCTGAGTATATTTTTGTGCATGTTTGATTATTTAAAGAGAATGATTTTCTAGAAGTAAAATTGCTGGGTAAAAAGATACATACTTTAAGGTTTTTAATATACTGCCAATTATATTCCAGAAAGGTTATGCTACCTCATTCATCCACCAGGAATGTAAGAATGGCCATTTCTCCATACACCAGTAAGAGGGAAATTTTCTACTGTTGTTTTAATTTACTTTTATTACTAAATTGTTCACTATCTTTCCACATTTCCTCCCCATGCATGTGTATTCTTCAGCAAATATCTTTTACATAAATTCTAACTTATTCTTCTATAAGGTATTCATCTTTTTAATAACTTATAGCCACTCTCTGTGATCTTTCCAAGTTATTTGTTCCTTATTTGCCTCTTCTATAAAATGGGAAAAATAATAGGAAATATACATCTTAGGGCTGTCACAGGGATAAAATGAGAAAACAACATAAACCACAAAGGCACAGTGGTTAGCATACAGAAAGTATATGGCAAGTATTAGTGCTCTCTTTTCATTTTATTTTTATATTTTCATACCATCCATTTATTGATTTTCTTCTTTATGGTATCTGGGTTTCCCATTACTTACAATCTTTTGGTCCCAAGATAACAGAAATATATTACCTTATATTTTATTGTAGTATTTTAAAAAACTGTGACCTACTAACAATATAATCTGGTCTAATATTTGGGAGATCCTTGTGAATGACAAGACAGTGCCGGCTTGCTCGGCTCCTGCCTACATCACATCATACTTAGACTTTCAGGTACCTGGATGGCACACCATTCTAATGCCTAATTTTTGAAAAGATTTTTCCCAGTATTATTGTATCAGTTTCATGTCTTGGCAGCAAAATGGGAGGGAAAGAGTTCAATGCTTGCATGTGCATCAGCCTCTCAGTCCTACAAAATATGATTAGTTTTCTTTTCACATTTTCCCTTCAGAACAAAAACAGTGTGTTGCAGAATACTATGTTTAATTTCTATCAACAAATATCTTAACAGATTTAAACACTAATTTTTCAGCTGATTAAGAACAGAATACATACTTAATACTTTTTAATTATTCACTTGAAATGAAATACATTCTTAATGGGATAACTAGATGGTTATGGCGGCATAAACCCTGCTATGAATTTTAAAAAATATATTCTACAAGTTAAAAAAACAAAAAGCCTAACTTACTGCCAAAGAAGCCATCATTGTGTCCTTCACAAAAGAAAAAAATTACTGAAAAATTTACTTCCCAAGCATTTAATCAAATTAAAAAGCCCTATCTTATGTAAATAGGCTATAAATTAAAGATCTTACAAATAAAAGCATTAAAAATCTTACCTTTTAGCAGTGCAGTAAGTATTGCTACATCTATATCTTGATGTTCATCTGATCCAATGTGGAAAACAGTGATCTATTTAAAGATTATAACATTATGCCACTGTATTTTTAAAGATAACATATCATAAAACAGAAAATAACTTCGAACTACATGGGAGATATATATATACTGTTTTAATTTTTGGTCAAAAATGGCATTTCAAACCTTTCCTCCCCACCGCACCCCAGAAAAAAAAAGAAAATTTAAAGATCTGGTTTAATTTACCAAACAAATGGCAGGTTATTCAAAACGTCTAGCTTTATATTATATTCATTTTTTGACCTACGTTACATTCCTTACTAAAATATAAGCAATTTATGCCTGAGGTTATGTGTTACTCATCAAAGTAAATCCTGCTGTTCCTTTTACAGTATGAACACTTATTTATTCTAGTAATACAGGCGTTATTGAGAAATGTCTGTTTTGGTCAATCCTTTTACAGAAAATTTTCTTTAAATCATTTGAAGGTAACATCATTACAGAATTTTTGTTTAATAACATTTTTCACTGAGTAAAAGATTATTATAACTCCAATACAAATTTTTTAATTCACTTCATTTCACAGTGTTCAAACACTGGCAATGAAAGAAGATAGCAAATCAGATCATGGTATTATCCATCTACTTAGAGTTGTTTAAAAATTTTATCTCTGAAAACTTAAGCCCATTTAGATGACTGAAACTAGGTAGCACTGATCTTTACTTTTCACAGGCCTGAGCACTCACTACGACTAAAACTGTTTAAAAAATTTTTCCAAAAAAATTTATCAGAGAAGCCACTAACAAATATGTAGAGTTCTTCCTTGATACTGGACATAATCTTTTCAGATCTAGTTATGAAACATTTCCTAAAACAGAAATATAAATATACTGGTCAATACCATATAAAAGCTACAATCCTTCTTCCATGATCTCTCTCAGCTTGTACAGAACAATAAATGACATCTTCACATAGTTAAAAAAGAATTAAAAATTTAAAATCCAACTTAAAAACAAAAATATTTCACCAATTTAGAATGTGCTTTGAATGAAAGAAAAAAGCCTATTCTGCTGAGATCTACTTACAAGTTCCTTTTTTTTCATGCACTCCATCAGTGTTTGAAATAAATGAACTGCTTCACTCTGGCCAAAATTAAATGTTTTTTTGATAGTTGAAATAATATCAGGCTCTGCTGCATCAGGAAGACTCCTGGGTTAAGAGGAAACATACTTAATCCACTGATTTAACCTTCCATTATTTATAGGATTTAACATGAAGTGCACGCAGATCTCTGCAAGACCTTTAAAGATACTGTACTAACATTAAATACTTGACCCTAAGTAGAATTATCTTCTTCTCTAGGACACACGATAATTGAAAAAAAAAAGTGATTTTTCTCTTTGTATTACTTTATGAAAATTTTTACAAGGCATGTGTTTTTACTGTTAAGTACTCTCAAATTTTGTAAGACATTATGTAAAGAGAATTCCAATATATTGTTATATAAAACAGTACTTCAGCAAGATGTTTTAAACATAAACACTCACATTTTAATTTAGTTTTTTGAATGAGTAATGTATTTACATGGTTCAAAAATATAAAATAATATAAAAATTAAACAAGACACAGATGTGGCAACAAGTATTGCACCACTTAAAGGATTTTTAATTTTTGTTTCTAAGATCTTTAATTTACACACTATTTATATAAGATGGGGCATTTTAATTTGGCTAAATGCTTGGGAAGTGAATTTTTCAATAATTTTTCTTTGTGAAAGACACAGTGATAGTTTTCTTTGGCAGTATGTTAGGCTTTTTTTTTTAACTAGTAGAATATATTTTTTAAAGTTCATAGCAGGGTTTACACCACCATATCCATCTAGCTATCCCACTAAGAACGTATTACATGTATTACATTCTTAATTGACTAGAAAATACAAAATATAAAAATATGAAGCCACAGTGAAAAGTTTCCTTCCCATCTACCCAGTTCCCATCCCAAACCTCTTTAGGAACTATTATTAGTGTGTATAACTTTACAGAATCTCTTTATATACATATCTACAAATACTTGTCTCCTTTTTTTTTTTCTCCATAAAAGGTAGCACAATATACATTCGATACGCAAATCTTCCTTTTTCCATGTATATATTTTGGTAATCTTCCCAAGTCTAATACACAGATACCATCCTTATTCTTTCAGCTATAAACTTAATTGTGGAAATGGAATCACTGTGCGGAAGTACCATAATTTATTTATCTAGACTTCTTCTGATGTTTTATTTCATTCCAATCATTTACTATTATAAGTAACAGTTTAAAGAATAACTTTATACATACATCATTTCACATATGTACACCTGTAGGATCAATTCCCAGAAGTGAAACTATTGGGTCAAAAAATATATGCCTCTAACTCTGACAGATCTTTTTAAACTGTCCTCTCTGAAGGTTGTTATATTTTAACTCCTTCCAATAATAAATGAGACAGGCTATTTTCTCAAACCTTACCAAAGTATTATATTAAACTTGGTATTTTCATGTTCATTAAACACTGAAATGAATCCAATATTTTCAAACCACAAGCCTCTTTACATGAAGCTATTAAAACTTTGTTATTAAAAGAACACACAAATTACAGATTGAAAAATATTTGTTATACACTTATATTTGTTACACTCATCCACTTACCCTCCTTCTTCAGTTTGTTTATAAATATATGCTAGTAGATCTGCAGCTCTGCCTGTTCCTTCACATACAACTACTGGAACAGGAGGACTTTCCTGAAGGTATTCTAAAACTGTGAGGATAACATTGGGCCCACCCTCAAATATGAGTGCCATCACAGGGACACCTTGGCCAATTCCTAAAACAGGTAAAAGTTAAATTTAAAAAAACGGCAAAATTCAGTTAATTTAATCTTACCATTCACTCAATCAAACAAACAAAACTAAAACATAATTTCCTTTAAGAATAAGTGCTGACATCACTTTAAGCATTCAATGTGATACCAGTCTGGCAAAAATAAATTAAATAATGAATAAATTACTTTTTCTTTGATAAAACTTTAAAATCCAATAAATAATACACACATCAAAGAATTCATATACTCAATGAAAAATAACATTATGTTGTTTATTTTACTAATCGAACTCTTTAAAACCCCAATTTTTGTTTTTAAAACACCCTGTACTGCGATGAGAGAATATATTTCTGAATTGTAACTTATGCTGTGACTTCACCATTATCTAAATGCACTGTTGTGTAAATTTTGTACTTTTATTTCACTTTTTCATGGCATTCACCTTCTTGATGTCCTAGGGTTACAAAATTTCTTCTAATTAAAATAAAAATCTAAACGTTGAACCAGAAAGACTGGAAAGGAAAACCAGTCTCAAGAATACCAACTTTCAAGATACATCTGCCAAAAGAGTGATGCCTGCACCTTTTATGAACTTTAACCAAGCTAATTCTTACTTTGTGACAAGTGATTTTCTTTTTTATTTTAATTTTCAATCTTCAATTTCAAAGTCATATACTGGAATATACGACACATTCAGAATATTTGGCTAAAATGAGGTTGCAATGACAACAGTCAATCTTTCTTACTTTGGCCTCAATACCTGAGTTATTACCCTTTTTGGCCTCAGTCTTCTTTTACTTAAAAAAAAAAAAAAAAAAAAACCCAAATCCATTGCCCTCGAGTCAATTCCAACTCATAGCAACGCTGTAAGACAGAGTAGAACTGCTCCATAGGGTTCCCAAAGAGCGGCTGGTGTATTTGAACTACCAACCTTTTGGTTAGCAGCAAAACACTTAACAATTCTGCCACCAGGGCTCTCTTCTTTTACTAGGTCATCTTATTTTGTCTAAGGTCAGCCATTCTTGGTTGTTTCATATGCTGTCTCCCTGTGTAATGAAGAGCACTTCAAAGAACATTCTGACGCCTTTCAGAATGTTGCTGGCAATTAATACAGCCCAGAATAATTTCAACAGTAACAAATTCATAAATTCCCTTACTAGCATGAATTCTTTGCTGATTAATAGTTTTTTCAAGTTCTCTTCTCAGTCTGACTTCTGCTCCATATTTTCCAACAGTGCCATCATCCACCAATATGAAATGGGAATGTAGATTATTCAGAACATTCAATTTGCTCAAGGGGTTCAATAAAGTTTGATAAGGAGCAACCACCTAAACACAATGGCAAATGTAAGAGTTAGTGGGCAGGATTACACATAATTTAAAACAAACTTTAAAATAAGGTGTAAATAAAAGAGGTAAAATTCTATTTTACATATGTAAACAAGCAAAAAATGTTAAAGACTATATAAAAAGGACAGACTATTAAGCAACTGAACTTAATCAATGAAGAACTAAATTGTACAATTTTATTTAGATTCTCACTGAAAAATTACATATTTCATCATCACATGCAAAAGAAGAAACAAACAAAATCAGCAATTTCTTTTCAATAGTCTCTTGATAAATACCTATAAGCAATTCAATTATCTTTAACTTACTAAATACTAGCATTTGACTCCTACTCTTAGTGACAAAATAAATTCTAAATGTCATGCAATCATTAAAAATTTTAATTGCAAAGACTGGCACGATATAGAAAAGGTGTGATATAATGCTATACAAAAAAATGCAGAAACCGTAACTGTATCCACACTATAATGGCAATGATTTATAAGTATAAATGTATTTTTAGAAGGACAAGAATATCTCAGGAAAAACTTTTTCTTCTCTTGTCTATTTATAAAAATGAGGTCATAAATTTTGGTCCATTTGTTATTAGCTTATAACACTCAGCATAAGGTCTTCAAGCTCCTTCCATACTGTAGCATATATCAAGACTTCATCTCTCCTACTGGCCAAAAAGTATTCCATTGTATGTGTGTACCACAATGGCTGTACCACTTTGCATTCCCACCAGCAATGGTTAAGGGTTCCAACTGGCCCACATTCTCGCCAACATTTGTTATTTTCTGTGATTTTTTTTTTTTTTTTTTTTTTTAAATCTTGGCCATTCTGTTAGGTGCCACTGAGTCAGTTCCAACTCAGTGATCCTATGTACAACAAAACGAAACACTGCCCAGACTGTGCCATCCTCACAATCATTGCAATGTCTGACGCCATTGTTGCAGCCACCGTGTCAATCCATCTCTGTCGAAGGTCTTTCTCTTTTTCACTGACCTTTTACCTTACTAAGCGTGATGTTCCTCTCCAGGGACCGGTCCCTCCTGATAACATGTCCAAAGTATGTGAGACGAAGTCTTGCCACCCTCACTTCCAAGGAGCACTCTGGCTATACTTCCAAGATAGATTTGTTCATTCCCATCACAGTGGGAGTGAAATGGTATCTCACTGTGATCTGCACCTGCATCTCTCTGATGACTAATGATGCTGAGCATCTTTTCATAAGTCTGGTGGTCCTCTGAATGTCCTCTTTAGTGGAACATTTATTCAAGTCCTTTGGCCATTTTATGACTGGATTATTTGTCCCTTTTTTGTTGTCAAAGTTTTATATTTTGATTATTAGATTCCTGTCAGATGTATGGTTCCCTAAGATATTCCCCCAATCAATAGCTTGTCTTAACACATTTTCGGCAAAGTCTTTTGAAGAACGAAAGTTTTTAATTTCTATGAGGTCCCATTTATTTTGTCTTTTGCTATTTGTGCTTTTGTTATTTCATTAGATACTTCATTGTTGAAAGGAAGACCGACAGCACAGCCCCTGCTTGTTCTTCAAAGAATTTTATGGTTTTAGTTTGCATATTTAAGGTCCTTAATCCATTCTGAATTTGTTTTTGTGTATATTGTGAGGCATGGATCCTGTTTCATTTTTCTGCCATGTGGAAATCCAATTTCCCTAGTACCATCCATTGAAGAGACTCTTCTTACCCCATCGAATGGACTCAGCACTCTTGTCAAAAATCAGCTGACCACAGACGTGTGGGTTTACTTCTGGACTCTCAATTCTATACCATTGATCTATGTGTCTACTGTTATACCAGTACCAGGCTATTCTGATTACCGCAGTTATATATACCCACTCCTCACTTATCCACATGGTTAGGGTCCAAAGATCAGTCTATTCTGTGAAAATTGGCATTATGTGAAAAAGGAAGATTTTTTTTCTGCTTTCAGATCATCCATTTGTCCAATTTTTTTTAACTTAGAAAATATGATCACAGCAATAACAGCGAAGATTTACTGATGTGCTCATCACTGTGGTAAGTCCAGTTATACATTATTCCTCTGCAGAGAAGGAGGCTTACAGGAGACAAAGCTGGATAAACCCTGGGTGTGTGACTGGAGGGCCCTCAACTTACCACTTCCCCTTCCTCCTGTGCTGGGTCAGAGTTTCCCTTGCAGAGCCACCTCCAGGGCTCCACTCCCACCCCTGCAAGCCCTGTGTTTACTATCCCATCTGGAGCCTGCACTACTCTCCAGACCTGGCAAGTCACTGAGGCTTGTGGCTTCCTGTGAGGGAGCTGGGAGCCTGGCAGCACACTCAGCTCCACTGTGGCAGGGGCTATGAGTCCAATTCGGCTCACTTTGTGATGTCATTAAACTCGCACACATTTCTTCCAAACACCCCCTCCAATGCCTCTTTCTTTCCTCCCTTCCCACCTCACAGCAATTTTGGGCCACAGGGCCTAGGCCACAAAGGAGCTGGAAACCCAGGAGAGGCACCCACTGGCTCAGTGATGTCTGCACATCTCCCCTGAAGCCGTGCTGTCCCACACGGTAGCTGGATATGGCGTACCACAGGCAGGAGGGAGCAGAGGGTGTGGGGCAGCGTAGCCCAGCTTTCAGGAGGCAGCCTGGTGACCCTCCTTGAGGGAGGGGACGCTTTGTTACAGTTACCACCATGCCCGCCACCTCATTAATGTGCAAAATAGCCAGATAATAGATTTCTTACTACTGTTGCAAATGTGAAATGTCGGATGAGTCAGTCGGTAAGTGAAGAGTAGGTGTAGTATGTTTTAATCCCAGAAGTGTGAGCCCTCCTACTTTTTTCTTCTCTTTCAACATTGTTTAGTTATTCAGGACCTCTTGCCATTCCATATAAAGTTGAGGATTGGTTTTTCTATTTCTGTAAAGAAGGCTGTTTGAATTTTGATAGAGACTGCATTGAATCTTTAGATCGCTTTGGGTACTATTGACATCTTAACTATATTAAGTTTTCCAATCTATGAACATGGAACATCTTTCCACTTACTTAAATCTTCTTTAATCTCTTTCAGCAGTGTTTTACATTTTTCATTTTATAAGTCCTTCACGCCCCTGGTTAGATTTATTCCTAGGTGTTTTCTTCCCTTAGATGCTATTGTAAATGAAATTGCTTCCCTAATTTCCCTTTCAGATTTCTCACTGCTGGTGTACAGAAACACAACTGATTTTTGTTTGCTGACCTTGTGCCCTGCAACTTTCCTAAATTTCTGTATTAATTGTAGAAGTTTTCTTGTAGACTCTTTGGGATTTTCTACATACAGGATCATACCATCTCCAAATTCAGATTAATTTTACTTATTCTTCTCCAATCTAGATACTTTTTATTTCTTTTTCTTGTCTTAATGCTCCGGCTAGGATTTTTAATTCAATATTAAATAGAAGCGGTAAGAGCTGGCACCCTTCTCTTGTTCCCAATTTCAGTCTTTCTCCATTAAGTATAATGTTGGCTGTTGGCTTTTCATACATGCCCTGAATCATACTGAGGAATTTCCCTTCTATTTCAATCTTCCTGAGAGTTTTCATCAAGAAAAGGAATTGGATTTACGAAATGCATTTCCTCATCCATACAGACGATCATGTGGTTCTTGTCCTGTGCTCTATAGTGTATTACACTGATTATTTTATAATGTTGAACCATCCCTGCATTCCTGGAATAAATCCGACTAAGTCATGGTGTGTGTCTTTCTTTTAATGTGCTATTGGATTCTGTTTCCTTGTATTTTGTTGAGAATTTTTGCATCTGTATTCATAACAGACATAGGCCTGCAATTTTCTTCTCTTGTCGTGTCTTTGTCTGATTTGGGCATCAGGGTCATGTTTGCTTCATAGAATAAATTAGGGAGTAATTTTCTCTAACTTTGAGAAGAGTTTACACAGTATTGGTGTCAATTCTTCCCTAAATGTTTAGTACAATTTCCCAGTGAAGTCATATGGTCCAGGACTTTCTTTTTGCTGGGAAGCTTTTGATCACTGATTTGATCTCTTCACTTGTTATGGGTCTGCTAAGACTTTCTATTTCCTCTTGAGTCAGTTTGGGTAGGTTGTGTGCTTCTAAGAATTTGTCCATTTAATCTAGGTCACCCAGTTTGTTGCATACAGATGTTCATAACATTCTGTCATAATTCTCTTTATTTCTAAAGGGTCATTTGTAATGTTCTTCTTTGATTTCTTATTTTGGTTATTTGTATCTTTTCTTGTCTTTGTCAGTCTAGCTAAAGGTTTGTCGATTTTATTGATCTTTTCAAAGAACAAACTTCTGGTTTTACCGATTCTCTCTATTGTTTTTCTGTTATTCTATTTCATTTATTTCTGCTCTGATCTTTTGTTATTTCCTTTCTTCGGGTAGGTTTAGGCTTAGTTTGGTCTTCTCTTTCTAGTTCCTGGAGTTGTCAAGTTAGGCTGTTAATTTGAGATCTTTCTCATTTATTGCTATATGTTTTTGCCTTTGCTGCATCCCTTAAGTTTTGGTATGTTGTGCTTTCATTTTCATATGACTCTTAAGAAATCTGTGATTTCTCTTTTGATTTCTTCCTTGACTCACTCACTGGTAGTTTAACAGTCTGCTAATTTCCATATGTTTGTGTATTTTCCAAGGTTTTCTTCTGTTATTGATTTCTAGCTTCACTCTATTGTGGTCAGACAAAATACTATGTATGATTTCAATCTTTTTAAATTCATCAAGACTTGCTTTGTGTTTCATAATGTGGTCTATCCTAGAGAATGATCCATGTGCACTGAAGTAGAATGTATATTGTGCTGTTTTTGAGTGGAGTGTTCTATACATGTCTGTTAAGTGTAGTGGTTTATAGTGTCATTCGGTTCCTCTGCTTCCTTGCTGATCTTCTTTCTAGACGTTCTGTCCAGTACTGATAGTACTACAATAACAGATGGAGACTTAAATACACCACTATCTATTTTTCCCTTCAACTCTGTTGTATTTGCTTTATATATTTAGGTGCCCTGATGTTGGGTGTACATGTATTTATGACTGTTAAATCTTAATTGACCCTCTTGTCACTATATAATGACCATCTTTATTTCTTCTGACAAATTGTGTCTTAAAGTCTACTTTGTCTGATATTAAGATTGCTACCCCAGCTCTCTTTTGGTTATTATTTGCATGGAATATCTTTTCTGTCCTTTCACTTTCAACTTATTTGTGTCCTTGGATTTAAAGTGTGTCTCTTATAAACAACATACAGCTGGATTTTTTTTTTTTAATCCATTGTGCCACTCTCTGCCTTTTGATTGGAATATTTAGTCCATTTACATTCACTTACTTCTGCCATTTTGTTTTTTGTGTGTCTTAAGCCTTCTTTGTCTTTGTCCTTCAGTACTGCTTGCTTTTTTGTTTTGTTGGTTTATTGCAGTGAGCCTCTTTGGTTCCTTTCTCCTTTTCCTTTTGTGTATTTTTTTTATGAATTTTCCTAATGGTTATCACGAATATTACATTCAAAAGCTTGTATTTATAACATTCTAGAATAAGTTGGTACCAGCTTAACTTCAATAACATACAAGAAATTCTATATACCCATACTGTTCCTCTCTCCGTTTTGTCATCATCGCTCATTACATCTTTATATAGGAAAAAAAATACTTTAACTTAATCTGAAAAGTATGGTATGCTCATGAATATCTTAAGTTGATATGCACTACTCTTGCTACAATTTTATTTAAACGTATATTCAAATATTACAAATTTTTTAAAAAATCATTCTTACATCTCTCCCAACAAGATCATTTCTATTTTCAATTACTCCCCATGGAGCTATTCCGATAGTGCAAATTTTTCGAGATGATCTGGAAGCATGTTCTTGGAGGGCATCACCAACATGTTTTGCCACACCTGTACATACAAAATTTTATTCATTTTACTTGAAAGTCTTTATTCTGCTGAGAACAACCCCGGGCTCAATCTATAACATTATAGCTTATGATATATTTCTTTACCCATATAAGATATAAGACAAAAAAGTCCAAAAGCCAAACTTAAAAAGAATATCCAAGGACAAGAAAGAAAAGAAAAAACCCACAATGCTGACTCACTATGACTACCTGAAACACATATAAAACTATCTTTTACCATGTTGTTAGGCCTAGTCCTTTCTCATATTTCTCCTCCAAATAATTCTAGGTTTTTGTTATTATTCTACACATTATCTAAAGAAAAGTAAGAGTATGACTTGGTGGAACAAGCCCATAAGGAAAACACACAACCAGCAGCTACAAAAGTTGTCCAATTGAATAAAAAATGGAGGAAAGTAGAAAAGACAAGTCAAAAGACCATATATCTCAACATTATCATTCAATTTGATTTCTAAACTGTATTAGATTTCATCCCTCACCTGAAACAGACTTAGTCTATTTTCAAAATATCACCCAACTATCTTTGCTCTTGTTACCATTTTGCTTAAAATCATCCCTTCTCATGCAGAGTAAAGGTCAAAGTGCTTACAGTGGCCTACAAAGCCTTATAATGATCTGCCTGTTGCCCCTGCTATTCACTGTACTCCTCCATCGCCACCACACACTCATGACTTTCTGACCTCACGACACAGCCCTTCTTGCTTATTCCACTCAAGCTACACTAGACCCATCTTACTATTCTCCCAACACACTAGGTGTTTCCTCTCCTTTCAACCAATGATCTGCCCAAGTTATTCTTACATCTCGTTCTCTCATTTCCTTCTATCTCTACTCAAATGTCACCAGTGAAGCTCTTCCTGACTATATAATAGTCCCTCCACCATCCCTTCTCTATAGTCCACGTATCTCCATAGCTCCTATCACTTAACATAATAAATAGTATTTTGTAATCTGTTAATTGTCTGCATCTCCCTAACTAGCATGCAAGCTCCATGAAGGTAAATATTTTGTTTGTTTTGTTAACTATCTATTTCCAGCAGCCACAAGAGTGTCTGACACATAATAAGTCTCAAAAGACAGATGTTGAATAAGGAAGTTGATGTCTGCAAACTGATTTAAGTAAACAATTATGTTTTACTTTGGCTATTAAAAATTAATTTTCCTTCCTTACATCCAATCCATATATGTGATGGGACAGGCTTAAAATGAAAGGTTTAAAAAAGGAAGTGACAGTATAATTAAATTTTGAAAACCACTTCTTACTCTGCCTAGGCAATGAATTGCCATTTTTATCAATTTACCGGTAGTCAGAAAGTAATCGGAATAATGCTTTGCTCTAGAGTAGGGGTCGGCAACCTTTTTTTTTCTGTAAAGCGCCAACAGTAAATATTCTAGACTCTGAGTAGTATACACCCTCTGTCAAAACTACTGAAGCACAAAAGTAGCCACAGACAATATGTAAACAAATAAGCATGACCGTGTTCCAATAAAACTTTAAAAAACGAGTGAGCTGGACTTGGCACATGGGCTAGAGTTTGCCAACCTTAACTCTAAAGTGATTTTTTAAAAGCCTAAATCAAAACCAAACACCTTTACACTAACCATTTTTACCTAGGAAATGGAGATTAGATTATTTCACAGAAGAGCCCTTTACGTTGATATTTCAGTGTTGACATTATTTCAAATATCTAGTTGATTTTATGAAAAAATTACAAACACAGTAAATATGACTGGTATAATCATAACATCACCTGTGTTTACTCCTCCAGTTAAAATCCAGGCTCCAGTTGTGACTGCAGCTTTAATAAGACCCTTTCCAATCAACTGCTTAATTCGTGGATGAAGCTCAAATTTCTGCATGCCCCCATGTACAGAGATAACAAGTTTGGGTAATTCCATTTGCCATTCTTTAAGCAGAAGTTGCAGAATGACTTCAGGTTTGGTGTCATATGATAGCCTCACATACTAAAAAAGATAAAACGGACAAAATAGTTGAGTATGTCCACAAGTTTCAGAATACAACATTATTATGACTTCAGAAAAATTTTATTTGAAGCAGAGTATACAAAAACTGATTTCATAGGCTACTTTCAATGTATTTAGACTCCCAGGAATAGCAATATAAAATGATTTTAAAGTTAGAAAAATCATTCTATGAGTTTTATAGAAGTAGTGGCGCTGTAATTTTTAAACTGTAAGACACACAAATGTTACTCTTTCTGTTCATATTTAATTAGCATTAACCCAGTTCACAAATTTATCCACAGTAATGATTACTCTGTTTAACTGTGAGTATGCAGTGAGTAAGAAACATTAAGGTAAGCTACAATGACAGGAAAAGGAAAGAAAATAATTTAAAATATGGAGGATTCTAAGATTCTTGCTATTAACAGAGGAAAACAGTGAATTATCTATTTGACAGTTTTGTTAATGATCTAATCCATTTATACCAGAATTGATTATACAGTAAGAAAAAAATATATATATATAAATATACAGATGTATATACGTGTGTGTATGATTGCTTCCTTTACTCAAAGTAACTGTGGATTTGATTAAACTGAAAAATGAGAAATTTTTAAATGACATTTCATGGCATTCAAATGGATTCAACAGTTTAACATTTAAAAGATCATTTTATAGAAAAAGTAACCAACAATAAGCTATCAATTCTGTGGAATTACTTCTTCTGGTTTGAAGAATTAAAATTTTTATCTTTCTGTAAGCAACATCACAAAATTTACTAGCTACAATAATTCTCTTTCTCTAAAGCACATATATGAATTAGCTTATAAAAACCCTGCAACAGTCAGAAAATGGAAGGGAAATTTATTGTCATCTCTAAGAAAGGTTCTTTGCAAAACAATATATTGTCTATTATTTTACAGAGATCAAATGCCACTGAAAATCTCCGTAGTGACAAACTAAAAATATCAGAATTCTATAAAACTGAGGAGACCTCAGAGTCTAGTAAGAGTGCTTTGTAAAGGGATTTATTCTATACTAAGTCTTTCTGCACTCATTCTATTTAACTCATAATTATACTTGCACACAAAGAGTTTGGAAAACAGCCTAAAGTTAATTAAAAAAAAAAAAAAAAAGACTGTTCGGAATAAATGAGGGGTTCCATTTCCAGCAATGATGGGCTAGATTGTTTTGGACTACCTCTGCCCCTAGAACTAGAGAAACTAGAAAAAAGATAAATAACATGTTTTAAAGCATCAGAGAGCTACCAAGGCAGTGAAAACTTGTAGGATCAGGATCCAAAAGAAAAAGAAAACTTATTAGCGTTGAGACCATCATTTGGCACTGCTTTTCACCCAAAGGCAGCTGGTGTTACTGAAATTCACAGGTTAGAAACTGAAAAGCTAAGTGAAGCTTTGGGGAGACATTTAGACTTAGGATGAGATAATATGACAAATATTGGAGGTCTGGGATGCAAGAAGGAGGGGCCCTACTAAATATTTCACCCTTTTGACTGAAATTCCAAGCAAAGCATACTAGAAGTAAGAGTGAACCAGAAATACAAGTCCTTAGTCTAGCTATTTACCAGAAGAAAGAGTAAATTCTCTCAGGAATAATCATCATCCACAGCCTAGAATTATCTCTACAATTTTCATTAACCATGTCCAGCAAAAAAGAAAAAGAAAAAAAAATCAGGCATACAAAACCAAAAGCCAAGAGGAAAAAAAACAGAAACAGATCAATAGGAGATCCAGATAATCAGGTTATCAGACATAGACTTTAAAATAACTATAATTCTACAACCAAGAATTGAAAAAAGACAAGACGAAGATTTTCAATATAGAATGAGAAACTAGAAAAAAAAAAATCAATGGAAAATTCTAGAGTGGGGAAAAATACCATTCTGAAAGTAAAAAACATAAAGAATGAGTTTAACAACAGATTAAATGTAGATGAAAAGAGTCAGTAACTAGGTCAGTAGAAAATAGTAAGACTGAAACAAGGAAAAATGAAAGGTTAGAAAAATAAAGAAAAAAGACATACAGGATAAAGGGGAAAACTAGAACATAACATGTAACTGGTATTTTAGAAGACGAGAGCAAGAACATGGCAGAAACAGTACCTGAAGAGATAATGTTCAGTTTTCCAAAACTGACAGACTCAGGAAGTACTAATACTGTATTTTTATGGAAATAACGCACACCTTCTATGTTTGTTTACCAAGTGCACCTCCCCCCATACCATATTTTCGTAAGCATGTCATGTTAACTTTTTTAAAGTAACATGTAAAAAGAAAAAGTGGCAGAGCGGTGCTTATGAACATATCTCGAGGGGGGAGGGCGCAAATGGCAAATAAATGTAGAAGGCACATGTTATTTGCACAAAATACGGTAATCTCAACAAATATAAATACAAAGATCACATCTAAGCACATCATAATACTAGTGATAAACACAAAAGACAAAAAGAAAATTTTAGAACACCCAAAGAAAAAACATGGCCTTCCAAAGACGTAATAAGACCTCATGCTGATATCTCAACAGAAACAATGGAAGCCAGAAAAAAGTGTAATGTTTTCTGAGAAATTACTCATAACCAGAATTCTATCCCCAATAAAAGAATTTCTCAGAAACAAAGACAAAATACATTTTCAGAAAAAGAAAAATTGGGAGAACATGTGGCCAGCAGACTTTCTAAAGGAAATAAATATTAAAGTGGGATTTTAAGGAAAAAGAAAGTAAAGGTGTAAAGCTGAGAGATTCAGAGACAAGCAGAACAATGTAAAGAGTAAAAATGTTAGTAAATCTGAATGAATAATAATTATGTTTTATGGGGTGTAAAATACACACAGAACTAAAATTTATGACAAAAGTACATAAAGTCATGAGGGAAATAAGTGCAGTACTGTATTCTAAAGATTCTTGCACTGTTCAGGAAATGTAAAAGTACTCATTTATAACAGACAATGATTGTATAATAAGTAATATCAAAAAGAAATTAAAAATGTATTTTATAATGTTTATTACAAGATTACATTAACAGAAAAAGAACGTGTAAGTAACAGGCTAATAAAAGAGGAAGGAAATAATTAAAAATACTTAATCCAAATGAATACAAGAAAGAAAAGAGAACACAGACCAGTGAGACAAATGAATAACTAATAACATGATGGTAGTTTTATTACATGTAAATTTGTTAAATACCCCAATTTAAAGGTTGATAGACTAAATTAAAATCAAACAACAACAAAAAACCAACTGTATGCTGCTTAAAAGATCACCTATTATGCATAAGGAAAGGTTAAAAGTGAAAGGGAAGAAAATAATATACTACTAATTCTACGAAAGTGTAGCTCTACTAACTTCAGAAAAAGACTCTGGCAAGAAAAATGACAAGTGAAAACGACATTTCATAATGATAAAAGGTTCAATCCAACATTAAGATATAACAATTTTATATTTATATGTACTTATACAAAGAACTTCAGAATACATACAGGAATGATTGAGACTAATTATCTGACATGGTATTATAGAAATTACCAGATAATGAATGTGTATTACTTAGATAACAAGATAATGCAGTAGAAAAATCAAATATGTGATACCTTAGCTCTGTAGGAATGAGAACCTCCTTGAAAATTTATGACTCCATAAGCATCCGTTGGGCTCTGTTCTGTATGCTTTTCCACTGACCATTCTTCTATTTCCTGGTTAAAATGGTCACCCAATTTCACATCTGAGTATTTCATGGCAAGACTTGCAGTAAAACAAGCATGTTGCTTGACCAAGCGACCACAAAAGCATCTACAGAAAAAAGAAACAAAATTAAAAAGACTTTTCAAAAACCTAGATTGAATGAAAAACTGAATAAAAATGAAGAGCTTGAAAAGTTGGAGTTTTTTATTTTAACTCAATAAATTAATATCTTCACAGTAGCATTGAAATAATATAAGTACATTAGTGCATGATGGTGAGGTCATCTAAATTTAGTGTGGTCATCTACAAAATGTAATATATCGACATAACAGAAGAGCAGTTCAGCAATAAAAAGGAACGGACCACTAACAGACATGTATAAAAATAATCTACTCAAGCCAAAAGCAAAAACTACCAGAAGCAATAAGTCAAAAAATTCCTAAAGCTCACAACAGGCAGAAAACAATCTGTGTTCCCACCAACCAGAGTGTAATGATTTTGTAATATGCAAGGCCTACAGAAGGGTTCTCAGAAGGTAATTATCTAATTTGTGGGGCTAAATGAGACCTCATCAGGATTCACCTTGACAAAATGTAGACAAAAGATTTGAAAGGACCGAACTCATCCAAAGTAACTTAATTATATGCTGGAATAATTTCAAAACTCTCTAATGGGATACAAGAAAATCCAATACCCCAAAACAAAATTCACAAAGTACTGTACCCATCAAAAATTACCAGGCATGCAAAAGACGGATATGAGACCATAAACATGGAGAGAAAAAAAAAGAATCAATCACTAAATGAAGACCCAGAAATTACAGAAATATTAGAATTAGCAGAGAATTACACTAAAACTATTATAAATAAGCTCCAAATACTATAAATACAGTAATCGGTGGCTGGCGCAAACACTTTAAGCGCTCGGCTACTAACTGAAAGGCTGGTGGTTCATATCCACCCAGACGCACCCTGGAAGTAAGGCCTGGTGATCCACTTCTGAAAAATCAGCCACTGAAAACCCTTTGGAGCACACTTCTACTTTGACACATGTGGGGTTGCCATGAGTTGGAATCAACTCAAAGGCAACTGGTTTAGTTTTGGGTTTATTATAAATAAGCTCAGGATGGTAGAGGAAAACATGAACATGATGAGGAAAGAACTGGAAGATATAAAAAAAATCCAAATGGAACATCTAAAGATAAACAATGAAATGAAAAAGTCACAACAACATGAGATTTACAGCATATTAGACGATACAAAAGAAGAAAATCAATGAACTTGAAGACATAGCAATGAAATCTACCCAAAACAACAAGCAGTGAGCGAAAAGACTGCAGGAATAAAAGGAACAGAACATCACTGACCTGTGACAAAAGTAGCTCAACACACGTGTAACTGAAGTTACAGAAAGGAGGCAGGGGTAGAAAGGTGGAGGAGTGAGGTGAAGAGGAGAAAATATTTGAAAAAAGGTTGGCTCCAAATTTTCCACATTATTGGATTCACAGATGGAGAAGCTCAACAAAAACTAAGCAGAACAAACTTGAAGAAAACCACGCTAAGGCATCGTTGAAAACCAGTGAATCAGAAAAAATCTTAAAGGCAGACAGGATAAATGATACATTAAGTACAGAAGAGCAAAGATAAGAATGACAGCAGGCATCCTGTCAAAACCTTGTAGGCCAAAATATAATGGGGCATCTTTAAAGCACCAAAAGGATAAAAACTGTTCACTCAGAATCTCATATCTACTTAAAATACCTTTCAAAACTGAATGCAAAATAAACAATTCTTATAACAATCAAAAGCAGGCCTGCACACAAAATGTTAAAGAATGTTCTCCAGGGAAAAGGAAAATGATACGAGATTTAATTTTGGATTTACACAAAAGAATGAAGAGCACTGGAATCAATAAATACATGTGAATAAATATAAACTACATCTCCCCCCATTCGTTAATCTCTTTAAAACATAACTGACTCTTAAGCAAATATAACAACAATGTATGGTAGGATTTACAAGATGTAAATTTTGTAATGCATTAGAAGTAAAACGCATGAAAACAACAGCACAAAGGATAGGACAAAAGAAATCAAGCATACTGCAGGACAGGTCTTACACCTTTCTTACATAAAGTGGTATATTATTATTTAAAAGCTGTGATAAAAATGTATGCTGTAAACTTAAAGACATGGTTCCTAAACTGTATACTAACACACTCCAGGGAGTTACAGCCAACTCACAAGGGCATACAAAGCATTTTAAATTTGGGAGAAACAGTGATATTGGACACCACACAAACGACTAGTCTGAGAAAGTTCAGTGTCAACATTCAATCACACTACATTCCTTTTCATCATGTATTATTTACGTGATCCTGAGTTTTTGATGGTTCCTGAGATTAAAAGCAAGTATGACACAAAAATCCACGTATGAGAAATGAGGACAGTGGTGTCCAATCTGATTCCAAGCTTTGAGAAGTTAGGCAATGTCCAGAAGATGGACACATCTCATTAGTGTTTGTTAAGAATAAAACAAAAATGTAATTTTCCTTTCAGTTTGCATGTATTATTTTTTTAAAAAGCCACTACCTTGTTAAGACATGAATATATATAGCTGTTTAGACATTACTACTTAATAAAGCAAAGTATTAAGTATGGCCTAGGGTACCATGAAAAAATTACTGGCATACTAATGATACTGTAAACTGAGAAAGCTTGGAGGTCCCTACCCTAAAGAAATTACTGAAAAAAAAAAAAAACCATAGTTACAGCTAGTAATGTAATAATACACACGGCAACCCCAAGTGTTATACGTGTAATAGAGTAGAACTGCTCCACTGGGTTTTCTTGACTATAATCTTTATGGAAGCAGATCACCAGGTCTTTCTTCCATGGCACTGCTGGGGGGGTTCGAATTGCCAACCTTTTAATGGTGAAAACTATTGGCACCACCCGGCGACCTTTAGTAATGTAATAGTGGAGATGAAATAAAAAAAGTAAAAAAAAAATCACCTAAATCAAAAGATAAGGAAGAAAAATACACGGGACACAGAAAAAACAAATAGCAATAAGGCAGATTTAGAATCAGTCACATCGACGACTCCATTAAATATAAATGGTCTAATAACAAAATTAATACACAGAGATGATCAAACTAGGTAACAAAAGCAAAACTCAACTATAGGCTCTTCAAGAAACCCATTTTATATGCAAACAAGTAAAAGAATGGAAAAAGAGACTATGCAAACACAAAAACTAATCAAAAGTAAGTTTGAGTACTTACATTACAATCAAACAAAACAGTATTACTCAGCTGACCAAGGAGGAGATCTAGGCACCATCCTCAAATCTTTCATTTCCTCTCACATCCACCAAATCCTATGGCGTCTATCTCATTAATACCTTCAAAGAGGTTCACTTCTCTTCATCATCATAAGGCTCTCAATTTTTGACAGAATTACTCCAAAATTACTACATATAGGTCATTATTCTCCCAATCCTATTTCCTCAAAATGGCATCTGCTCTTTCAAAAATGAAAATCTGAGCACGTTAAAGTCCTTTTAATATGAATCAAAACCATTTGGCATAGTACACAAATACCTTAAGTGATCTGGCCCCTAACTATTTCCCTGGGGGCTCAGACCTCTCCAATCCCCATCTTAAAGCTTACATTCTGCAGTCTCCTGATGGAACTATGATCCCTTCTGCAACCAGATCTTCCCATATCGTGCTCTCCCTGCCTAAAGCTCTTATCTCTTTCCTCAATCGCTGTCCAACCAACTCAGCTTTAGGACTCAGCCCAGGTAGCTTCACTGAGTTTTAAGAAGCCTTGCCTGATCTCTCACCTCCCAAGTATAGATAAGAAACCCCTCAAATGCAGCACCCTGTGAATATTATCCTACTATATTCTAACTAAGGAGCCCTGGTGGCGCAATGGTTAAATTTAGCACTCGGCTGCTAACAGAAAGGTCAGCGGTTTGATTCCTCCATTCACTCCATGGGAGAAAGATGTGACAGTCTGCTTCTGTAAAGATTTACAGCCTCAGAAACCCCATGGGGCAGTTTTAACTCTGTCCTACAGGGTCGCTATAAGTTGGAATTGACTCGACACCAGTAAGTTTGTTTTTTTTTTTTTTTTGGTATATTCTAACTGATATTTCTAATTGATTTCTTTTGCTTATTCTTCAAAATCTGTACAATGCAGTCATTTATTTAAACTTACCTGACGAGTTGCTGACAAATTTGACATCCTGGAAGGCATCTGTAAAACACAAAGAATAAATCAGTTATTTCAAGGGAATCTTTTTGTTGTTGTTGTTAATTAAACTACATAAAATCCATATAAAGGAAAAAAACAAAAGAAAATTATATTAGTTTGATGTTTCAGTAGATATCATAGGTCATGTGTACACAGATTTACACATTCATAAAACTTTTTTAAACTCACATGGTTTCTATATTTTAAATTAGCTGTGATATAAAATCCAGAACCCATTAATGAAAATACTGACAAATTTAACTACATAGAAATACATTTCTACAATACAAAAATATGTCATTAATAAATCTAAAGACAAACTGGGAAAAAATACTTGCAGACAAAGGGTTAGTGACCCTAATACATAAAGGCCTTCTTCAAATCAAGACAAAAAAGTCTAATATAAAAAAGAATAAACACATAAACAGATAGTTCAAAGGAAAAAAAGACATGAAAAGAATATATAAGAGCAATGCACATTTTAAAAACTACAATGGGATACCAATTTCCATCTATTTGATCAGGAAAAATTTTTTTTAACTTCTAAAACTGTAGCTTATTCAGGATATAAAAAAAGGTACTCTCTGATCTGTTGGTGAAAGGGCAAAATGACACAATTTCTGAGGGAAATTTGGCAATAATAATCAAAATGAAAAATGTAGGCTCCTTCTAACCCTCTAGTTCTACTTCTAAAAATATATGCTGCAAAATATCTATAGTATATGTGTAAAAATGATTAATTTTATTATTCATTGTAGCTTGCTTTTTCTAAAAGTAAAAAAATGAAAATGGCTAAAATATTCATAAGGGACAAGTAATAAGAATTATGGTCCAGACATAATAGGATACAACTATTAAAAACAAAGTAGTGATTTCCAAGATAAGTAATAAACATAACCTGCTAAAAAAAAGGATGTGTTACAAAAAAATGGTGGGGAGGGGTGAAGGATATATACACATATGCATGTTTAAGCAAAGACCATGACTGTTTCTAGAAGGAATACTAAGGAATGGACAACACCAGTTGTCTAGGAAGGGGAACTTGGTAGTAAAGGTACAGTGGATGGAAGAAGGCTACCCTTACTACTTTTGGTACCTTGTGAATTCTGAATCAGGTGAATGTATTACCTATCTGTATAAAATTAATTTTAAAACTCAACTAGTGTAGAAAGGAGTAACCACATGTGTTTAAAATATGTCTCATACAGATGGTTAAGGCTGGGGATACTTAATAACAGCTTGAGGTTTCTACAACACCTGGTAAGTGCTTTTAGTATCTCTGCTGCAGAAAGAAATTAACACAACTGTAGGAGATAAACTCCTTAATGATAATATAATATTTTCTCTCATTGAAAGAAAAGCAGTGTCTTGCAATTTAACTGACACGCTGAACTAAAGAGACCTAAATTCTAATCCTATCTTTATGAATTAACAGCCATGTGACCTTGGAAACATCACTTGTCCTCTCTGGTTATGAAATGTGATGTGATGCTGAATGAAACATACCTTTAATATACAGTAAGAAATTACTTTTCAAAGAGTAAGTCATAGATTTAGAGTTTGGAAGAGGTATTAAGGTTACCTATTTTGATTATATAAAAAGCTACAGAATTTACCCCAAAAATGAGAAGATATTAAAGAAAAACAAAAAATAAAATTATAAAAAATAAATGTTATCTCAATAGTAACCAAATAAACGCAGATTTAAAACACATACTATTTTCTACTTATCACCTTTCCTTAAAAATGATGGATAATATTAATCTAGTCAATATTCAGTAAAGCAGGCACTCTCATTCACTGAGAGTGATAATGTGTATCGCTTCAATCCTTCTGGAAAGCTTTTTTGGCATTACATATACTAAGGGGGCATTAAATACACAAAAATTTTTATCCACAAAAACCTTCATTTTGGCCTATTTTTAATTTATAATGGCTAAAAATTGAAAACAACTCAAATGCTCAATAGTGGAATGTGTATATAAATGGTGGTACATACAGTAGCAGAATATTAATTACCATTCTTATAAAACATAGAGAAGTATATTTACAATAATATTTTGTTTAAAATAACACTATGCACTGAAGAAAGGAAAGAATAACAAATCACCCAAAATGTTATTAATGATGACTGTTTTTGAGATGTTAGAACTCTGAGTCCCAAGTCAATTTTCTGCTTCTCAAAACTTTTCAAAATTTATCACGTGCATTACTCTTACAATAGTAATGTGTTATATTTTAAAGTGAGAGATGAACTCAAAATTATTTTTTTCTTACTGTAAAATCAAGAGAAATGATGAATTCAAACAGCAGGTTTATAAAATGTAACAAAAGGTTTTGGAAATTCTATTCAACAAATATTTACCGAATACCCACTATGGACAAGAACAATGACTGAGGCTGTAATTTAAAAGAGGTATCAGTTAAAAAAAATTACTTAGTAAGTTTTTATAAAAACCATATATCAAATGGAAATAAAAGTTGCAGAGAAGGTAAATGGATAGAGAACAAGGTTTGACAGGAGATGGGAAAAGTAAGGAGATCCAAAAATCTTGCAAATCTTCCTTGTCAACTAGTTTTTCCTCAGTGGCTATGAAGAGAGGAGCTAGAGAGGCTATCAATTAACTTTATCTTTGTCTTTTTAAGCTTTTTCCATTTTCAGGCCTCAGAAGAACAAAAATATTTTAGCAAAAACGTTTTCTTAAATAAATACAAGAAGTAAACTTTTCCTTGATTTTAAATTAATTTTATCTTTAATTTTCTTTCTATTACAAAATGCATTTTAAAGACCTAAAAGATATTCAGAGATGTCTACAGTCTCTGATGACAGGGCTTCCATTAAATATTGATCTGTATATCGGCAAACAAATAAAAACAGAACTATTAGGTTCATACTGGTTTCTTCAGCATGAACCACAGTGTTGGGCACTATGCTCAATAAATAAACAGATACGCCAACATCTTTAAGCTCTCAATATTAATGAATCAGTTGCAAGAGATAACCTATCGGCCTTATCTTTGTAATACAATACACCTACTCCTCACTTATCAACCATCTCATGATCCGACATTTCTCATTTACAACAACAGGAAAAAATCTACTATCCAACTATTTTGCACATTAACGACTTACATCTGGCAGTAACGAGCGCAGAGGTGCAAGGCGATAGTAACGCTGACTGTGATGGGTAAGGTTATGTGGCAACTTGGCTAGGCCATGATTCTCAGGGGTTTGGCAGTTATGTAACGATGTAATCTGGCAGTTATGCAATGATATAATTTGGCAGTTCTGTAACTACGCAGTCATCCTCCTTTCATGTAACACCAATTTTTGCATAACGACCTGTCTTTGGAACCGAACCATGTCAGTAAGTGAGCAGTGGGTATAGTCTGATTTGAGAAAGTTTAGAGATGGGGAAGCACTTTGGAGAAGAGGTTTTATGCTGCAAACCTCAGTAAGAATTCCAAAAGACTGATATCTTGCTAATGTTGTCTCCTTCCCCCAATCCCAAAGGAAGGATAATTTAACAGTAACTACAAGTAATTATAGTGATTTTTGTTTTTAATAAACAGTAATATAATTGACATCTACATTTCTAGAAAATCCCAGAGGAAACAAAATTATACTTACCTGTGAGGGTCCTTGGAACTTGGTATAATATACACGCATTCCCTCTTGGTCAAAGTACTTTCTATCCAAGATTTCTGGGACTAAAACAAAGCGAAGTTTTAAAGGAAGTTTATAAATTAACCCACTATTATAAGAATGAAATAATTTCATGATAAATACATATAAAGAAATGCCTCTACATTAATTTTTTCAATTTACTAAATATTTACTATATACCATACACTTACTGATGACAGCACACCTAAAATATCAGAATCATTCCATGTAAGTCTTGTGACTTGGATAATCCAGTCAACAGAACTGTGCACATACTGTTACTTCAAACAGCCAGAGAATGAAGCCAAGCCTGAGATTCCCATTGTGAGCCAAAAACTTCAAATGTGGATCATTTAAAAGACAATTACAAGTAGTTGTAAAATTTCATTTAAAAAATAAAACCTAGCTATATGCCATTTCTAAGACAAATAAGGGCATGGACTGGGTAAAGTTTCAGTGATAGAAAAATTTATCAAGCAAATTCCAATCAAAAGAAAGATAATACCAGAAAAAACTGACTCTAACCTTCAATAAGGATAGAGCAGGTTATTACATGATTATAAAGGTTCAATCTGCCACAACTCTGTAACAATTTTAAATATGATTAAACAAATAAAACAGTCTCAAAATAAAGCAAAAAATTAATAGGGAGAATTAGAAAAATCTAGCATCACAGTAGAAGATTAACCCATTTCACTCAATTACTGTAAGTTCAATGAGACAAAAAATCATCAAGAAAGTTATTTATAAGATTTTAACAATTAGCAAGCTTGACTGAATGAACTTATGTTGATGTCTGCATATAACTAGAATATTCATTCCTCTCAAGCATGGAACATTTATAAAAACTGATCATGTACTTGATCATAAAGCAAGACTCAACAAATTTCAGAGAATGGATACCTTTCAGATCATATTCACTCATCCCAATGCAATTAACATAATATAATTAGTTTTAACATCCTTAAATACTTGAAACTTTTAAATAATTTGAGGATCAAAGAAAAAATAACTAAAACTTTAAATTTCTTAGACGTGAGTAATAGCAAAAACCCCTATGTATTTCAAAACCTGTGCAATGCAGTCTAAATGGTGCTTTCAGTGAAATTTAGTCTTAAATGATTATATCAGAAAACAAAAGCTACAAATTCAGGAGCTAAGTGCTCAATTTTTAAAAATACAAAAATAAGAGGTGTTACAGACTAAATTGTGTTCCCCAAAAGATATGTTGATGTCCTCACCCCTGTACCTCTGAATGTGACCCTGTTTGGGAATAGGGTTTTCTTTTGTTGTGTTAATGAAATCATACCAGAGGAAGGTAGGTCCAAACCCTAATCCCTTCTGAGTGGTTTTATAAAAAGAGATAATAGAAATGGACAGGGTGAGACACATGCACAGGGTGAAGACAGAAGCCACATGGTGATGGAGGACGATGCATCGGAAATCCAGGGACACCAAAGAACTGTTGGTACCTACAAGAAGCTGAAAGAGACAAGGAAGGACATCCTCCCACCCACTTGTCGTAGCTGTGTTATGACAGCACTAGGAAACTAAGGCTGGAGGATAAACCCAGAGAAAAGAGATATAGATAAAAATCAGTGAAATAAAAAACAAAACCAAAACTTGTAAGATAAACAAAGCTAAACAGTCGGTTCTTAGAAAGACTAGTAAAACAGGCAAACCTCTATCAAGACTGTAAAAAGAAAATAACAGAGAAAGCAAAAATAGTAACAGCCAAAAGATAAAACACAATTTAAAGATACGATAGAAAAAAATAACGATAAGAGGATATTAACAACTCTGTGCCAAAATATAGAAAAACATAAGATGAAAAAGACTAATCCTAGAAAAATATAAGAGTTCACAGGGAAAAAAAAGTTCTCCATAGTAATGAGTAGTAGAGGGAACAGGAGGAGATGAAGGAGGGAGTGAGAGATGGAGGTAAAACTGGGGAAACTTGGTGAAGGGTATACGTACAAGAATTCTTTATACTTTTCTTTCAACCATTCGGCAATTCTTAGGTTATTTCAAAATAAAAAAAGGTTTTTCTACTTCTACTTGGGTTTCTGCCTGGATCCCACAACTCTACAGGTGACTGGTTAAAAAAGGGGACAATAGGAAAGGAGGCATCATGTACTGGGATTAGGAAGAACTCCATAAACTGAGAATGAGTAGATTAAAAATCTCAGGACCCATCCTCCTACCCAACATGCACATATATACAGACACTACTAGGTCAGTACAAAAAAGATGAATTTTATGGCATGCATATTATATTACAATAAAGCCGTTTAAAAGCAGAAGAGGGTTGTTAAGAGACATGTGCAACAGAATGAGGTCTACCATATATTTGCTTATTGGTCTAATTCTGAGGATTTTTGCTAAGGAATGTTCCTTAGAAGTGAGGATGGTTAGATTCCATCTTATGTATTTTGTACATGTTATCAGGAGGGACCAGTCCCTGGAGAAGGACATCAAGCTTGGTAAAGTACAGGGTGGGTGAAAAAGAGGAAGACTCTCAATGAGATGGACTGACACAGTAGCTGCAACAATGGGCTCAAACACAGCAACAACTGAGGATAGCACAGGACTGGGTAACGTTTCATTCTATCGTACACAGGGTCGTTAGGAGTCAGAACCGACTCAACAGCACTTAACAACAACATATGTTTGATAAGAGTTCCAGAAGAAGAGGGATAGAATGGGCAGAGGCAGTGTTTAAAGAGATATCAAGAATTTCCCAGAACTGATGAAAGGCACCAATCCACAGATTCCAAAAACTCAATTCCCAATCAGGATTTTTGAAAAGAAATTCACACTTAAGACATATAAGTAAACTTCACTACATCAAGATAAAGAAAAAAACTTAAAATACAGTTAATTCAGAATAGGTCAGAGGTAGGACATTCCAGAAATGACAGGTTATAAGTTTATACTTATAAAACATACCTTGAGGCATATATTATTTTTAAATTGAAACTCTCTCAAGATAGTGGAAATTCAGATACATTCAATGATTCAGCATGCATTCCATTAATGAAAAAAAAAATCATACTAACCAAAAAAAGGAAAAAATAATTCGGTCATGAAAGGGTTAAACTGCTTTGCCTAACAAATGAAGGTTATGGGAGTACAAAGCCCACCAGGGTGTCTTCTTATGCTCTGGAGATAAGAACTCCGAAAACACCATTGGCATTGCTTCTCACCAGCCTCTAAGAAAAACACAGATCAGGAATCAAGGATTGCCAACAAGGTAGCATCAAGTGTTCCTCTTTGGTGACAGTTCTTGCATCACCCAAGCAGCATACAGCTCAAATGCAAGGAGACAAGACACACACTAACTAGGTGCAGGATCTGCCCTTGCCTCATGCCGGCACAGAAGCCACCATCTCTTGTAACAACCTCGTATGTATAGCTTCCAAAGTCCCTCGAAAGGGCTATGCCCAGTTACAAAAGTAAATGCACATAGGGAAATCCAAAGTTATGACTTCTCTATTACTAGGTATTCATAGTTTCCCAATCTACATTCAATTTACCAGTCTACATGCAACATAACTAATGTTGCCTAAAAATAGCTGACGTTGTACCCTTACCAGGTTGTCAGGGAAACAGCTCAGAAGGTAAAGGTCAGATACTCAGGCAGCAAGGGAAAGGGTTTTGTTAACCCTTCGCTAAATGAGGTATATAACAATACAAGATAACTTTAGCTGATATAGTGTTTCAGTCACTGTTTTAAGAATTTTGTATGCATTAACTGATTCTACACTCACATTTATTCTATGAAGTGGGTACTATTAGTATTCCCACACTCACATTTATTCTATGAAGTGGGTACTATTAGTATTCCCACATTACAGGTACAGAGACTTAGTTAGACACAGAAGTTAAGAGAACTGTCTAGAGTACTATAGCTAATAGCTTGCCCTGGCTCCAAAGTCTCCACTGACATTTTAAGAAAAATTTAAGATAAGCATCTCAAAATCACTTGATGATCCGCTTTTAAAAAGCCACCTTTCTTAAACTGTTTTTGAAACCAACAGCTATAAGTATACAAATTACTTTCACACAGGGAAACTATACATTAATTTTCTGAGCATGGGAAAAAAGCCAAAAAACAAAACAAAAAGAAAAGAAGGGCTAACATACTTCTAAAACATGTTGTTAATTACTAACTACTGCTAGCCATAAAAATGAGTCACAGGTACATACTTTTCACAGTTTGTTTTCCTATTAAGAGTAAACGAATATTTTCACTTAGGTTTTTATTTAAGAGATAGTTATATAAAGGAGAAAAATGAACCCTACGTAGCATTTAGCATAAAAAGTGATCAGAGCTGTTTTTTAAGAAGATTAATCTTCAGGGAACAAAAGTAAACTAGTGCCACCACAGTCTTTTGGGGAGGGACAACAGGGGCCTGAACTAGTAAAGGAATAGATGCAACAGGTGACTTTGAAATCCTTTAGTTTAGCACAATGTCATATACAAAATAAACACTATATATTAATTACTAAAATAGTCCGAGTTTCTCATCCTCTCTTCAAATCTACCGCTACAATTATTTTCCAACAACACATGCCACTTCTTGTTGTTAGTTGCCATCAGGTCAGCTCAGACTCATGCTGACTTTATCTATAACATAAGGAAACGTAGCCTGATCCTGTACCATCTTCAATATCGTTGGTATGTCTGATACATTCAACTTATCACATTCCAAATGGAACACCTTCCCCTTAAATCGGTGCTTTCTTCAATTTCCCCATTTCTTAGAGAAGCATGGCTATACTGTAACTAGAGAATCAGCAAACATTTTCTATAAAGAGCCACATAGTATTTTAGCCTTTGCAGACCACATTACTCTTGTCTCCCTGCCAGATTTTGTTTAACCCTTAAAAAATGTAAAAACCATTCTTGGCTGAGGGCCAAACAAAAACAGGCCCTTGGCCCAATTTGGCCCACAAGCCATACTTTGCCACCCGATGCCCTACATCCCACAAAAGTAGCATCTTTTGTTTCCCCACTGAGTCAAGTCAATCCAGTAAGCATGTGTCAAGGTCATGCAGATTCTTCCTCTACACTCTTTCTTGGACACTTACGTTCCTTCTATCCATATCTTCAATCCCAGTAGATCTTACATTCAGAGATGTTTGAAAAAAAAGAGGAGGGGGGCTACAGAGTTTTAGGTATACATTAACAAAGTTATTTTTCCTACAGGAATTTTAATAGTAAAGGCATTTTAATAAAAATATAGATGTAACCATAAAACCTAAACATGACTGAGCAAAATCCAGTGTTTGAGTACATGTATCTCGCTTTTGTCCAAAAATACTGGCCTTTACCAATCACCATTAACCTAAAACGGCTCTTCTTACACACACTTTAGTCACTTTTAGTACTCAACGTATTTTATAATAAAATATAAAGCTACTAAAAATAGGCATGTTATTTAAATCATTTAAATTCAGGACCTAGTACAGGTAGTCCTGATTTATGAGGTATTCGAGTTACGACGAACCACACTTATGACCGCCCGTTTTTTGTTTTTGTTGTTTTGGTTTTGGGGGGGTACATGCTCTCATTAATAATACATACTACATACAATGTCACAGTGCATAATTTGCTGATGTTATCATTCTCAGATGTTCACTTGCAGATGTTCAATTTTATGATTGTTCAGATCAAACACTGTGGTATAGCAGGCTATGGCCTAGTCTACAATGAAGTTGGTGTCAGTGTCGGGAGTAGTAATGGATAGAAAGAGGCAATGTTTAACTCTAATGACATACAACAATTGAACTGCACAGGCACCTAATAGCCATTACAACTCCAACTTATTATGACACTGACGTGACTTCATTGTAGACACAGGCTATGACACGATCTTATTCACTGTTTCGTACCATAAGAAGCGTCAGTTGTTAATCTGAAGCCGAGCTGTTCAAGTTTCTCTAACACCTGCACTGCTTATACCCCCAACAGTATGTCCAGCAAAAGAAGTCATGCCACCGAAAGTTCTAATCCAAAAAAGAAGGTGAGGAAGGCTCTAGACATGAACACAAAGATGAAGATCATTGAGGCCTATGATAATGGAAGAAAGTTGGCAAAACAGCACATGAGAAAAGATTGTCTCATTCGACCGCTTCGACAATCATTAAGGATAAGAGTAAGATTTTGGAGGCGGGTAAAGAAGCTATTGGCCTAAATTTGACAATTTAACAAAGAAGAAGCCAGGGCCAATCCACAAGATAGAGAAGCTGTTGATGACCTGCATAGAAGACCAAATTCAGAAGAGGATTTCTATCACTTTACTGACAATTTAAATGAAAGCAAGCAGGCTTTTTGAAAACATGAAGGCACAGCAAAGAGAAGACTACCGTGAGTACTTTAATGCCAGCAAGGGCTAGCTGCACTTCAAACACAGATGTGGCTTACATAACATGCATATTAACAGGAGAAGCAAGAAGTGTCAATGCTGAAGCTGCCGAAAAATTCAAGGATAATCTGGAAAAGATAATACAAGATGAACAGTATCTACCAGAGCAGATTTTCAATGTGGACAAAACAGGCTTGTTTTGGAAAAGGATGCCAGAAATGACCTACATTCACAAAGAGGCAAAGTCAATGGCTTGTTTCAAGACATTTAAAGACAGAATCATGCCGCTGATCAAAGGAAATGTTGCTAGACTTAAAAAGATACTGACAATTAAAGGCAATAATGATGAAAACTAAAAAAAAAAAAAAATCAGGTATTCGACTTAGAAATGACAGAGTCGCTGGAACGAAACTGCATCGAAGTCAGGGACTACCTGCACAAATCTTGCTCACAAGTTAATTTCATTATATCATTCTTGTTAAAAATAAGTAATGTGCCAGTACCTCAAACCTTCCATAATACTTTCTAATTGGCAAATCCATGCCACACATGCTAGCAAAACTATTTGCTAAAGGTCACTGACATCGTGTCACTTCCTTGCTCACAAAGTTTTACTACATTTTCTGCCTGATGGGACATCCCTCACACTTCTATCAGTTTGTTGTACTGTGGGGGTTTGCATGTTACTGTCATGCTGGAACCTATGCAACCAGTATTCAAACATCAGCGGGGTCACCCATGGCTGGCAGGTTTCAGCTGAGCTTCCAGACTAAGAAACACTAGGAAGAAGGACCCAGCAGTCTACTTCTGAAAAGAATTAGCCAGGGAACACCTTATAAATAGCAGTGGAACATTGTTTGATATAGTGCTGGAGGATGAGCCCCTCAGGTTGGAAGGCACTCAAACTATGACTGGGGAAGAACTGCCGTCCCAAAGTAGAGTCAACCTTAACGATGTGGATGGAGTCAAGCTTTCAGGACTTTCATTTGCTGATGAGACATGACTCAAGATGAGAAGAAACAGCTGCAAACATCCATAATAACCAGAACATGGAATGTACAAAGTATGAATTTAGGAAAATTGGAGATAGTGAAAAATGAAATGTAATGCATAAAGATCGATTAGTAAGCTGAAATGGACTGGTATCAGCCATTTTGAATCAGACTATCATATTGTCTACTATGCCGGGAATACAAATCGAAGACAAACGACGGTGCATTCACGGTCAAAAAGAACATTTCAAGATCTATAATTAAGTACAACACTGTCAGTAATAGGACAACATCCATTCGCCAGGAAAGACCAGTTAATATGAACATTATTCAAATTTACGCACCAACCACTAAGACCAAAGATGAATAAATTGAGATTTTTACCAACTTCTGCAGTCTGAAATTGATCAAACATGCAATCAAGATGCACTGATAATTACTGGTGATTGGGATGTGACAGTTGGAGACAAAGAAGAAGGATCAGTAGTTGGAAAATATGGCCTTGGTGACAGAAATGATGCTGGAAATCGCATGACAGAATTTTGCAAGACCAACGACTTCTTCATTGCTAATATTCTTTTTCACCAACATAAATGTGACTATACATGTGGACCTCACCAGATGGAATACACAGGAATCAAATCAACTACATCTGTGGAAAGACACAATGGAAAAGTTCAGTATCATCAGTCAAAACAAGGCCAGGGGCCGACTGTGGAACAGACCATCAACTTCTCATATGCCAGTTCAAGTTGAAACTGAAGAAAATTAGAACAAGTCCCTAACAGTCAACCTTGAGCATATCCCACCTGAATTTAGAGACCATCTCAGGTACAGATCTGACACACTGAACACTAATGACTGAAGACCAGACCAACTGTAGAATGACATCAAGGATATCATCATACATGAAGAAAGCAGAGGTCATCAAAAAGACAGGAAAGAAAGAAAAGACCAAAATGGATGTCAGAAGAGACTCTGAAATTTGCTCTTGAACGCTGAGTAGCTAAAGTGAAAGGAAGAAAAGATGAAGAGCTGAACAGAAGATTTCAAATGGTGACTCAAGAAGACAAAGTAAAGCATTATAATGACATGTGCAAAGACCTGAAGGTAGAAAACCAAAACGGAAGAACATGCTCAGCATTTCTCAAGCTGAAAGAACTGAAGAAAAAATTCAAGCCTTAAGTTGCGATAGTGAAGGATTCTACAGGGAAAATATTAAACAATGCAGGACGCATCAAAAGAAGATGGAGGAATACACAGAGTCACTATAGTAAAAAGAATTGGTTGATGTTCAGCCATTTCAAGAGGTAGCAGATGATTAGGAACTGATGGTACTGAAGGAAGAAGTCCAAGCTGCACTGAAGGCACTGGCAAAAGACAAGTCTCCAGGAACTGACAGAACACCAATTAAGATGTTTCAACAAACAGATGCAGCACTGGAAGTGCTCACTCGTCTATGCCAAGAAATTTGGAAGACAGCTACCTGGCCAACCGACTGGAAGAGATCCGTATTTATGCCTATTCCCAAGAAAGGTAATCTAACCAAACGTGGAGATTATCAAACAAAATCATTAATATCACACACAAGTAAAATTTTGCTGAAGATCATTCAAAAGCGGTTGCAGTAGTACATCAACAGGCAACTGCCAAAAAGTCAAGCCAGATTCAGAAGAGGATGTGAAACCAGGGATATCACTGCTAATGTCAAATGGATCCTGGCTGAAAGCAGAGAATACCAGAAAGATGTTTATCTGTGTTTACTGACTGTGCAAAGGCATTCGACTGTGTGGATCATAATAAATTATGGATAACTTTCCAAGAACGGAAATTCCCCAACACTTAATTGTGCTCATGAGGAACCTGTACGCAGATCAAGAGGCAGTCGTTCAAACAGAACAAGGGGATACTGCGTGGTTTAAAGTCAGGTAAGGTGTGCGCCATTGTTGTATCCTTTCACCATACCTATTTAATCTGTACGCTGAACAAATAATCCAAAAAACTGGACTATATGAAGAAGAACGGGGCATCAGGATTGGAGAAGACTCATTAACAACCTGCGTTATGCAGATGACACACTCTTGCTTGCTGAAAGTGAAGAGGACTTGAAGCACTTACCAATGAAGATCAAAGACCACAGCCTTCAGTATGAATTACACCTCAACATAAAGAAAACAAAAATCCTCACCACTGGACCAATAAGCAACATCATGATAAATGGAGAAAAGACTGAAGTTGTCAAGGATTTCCTTTTACTTGGATCCACAATCAACGCAATGGAAGCAGCAGTCAAGATAGCAAATGATGCATTGCACTGGACAAACCTGCTGCAAAACACCTGTTTAAAGTGTTGAAAAGCAAAGATGTCACCTTGAAGACTAAGGTGCGCCTGACCCAAGCCACAGTGTTTTCAACTGCTTCATAGGCATGCGAAAGCTGGACAGCTGGACGATGAATAAGGAAGACTAAATTAGAACTGACACCTCTGAACTGTGGTGTTGGCGAAGAATATTGAATACACCACACAGATTGCCAAAAGAACGAACAAATCTGTCTTGGAAGAAGCTACAACCGGAATGCTCCTTAGAAGGAAGGATGGCGAGACTACGTCTCACATACTTTGGACATGTTATCAGCAGGGATCAGTCCCTGGAGAAGGACATCATGCTTGGTAAAGTAGAGGACCAGCGAAAAAGAGGAAGACCCTCAACAAGATGGACTGACATAGTAGCTCCAACAATGGGCTCAAGTATAACAATGATTGTGAGGATTGCGGAGGAACAATGGGCTCGAGCATAACAATGATTGTGAGGATTGCGCAGGAACAATGGGCTCAAGCATAACAATGTGAGGATGGCACAGGAATGGGCAGTGTTTCATTTTGTTGTACACAGGGTCACTATGAGTCGGAACGGACTCAACAGCACCTAAAAACGACAACATTGGGACATACACAACATTATTACTATGTTTCAAGACTTTCTCCTACGGCTTTCCCTACCTTAATTTTTAATAACTTTTCTTTTGCTACCCTCTCCCCTCACCAACCACTACCACTCTCCAATGCCACCAATTCTGTTTATTTCAAGGACTTACTGCCTCTCATTCTGTTTGTGTAACAGCCAACTGTGAATATATTCTCCACCACAGACTGCTGTTTAGGGGCTTCACTTGTTACATTAGGGACCAGCCTCACACACCCCAGCTGAGAATTGTAAATCCCACCCAATGATACACAACTTTCTGCAGCTTTTGAGATTCTGAGTCTCTGTGCTGCTATCAGTTACCCAGTCAAATCTGCCCCAGATTTATTACAAATAAATAAACCTCTGATCTTTTTCCTTCTTTCGATAGGTATTAATTCAACATACAGTGGTCCCTTGGTAGCAGCAGGGGATTGGTTCCAGGACGTCCCCCTCTGCCCCGCAGATACCCAAATCTGCAGATGCTCAAGTCCCTTATATAAAATGGCATAGTATTTGCATATAACCTATGCACATCCTCCCGTACACTTTAAAAATCATCTCTAGATTACTTATAATACCTAATGCAATGTAAATGTTATGTAAATGGTTGTTATACTGTATTGTTTAGGGAATAATGACAAGAACAAAAAAGTCTCTCCCCCCGGAATGTTTTCGATCTGTGGTTGTTGAATCTGTGGATATGGAACCCACAGACACAGAGGGCCAACAGTACTGTAAGTTTAAGGCTGCACTGTCGAATTTTACCAAGACGTGGCAAACTACAAACACTAATATGAAAATTCCTAAACTTAAATGTTACAAGTGACATAAAAACTAAGTATAATCACAGAATGTTAGCACAAGAAGGGACCTTACATCAAGTAGCTAAAACAAAAGGAAGAAATGATGAAGTAAAAGAACTGAACAGAAAAAATTCAAAGGGCAGCTTGAGAAGACAGAGTAAAGTATTATAATGATATGTGCAAAGAGGTGGAGATAGAAAACCAAAAGAGAAGAACACGCTCAGCATTCCTCAGGCTGAAAGAACTGAAGAAAACATTTAAGCCTCGAGTTGTAACAGTGAAGGATTCTACAGGTAAAATATTAAATCATGCAGGAAGCACCAAAAGAAGATGGAAGGAATACAGAGTCATTATACTAAAAAGAATTGGTCAACATTCAATCATTTCAAGAGATAACATATGATCAAGAACCGATGGTACCGAAGGAAGAAATCCAAGCTGCACTGAAGGCATTTGTGAAAAACAAAGCTCCAGGAATTGACAGAGTATCGACTGAGATGTTTCAACAAATGGATGCAGTGCTGGAAGTGCTCACTCATCTACACCAAGAAATTTGGAAGACAGCTACCTGGCCAACCAACTAGAAGAGATCCATATTTATGCCTATTCCAAAGAAAGGTGATCCAACCAAATGCAGAAATTATCGAACAGTATCATTAATATCACATGCAAATAAAATTTTGTTGAAGATCATTGAAAAGCGGTTGCAGCAGTGCATCAACAGGCAACTGCCAGAAATTCAAGGCAGATTCAGAAGAGGACGTGAAACCAGGGATATCACTGCTGATGTCAGATGGATCCTGGCTGAAAGCAGAGAATACCAGAAAGATGTTTACCTGTGTTTTATAAACTATGGAAAGGCATTCGATTGTATGGATCATAACAAATTAGGGATAACACTGCAGAGAACGGCAATTCCAGAACACTTAACTGTGCTCATGAGGAACCTGTACACAGATCAAGAGGCAGTTGTTTGGACAGAACAAGGGGATACTGTGTGTTTTAAAGTCAGGAAAGGTGTGCGCCATGGTTGTATCTTTTCACCGTAACTATTCAATCTGTATCTCGAGCAAACAATCCAAGAAGCTGGACTACAGAAGAAGAATGGGGTGTCAGGATTGGAGGAAGACTCATTAACTACCTGTGATATGCAGATGACACAACCTTGCTTGCTGAAAGTGAGGAGGACTTGAAGTACTTACTGACAAAGATCAAACACCACAGCCTTTTAGTATGGATTACACCTCAACATGAAGAAAACAAATATCCTCACAACTGGACCAATAAGCAACATCATGATAAGTGGAGAAATGATTGAAGTCGTCAAGGATTTCATTTTACTCGGATCCACAATCAATATCCATGGAAGCAGCAGTCAGTAAATCAAAAGACACATCGCACTGGGCAAATCTGCTGCAAAAGACCTCTTTAAAGTGTCGAAAAGCAAAGATGTCATCTTGAAGACTAAGGTGTGCCTGACCCAAGCCATGGTATTTTCAATCGCATTATATGCACGCGAAAGCTGGACAATGAATATGGAAGATCGAAGAAGAACTGACACCTTTAAACTGTGGTGTTGGTGAAGAATATTGAATATACCATGGACTGACAAAAGAATGAACAAATCTGTCTTGGAAGAAGTACAACCAGAACACTCCTTAGAAGGATGGATGGTGAGACTACGTCTTACATACTTTGGACATGTTGTCAGGATGGATCAGTCCCTGGAGAAGGACATCATGCTTGGTAAAGTACAGAGTCAGTGAAAAAGAGGAAGACCCTCAACAAGATGGATTGATACAGTGGCTCCAACAATGGGCTCAAGCATAACGATTGTGAGCATGGTGCAGGACGGGGCAGTGTTTCATTCTGTGGTGCACAGGGTCACTATGACTCGGGACCAACTCAAGGGCACCTAACAACAACAGTGACCTTCAGTGGTTAGAGAGCACAGATTTGGAGTCATTTTAACCTGAACTGGGATCCCAGCTCTGCTGTTTAGTAGCTATGCAACCTTGAACATGTTTCTGGCCTTCTTTCTATTTCCTTACCTGTAAAACAGGATACCAAGTAGGTACTCTGAAGATTAAACAAGATGAACGACGTAAAGTGCTTTCGCACCATGCCGGCACACAGCCAAATCTCTACGACATTAATTATTATCTATTGCTTTTTAAAAGTCCATAAATACAAATTCTTCCTATCAGTCTACCACCAGTAAGGGGCACACACATTATAAACCAACCTTCTATCCACATCCCACTGTCCAAACAAATCAGTACCAAAGCATCCCTCTTGCCCAGATGTCACTGGTGAAAATTGGGGGAAAAAAATTAAATGTTCCTAAGAACATAATTTATGTGGAAATCAATCTATTTTACCTCTTAAATATACTCTTATGAGTCTACATATTAAACTGCCACCAAAAAAGGAATATCTGAATTTTACATTCTCCAAGCAGAAGGGGCTAACTCCCCAGTGGTTCTGTAAACACCTCATCTTACTGTAAATAAGTCATGATGTAAATGAGAAGGCAAGCTCCTTCTAGCCTTTATAATCCATTTATCAAGTTTCAAGTATATCAAACAAATTTACAACTTAATATAAAAATCGTGGTTATATGTTACTGTGCATAAAAGGTCATTTAATAGCCCTCTCTACTTGGAGAAGCATGTTGCGCTTTAAAACCACACTTCCCTCTAAGTGAGGAAAAAGGTAGCAATTAGTATGGTTGCGTAATTAAGAACACAAGCCCTTCTTTATCCTGTCCCGAAGAATTCAGTCTGAATGCCACTGTTTGGGGCCAAACAAGGTAGGTATCCGAGGAAATGAGCGCAGCAGTGGCCCAGAGCAGGGTATCAGGGCCCAAATGGACTGAGGAGGGTGTCCTTGCAGAGGTGCAGTCTGGCACAGAGTCTGAGCTCAAGCAGGGTGAAAAAAGCACTCCCACAGAGGGACATTAGTGAACTTTACACAGTTCAAGCCCAAGAAGGGTGCAGGGGGAGTCTATGCAAGATGGTGGCCTAGCATGAGTCAACAGAAAGCCTAGCAAAGGGTATGAAAGTCCAGGACGATTGAGAAGGGTTTCTGTACAGTGAGGTAGTCCAGAGCAGGGTAACCCCTGGGTTTCAAATACCTCCTTGCTCTCATTATATGGCAGCAGCCCAAACTCCCCTTGGTAATGGGGATCAATCACCCTGGGCTGTACAGTGACCCAATTTTGTGCCTACTGGTACAACAGCATGAAGAACTCAAAATAGCCAGCAAATAGTCTCAGAGCTTTCAATTAATCAAAACCATGACTGAGTTCTCTGCTGAAAACATTTCTCTCTTGGGCACTAGGAATTGCAAATCTACCAAGCCAAGGTCCTCTGGAGAGTGTCTTAGGCTTGGTTCTCTAGAGAAGCAAAACCAGTGAAGCGTGTATATATACATACAGAGAGAGAGACAGAGAGATTTATAAGAAGGAAATGGCTCATGTGGTTGTACAGGCTGAAAAGTCCCAAGTCAGGTGTGTCAGACTGCTGGCTCACGGGCTGTGGAGGCTGACGATACCAAGATCGGCAGGTAAGAAGGCAGGCTGCCAGCTCAAGTCCCAAGAATAGGAGTTCAGATAATGATGAGTCAAATGCAGGATCCAGAGCAAAGCAAAAGTCAGTAAGCTTTGCCAGAAAGTCCACACATACTGGATGCAGGTCATACCCAAAAGGAAACTCCCTTTCAATTGATTGGCTGCTCGTAGCAGATCTCATGATGGAGGTGATTACATTATCACATAACTGCCAAACTACATCATAATTGCCAAGCCACTGAGAATCATAGCCCAGCCAAGTCGACACACAACCTTAACCATCAAAGAGAGGAAGCAAAAACTCTTTAAGTCTAACAGTAAGAAAGCAGCCATTTCTTTGGTTCCCATATCTATGAATTCCAGCTATGAAGCAGACGGCACCATAAATTGGTCACTAATTTAAGGCATTTATACCACATCCTACAGGAAAAGATCTGAACCTTACTGGATGCTGTCTCCCACATAGCTACATTTAGCTGCTTGTTGTAAGAACACTTCCTTTACCATAAAATGTATCTCCTACCCAGAAGATGTTGTTTGGGAAATTATGGCCAAGAACAGGGGTTCTACCAGTTTGGCAGCAGGGAAGGCAAATCCACACCCCAAACGTGTGTTCCCAGCTCTCTGAAGACAAAGTGCTGCACCCATGAGAGGGGTCCCAATATAACCAACCTACCACCAGAGAGCCACCCAATCTCCACAAGGAACAGTTACATACCAGAGGCTCAGCTTTAACCTCCACTGTTGGCAGGCTGGGCACTGAGTAGTGGCAATAACCAGATGAGTCTTGGTGAGGAGAAAACCATGTTACTGAGCCTATGCAGCATCTTCATTCCTACATCGTGGTCACTGTGTACATGGGCTCACTGACCAAGCACCAGGATGGCTGGGGAAAGAGGCTGACTGACGCCCACAGGACAGGTCATCTTGCTGATGTTCATCTGATGGCTGACAGCCTCCTCTACTACAGACGCCCTCTGTTGTACATTACATGGGATACCATTAGCTTCATACTCGGTGTCTGTCACAGGTTGAGGTGTGTGTCTCCCCAAAAGATATGTCCAAGTTCTAAACCCCAGTAACTGAACGTGACCTTATTTGGAAATAGAGTCTTTGCAGATGTCATTAAGAATCTCAAGATAAGATCATCCTGGACTTAGGTGTCCTTATGAGAATTCCAACTTGGCAGCAACAGGTTTGGTTTTTGGTTTGTAAGCGAATGGGAAAGGGAGATTTGAAACACACAAGAGGAAAGCCACATGAAGACAGAGGCAGAGACAGGAGTGATGTGCCTACAAGCCAAGAACACAAGAATTGCTGGCAGCCACCAAAAGCTAGAAGAGAGGCATGCAACAAATTCTCTCTCAGAGCCTCCAAAAGGAACCACCTTGCCAATGCCATAAGTTCAGACTTCTAGCATCCAGAACTGTGAGGGAGTAAGTTTTTATTGTTTTAAGCCCCCCCCAGTTTGTGGTAATTTGTTATGGCAGCCCTAGAACACAAACACAGTGCTCATTCGAAAAGGTTCATTCATTTACTTCTCTCCCAGAGCTCCTTACCATGATTAGTTTTCCAATTCTGTTATTTCCAAGTCCCTGAGCAGCGGCCTATGAATCAGTATAGAAGTGTTATCTCATCTCAGCCCGTCTCTCCTTGCACACAGAGTGAAGAACCATTACCAGCCAAAGTTCTACCTATTGGGCAAGGTTCTCTTCACCACTGTCTGTTAAGACTACCTTTGAATTGTAATGTAGCAGTCATCCACTACTAACTAATACCAGTATGCAGATCCATCCATAATCCAGGCCCATACATTTTCCTCCTCCACTGACTAGTTATAGAGAACCCCTTATGAGTCTGTTTAAGTGTAATGTAATAGAGAGATGGCAAAGCAGAAGCAACAGGTACCGTGAGAGTAGGTAACTCTGAAACTAATGAATCTAACTGTACATCAAATTGGTAACAAAACCACATTCCCCAACTCATTCACCAGAAAATCTTGGATTTATACAACACATATATCACAAAGGACTTGTATCCAGAACTGATAAAGAGCTCTTAGAACTCAATAATAAGACAAACCACCTAACTAAGAAACGGGCAATAAGATTTGAACAAATACTTCACAAATATATACAAATTTGCAATATGCACATGAAAAGATGATCAGTCATAAGAGAAATGAAAATAAAAATCACACAAGCGTCCACTACACACCTATCAGAATGGCTAAAACTAAAAAAGACCAACCATACCAAGTGTTAGCAAGGATGTGGAATAATGGGAATTCTCATCTACTGCTGGTGGAATGAAAAATGATACAACCTGTTGGAAAACAGTTTAACAGTTTCTTAAAAAGTTAAACATAAACCTACCATATTACCCAGCCATTCCACATTTAGGAATCTACCCAAGAGAAATGAAAATATTTGGGCGAAGAGTGACTTGTACAATTGAAATTTGAATTCAGATTGAATATTTGATGATATTAAAGAACTACATTTAAAGAAAAAAAAACAACTTGTATTTAAAATGAGAAAGGAGCTTCCAGCAATGGAGGAATATCTCCTATCAAACATACAGAATAACAACTATAAATCCTGGACAAGATATAACAATTACCTAAAGGCACTGAAGAACAACCAGAAACTGAAGGGAGTCTACATTTGGAATAAAGGAACGATAAGAGGTAAATTTCCATTTTTTAGAGTTCTTTACCTGAACATAGGCTCCACACTCCGTAAGTGAGCAGCTAATACTCCAATAGAAATCCCATAGTCTCGCTGGTTTAAAAAAACAGAATAGTAGGTCCAAGGCAACTCACATCATTTGGAAAGTGATAGGAAAATTCCCAGAAAAGGAACCCTAAATTCTGCATGCTTAACTCTACCCAAGTCTCTAGATGACCCATGAACTGTGCATAGACGGGACTAACTCCAAGCAGCTCACCTAAAGAAAAAAGAACTGAACAGAGATTTCTGCTGCCTGCTGTAGGAGAGACAGAGTTTGACAATGACAAAGATAAAATTAAGGCTAGCCCAAAGCAAACTACTGAAATAAGCTATTTGTCTCTAATACTCTCTGACTTCTCCTATCAGGGTCCAATTCATTTGACCTTCTGGCACTCTTCTAGGCCCTACTCTATTGAGTTTCACTCATGCTCTTAACAGACTGCTAACTACTTAACTCATTAACCAATAATCACAATACTAATGTAATCAGATGTGAACCCTCTAAGCCGCAAACGTATTTTTTAAAAGACAATATTGAAAAGCTGCTGTGGAATGACAGTGATGTAAACTTTGGTAAAAAAAAAAATTTATACATTAAAAAATTAACTTGAACCAAATTCAAATCATGACCATGTTTGTAAAGAGAGTCCTACCACATCCAACCCTTTTATCTGCCCAGTTTGCTTTCCTGGTAAATTCAAGGAGAATGCTACCCTAATTGTTTAACAGCCCAATACGGCCCTAGACTTCTGGGGAAGTGGATGTTTGATATAGAGGACTGTGAGCCATTGCCATCATGCTATATCCTGGGGTTCAAGAGATTAAATAACTGAAGACTAGGCAAACTAAGTCTAAAAGTAGCCAACCTCAATTTCACCCAAACAGTACTAATTTTTTCCTCAGGTATTTTCTCAGAAAGTAAAATACTAGAATAACTCATTTTAACATGAAAAACTATTAGGACAATGAAAAGGGGTCAAAATTCATCTTTCCAAGATGATAAATGATAATGTTGATTTAAAAAACAAAATTTTTAATTTCTCTTGCTAAATCAATAAATATTACCTGAATATCTAAGATTGCTAAAATATCAAAATAAATATATTGGCACAGAAAATAGAACAATAGAAATGGAACAAATAGCTTAGAAACAGAAACTCGCATTTAAGGAAATACTATGTGACAGACACAACAATATAAATCAGGAGAAAACATGAATTATTTAAATAGTGGTGAGATAATTGGTTATCCATACCTCATCCTTTATCCAAAAATGAGTATCAGATGAATTAAAGTCAAAATGTGAAAAGTAAAACCTTAAACTATCAAAAAATACAGAGTAACTTTATGAACTCAGGACAAGAAAGAAATTATTTTTTAGACAATACAGGAAAAAAAAACACATTATAAAGAAAATATTGATAAGTGACTACCCTAAAATTAAAAGCCAGTGTCCTCAACAGCAGGGAAGGGAAGAGAAGAAAAGAAAGACATAGCTTACCATTAACAAAGTAAAAAAACAAAAAAAAGAAAGAAAGAAAAGAAAAAGCTACAAGTTAGAGTAGATATTTGCAGCACAAAAAGCCAACAAAAGTTTTAGTATCCAGAAGAAATACTATAAACAAAAAAAGGTAATCCAATAGAAAACTGAAAAAAACCAAGAATATGAACAAGCAATTCACCAGAGAAAGGAGGTAGCCATGTCAAAAACCTGTAACCTGAAATAATACTCAACCTTATTAGTGGCCAGGGAAAAGCAAATTAATGAGATACCATTTTACAGTCAGGAGAAAAATAAAAGAACCTGGCTAAGTGCTGGCAAAGATGTAGAAAAAAAACAGGAACTCTCACTGGGAGTATAAACTGCACAACTACTTTGTTTAACACGTTGGCAATATCTATAAAGTTGAAAATGTACCTACCCTATGACCCAGCAATTTTACTTGTAGATATACATCCTAGAAAAATTCTCACACTTGTACACGAACTGATACAGACAAGAATGCTGCATCATTTGTAAAAAAAAAATATATATATATATAAATGCCTAATAACAGGAAAATGGAAAAAGTATAGTATTTTCATATAATAGAATACACAGCAGTTAAAAGGTATGCACTCAACCTACATATATCAACATGGATAAATCCCCAAAATCTAATTTTGATTAGGAAAAATTAAAACAACCTATGTCCATAAAATACCACCAGTACCAGTTGCCATCGAGTGGATTCTGACTTAATGGAAATACCATGAAACGATACACATAATTCCATATATATATACAATTTAGGAATATACACAAAGCATTATATATATTATGTAGGACACTACAAAAGCATGTAATTTTTTTTTCCTTGTGGGGGAGGGCTGCAACTGAGTCTCTCACCACTGCCCCAGGAGTGAGAGCTGTAATATCCCCTCCACTTTCACTTCTCATTGCAACCAATAAACGCCATTTGTGTTATTTACAAGGAAAAAGAAAAAGTGCAGAAGAGCAGTAAGGACTAAATTTAACATGACAGTCGTCCATGGAAGTAGAAAGAGGAATCGGATTTTGATTTGGTTCACAGACAGATTCAATTTTATCTGTAATACTTTGTTTCTTAAGCCAAGTGGTAGGTACACGTCTGTTATATTACGCACTATATGCTGTTTTATACATCTGAGTACCATAATAAAAAATTACCAAAGACCTCAAATTTATACACATTTATTTTATAATACTGTGTACTTTAGGAGCCCCGGTGGTGCCATGGTTAAGAGCTCAGCTGCTAACCAAAAGGCTGGCTGTTTAAACCCACCAGCCACTCCTTGGAAACCCGATGGGACAGTTTTACTCTGTCCTATAGGGTCACTAAGTCAGCACTGATTTGACGGCAATGGATTTTTTTGGTTTGTGTACTTGAAGTCAAATAGTATAATTTAAATTCTTCACTTTTATTCTTGGTTCCCTTTTAACTAATAAAATGCAGTTTTTTCCAAAGCGATGGATTCGTCACATACAGTATATCTAATTCAATGACGATGCCACAAAAATTAACCTGCAAAGGGAACTCTAAAGAATATATTAGGGTATTCTGTTAGAAAACACAGGCTTTCATACTGTGAATAAACAATGTCAGTCTATTCTCTATCCCCAAGTAGTGTGATGGTACTTTGTTGATACATTCATGATAAATTTCTGCAGTTTTTAGTGTAAGTCCACACCCTTAATCATATCAACTAAAAGAAAACCATGTATCTATTCCATGGACAAACTAAATGAGGTTTAAGGGATGAGAGGGGAGATCACTGAGATAAATGCCTGCATATGAAATTTCAGAATGAAGAGTTCTACCTATCACAGAAATGTATTTAATTTAGTTAAAAGACTTCTCCAATCTGCTAACACTCTGTGGTTTGTCAAAATAAAATGTTAACAACTGGGTTGAGAATAACCTGCCCTAACCAAGTTGCCACTGAGTCAATTCTGACTCAAAGTGACCTCATGTGGGTCAGAGTAGAACTATGCTCCCTAGGCTCCACAGGGTTTTCAATGGCTGATTTTTCCGAAGGAGATCACCAAGACTCAAACCTCCAATCTTTAGACTAGTAGACAAGCACATTAGCCATCTGCACCATCTACCTGTCATAAGGTTATTAGTGACCTATGCTTCTACTAAAGTGCCCTGGTGGTGCAGTGGTTAAGCACTTAGCTGCTAACCTGAAGGTTGGTGGTTTGAAGCCACCAGCAGCTCTGCAGGAGAAAGATGTGGCAATCCGCTTCCATAAAGATACAGCCTTGGAAACACTATGGGGCAGTTCTACTCCATCATCTCAACAGCCATGGGTTTTTTAAGTTCTACTAGGTTTTATATCAGTTGAAGAAAATGTGAATTTTTTTTTTTAAATGACATTAAAACTTTTTTTACTTAATACAACACTTGTCATCTGAGATCTGTATGTATTCAATCTATATTCTGAGCAAATAATCTGAGAAGCCGGACTATATGAAGAACGCAGCATCAGGATTGGAAGAAGACTCATTAACAACCTGAATTATGCAGATGACATAACCTTGCTTGCTGAAAGTGAAGGCGACTTGAAGCACTTACTGATGAAGATCAAAGACCACAGCCTTCAGTATGGATCACACCTCAACATAAAGAAAACAAAAATCCTCACAAATGGACCAATAAGCAACATCATGAAAAATGGAGAAAAGATTGAAGTTGTCAAGGATTTCATTTTAATTGGATCCACAATCAACACCCATGGAAGCAGCAGTCAAGAAATCAAAAGATGCACTGCATTGGGCAAATTTGCTGCAAAAGACCTCTTTCCAGTGTTAAAAAGCAAAGATGTCACATTGAGGACTAATGTGTCCCCAACCCAAGCCATGATATTTTCAGTCACTTTGTATGCATGCAAAAGCTGGACAATGAATAAGGAATACCAAAGAAGAATTGCTGCCTTTCAATTATGGTGATGCCGAAGAATACTGAATATACCACAGACTGCCAGAAGAACGAACAAATCTGTCTTGGAAAAAGCTACAACTAGAATGCTCCTTAGAAGCAAGGATGGAGAGACTTCATCTCGCATACTTTGGACATGTTATCAAGAGGGACCAGTCCTTGGAGAAGGACATCATGCTTGGTAAACTAGATGGTCAGCGAAAAAGATGCAGACCCTCAACAAGATGGACTGACACAGAGGCTGCCAACAATGGGCTCAATGGTAACAACTGTAAGGATGGTGGATGACAGGGCAGTGCTTTGTTCTGTTGTAAATGAGGTTGCTATGAGTCAGCACATGCCTGGTTCCAAATCCTCTTCTGAATCCAACTTAAATTTCTGGCAGTTCCCTATCAATGTACTGCTGCAACCGCTTCTGAACTACAACAAAATTTTCCTTGAATGTCACCTTAATGACACTGTTTGGTAACTTCCACATTCGGCTGGATCACCTTTCTTTGGAATAGGCATAAATATGGATCTCTTCCAGTTAGTTGGCTAGGTAACTGTCTTCCAGATTCCTTGGCATAGACGAGTGAGCACTTCCAGCAATCCATCTGTTTGTTAAAACGTCTTAACTGGTATTTGGTCAATTCCTGGAGCCGTGTTTTTTGCCAATGCCTTTAGTGCGGCTTGGATCTCTTCCTTCAGTACCATCAATTCCTGATCATATGCTACCTCCTAAAATGGTTGAACACTGACCAATTCTTTTTAGTATAGTGACTATGTATCCCTTCCATCTTCTTTCAATGCTTTCTGAATCATTTAATATTTTCTAATTGAAATTAGAACCAATCTTTTACTGTTGTAATTAAATGAAGTTTACATTTCAAGTTAGTCTCCCATACAATTTTTTTTTTTTTTACATATACTGCTATGACACCTCGATTGCTCACCCCATTCTGCAACAGCACACACCTCCTTTGTGCCCATGATTCCCCATGACCACTTAACCAACTCCTAACTCTCTCTGCCTTACCATTTCACCTTTGGACAGAAGCTGCCACTTTCGTCTCGTTTATCTACTTGACTAAGAGGCACACTCTTCACAATTATCACTTTATGTCCCACGATCCAGTCCAATCCCTGTCTGACCAGTTCGCCTCAGAAACTGTCTTAGTTCTGGGCTGGTAGAGAGTCCAAGGGCCATGCTTTCCGGGGTGCCTCCAGTCTCAGTCAATCCATTAAGTCTAGTCTTCTTACTAGAACTTGAGTTCTGCACTCCATCCTTCGACTGCTCCATCAGGGACCCTCTATTGTGTTCCCAGTCAGGACGTTCATTGTTGGTAGCTGGGCACCATCTAGTTCCTCTGATCTCAGGCTGATAAAATCTCTGGTTTATGTGGCCTATTCTGTCTCTTGGGGTAATAATTTCCTCGTGTCTTTAGTGTTCTTCGTTCTCCTTTACTCCAAGTGGTTGGGACCAATTGATACATCTTAGATGGCCGCTTGCAAGCTTTTAAGACCCCAGATGCCACTCACCAAAGTAGGATGCAGAACATTTTCTTAAAAAGCTTTGTTATGCCAATTGATCTAGATGTCCCCTGAAAGCATGGTCCCCAGAACCCCACCCCTGCTACTCTACCTCTCAAAGAATTTGATTGTATTTGGGAAACTTCTTACCTTTGGTTTAGTCCAGTTGTGCTGACTACCCCTATAGTGTGTGCTGCCCTTCCCTTCACTTAAGATGATTCTTATCTAATATCTACTTAGTGAATATCCCTCACCCTCCATCCCCACCCCATAACCATCAAAGAATACTTTCTTCTGTGTTTAAACCTTTTCTTGAGTTCTTATAATAGTGGTCTTATACACTATTTGCCCTTCTGTGACTGAGTAAATTCACTCAGCATAACGACCTCCAGATTCCTCCATGTTATATTTCACAGCTTCATTGCTGTTCAGTATTCCACTGTGTGGATATACCATAATTTGTTTATCCGTTCGTTCGTTGATGGGCACCTAGGTTGTTTCCACCTTTCTGCTACTGTGAAAAGTGCTGTGATAAACATTGGTGTGCATATATCTATTCGTGTGATGGCTCTTACTTCTCTAGGATATATTCCAAGGAGCCGAATAGCTGGATCCTATGGTACTTCTATTTCTAGCTTTTTAAGGAAGCACCAAATTGATTTCCAAAGTAGTTGTACCATTTTACATTCCCACCAACAGTGTAT
>NW_004443988.1:12915652-13009925 GCF_000243295.1 Trichechus manatus latirostris
TTTGATTCTATGAATTTCTTTATTCCATCCTTAATTTCTTCTATAACTCAGTAGTTTTTGAGCAAGGTGTTGTTCAGTTTCCATGTGTTTTTATTCCTTGCTTTTTCTGTTGTTGATTTCCACTTTTATTCCTTTATGGTCAGAAAAGATGCTTTGCAATATTTCGATTTTCTGGATTGTGTTAAGGCTTGCTTTATGGCCTAATATGTGGTGTACTCTGGAGAATGTTCTGTGTGCATTCGAAAAGAAAGCATACTTGGCTGCTGTTGGGTGGAGTGTTCTGTATATGTCTATGAGATCAAGTTGGCATTGCAGCATTTAGATCTTCCATGTCTTTGTTGAGCTTCTTTCCAGATGTTCTGTCCTTCACCGAAAGTGGTGTGCTGAAGATCCCTACTACTATCGTGGAGCTGTCTCTCTTTTCAGTGCTGTTAAGTGTTTGTTTTATGTACTTCGGAGCCCTGTTGTTGGGTGCGTAAATATTTATTACAGTTATGTCCTCCTGGTGTATTGACCCTTTAATCATTATATTGTGTCCTTCCTTATTGTTTGTGGTGGATTTTACTTCAAAGTCTATTTTGTCAGAAATTAATACTGCCACTCTTGCTCTTTTTTGAGTGTTGTCTGCTTACCATATTTTTTTCCATTCTTTTGAGTTTTAGCCTGTTTGTGCCTTTAAGTCTAAGGTGCATCTCTTGTAGGCAGGATATAGATGGATCATGCTTTTTTATCCAACCTGCCACTCTCCGTCTCTTTATTGGTGCATTAAGTCCGTTTACATTTATTGATAGGTATGAGTTTATTGCTGTCATCCTGATATCTCTTTTTGTGTGTTGTTCAGTTTCTTTGTTCCCCTTAATTTTCTGTGCCGTCGTTTTTCTTTACGTATTTTTTTTTTCATCTTTTTCACTGTTGTAGATTTTGTGTTTGCTGGGTCTTTATGTTTTTCTACTTTTGTATTTTGATTTGTAGGACTATCAGATTCCTTTGTGGTTACCTTAATATTTACACCTATTTTTCTAAGTTTATACCAGTCTCTCATTACTTTAAATCGCCTTAACTTGCCCTCCATATGAAAAATCAAGGTCTGCATTTTTTAAGTCCCTCTTTTTTGTTTTAATGTTGTCCTTTTTTACATATTGATATCCGTTTCCCTATTTTCAGTGTTTTAGCTTTGATGTATTTTCGATTTCCCTGAGTCAATATCTGGTTGCTCTGTCCTGTGTTCTAGTCTTGGGTTGTTATCTGATGTTACTGATTTTCTAACCGGAGGACTCCCTTTAGTGTTTCTTGTAATTTTGGTTTGGTTTTTGCAAATTCCCCAAACTTCTGTTTATCTGGAAATGCCCTAATTTCACTACCATATTTGAGAGACAGTTTTGCTGGATATCTAATTCTTGGCTGGCAATTTTTTTCCTTCAAGGCTTTATATATGTCATCCCATTGCCTTCTTACCTGCATGGTTTCTGCTGTGTAGTCCGAGCTTATTCTTATTGCCTCTCCTTTGTAGATGACTTTTCGTTTATCCGTAGCCACTCTTAAAATTTTCTATCTTTGGTTTTGGCAAGTTGATAATATGTCTTGGTGACTTTCTTTTGGGATCTACCTTATGTGGGGTTTGATAAGCATCTTGGATAGATATCTTCTCATCTTTCATGATATCAGGGAAGTTTTCTGTCAACAAATCTTCAGCAATTTTCTCTGTATTTTCTGTTATCTCCCCCTGTTCTGGTACTCCCATCACTCATAGGTTATTTCTCTTGATAGAGTCCCACATGACTCTTAACAGTTTCTTCATTCTTTTTAATTCTTTTATCTGATTTTTCCTCAAATAAGTTGAGGTCAAGAGCTTTATCTTCAGTGTCACTAATTCTAACTTCTACTGCCTCAATTCTGCTCCCATGACTTTCTAGTGAGTTGTCTAATTCTGAAATTTTATTGTTAATCTTCTAGATTTCTGATTGCTGTCTATGGATTCTTGCAGCCTGTTAAACGTGTCATTATGTTCTTGAATAATTTTTTTAAGTTCCACTACTACTTTTTGTGTTCCCTAGCTGTTTATGCATTTTGTCGAATTTCCTTTCTAATTTCTAGAAGAGTTCTGTATATTAATCTTTTGTATTCTGCCTCTAGTAATTCCAAGAAATTCTCTTCCTCCAGAGAATTTACTGATTATTTTGGGAGCTTGCTGACGCCATCGTGGACTGCCTCTTTATGTGATTTTATATTGACTGTTGTCTCTGAGCCATCAATAAGTTATTATATTTTATATTTGTTTTGTGAGTCCTAGCTTGTTTTGTTTTGTTTTGATATGCCCCTATAGGCTGCTCATGTGCGCTAGTTTGATTTTTGACACCTTTGAGGCTTTAATGTTCTGTCACCAGATACTTAGTTCTATAACTAAACAGGTACCCACAGGAGTCCGTTAAATTTTCCTACATGGTTTCAGCTCAGGTAACCAAGCAGTCAGTCACCAAGTGCGTGGTGCAGGCTCTCAGCTACACTCCTAGAGAGGCATGGGTGACTGGTGCAGGCACTGGACTCTGGCTGTGGTAGGGGATCATGCGCTGAGCCAGGCAGGGGGCCTGACGGCTGCCCCTGAGAGTCTGAAAGGAAAGCGTGTCCCTATTCTCTAGGGTGAGTTGGTAGGTGAGTTTTGCAGCCAGACTATGAGCACCCCACTCTGTTGGCTGTAAACTCGAGAGCACCACTTTTTCCTGGACTCCTGTAGCAGGTGACTAGGAGGTTTATGTGAAGCCACCAGTCCTCAAGCCCCTGTTGCAGATCGACAACAGTGCCTAGTTAAGGGGCAGGGCTGTTTCGAGGGTCACAAATCTGCCACTTCACAGCTGAAACACTTGAAGTTAAACTTCAGATGTTTGCCCTGTTGTACTGTGGTAGTGAGGGCTAACGCTGTTGAGATGGGTCCCCACAAGTCTATACAGGGGTGTAAGGCACTCAGAGTCTGCAGACCGCTTATGCCTGTGCCTAGCAAAGGAGCTGTGCCGATCCTGTGTTCCTGGCTTAGGGGAGCCAGTAACTTATTTGTTCCCTCTCCAAGGCCAGGAGAATGGGTCAGGGCACCTTTTGGGATCTACTTCCGGCCCAGCGGACTTCCGGTGCAGAGTGCAGAGGGAGGAGGTAAAAGGAAGAGAGGTTTTTCCCAAATGGGCTTCTTTTTTTTTTTAAATCCTCGCAAAAAGCCACACACACGTACTTATCTTTAGCCACTTGGGAGCTGCTTTTCAATGGTTCGGAGTGTCCAAGCAGAATCTCTGCTGCCAGATCTCTCTCGATATGGAAACAGCTTTCTGAGTGTGCGCACAGCCATCTGCCTGCTTCACTGTGGACCTGGTGCAGCTGAGGAGTTGCCGGCGCGCCGCCGCCGCTCTGGTGTTGCTGGCTTCTTCCGAGCCGTCTCCCTCTTCCCCTGCCACTCAGTCCGATTCCTCAACTTTGCCTTGTTCAGGACTCCTACATATTCACATATAATCAAATCATTGGTTTTTCCAGGTCTTTGTTGTAAGAGGGATATAGGACATGTCTGACTATACCGCCATGTTGGCTCCGCCCCCAGAACCAATCATTTTTATAAAATAAATAAAAATAAACCTAGAAGAGATCCAATTCTTTAGTAAAACATTTAATTCATATTCAAACTACTTTAATAATTGCAAAGCACCTTGCAAAATGACCCAAATCTAAGTTCCTTTCCATCAATTCACATACTCAGTTCAAATCCACATAAATGGCTAAACGATGTTCATATCCATAAACTGCTCTCAATCATCCTGATTTTTGCCTCTAATTACCAAACTTAAAACATGCATTTAAGCAGTAGTAATTTAAAAAAGGAGTCCCTGAGTGGCGCAAAGGGTTAAACACTTGACTAACTGAAAGGCTGGCGGTTTGAGCCCACCCAGAGGCACCTTAGAAGAAAGGCTTGGCAATCTGCTTCGAAAAGGTCACGCACTTGAAAATCCTATGGAGCTGTTCTACTGTGCACACAGGGGGTTGCGATGAGTTGAAATCTACTCAGTGACAGCTGGACAGGCTAATTAAAAAAAAAAAGACTGTGAAATTTACTCATATGCTGAAGGGTTCCCCAAAAATAAAGAGGACGATCAAATCATCAACTGCAACTGGAAAGATTAGATACAAAACTTAGGAAGTAGTAAGTTTATGGTAACAGGGGAGAAACAACTTGGAAAAGGCTGCACAACTCGAAGACTGTAATCAGTATCACCAATTTGTACATGCAAAAATTGCTGAATTGGTGTGTGCTCTGCTGTGCATATTCTCAACAACAAAAATAAAATAAATTATTAAAAAAAGGGTAAGTGAGGAGGGAGGAACTGCAATGAAATAATGGATTAATGGTAACAATCATCAATGGCTACTACTAAAACTATCAGGTGAATGGCTGGCAGGGAACTTCACAACTACGAGAGCATGGGACAGACAAGATGAACCCACTGGTCAGTCTTAATATCATATAAGGAAAGTAACCAGACAACATGTTTCTCTAAACATAACACAATAGCAAGTACGCTGCACTACCTATGAAGTAGTCTTACCAAAATATCAAACTAGAATCTGATCAAGTTGTTAGATTAACTACCAGTTCAAAGGAAACACAAAGGAGAAAGGAACAAGTGACATAACGTTATAGGAATGCATTCAACAAAATCCAAACTCTGGGAAATTCTACTGGGCAAATGACCTGTTTTTCTTCCAAGAAATGGCAAAAGACAAGACAAAAACAAAGGTAACATAGAGACTGAATATACATTAACAAATCCTATGTATGAGCATTCTTTAGATTCTGATTCAAACAAACCAATTTAAAAAAAATCAGGAAATGTGAATGCTGAATATTTCTTGATACCAAAGAATTATTAACTTTTAGGTGTGCTGATAATACTATGGTTTATGTTAAAAGAGTTTTTATCTTTTTAGAGATATATACACTACATTATTTACAGATGAAATAATATGTCTGGGGTTTGTTTTAAAATTATCCAGATGAGGGAAGAAGTAACAGAGAGAAAACAATTCACGTTTGAAACTGTTAATGACTATATGGGGGCTCACTTTACTACTACATCTTTACATGTTTGAAACCTTCCATATTAGAACGTGAGAAAACAGGAACACGCGAGAGACTATCAGACCACTACATAAAAATATCTATGATTGGTAGAATTATCCAACTTCAATTTTGCAAGTGCTTGCTTCAGCAGATTTGCATTGAAAAATCAAATACAAAAATGCACAGTTTAAGCACCTCCTTCAACTATAACATTTTTCCATTTTATGCCTGGTTATTAGTGACGTGCCAACACAAAAAAAACAAAGCAAAATAAAAAATTAAGAGATATTATTCCACAAAAGTAACCACCTAGTTTACAAATTATTTAACTCCTTAACATCCCAATCTGTTCCTTCCTTTCTTATACTACTTCTTTATTTTAAACCCTCAATATTTTGGTCAGTCTTCCAACAGCCTCCCTCTTATATTTCTCTCTGTTTTCAGCTTAACCACACACCAATTCATCCTCCATATGGTTTCCTAAGTGGATCCCCAACACCTCCAGAATAAAAACAAATGCCTTTGCATAGTGTTTTAGGCTGGGTTCTCTACAGAAGCAAAACAAGTGTGCGTATATATATGAGGGGAGACGATACTTCTCTCAAGGAAATGTCTCAAGCAGTTGTAGAGGCTGGCAAGTCCCAAGCCCATGGGTCAGGCATCAGGGTGGAGGCTTCTTCTGACTCATATAGCTGCAGCAGGCTGACAAACCCAAGATCGGCCAGCTGCTGGCTCACAGGTTGCAGAGGCTGATGAACCCAAGAACAGCAGGCAATTCGGCAGGCTGCTGGCTCAAGTCTCAAGAACCGAAGGTAAGATGAACAGGAGCCAGATCCAGAATCCAGAGGAAGCAAGCAAGCTTCGCCAGAATCTCTATATATACTGGATATAGAACACACCCCCGAGGAAACTCTCCTTAAAACTGATTGGCTGATCACATCAGATCACATCACAGAGAACGAACACATTGCTACGTAACTGCTAAATTACATTATTACCCAATTGCCAAACTACATCATTATGTAACTGCCAAACCACTGAGAACCACAGCCCAACCAAGTTGACACACAACCTTAACCACTGCAATCCACTCTTTGTCAGCCTGGCACCTATACACATTTCCTTAAACCATACACAATCTCTAAATAAAGACAAAGTCATACTTGCTTGCGCCTAACATGATAACAACACGCATACAACTGAAAACCTACTAACCCTGATTACATCTTATATTTTATAAGAAAATAAACATATTTGATGCATACATACAAGGAAGAAACACTCATGACAATTACAGTCTTCCTTTCTACAGCTGGTCACGTGATCTTAACTGGTATTTAGAACTACCTTCTTTCACCACCCATTCTGTATTCTCTTTGCTCTCAGCAAGCAATTCAGCTGGTCCTGGTTCTCTGCCCGTGGAATGACCCAAACCTTCGTTCCTTAAGGGTGTGGGCCATCAGCAGTCATGTCAGAAGCGGGTTGCTGTAGTTTTCCACTGACTTTAATCACAAGGCATGGTCCTGCTTAAGAGATGCCCTAAGGGAGCTCCTGTATTTCAGACATACTCTTCTTTACTTCCATTATGCAACCAATTTGATTTCCCACTGGTAGTCAGGATCAATCACACCAGCCAATACAGTACTGCCTTCTTTGCCTGTTGTTCTAGTGGCATGAGGACCCCAAAGTGTGAGGGTGGCATTCCTAACTTCCAGTTCAATGGAGTAAGTATTGTATGTGATGAGAACATTTCTCATTTTGGAACTAAGACTTATAGACCCACAAAGTATAGAACTGTGGAGACAGGAAGTAAAAATTTTACATGTCGGCCACTAGGGGTAATAGTGTGTGGTGCCACTCCCATTTCCACCCCTTGATTCCTGAAACCCTGAATCCTGGCTATGGGAGAAACTGCACCATATCATTGGACACTGGTTTAGAGCACAAACAGCCTCCTGGAGAACACTGCTGTAAAAACAGCATGCAGGCGGTGTCTGACATGCTCCAACCCCACAAGGGGGAAGGAGAACCAAGATCAACAGCACAAGACTGACTCCCATGAGGTGGAAGCCAGACAAGCCACCCCTCTCCGCCATCTTTACTGATTCTGACACCAACCATCTCTCGCACAACTCTCTCTACTTCCGTGCTGGGTTCGATAACTCATTGTGATGGCCACATAGAACTCACAGACCATACTCACAATTATGGGGTTTATTAGGGAAGTACCAGTTACGATTCAGGCTCAAGAACTCAGGATACAATTCTTCCTCAGAATAGCCTCTCCTCAGCGGTGCGCACAGGCATGCCTCTCCCTGGCCCTCAGCCTCTCAGCATGAGACCAGAAGAACCAGATGGTGCCCGGCTACCGCCAATGACTGCCCTGACAAGGAACACAACAGAGAGTCCTGATGGAGCAGGAGAAAGGTGGGGTGCAGAACTCAAATTCTAGTAAGAAGACCAGACTTAATGGTCTGAGACTGGAGGTTCCCCAGAAAGCATGGTCCCTTGATTCTCTATCAGCCCAGAACCAAAACAATTTCCAAGGCCTACTCTTCAGACAGGGATTGGACTGGACTGTGGGACATAAAGTGATACTTGTGAGGAGTGTATCTCTTAGCTCAAGTAGATACAAGAGACTAAACGGGCAGCTTCTGTACGGAGTTGAGATGGGAAGGCACAGAGGATTAGGAGCTGGTTGAATAGACATAGGGAATTGGGTGGAAAGGAGGAATGTGCTGTCACAGTACAGGGAGAGCAGTCAGGGTCACATAACAATGTATGTATAAATTTTTGTATGGCAGACTAACTTGAAATGTAAACTTCATTTAAACTACAACAATTAAAAAAAAAAAAAAAGAGCTGCTTCAGGGTGATGGGGAACATGGTAAGACCAGTGAATTCCATGAGCATGGGCCTACCGCCGTGATTCATTTGCTGTAAAGTGAGTCCCTTGATCTGAGGCAATGCTGTGTGGGATACCAAGATGGTAGATAAGGCATTCTGTGAGTCCACAGATGGTAGTTTTGGCAAAAGCATGGCATGAAGGCAAGGCAAATCTGTATCCAGAGTAAGGATCTGTCCCAGTAAGGGCAAAACACTGCCCTTTTCATGATGGAAGCAGTCCAATGAATCAACCTCCCACCAAATTGCTGGGTAATCACCTCAAGGAATGGTGCCACATCAGGGACTTAGTGTTGGTCTCTGCTACTGGCAGATTGGGCACTCAGCAGTGGATGTAGCCAAGACACCCTTGGTGAGTAAAAGTCTATGTTGCTGAGCCCATACATAACCTCCATCCCTGTTACCATGGCCACTTTTCTTATGAGCCCATTGGGCAATGATGGGAGCAGCTGGGGAAAGAGGATGACTGGTTTCCATAGAACGCATCATCCTATCCACTTGATTGTTAGAATACTCCTCTGCCAAGGTCACCCTTTGATGAGCACTCACATGAGACTCAAATATCTTCACTTCTTTGGCCCATTCAGAGAGGTCTCTCGACATACTTCTTCCCCATACCTTGTCACCAATTTTCCAATCACGTTCCTTCCAAGTCCCTGACCATCCAGCCAAACCATTGGAAACAGCCCACAAATCAGTATACAATCATACACATGGCCATTTCTCCTTCTGAGCAAACTGAACAACCAGGTGCACTGCTCGACGTTCTGCCCATTGGGAGGACTTCCCTTCCCCACTGTCCTTCAGGGAAGTCCTAGAATGGGACTGTAATGCCGCCACTGTCCAGTTTCCAGTGGTGCCTGCGTATCACGCAGAACCACCTGTAATTCAGGCATGAGTTTTCTCTTCCTCAGGCAACTGATCATAAGGGACTCCCCATGAGGCCACAGGTGTAGACTGGAAGAAGGCAGGTAATGTGACAGGAGTGGAGATCATGCGGCATTTGAGCTACTTCCTCATCCAACTTACTTGTGCCTTCAGGTCCTGCTGTGGCCTGATCTCACATACACCACCTCCATTTAATGATGGAGTGCTACTGTGTACGTCCAAAGTCTGTGGGTCAGGTGTCATTCTTCTCCTAACTCACATAGCTTCAGGGACTGAGGAACCCACGATCGGCAGGTCAGATGGCAAGCTGCTAGCTCACAGGCTGTGGAGGCTAACAAATTCAAGATCAGCAGGTAATACTGCAGGCTGCTGGCTCAAGTCCCAAGAACCGGAGGTCAGACGATGACAAGCCAGATGCAGGATCCAGAGCAAGTAAGTGAGCTTTGCCAGAAGGTCCACATATATACTGGATGCAGGCCACATGCCAAAGGAAACTCCTCTCATAACTGATTGGCTGATCACATCATGGAGGATGACTTCATTACATAATAGCCAAACCACTGATAATCAAGGTCCAGACAAGGTGACATACCTTAACCAGCACACATGGCATACACTACCCTCAAATTTTTCCCTTCCCTATCTTTATAACATCCACCCACACCACACTCATTCCAAACTATGAACAATACTTGTACAGCAGTCCCCAGAACCAAGTAAAGATGCTCTTCTCTTCTAAAGTTCAGTTCTCTTAGAATTAATACCACCAATTCAATACCCCTTCTATTTCCAAGTTAATTTCAATTCCTTTGGACTCTTACTAAACTCACCTGTACTACGGGTTCCCTTGCAAGCCTATCCAGACTCTCCTTTCTACCTGTACTTCCATAGTGATCCATGCAATATCACACTTTGTTTTTTCCATGTTTATTGCCCTCTAGACTAGTAACACAATGCCTGAAACACAGCAGACACTAAATGTTTTACTAAGTAATATATGCATCTCCCATTGGACAACAAGTAGACAGGTAAGATCTTCTGTAAATAACTAGAATACTAGCTGTTTGAAAGCAAGGGAGTTGTCTAACACATCTCTGCATCTTCAGTGCCTAGCACAGTACTCCGAATATATTAAACACTAAATAAATGATATCCAAATGAATCAGTATTCCCAGTACCATGCTAGATAATTTTTTGGTAACTAAGTTTCTGTTATTTCTGGAGTACTGCAAGATAATTCTCAGTCATACCTTGCATAATAAAATATTAAAGCAAATATTTATACACCCAGATACTGTCTTTAGATGGAATATTCTTAAAAATTCTTCCTGCTAAATCAGTTAATCTTTTCATCTACATTTTTCCCCTGTTCTAGCTGCTTGTACACTGGTTATAATAAACTGACTTTTAATATGGTTTTGTTTTTTTAATTTTTTATTGTGCTTTAGGTGAAAGTTTATAAAGCAAATTAATTTTCCATTTGATAGTTTGTACATAAAGTATTCTATGACACTGGTTGCATCCCCACAAAGTGTCAGCATTCTCCCCATTTCTGCACTGGATTCCTTGTTTCCTTTTGTCCTGATTTTGTATCCCTTCCTGCCTTCTCATCTTTGCTTTTGGGCAAATGTTGTCCTGTTGAACTTGTATAATTGATAGTTCTAAGGAATACGTTCCTCTCAAATGTTATTGTTTATTGTATGAGTCTACTGTTTGGCTGAAAGGTGGTCTCCTGCAAAGGCTTCACTTCCAGGTCACAAGGGTGTCTTAGGGCCATAGTCTCAGGGGTTTCTCCAGTCTCTGTCAGACCAGTAAGTCTGGTCTTTTTGTGAATTTGATTTTTTGTTCTACATTTTTATCCCACTCTTCCCAGGTCTCTCTGTTGTGATCCCAGTCGGAGTGGTCAGTAGTGGCAGCTAGGCACCATCTAGTTCTTCTGGTCTCAGTCGTGTAGGCTGCAGTTCTTGTGGTGCATGAGTCCTTTACTAACTGCTCCCTTGAGTCTTTGGTTCTCTTCACTCACCTTTGTTCCAGACAGGAAGAGACATATAGTTGTATCTGAGATGGCCACTCACAAGCTTTTAAGACCCCAGACAGTACTCACCAAAGTAGGATGCAGAACATCGTCTTTATAAACTATGTTGTGCCAGTTGATGTATATGTTCCCCAAGTCTATATAGTCCTTTGCCTCTGAACCTAGAACTCTGTCCCACAAGATGTCTGGATATGTCAAAGAGGTTTCCCTGACTGTGCTCCTTGTGTGCTCTACTGTCTATATCAATAAACAAGGAGCACCTACAATCATGTACATAGATATATCCATCATCAAACCTGTATCTGCCAGTGGTTGTGCTCCCTTTCGCCCTCCCAGACCTCCTGGAATATCTACATATGTATTCATTTGTAAATTATTCTTTGTTAATACTACTGCTGCAGGATTGTCTATCTCTACTAGTTAACGCTGTTGTTAGGTGACCCTATGTGTAACAGAACGAAAAACTGCCTGGTCCTGTGCCATCCTCTCAATCGTAGTTACCGTAATTGTCATTTATTCTTACATTCCTCTCAGTGTCCTGTCTTGCTTTGGTCATGTTGTGCTGACTTCTCCCACAGTGTGTACTGCCTTTCCCTTCATCAATATTAACATGTGTTTTCTATCTATTTGGTAATTTGCCCTCCCTCCACCTACTATCCCTGGTTAACCATCAAAGAATCTTTTTCCTTTTTTTTCTTACGTGTAAACCTTTTGTTGTTACTTTATAATAGTGGCTTCATACAATACTTGTCCTTATGTGACTTATTTCACTCAGCATAATGTCCTCCAAATTCATCCATGTTGTGAGATGTTTTGCAGATTCATCATTGTTCTTTATCGTTGCATAGTATTACACTGTGTATGTACCACAGATTGTTTATCCATTCATCCGTTGATGGGCACTTCATCTTTTCGGTAATGTGAATAGTGCTGCAAAGAACATGGGTGTGAATATGTCTATTCGTGCCACAGCTCTTACTTCTTTAGGGTATATACCTAGAAGTGGGATTTCTGGATCATATGGTATTTCTATTCCTAGCTTTTTAATGAAGCCTCCATACCATTTTCCACAGTGGTTGTACCATTTTACATTCCCAACAGTAGTCTGTAAGAGTTCCAATCTCCCCACAACCGCAACACCATTTATTTTCTGTTTTTTGATTACTGCCATTATTGTCAGGGTGAGATGGTATCTCATTGCAGTTTTGATTTGCATTTCTCTAATTGCTAATGACTGAGAGCAATTCTTCATGTGTTTGTTAGCCTTCTGAATGTCTTCTCTGGTGAAACGTCTGCTTCTATCCTTTGCCCAGTTTTTAATTGGACTGTTTGTCTTTTTGCTGTTGAGGTGTTTAAGTGTTCTATAAATTTTACAGATTCGACCCTTGTCAGATATGTCACAGCCAAAAATTTTTTCCCAGTCTGTAGGTTCTCTTTCTACTCTTTTGGAGAAGTCTTTTGATGAGCATAAGTGTTTAGTTTTTAGGAGGTCCTATTTATCTAGTTCATCATCTGCTGCTTGTGCATTTTTAGTTATACTGGTATTTTATGTATGCCATATATTAGGGCTCCTGGTGCTGTTCCTATTTTTTTTATTAACTTTTACAAAATTTTATTCTACTCCCATTTTTTACTTGTGTTTCTTGGTATTTTGTTTGCTTTGTTTTTTGGTCAGTTAGCTACATAGTTTTAAAGCTTTCTAAAACATTAAAAAATCTGAATGGTTTGTTTGAGTGTCAAAGCAGAAAATGATAACCAGAAGCAAATGCCTTAAATAATAGTTTACAGTAAGAATTATACAGTGTAAAAAACAACATATTTAGGCAAATTTTTAACCTAAAATTGAGGAAGCTCAGGAAATTATCATTACTGAATGAATGACCAAGGCTTTTATGTTATCCAAAGGTTTCATTATAATTTAATTTGAAATTGTAAAGAAAGTCACACAACTTAGTAACACTCAGGACTCAAGCAATATAAAATCAGACTCTTAATTTCAATCTTTAAAGTGAGAATTTCTCCCTGCAGAATCAACAGCTATAGAATTAACATGTCTGTAAAATATGTTTATGGGCACTACGTCTATAAAAGTGGCAAGTTTTAAGAGTCTGTTCAACACTGAATGTATACAACATGCCAAGATCCTAGTACTATTTATGTGGACAAACATACTGTTTAGGGGAGGACATCTGCTATTAAAAAAGAGACCATATAAATGAAAGAGCATCAGAAACAAAAGAAACTTAGACCACACAAATTTTGAAGGTTGAATTTCAAAGCATGAAGATAGCAAGACATTAAGGTAAGAAGCTGGATTTGAGAAGGGCACCTGAGGTAAGGCTAAGAAATTACAGCCTTTTAATGGAAACCAACAAAGAAGTCTGGTTGCTCTAATAAGTTATAGAGAAAATGGCTTTGAAATTGATGGATCATCTTCATTTTCATTTTTTAACATATCAGAATATTTATTTCAAGATATTGAAATAATATGTTCAAATATACAGTAATTGGAAACTCTGGTGGCGTAGTGGTTAAGAGTTCGGCTGCTACCTGACAGGGAACACAGTAGAATGTCCCTCGCAGAGCGGGAGAGGGGTGGGGTGCAGAATGCAAATTCTTGTAAGAAAACCAGACTTGATGGTTTGACTGAGACTGCAGGGACCCCAGAAGACATGGCTCCCAGACTCTGTTAGACCAGAGCTGAAACCATTCCCGAGGCCAACTCTTCAGACAAAGACTGGACTGGACTGGACTGGACTATGGGACATAAAGTGATACTCGTGAGGAGTGTGCTTCAGAGCTCAAGTAGATACATGAGACTACATCGGCAGCTCCTGTCTGGAGGCGGGATGAGAAGGCAGAGAGGGTCAGGATCTGGGTGAATGGACACAGGAAATCAGGGGTGGAAACGAGCAGTGTGCTGCCACAGTATAGGGAGAGGAACTAGGGTCACATAGCAATGTGTGTATAGACTTTTCCTACGAGAGGCTGACTTGAATTGTAAACTTTCACTTAAAGCACAACAAAAAATAAAAAAGTTCGGCTGCCAACCAAGGTCAGCAGTTCGAACCCACTAGATGCTCCTTGGAAACCCTATACTGCAGTTCTAGTCTGTCCTATAGGGTCACTATCAGTCGGAATAGACTGGGCAGCAAGAGGTTTGGTTTTTATTTATTTTTTTAATATACTTTTTATCTTCTAAAAAGGAAGAACAGACATATCCCTGAATAATCAGTATTAATGGTTTGCATTTTTTAAAAAAAGTCCCCACGATTCAACTTTTCTCCCCAAAATAGATTCCTTTAAGTCAACTTCATTTAAGTAATAAATTCAACAATTTAGCATTGATAAAGGGACTTAACAACCCCTCTCTTTCAAAATTCAGAAAAAACGTAAAATGGCCTTTTTACTGACTTTATATTACCAAAGAAGAAGGTAGAATATAATGGTAGACAGAATATTTAGTCAAAGTATAACTACATTCGTGGTATAAGTAAAACCTTGGTTTCAGTTTTACATAGCACTTGAATTAGCTTCTGGAGAAAAATAAACCTGTCAAACTCCAGCAGAGGGACAGTTGTTTGCATAAAGCCTATTAAGTACTGAGCAGAAATGCATATGCTGCTTTTGAAGTTCCTGATCTAAATTACTTTCTCTGTACGGAATTTAAAAATTTGGTTCCTGGCTTTAACAAAAGCTCTACCGAAAGCTGCAATGCACCGCCTCCCTCTCCCTACTCTGCACCTTCGGTTTAAAATACGGCTAACCCTTCTCTAGGCAACGGATGAAGTAGTTTGACTTACATCCTGACAACACATTGCTTTGGTACCTACAGCAGCGTCTTAATAAAATCCTTAGTTCTTGCTAAAGAAAATTCCAAACCAGATCCAAGGTCAATATCGTCAAATCCCTCCCCTTTGACTCCACAAGGAAAATGTACCTGTAGAATACCCGCTGAGCAGCAAACAAGGCACAGCTCCAAATTCGTGTCCTTTAACTTTTTTTTTGTTCCCTCCCAGTCCTTCCTTTCCTATCCTGAACTTGAGCTGAGCATTTGGATCCCTTATCTGTCTGCAACTGGCGCCAGGGTGACCGCGCTCTCAGGAGATGCGGAGCTGGGAGGCTGAGCGCTGCGGCTGCTTGTCTCAGCCAGATACCCCCGGCTCGCGCTGCTGCCGCCTCGAGGAGCCTCGCTGGAGCCGGGTCTCCGCTAGGGAGATTCCCGCGACCGGCTGTCGCGCAACATTTGCTACCAGCTTCCCGCCCCTCACCCCCGAACTGCACACCCATCCCGCCAGGGCAATTCCGGAAGCCCCAAGGCAATTCGAGGGTCCTTCGCCCCAGGAAACGCAGCTCCTCACACACATCTGCATGGCCGGGTCCTCCCCTTCCCATCTGCAACCCCCAGAGCCATTCCCCGCGGGGCCTGCGTGGGTCCAGTACCATTCTCACGGGGCAGACTCCGGAAGGGCAGAAACTCCACCTCCTCCTCCTCCGCGGCCTGTAGCCATCTATCGGGAAGCGTCTCCGGAGGCGGCAGCAGAGGCCGCCGGACAAGGACTGCCCAAGGAAACCTTCTCAGAACTAACTCAGCTCCAGCGCTAGCAGCAGAAGCCGAGTCTTTCATAATTGTGCGACCAACTCCTCCGGGTGACTGGCCACAGGGACGCGCCCGCGCCCGCCTCCGCCAGCGACGGGGCGGCAGACAGACCACGTGAGGGGCGCGCCGTGTGCGTCGTCGCCCGCGGGCCAGGTCACGTGAAGGACGCGCGCTCCCTCACTTCCAGGCCGCCTCCTTACGCGCCGCGCGCAAGCGCTAGGCACGAGCACCGCCTCCCTGAACAGTTTGGGTAGGGTGTTCGCAGATCGCCATTGGATCCCTAGGCAGGATTTCCACAAACGTTTCTCTCTGCTCCCTGGGTGGAACTTGAGCAAGGAATAGTTGAGGATTACGGTTCTAGGGAGGAGCCCTGGTGCGCAGTGGTTAAAGCGCTTGGCTGCTAACCAAAAAATCAGAGGTTGGAACCCACCAGCAGCTCTTCTGTAGAAAGATGTGGCAGTCAGCTTCTGTAAAGGTTTACAGCCTTGGAAACCGTATGGGGCAGTTCTACGTTGTAGGATAGGGCACTGTGAGTCTGAATCCATGGTGGGTGGGTTGTTCTTGGCTTCTAATATATGCCTTTTTGTCTTTCCATTTCCTTTGCTACCACACTAGTAAATATACTTTACTAAATGCTGCTCTTCATTTCCCTTGCTGTCCACTCTGAAGACCACATTCCTTCTAAGCTTCCTGAAAACATTGCTTTTCATACATCACCGTCCTGCTCTCAACGACTTCAGGAGCTCCTCAGACTGACTCTCTTGTGATCTGACTCTACCTCCTTTTCTAAAACGGCTTTATTGAGGGATAACAATAAATTGTATATATTTAAAGTGTATGATGTGGTAAATTTGACATAGATATACACTCATGAGATCATCATCACAAGCAAGATATTGAACATATCCATTGCCCCCAGTTTTCTCCTGCCCTTTGTAATTCCTCCATTTTGTCCTTCCCTGTGTCCCTCCGCCAGCAACTACGTATCTCCTTTCTGTCACTAAGGAGTCCCTGGATGATGCAAAGGGTTAAAGCACTGTGCTGCTAACCAAAAGGTTAGCGGTTCTAGTCCACCCAGAGGCACCTAGGAAGAACGGCCTGGCAATCTACTTCCAAAAAATAAACCTTTGATAACCTAAGAAGTCCACTTCTATCCTAGTATACGTGGGGTTTCCATGAGTCTGAATTAACTCAAGGGCAACTGGTCCGGTTTCTATCACTGTGGATTAGTTTGCATATTCAGACAATATGTACTCATTTTTTTGTCTGTCTTCTTTCACTCAGCATAATTATAACCTCTTAAAGTTTGACCCACAATTCAGTGAAGTAGAATCTTCTTTCCAACAAAATTGATTCATCCACTGTTTTCCGTAACAAGCTTTGACTGTGCTTGTAAACAATGTTCAGGTATTATGTAGTCTTTCCCCTTCTGACAGGTCTAGCAGGACCAAAGTTAAAAAAAAATTGTTTTATTGTACGTGTCATACCTTTCCTACTAGATTGTCAGTCCCTTGGGGCAGGGATCTTGCCTAATTCATGCATGTATTCAATAAATGTTTATTACCTTCTAGGTATCAGCTGGGCCTACACAGTTCCTGCCTTTAGGGAGTTTATAAACTAGACAATGCAAAGTTTAAACAACTAATTAACATACAAAGAGATCAGATAGGAGTACACTCTGAGACTGACCATTTTGTTTCCAAAACAAGTACTTCCCCCTTGCTGGGTTGATGTATATATGAAACAAGAATAGCTCCTTGAGAAAAATGTAGAACAAAATTCAAATTCCTAAAAAGGCCAGACTAACTGAACAACCTATATGAGCCCTGGTGGTGCAGTGGTTAAGCATTTGGGTGCTAACCAAGAGGTCGGCAGTTCAAATCCACCAACTGCTCCTTGGAAACCCAATGGGACAGTTCTACTCTGTCCTATAGGGTCGCTATGAGTTGGAATCAACTCAATAGCAACAGGTTTGGTTTTGGTTTACTGTACCTACAGAGACTAGAGGAACCCCCAAGACTATTGCCCTAAAATACCCTCAGAACTTGGAACTGAAGCTATTTCTGGAGGTCACCTTTCAGCCAAATAATACATTGGCTTATAAAATAAACACGATCACCTGTGAGTAACGTGCTCCCTTGAACAATCAACTGCATGAAACCAAACGGTCAACATTTACCCAAAAGCAAAGATGAGAAAGCAAGAAGAGGAAGGGAAGCCGTATCAATGGAAACAGAACAAACAGAATGGAAATAATGAGAATCTGACATACTGTGAAAATTGTAACCAATGGCACAAAACAATTTGTATAAAAATTGTTAAATGAGAACCTAATTTACTGTGTAAACTTTCACCTAAAACACAATAAAATATTATTTAAAAAAAAAATAGCTCCTTGACACTGGGCCTCAAGAACTTTAGTAAATTGGAGAATTTAGAGTTTGAAATGGGGAATTGGCTTATTCCTTAATCAAACTAATCGAAATTAATTAACTGGTGATCAAACAGCCTTGACATTCAGATATGCCGACTTTCAGTGAGCAACCAATTCTGCAAGATGTATTTATTCACTAAAAATATATGTATTGGGTGCCTTCGTATATGTGAGGTACAGTCCTATGCAATATTCCGTAATGAACAAGATTGATAAATTCAGTGTTTCTGAAAGGAGTTCATTAAATGCTCTTTGTAGGAGCTCAGTTTCCATTTTGGTCAATGGCATCTCTTGTTTTCCCACTCTCATTGCATCACACACTCAGTCTCCTCCCAACTGTTGCCCAATTATTTACAAAATTCAGTTCAACCAGCATTTACTACTCTACTCCATTTAAAGCACTAAGCGAGGTGCTATGGGGGATGAAAAGTTGAAAAGACATGGTGCTGAACCAGTACTCTTGGATTTCTAGCTCTCAGTCTAGTACATGCCTTCTCAACCTCAAAGGGGGTGATGTCACCCGCAAGAAACTGAAAATTGATTTTGGGGGGGTGGCGTGTGAAAAAATACTACTCTTTTTATGTATAAAGTATACGAGTAAATACAAATTGAAAAGAAAAAAATATGTATACATAATTTTCTCTGATACAGAAAGAGATAGAGACACCCCCCCCCCACAACTCCCTCTTTCTTAGAGCATTTACTGTAGAAACCTTATAAGTTTTTTCTTTACCTTTTTTGAGAAATCCTCTTGAAAGACTAAATACGCTTCTGGGTAGTTTTACAACCCAGCAATGTCTCCTCAAGTACTCGGGAGCCATCTCTTTAAAATGTAATCAGTAAAGAGGACAGCCCCGTCTCTCAGTTTCTGTGGGAGGCTAAGACCCTAACTTCTGCTGGCTCCAAGCTGTAAACTACCTCCTGTTATATAGATACGAAGAGTTTATCTTTTCTTTGGATAAAGGCAATTAGCAAACACTGTTGGCTACCACAATAACCAGGTGAATTCTGGGTAAACAATTGTGACAAAAGGGCTGTCAGGACCTCTTATTTAAGGACTAGTTATTGTTTGGAGTCACTGGGCGATGCAAAGAGTTAATATACTTAGCTGCTAACCAGAAAGTTGGAGGTTAAAGTTCACCCAGAGGCGCCTCGGAAGAAAGGCCTACTTCTGAAAAATCAGCTATCGAAAACCCCCTTGAGCACAGTTCTACTCTGACATTCAAGTATTCTGGTATATTAGTGTGATCAATAAAAGATTTTGAAGCAGAAATTATTTTTATTAGGATCAAATCATATGGAGGAAGTAGTATAAAAATATAAGCTGAGGATAAAATAAGATTGATAAAAAATTTCTTATATTTGAGGAAGATTTTTCTCATTTTCTTAAATGAATAATGATGGATATCAAATCATTATAATATTTAAATTCCTTTGGATATACTTTTTAAAAGTGATCAAACAATTTTATTTTAAAATTTGTAATATTCTGGTAATTATATTCATTGCAAATATTAAAAATTTGATGAAAAATACACTAGGTTATGTATTAGTTTTTCAAAATTATTTTAGGTGGTATGCATAAAAAGAAAAAAGACTGAAGATCATCATTCCAGGGCCCTTTTGTTGTTTGGGAAGAGGCAGAAGTAGCGATTGTGTTTTAGACTTTAAGTTTCACATCGTCGTTGTTGGGTGCCGACACATTGTTTTTGACTCATAGTGACCCCATGTGACGGAGCAGAACTGCCCCATAGGGTTTTCTTGGCTGTAACCTTTATGGAAGCAGATTGCCAGGTCTTTCTCCTGCAGAGCTGCAGAACCACAAACCTTTCGGTTTGCAGCTGAGCTCTTAATCATTTGCACCACCAAGGTTCCTTTAAATTTCATAGGCATGTAAAAATTAAGGTTAAGAACTCTAACGATAGAAGTAGATTACATAAGTCCCAAACATTAGAGAGGAAAAATGGAATTTAAAGAACTCAGTACATAAAACATCAGTGATTAGCCCCCACAACATCATTAATTAAATTTCCTCATTTTTGTAATATAAACTTGTTAACAAAAATATACGATATTTGGCGTTGCGTTTTAGGTTTAGAAAGTTTTGGAAGCACGAATCAAGTTTGTTGATTTTAAACAGCTGCTATAGGAATATGGCAATTTATAGCAACAATTTTAAACATTAGAAGCTTCTTTGAGGTTTTATGGTGTTGAATAATAAAGGGTGTTAGTTCTAACCTAGAAAATATTTTTTAGAAAGCAGTAAGTTTATTGTAAGTTATATTATATCTGAAGTGACTGATAAGTAGTACAGTTTATGAATGATTACTATCTCTTACACTAGCAGGTCTTATGACTTCCCACAATTATTTAAAACATGTTTTCACAAATCTTGACATCCACACAATTAAAGAGATTTATATTCAAATAAAATAAAAGCAAGCTTCATAGTTAACATGCTGAAAACATGACAGTCTTTGTCTCTTTACATTTAATAGCTAGCTTTTATTGAGTGGTTTCTATGTGCCAGGTGTTGTTATAATCACTTAACATGTACTCATTAAGTCTTCTCAACAATATGAGCTTCTCCCCATTGTACAGAATAAGAAATTGAGGCACAGGGTAGAGGTAAGGTTTGACCACGTCAGTCTGATTCCAGAGTTTGTGCCCCATCACCTTATATCATATTACCTCTTGTGACAGCAAAACCCAACTGAGAAATCTGTCAGTGATAATAGAGAATAGAATATATACAGTTCAGGCAAATTCAGTCTTTCACAAAAATCTTTTCCTCAACCTGTTTAATCAGCTAATCAAGGATCTTTGTTTACTTTAAGAGGTCCAAGCAGTTGGCTTATATGATTGTTTCCACATTACTCATGCCTTTGACTTCTCCCTAAACAGATCTGTCATCAGCATGAGTCCCTGGACAACTGAGAAGGGGACACTGTATCTCAAAACTGAAAAGGAACAACTTAGTACACTTGGAACATTAAAACACTTACAATCAGTTAAAGCATCAAAGCAATTAAAAAGAATATAGGAAATATTCATTTAATTTTCCCTGTCACTTAAAATTAGACATAATAAATGTTTGGCAAATCAAAAAGAACCCTTTGTTTATATAAGCAGAGGGTGATTAAGGCAGTTACAACAATTTTTTTGTACTTTGGATAGAGATTAATGGATTTTCTTTCTTATGCATTCTTTTAAAAGAATTAATGTGGTTTTCAAGAGGAAAGCTTTTTTTTATAAAAGCCTAACTAAAAATACTTGGAATGTTTCCAACATCAATCAACCACTACCTAGTTCAATGTATTTGATACATATTTCTTGAATAATTGAGAGGTTGAAAATCTGGCTTCTTCAATTTTATTGTATGTGAATGTAATTAGTTATACAACTCATAAACAATATTTTATAATCCTTTGGCCCTAGTTTATTTTTAAAGGAAAAAAAAAAATCTTTCTAAAGTTTTAAAACTCTGCCCCAAGTGGCTAGATTTGGGCAAAAGCTATAACAAATTACCAGTAACCATAGAGAGAAATTCCCTTTTCAGTTTAGCAAAGACCTTTGTGTTGATGAAGAATGTTTTTGCTGGGACTGCACGAACTTCTCTGAAGCATACATGAGAGTATAATGAATGGAATTACTTTGGCTTAGAGGAGTCTAAGATTAAATGTATCATGATAAACAATATTTTCCTAAAACTAATTTTAATAATCTAGTTATCCCCAAATCATTTGATTGAACTACTTCCTGAGAACGTGAAATAAACCTGATGAAGATGATATAAAAAGTAATCCCTAAATTTTAGCCTTAGCAGGATTACTTACTTTTTATCATATTTTGAGATTGACTCATAGAACTGAGGAATGAACAATCAAATTATACACACAAGTGATTTTGGATGGTAGGGATGAGACTGTGCTGTAGAATTTAATATGCAGAATTTTCATCACCACTTTTTAAATTATTAATTGGTCGTTCTACTTGTGAATTGCTATTCATCTGCAGTGATACATTAATGCTTCTGAGAAACCCAAGTAGTAAGATATATAAAAAGGCAATGCTGTTTAAACTCTATGACCTAGTTTCACACTTTTGATAATTGTTCTGGTTTGCTAAAGTTTTTCTTTACATAGGATATTAGTAAAAAAACTGAAAACAAGGAATCTCAAAACATCTGATTTTCTGATACCAGATCATATTTCTGCTATATGTTAACATTGCTAACATATGTCCTTTAACTTAATAGCAATCTATTAAGATTTTAATATTATAAGGTTATTTAAGGAAAATCCTAAAATGTAAGTTAAATGGAAATGACATGGAGATACTGAAAGTGTATATCTGTGTTTATGTATACGTGTATATTTGCCTCACTATTCTTAAATCTATTCTTAAGAGATTTTCATATATTTTCATGAAGATCTCAAAGGGATAACATGCAGGTAGCTAATCTTAGCCTAATATACTTCAAGATCATAAGCCAATTACAGTATACAGAAATCTCTAAGTAAAACTAAACGATGTAAACATAAATAACCAAGTAACCAGCTACTAATTGCATTAATTGGCCTTGTGCTTTGAACAATATTTAAATACAATACAGATGCTTAATACGAAATTATTACAAATATGTAACTAGAATAAAGAGTAAAAACATAAGGATATAGGTAAAAGATGATGAATTAAACACACACATTTAACTTTGCTCTCTCCTGAGACTCCACAAAACAGTTTTCAAAGATTTTTAATGAAAAACGTCACACGAAATGAACGCCTAATTCTTTCAATTACCAATTTTCAGACTAAAAATTGCCTTGATGACCTCCATTTGTGTCTAATGAATTTGTTTTCTTAGTTTTTATTTTTATAAAAATGGTTTTTTAAATATTGTGTTTCAATCAACTGCATTTAGTATTCCATCTTCCATTTGTTGATCGTCCAGTTTTTGCACGCAAATGAGGCAATTAAAAATACCATGGCTTAGGTCAGGTGCACCTTAGCCATCATTTTTACATAGGTTTACATAGTTTATATAGTCATATTTTATATAGGTTTACATAGACTTATCCTTTTTAAAAAAACTTCACAAATGATAGCACATGATACAAACAGTTCTACATCTTGCTTTATTTAACTTTGTACTGTGTAACTATGTACCTTAAATATCTTCCATATCAGTCCATATTTTAACAGCATTTCATTTATATGGCTGGACCATAATTTAGCTAGTCCGCTAAAGGTCGAATTTAAGTTGTTTCCAAACTTTTGCTATTCAAACAATGTTGTAATGAATACCTTTGCACAAACATCATTACAAATATGTCAGTTCCTCTTTGATCATTTTTATATTGATTTATAGGAGCGTTTTATAGGCTAAAGAAATTAGACTTTTTCTATAATATTGTACAGATATTTTCCCAGATTACCTTTCGATTTTATGTTTCTTAACAGAAATTTAATATATCTGAATTTTTTAGTCTTTTATTTTTGTGACTTCTGAGTTTTATTTCATACTTAGAAAAGCTTTATTCAGTTGAAAATCATATTTAAAAAGTCTTCCATTCTTTATTCTGTATTTTTATGGTTTAATTTTTACATTGAAATTTTTAGTCCATCGTGAATTAATTTGATACAAGCATGACTTCACACCAGTTTCTTCTGGAACAAATCCCTGTTGAGAATTTGCATTTCTAAGAAGTTCCCAGGTGCTGGTTAGGGACCAATTCTGAGAACCACTAGTAGAGCAGTGATTCTCAAAATTTATTATGCATTAAGAATCAACTGATGATCTTGTTAAAATGTACATTCTGATTCAGTATATCTGTGTTGGAAATGCAAATTCTCAGCAGGGGTTCAAACCAGAGCAAAGAGATTTGAAGCCCTGGGAACAAGAATTGAGGTAGGGATGCAACTTGTTTTCCCCAGATGGTCACGTATTTTTCTAATATCATATATCAATAATCCATGTTTTCCTCATTGATTTAACATGTTATATACTTTATCACGTGAAATTCCCATAGGTATTTGAGTCTGTTTTTGGATTCTGTTCTGTTCCATTGATGTGTCTGCCTATTTAAGCATCAGCACTGTTTTAATTTTAAAATATTTTAAAATTACATAGACAATTATATAAGACATAACTACTGCATTTTTATACAAATAACACGTGCCTTCTATGTTTGTTTGCCAAGCGTGCCCTCCCCCTGCGAGATGTCTTCACAAGTGCGTTATGCTAATTTTTTACAGCAACATGTAAAAAAAACTGGCATACCAGCACTTACAAAAATACTGTTAAAAAAAAAAAAAAGGTATAGCAGCAATTACGAAAATAACCTTGCAGGGGGAGGATGCAGTTGGCAAAGCAATGTAGAAGAGGCGTGCTATTTGCATAAAATATGGTAGTTTAAAGAATAAAATAGTGAACAGCCATGTAATCTCCTCCTATTTTAAGAAACAGAACCTCACTGGGACCTTAGAAGTCCCATGTGCCCTTCCCTAATCATTATCTCCCACCCCCATACCAAGGAAGCACTATACTGATTTCTATGTTAATCATTTTACTTTTTTGTATAGTTTTACATTAATGTATCTATTCCTACAACGTATTTAGTTTTGAAAAACTAAGTAGGAATCCCACACCTACCTGTGTAAGAAAAGGGTGATATTGCTATTGATAAAAGGTGGCTCCCAGGAGGAGAGGAGATAGTTTGAAGAAAACCACTGGCTTTAGATTTCCTCAAGGTTTATCAGAGCCCCTTTTGGATAAATCAGTGGGCAAGGTCATCATTACATCCCAAGAAACCCAAGACTGTTGCCTAGGAATGCAGCCAGGGGACTGGGCTGCTTCATACTCTTTGCTTAAAAACTTGCCATGGCCTACCTCCCTAGTTCTCAGAATACCCCTGTGAGGTAAAACAAGGTTCCTCTGCCCATCTGTGCAGCAGGGCATGGAAGGAAGAATAAGACTTCCTCAATGTGTAGTCAAGACAAACTATGATACATATGTAGGCCAACTTCATCTGAGTTAAAAAGACAATGGTAGCAGGGATTTTGGTAATCTATGGGAATAGCATCAGCAAAACTGCAAATGCAAAAAATGTTCACTACAAAAGGAAGGACACTTGCTTGGTTAAAAAAAGAGTTCATTACATACATTAATTCAACAAATATTAAGTGCTACTATGTGTCAAGGAACCCTGGTGGTGCACTGGTTAAGAGCTCAGCTGCTAACCAAAATGTTGACAGTTGAAATCCACCAGCTGCTTCCTGGAAACCACATGGGGCAGTTCTACTGTCCTACAGGGTCACTATGAGGCAAAATAGACTCTATGGCAAAGGATTTGTTTATTATGTGTCAAAGAAGCCCTAGTGGTGCAGTGGTTAAAGCATTCAGCTGCTAAACAAAAGGTAGGCGGTTCAAACCCACCAGCCACTCCGCGAAAGAAAGATATAGGGAGTCTGGTTCCATAAAGATTACTGCCTTGGAAACCCTATGGGGCAGTTCTATCCTGCCCTATACGGTCGCTATGAGTCGGGATTGACTTGATGGCAATGGCTTTGTTTGGGTATTTTGTGTCAATATAAATTTCTAGTAAATGACACTTGTGGAATCTAGTTTCTAAGGATAACTGGTTAGACTTAATTACATTATATAATTACATTAATTAACTACATAATTTCATAAGTGGTCATTACCATTTTTACCTTATGTGAACAAGATCTAGTACACTTTTTGTGCATTTTCAATTATTTTTTTCGTCATTTAAAACGAAATACGAATTTTATTTTAAAACAGAATTTATTGAATACACAAATGAATTCAATACATTAAAACATTTGTTTTTCTTGTCAGTATTGGTACATAATGAAGACAAAAGCACTGCTAGATTAACACTTCAAAATTTAAAAAATCTGAATCATGTTCCATTAAAAAAAAAACCCTAGTAGTGTTATAAAAGTATTAATTTACACTAACTTACATATCAAAATGTTAAAAAAGAATTGCACACTCAAATCAATCACCTAAGAAGTAAAAATACAATCATGTATTTAAAAAAAAGGTTTTCATTTGAACAAAGCACAAAGGAAGGTATAAAATATTTAAAAACTACCTAATTTACATTGACTTGTTCTACTGGGGAGTGCTGCAGGTTAGCCAGATAAGCTTTAGATATTTAAAAAAAAAAAAAAAAACCATATCCAAAGGAATAGGAAAGTTGTTTAAAATAGTTTTTCTCTTATCAAAGAACCACATGATGACATTAAAATTTTCTACATTTTTCCCTGTTAGTTGCCCAACAGCTGCTAATAATGGGGGAATATACTAAAAATTTAATTTTAAAAGTAATTCTTCATCAATGAACATCTTTATAGATACAACAAAGACTGTCCTAAAGCACAGAAACATTAAATACGGTAATTTACACTTATGGCCTTCACTATTAAATGGCCTGTATATACTGTGAGTCAATCTTTTACTCTGTAAATTCAGTAATCTAGATAGGACATGAGTACTAGAGATCAAATTCCAAAAGGTTGAGTAATTTGATTCAGATCTCTTGAATTTACAGAGTATCTTTTTCCCAGGAAGCATAAAGTGGTTTATAGTTAGTATTTTGATTTTATTTTCATTATCTTCTCCCAACCCCCTTTAGAATTATCCTCTGAGGTAAATAAAAGCAAAACAAAAACAAACAAAACAACTAAACTGTCGAGTCACTTCCAACCACAGTGATTCTATGGGACAGAGTAGAACTGCCCCACAGGGTTTCCAAGGCTGTAAATCTTTACAGAAGCAGACTGCCAGATCTTTCTCCCATGGAGCGGCGGGTGGTTTTGAACAGCTGACCTTTTGGTTACCAGCCAAGTGCTTAACCGCTGTGCCACCAGGGCTCCTTTCTGAGGAAAACAGGGCACTGAAAAAATTTTTTAAATTGTAGAACTGATTGCTTGGCATCATCTTGAATAAATCCAAGCTCTTTCCTTGTTATGGGAAAATAGAAAGCCTTTTAAACCAGTATATTCCACTAGACTACAATGCAATTCCTGTGTTTTTGAAATCTCACTGGCTGAAATCAGGATGGAATTTTACAGACCAAGCTTAAATAAATGAGTGCAAATATTTTTTAGTCAAATATCAAAATAATTTTTGCTAACAACTAAGGCAGAAATTGAAAGAGCAAAGGAAAACTGGAAAGCTCATTTGTATTTACTGTAAATGTATCATTTCACCAAAATTTCTATGGGCATGGAACTAAAATAAAATCTATGAATTTCAACAGCAGATAGGTTAGAATTTTCTTCCTTCAAAAGAGAAATAAATTGTAGATTTTACTAAAAAGGAATTGCTAACAAAAAAATTTTTTTATACACGCTAGAAGAAAATATGGAGCCCCTGGGTGGTGCAGGCATTCAATGTGCTCGGCTGCTATCAAAAGGTTGGAGGCTAATCAAAAGGTCCACCCAGAGATGCCTCAGAAGAAAGGCCTGGTGATCTACTTCTGAAAAATCTGTCATTGAAAACCCTATGGAGTACAGTTCTACTCTGACACATGAGCTGGAACTGACTTTATGGCAACTGTTAAGAAGAAATTTAAAAAAAAAAGAATATATTAAAATATCAAGGTCTTTCCCCCTCACAACCTCACATGCTGATCTTTACTCAATTAAATGGAAGTAAAAATAGTTTAAATTAATTTGAAATATTTAATGATTTCTATTTGATAAGCTACAGAAACACTCATTGGTAATTTCTAACTAAAAAGAAATAAAAATGATTTTTTTTTGCAGTAAGTATTAATAAATATAACTTATTATTTTTAGGACATGTCTAGGAAAAACAAACAAACAAACTTCTCTTCCTCTTAAAATTACTGAGGGAATGAGGGACGGAAAGCAAGAGATGACACCACCTTTTGAAGACACATTTTCATCACCCTTATCCTTTCTTCACTTTGTTTCCCAAAATATTTCTATACTTTATTTTAATTTCCCTAAACTATTTTCAGCTAGATTGCTAGAAGGATTGTTTAAGTACAATATAAATTTAACATTAAAGATGGAGAAACTTAAGGAATTCCATTTTTATTTTTATTTATTCAGTAAGATTTTAATGGCAAACTAGAACAAGATTTTACCTCCTTGATAACTGTTGGACATAATAGAATGTGTATCAAAGAACTCACATTTTCAGATTTCTAGATGTATTGGATAATATGCTATTCTGAAGCAAAACCTATACTGAGAAATTAAAATATTAATAACCACTATTCCAGTTATAAGCCGAATTATTTTGAGAAATTATCTTATTTCAATGTAGTAAAAAAAAAATTCTAGTAATTTTCTTTCACATCATTCATAAAACGTGGCTGAGGCTTTGAATATCATAACGTTAGGATGAAAGTGCAGGTAATTTTACTAAAAATGCTATAATTGGGCAAATATTTTATTGATATTATAATTGAGAATATAGTTAAAACTTTAAAATGGTAATCTCTTCTTCCCCTATGTCTGCGAAATAAATTAGACTCTTTAGAAAAAAATTCAAATTTGATATTATGAAGGCAAGATTAACTCTTACTTGTCAGATAAGTCATCTGTCATGAACCTATAAGGACCCAAAGTGTATTAAGTAGAAAGATGGTCTGTCAAGGGAGCTTCTCTATTGCAATATACTTAGCAAAAGTTAACAACTAAACCAAAGCATCTAACTCTCTCAAATTCTAAATTTAGTTCAAACACTAAAGGTCTGATCCACTTTTAAAGACATTAGCTTTATCTTTTAATAAACTGAACTAGTCTTTGAATGAAAGATCATAGATTTGTTAACGTATTTTGTACATTATTTACAAAGAAATGCAAAATCCTGCTGTCACTTGTCATTTGGGAATTTCTTAAGGAAAATAAAAGAAAATGGAAAAGATAATTTGATCTCTAACTCCCAAGAGGAGGTTAAGGGCCACATCTAAGAGTTAGCAAACAATGAGGAAAACATTTTTTGAGTTGGAAGATATCAGAGGGATCAGCTGGTCTAACCTACTCATTTTACAGATGAAAAAACTGAGATTCAAGTGTCTTGAACTAAGGCAAACAATTCTAGCTTTTCCATGTACTATAATTAAAGTCAGACTAACACAGTCTCCTGACTTCTGTCTCCATTTCTTCCCTCTGACCCACACTTTGTATACTAGTAAATCATCCTCCACTGATACAGTAAAAGGAAACAGTGATTACCTTCAGGGAAAGGAGTGACAATGAGGAAAACAAAAAAGAGGGTGGAGGGATAAACTGCTAGCACTCAAACAATTGTCATATATATTACTATTTAATTTGATAAGAAAAGTAATTTTTAAAGAAGATCAAACTTTGACATCAACAGGGCCACATTTCAAAGATCAGGAATACCATAGTCAAATTGAACGTTAGTACAGAAATTTAAGCTACATCTTCAAGGAAATGGCAGACCACTGAAAATTGTGCGTTTTGGTTTTTGTGCTCTCTTAACGACTAGTTCTATCTACTATGTTTCCCTCTACCGGAAAGTATTTTCTAATGTAATACATATGCAATCCAAAGTAATTTAGGTTCTCAATTTTAAAAAGAACCAGGGCTTTTAACTTAAACTACAAAAATATGTATTTATACTTACTCTCAAGTTATATATTTCCAAGCTCTGCAGTGATATAGAGGTCCAAATTTTCATAACACTGTTGAACTGCCTTCTTGTATCTTCTTAAACAGCTATTTCTATAGAGCAGATACATTTGCATAATTCTTTAACAGTTAAATCTATTCAAAAACTTGCTTTGATAGAAATATACAAATTTCAGTCAGAAAAGTGTAAAGGGGACCAAGACTTTCTTTTAGAAAAATATATTGTATATATGTTGAAAATTACAGAGACCATATGCTTTTATTTAATGTGAAGGCACAATTCTAACATAGTTAAAAGCAAATGTATTTTAACTGTTTATACTGTAATTTGCCAGTACCAGTTCATAAAAACATATATTTGCAAGCATATTATTGAAGATTCTCATAGATTGTGAATTCAAAAGTGGATTTTAAAAGTCGAACTCTGTGTAGAAAATGAATGACATGTTATTGCAGGTCCACATACTATCACTGCTGGATAGCCTGTTCACCAGGAACCACTTGGTTTTCTTCGTTTGTTGCATAGTCCAGATGATTCATCATCTAAACATAAATAAAAGATGTTAGGAAACACAAATTTCAACTTGCCCTCAGTATTCACTAATTTGACCAAAGAATTCCCAGTTTTTTTAAAAAGACAAAGAATGCTCCAGGATATGGTTAGGGTGACACTGAACCTTTTAGGAAGCCTAACCATGCAACTAAGAGCCAACTTGATACATGCTTTCTCTGGATCTCTCATCACCTCCAGTTCCCAGTACCAATACTGCCTTTGATGGGAGTGGAAACTCCACCATAAGAGGAAGATATTCCTGACCATTATTCCAGGCATAAAAATGTTTAGTTGTGAGTGTCCACTACAGAGGTGGAAAAATCAAAAATGGCCCCACAAGGCACTGTGAGAATATGTGCTAGCTCTCTGGGACAGTGTAACCTGGTTGACAGCTTGAACTGACCTTACGGATATAATTTAAGAATGATACGTGAAATCTTAGAAACATTATACGACATTTTACAAAAAACAAAAACAAAAATCTCCAAACTTAAAAATACTCACAGGTTAAATGGCATCTGAAAATAAAATCAAGAATTCATTTACTGAAAACTATTTTAGAGGAATTACCAGTTATATTTTTCTATAAATGGTCACTTTCAGCTCTGACCATATTCCCAACAAATTCTTTTTATATTCTGAAATAAGGAAGAAGAGACTACTCAATTACTTTTAGTGTCTTCACCTGTTCTTCGGATAAAATTACTTGAAAAAAAGTACTTAATGTTTTAGGAACTGTCAAAGATTTTTAGACTAGTGATTAAATTTGAACATTATGGTGCCCTTTTCTCCCCCTTCTTTATTGAGAATTGGAAGAAACAGAGACTAGCAAGATACATTCTCCTACTTTTGTAAACTAGTTCTAAAAGTTTAATTAAGTATTTTTTAGAGGAGAAGGAAGAGGAGGAATACTTTCCAAAAGGGGTCTCTCGACCTTGCCAGATAAGAATATAAGATGATCTGAGGCTTTCAGCTGACAACAGTCTCAGGTAACACAGACAGCTTACAAAACCCAAATATGCTAATACTTCATCAGTCACTCCAAACAATCAGTTTTGAGATCCTTTTCTTTTTTTCTTGCCAAAGATATCCCTACGTTAAGGTGCTTACATGTTGATAGCACTTCTAGGGTGAAAAAAGCCAATTCAAGACAGGTAACATTATATTTATTAAGTACTTCACCATATGAAACATAAGATGTCGTCGAACAGTTAATTTTAGTCACTGAATGAGGGAGGGAAAGGAAAAGCATGTAAAATATATTTAGGCTCCTTTTCTTCCAGCAGTTCAGAAGCTCTGGGTGAAAAGGGTGGGAGTTATGGGGAAGGAGAACTGAAGCAGCCTTGGCAGAATGAATAGGAAGGGGAAACCCTTTTTCTTCCCCAAGACCCACTTACACTGGCAACTGTAACCTAATGAAGTAATAGTCTACATACCATTAGTTATAACATGCCTCCTCTTTCCTGATCTCCAGCTACCTCACTGACACTATAATCTTATCCTTAAACATAAAATACATTAATTGAAAAAAAAACTTTCAAAGTCAATTTTTTGAGAAGTAAATATCTCTACCCCATATTTACTTTTTTTACTGACTCATCCATAAAAACAACATAGAAACATAAAAAAAAAACCTGAAATAAGTTTTTTATAATTTACTAAAACAAATTAACAAAGATAATAAAATGACTGTTTTTTCATTTGTAAAGAGGCAAGCTCAACTTGGAAAGATACCCTCTGAAATTGAGTCAGCTAACCCGGTACTGACTGACAGCCTTGCTTATTTGTAATTCAACCAATCCCCAGAAACAATCTAATAAAACACTCAGTAAGGGGGTAACTGGAGAGTTGTTGATACTAAAGCAGAGAAAGTCATTCTAAGAATCTCTGTATTTTAACTTGTCAGTTACAGCCCGTCACTTCTAAAAATAATTAGAAGCACTAGTGACATTTAACAGAGGCAAACCCACTATTTATGGCTATCAACAAACTGTAAACTTACTTCCCACCTACAGTAAAATAGCCCTGTGGAGATCGCTGCATAAATCTGATTAACTCCACTGATTTAGTATTAGAAAAGAAATACCCTCTACGAAGATTTTGCTCTCAATTGTTCTCTACGTCAAAGTAATTATGGTACTAGTTGATTTTTCTCTCTAGAGAAAATATTCCTTTATTTATTCTACACTTATTAGAACTTGGACTTTGTGAGTAAAACCAAATAAATGGAACTGAGTACTGTAGCTCTTGAAGCAGTCCAGGAAAAAACTTCATAAAAATATAGTACAACAGCTATGGGTGTGGAAAAATAACACAACTAAGATTTTTAAATTAGGATTATTTTCGTAAAATCCTATAGAAACTACTTCTTTTGATCAAAGAAGTTCATGGGAAGGGCTGAAAGATACCAAGTAAAGAAATAGTAAAGTAGTTCTATGAAGTTTCCAAGTTACGGTAACTGACAAAGTATGTAATTTATCATTTGGAAACAGCAGAAGACTTATCAGGACTTTTTAACATCTCCAGTGAAAAGTCCTGCTTTTTACCACTACCTATACTATACTTGCACTCAACTTTGGTAATATCAGACATAGGAATGAACCAAATGATTAACAGCATAAACAAATGTGTTATTACCTTAGAGTCTGAATTTACTTTACTTGTTTTGTATTTCATTATTTTGAAAAACAACAAAAACTTTTGGTCCTTACAAAAAATCATTGCATATAAAGATTGCAGAGATGAAAGTCTAGTCCAAAGTTGTAAAAGTGCCTCACTTTTACAACAGCATACAGATACAGACAATATAGGCATATATAACAACATATGGGTAATTTTACGACAGCTGCTGAAACACAATACACACAAAAAAGGGACTAAAGGCCAGTGGATTAAGAACTGAACATTATGTTGCTTTGCATGAACAATTTCACTAACACTAACTGAGGACTTATGGTGTGTAAAGCACTGTTCTAAGTACCGTGCCATCCTGAAGTATAGGAGCTAATAACTTGGGGGGGACATACATAAACACCTGTACTACAAGGCAGATGTCAATAATTATTTAAAGTACAAAGTGCTAAAGAAATAGGGGGAAAGGTGAACCTAATTTCAATAGGAGGGCTCCTGGAGATTTGCTTAAAGAAGGCAGATTTTCAGTTGAGAGTTAAACGGGATATAATGGAAACAGAGACTAGCAAAGCTCTGAAGCTGATGGAGGAAGGAAAAGAGAGGAAAAGAATTACAGTTAGTCTAAGTGATGGACCAGTAAATGCCTGAACGTTGCATTCAGGGCTGAGCCCATCCCTAGTCTGTCTCTGTCTTACCAGGTTTGTTAAGGATTCCCAATCTATTACCCAAGTCCGGGCCTAGCCTTACCAGATTTCAACACCCACCTACCTGAGCAAGCCTTGGGCTAACCCACCACTATGGATTATTTATTCTCCAACCAGCCAGTAGATCTAGCCTCATTTTACGGATGAGGAGAAAAAGTGTTAGGAGAAATTAATTTGCCAGAAGTGGTTCCAAAGCCTATAATATACTGATTCCCACAAATGACAACATTCAAGCTAAATTAATTTTGACTTTAAAAATCCATGAGAAATTTTCTTTCTCACATAAACAGGAAAATAATTTTGTGAAGGCTTTGTATTCTATAACTTTCAAAACTTTGTTTTCTGGAAAAAACAGGCTCTCTTCTGGCAGTAATTTAATCTTCAATATTTTGCAACTAACCCAAAACTTGAGTAACCCGTTGCTGTCGAGTCAATTCTGACTCCTAGTGACCCTATAGGGCAGAGCAGAATTGCCCCATAGGGTTTCCAAGGAGCGGCTGGTGGATTCAAACCACCTACCTTTTGGTTAGCAGCCGTAGCTGCACCACCAGGGCTCCATTTTGCAACTAGCTTGCCTAAAATTTCAGCAAATGTCCATTGTTCATATTTTAAATTCAGCGCACATGAGGGCAATGAGGAGTCTAACAGAAATTGTTATCTGAGGCTTGTGATGGCTATCAAATCCCTTTACAAATAAGGTAAGAGAACCAGATTTAACAAAGACTCAAAGTTCTAACATCCAAACCAGGAAAATGAGAATCTAGTTGATGAATTGAAAAATAACATCCAAACCAACAAATAAACCAAAACAAACTAACAAAAAACTCTGACTGCTATAAATAATAGTAAATACATGTACAGAGCTTGTGATGTGCCAGCCACTATTCTTTGCGTATGTTAACATATATAACCATCACAACAACCCTCTAAAGTAGGATGTTTATTATGCCATTTACTCTTTAGGAAACTGAGGCACCAAAAAGCTAAGTAACTTGCCCAAGGTCACATAGCTAGTAACTGACAAAATCAGAATTCAAACTCAGGCACTCTGGCACCAGACTCCATGCTCTTTATCACTGTATTGTTTTATATTCTAGATATCTTTATCTAATAAAATGGGGACACCACACTGCCAAAGTGAGGAGATGAGAACCAAAGTTGTCCTATCTTTTCAGATACTTTCAGTGGATTTTCCTACAGTCAACTGGCATACTGAGGTACCATGTCACATGGCGAAGCCCCTGGCATCTGCCTTTCAAGGGCTATTACTGCTCTGTGTCCAGCTACAGTGATCTTTCCCTTTCTTGGTAGCTGGTATGAAGCAGAATCATAATTTTTCCAAGATCACAATTTTAAGAATAAAACTTGGATGATCCAGGGCAGAGCACATGTTCCTAGGGACTATCAATGCACACCTTGGTTGAATCCCTTCCTTACCTACTGTCCCCTTTCTCCTCACTAAACATCATGGAGGGAAAAGGAGGAAAGGTGTTAGAATAAACAAGAGAGAAAAATGAACTGCAGCATCTTTCCAAAGAAACCCCAGTTATTACATTTAAGTATGTAACATCGCTAACTAAGTAGTTCTAGCATAAGTTGGCATAAAAAGATCTGGAAGCCACATACAAACTGTTCAAAGTAGCTGCTCCTTAAGGGTGGGTCTGGGCGGGGATACAATGGTTAGAAAAAGTCCTTCCATTTTTACTTTAGACACTTTTATACTGCTCAGTTAAAAAAAAGCAAACATGCATTACTTTGTAATTAGAACACAATAAAGAAAAATAATTAAAGCGGAAACAGGGTTAGGGTCTGTGTAAGGATTTTATTACTACATTAACTTCCAATAAGAACATGAACCTATACGTCATTCAAATAGAGCAAGGATAACTAGCAATACTGTAATGAACACCTTTTCACATCAACTATGCCCAGATTTTTAGGAATTTTCTGGACAATTCCTTGAAGACAAATTACTGTGTCAAAAGGAAACGGTAAAATATAGTACATGCACATGGGAGAATAATACACAACAATTAAAATTATTTTTGTATAGAATTTTAAATGAAATAGCAAAAAAAAAAAGGCAGTGAAAAAAGGAAGATAGAGAACTATTCAGAGTATGGCTCATCTACCCAGGAAGAAAGGCCTGGCAATCTGCTTCCATAAAGATTACAGCCAAGGACACCCTATGGAGCAGTTCTACTCTGTAACACATGGAGCTGCCATGAGTTGAGCCAACTTGATGGCAACGGGTTTGGTTTTTTTGTTTGTTTGTTTTTGTCATCCACCCACCTATTCACTTATCTAAAGAAGGCACGGAGGAAAATTCACCAAACCTTGACAGTGGATACCTCTAGGTGGTGGAATTATGGATGGACTTAATTTTCTTCTCAAATTTTTCTATATTTTCAAAACTGTCTACAACAAGCACATATTTTTATAATAAAAGTTACATTAAGGAAAAAGGAAATTATTGTTATAAATAAAAATGGAATGCTGGTGATGAAAATAACAAGAAAAATAATTCTGTAAGATAGCTCTAAACAATTACCAAATTTAAATTTTAACCTAAACAAAGATTTAATGCTAACCCTAAACAAAATTGCCTCTATGTTGCTTGTCTTCCTACTCCTGATCTATCTCACAATCAGTTAATCAGATTAAGTGCCTATAATAGCAGAAACCTCTTGTTCACAGTTCTGTCCTGAGTCTTTCCTTCCCCACCCCCACCCCCATATTCTCACACACTCATTCACTGAGTATGCTGGTACTATCAAACTTCTGTCTTTAGCTTAGGTTTGTTTCTTGTATATCAGACCCACTTATTAAACTGCGTATTATTGATCTCTTTCTGGTGCTACTCTGAAATGTCCAATATAGAACTCATGTCCAACATTTAACATGTACAACAATGAATCCACCATCTTTCTCCCAAACCTATTGGCCCTTTATCTCAGTAAATTGTATCACCATCCACCCATTCAATTAATTCCCCAATCCAAAAACTTTTCTTTGACTGTTTCCTTCTCCTCTCTCCACAATGAATCCATCAACTTCATTATGCTTCTATTGACTTTGTCCACTTCCCTCCGTCTCACTACTTTCCTAACTCAGGCTACTATTGTTTCTCATCATAATACATCCCTCCTTCAATCCATTTTCTAGATTTTTAAAAAACTCTTAAATGGTCACCAATGCTCTTAGGGTGGAGTCCAAACTCTTGAACATGGCTTACTAGACCCTATAGGATCCTTCTGTAGCTCCCCTAATCTTACTTAACACTGCAGTCATCCTAAACTTTATTTGATTCCTAGAATGTACCATGCTCTCTTTGTTCTGAGCCTTTGTACACATGGTTACTTCAACATGGAATACATGGCTCGGTCTTAAAATCTCAACATAAATGTAACATTTTTAAAGCAGCGTTTCCCAAATCGCCTATGACCCTGTCCTGAAACCATATGCACTGGAGGTCCCACCTCTAGCTTTCACGGCACTCTACCACAACTAATACATTTATCACACTTTACTGTTGTTGACTTTATCCGCACCCCCAACTAGACTCTTAACTTTCAAGAGGCCATGAGGGCAAGCCTGTTTCTAATTTGTTTATCTTGTATCACCAGCACCTAAAATAGCACCTGGCTCACAAAACTACTCAACAAACATTTGCTAAATGAAGAACTATAAAACCATTAAAAAAAAAATGATGAAGATTACTTTTGAGGAGGTGACTTTCAAAGGCCAGTAGTAAAGTGTCTGTTGCAGGACATACTTATTCTTAAAAAATCTATAAATATAAAAAAACTCTATTGGGGTATCACCTTCAAGGAAAAGTTAAAAGCTATCTCACTAGTTTAGTCAAGGATCTTGTGGTCATAAATGAATTCCATGTGTATTCATGTAAGTTGAGGCAACAACATTGTAAGGTAGGCAAGGAGGGTATTTTATCAAACCTCAAAGAATTGAAGAGATTTTCCCAAAAGAATTCTTGATCAGTGCTTTTTTCAATTATAGTAGTATGTCTAAATTAATGCATTAAGCACCTTTCACAAATAAAGATGACACTAGAAACCACTAGACAGACATGAACTTTGAACTGTTTATTTAATAACAGAATTGCAGTCATCCACCCAAAAAGTCTGTCTTTTTGTTCATGTGGTCACTGACATACATGCATGATGGTGGATGGAGGAGGCCAAGTTGTTGTAACAGGGCAAAGCAGAGCTAACTGCCTCAAAAAGGGGTCAATGTCATGGCCCTGACCTCAACAGGCTAGGATGTCCTAACCCTCCTTAATTCCAGTGCAAACAAACTTTACTGGAATACAAAGAACATTTAGGAGAAGAAGAGGGGTTTAACTTCAATGAAGAAACAACTCAAACACAACAGGTTACAGTATCAAGACTGTCTCTGTTCTAGGAATTTTAAAGGAAGGTCAATCTCGTCCAATTTAAATCTGAAATGAGAACCCTGACTAATTTAGTTAGGCCCATTTACATGCTAGACAGAGTATACTATTTTTTTTTTTTTAGTATTGTACTTTAGATGAAGGTTTACAGAACAAACTAGCTTCTCATTAAACAGTTAGCACAAATATTGTTTTGTGACATTGGTTATCAACCCCACAACATGTCAACAGACAGTATACTTTTTATCTGCAAAACTTTACTACTCTTACTATAAACAGCTGTCAGTCTCAACATTCAGTACTTATTTTAAACATAGAGTTTTTTATCTTTCATGAAGTCTACTTTTGTGTGGATTTTGAAAACTCAAGTTGAAATATTGTTTTCCCTGATGCTCTCACTTCTTGCTATCTCGAGGCACCAGGCTATTGGCATCAGATTTCGGTGGCGTGAGAACTGATGATGCAGCAGGTAAACAGTGGGTAAGGGGGTAGTAGTGGGAAAAACTTACGACATCCTGACAGATTTAAAGTAACTTTTTGACATATACATACATAAATATATATATATACATACACACATATATATACAACACATACATATATATACATACAGTTATACATACATGTATGTGTACATACAGTTCCCAGCCAAAGTTAGTCAGTGAATTACATCATAAAATAACTTTGTAACTGAAGCATAAGCCATACCTGATAGCTGCTACCTTTCCAGAACTTTTTCATTTCTTTACGTCTCCATGCAACAACTGAGGCAGTAATAAGAGTGCAAGGTACTAAGTACAGGAGAGCAGGTTGCCCCTTTTTCATCAACACCAGAACAACAAATGTAAGTATCATGCCAATAGCATAGGCTGAAAGAAGAACACCAAGTATTAGTCATTTCTACACACTACTGACAGTGGATATCCCCCCTTACTGAAGTACTGGTTTTTTCTCAGAATGTTGGAGCTGGAAGAGCCTTTGCAGATAATTTACTCTAGTCTTTCATTTTACAAATGAGGCAGTGAAGGCCTACAGCTAAGTAAATTACTCAAAGTTACACAGCAGAATTGATGAACACTCTTACCGTCTGCCTTCTTCTGAGTGTTCTTTTGTTCTGTCACACTGATAGGTACTGGACTCAAATAAGTTAATGCCCTTAGGGCATGCCATACTTAATATGCCTCACACCACTTTTCTTATTTCTTTATACTTTTTTTTTCTTCTCCTTCCCTCCTTTCTTTCTTTCATCCATCTGCTCCCTCACTTAGCTGTTCTTTCTTGCTGTCAGGGTACCTATTATTAGCACCATCCTTTGCTACTGTTAATAAATACTTTTACTTTAGGGGATTTAATTCCACTGTGGACTTGAAAAAACCTTGCTAGCTGATGCAGGCCATCTACCTAATATAAGAGCTTTGGTAAGTGAACTTTGCGATATCTATTCGATATATTCAGAAGTAGTAAGAGTATTTTTTGACTTGCTTCCTGTTCTTAACTCTGTTCTCAATAACAGAAATAGATGGATAAATAGCAACTACTTCTGCTGGTCCAGGTAAGTGAGGTGTTACTACACCAAAAATTCATTTATACAAATACTTAGCTATCTGTAAACTATTTTTTAAAATCTAGTATTATACAATTTATTGACTATTTATATGTGCCAGGTGTTCCAATAAGCATTTTATGTAGAAGATCTAATCTTTTTCTTTCACACCTAATTTCCTTTTTAAACCTCTAAAACCTTGTGACAAAGGTAGTATAATTACCCCTTTTGATGAAAAAAATTGGTCTTATTATTTAATCGCAAAGAATTAGAATTCAGGATTCTTTATTTTTAGACCTCTATCTTTTTAACGGGTTTTTTAACAGGTTTTATCTTTTCCTTCAGACAACATAATTTAATATAATATACAGAAAAAACAAAAATTTACCAATTGTAGAGGAAACATAGTATACAGAAGAACCAGCTTGAATATCAAATCTTCTACAGTACGCAACCAACAGGCCTAAAAAATACTCCACATTATTTTCTTAAAACAACAGCAATAAAAACTCAACTGTTAGCTCTGGCAACAATATATACTATACTGTATTTAACTTTCATTTTTGCGTTATGAGAATACTAAATATCCTTGAATTCTAAACAAGGTTTTACATGCAGATTTTTCACTTACTACCATATTTTAAAAATTTTCCCAAGTCACTAAACAGTCTTTAAAAACATGACAATATTCCATGTCACGAAGGACACTTTTTTAATGTATCATTGAAAAATGCATTGAAGGGGCATCAAGGAAGGCAATTTCACGTTGTGATCAAAGATGTTTCCCTTCCTAGCACAACAAAATGGTATGACGTTTTAATACAAAGAGTTTAAATAAAAATGAAATGTAAGTTCTTGTTTGTAGACACATAGGTATGCAGAGACAACCATTTTATTACCTATTTCTTATAAGAAATTTGTTGAACCACTCCAAAGAAAAAATCACAGAACTGTATTTATTAAATAAATACTATTATAAAACAGTAAGAATGACATTTAACCCCTTAAAATTTTATTTCTTAAAATCTTTTTTAAAATCATAAAATAATTTTACTATCTTTATAACCTTCTGAATTAATTAGTTTGGGGGCCTACATAATTAATAAGTTCCTTGATAGTTCCTTGTTATTACTATAGTCACTGTCTAATAACATTTGCACGTTAAAAAAAAACGGTACTTTTTTTCCCCAACTTAGAATTTAGCTTTTAGAATTAAGTCATGGATTATCAAAAACTCTGCTCTTTGTGGAAATGTTTTTGTTTGAGACCTTTGACCTTTGAATGTGGTGTATGTATTCACCCACTCCTCACTTATCTATGTGGTTAGGTTCCAAAGACCAGGTCCTTATGTGAAAATCAGCATTATGCAAAATGGAAGATGTCCACATCAGATCACAAAATGGAGGATGACTAACTACATCGTGACATAACTTCCGAATTACCTCATTACATAACTGCCAAACCAGTGAAAATCATGGCCTAGTCAAGTTACCACATAACCTTAACCATCACAGCCAGCATTATTCTTGCCTAGCACCTCAGCGTTTGTTATTACCAGAGGTACGTTGTTAACGTGCAAAATAGCCGGATAGTAGATTTTTCACTATTATAAATGCAAAATGTTAGATAACAAGACAGTTGATAAGTGAGGAGTCACAAAAAAAAAAAAGAAAGACAAAAACTAAATCCATTGCCATGAATTCTGACTCGCTGCGACCCTATAGGACAGAATAACACTGTCCTCCCTATAGGGTTTCCAAAGGAGCAGCTGGTGGATTCAAACCACCGACCTTTTGGTTAGCAGCCGAGCTCTTAACCACTGTGCCACAAGAGCTCCACAAGTGAGGAGTAGCTATATTATTTTTACCAATTCTATGTCAAGTTCTGTATTACTCATTGCCATCGAGTCGATTCTGACTCACAGTGACCCTATATATGATTTTATATAGCACTTGGAGTAGAACTAGTAAAATCAGGAATAAATGTAAAGATATAGATATTCAAGGAACCTTAAGATGTACACAATAGAATGTTTTCCCTACATTATCAATTACGTGAATGGAGACTGACTGAGTTAAGAGAGTTGGACTTTGTGATGCCAACTCAAGGGAACACTGCTCACTCGCTCTGTTGGCTTTACTAGGTATATGAAAGGGCTTTTACAGAAGAGACAGTATTCTTCATCCATCCACAGGCAGTAAGTACACAGGGAGACTGTAAGAAGCAGGGAAAGACAAACTCTCAGCTGACAGAGAGTTTGTTAATTGCTGCTAAACTATCCCTGGGCTAGGATTAACTTTATTCTACAGGCAGCCAAGTGAGGAAATAATGCAGAACTGCAACAGTTGTCAGAAAAGACATGCTAGAAGAAGGTGATCAAGTCCACCGTAAGCTTCATCTTTTTATATTATGGAGCCCTACAAGTTGGTGTTCTACTATGTTTTTCTTCCTGATCATGACTTTGCCTAGCATTCCTAAACCAAGCATTTCCTAAAACACAACTATACTTTAAAACAGAAGTACAGAAACTATAATTTGTTTGGCATTATTAAATTCAGCTTTTAAAAAGGGTCACAAAATGTATTTTCTTGGGGAAGAAGGTTCAACCGATTCTATCTGCTTCTTCCAAGACAATTTCTGAGCCATGGGAGATATATTTTGGTTGTTACCACTTGGGCCTTATCTTCTACCTCTGAAAATGCTTTTTTTCTCTTTATCACTGATTGCAGCTCTAACACTGGTCAGAAATACTTAATACAGATTGTTGTTAGGGGCCGTCGAGTCGGTTCTGACTGATAGTGATCCTATGTGTGACAGAGTAGAACTGCCCCACAGGGTTTTCTTGGCTGTAACAGTCTTTTCGGAAGGAGATCTCCAGGTCTTTCTCCAGCAGAGCCGCTGAGTGGGTTCAGACTGCCGATCTTTCAGTTAGCAGGCAAGCAAGCACTTAAACTTTTGCGTCAACAGGGCTCCTTAATACAAATTCACTAATTTTTAATAGATATTATATATATGATGATTTTTAACCATCAGTATATTTTTACTGAAATTGTTATAAACAATTACTTACCTGGTACAATAATGTCACCAAAACCCAATATTGAAACTGGCATGAGGCACACACTCATTACTGAGAAATAGATCAGCTTTGGTACCCTGATGACTACAGGTAACTGAAAAAAAAAAAAAAGCTACCATTACGCCTCTTAGGGTTCTTTACCCGTATCTTTTAGAAAGGGAAGGATTGACATCAAGATAATTGTCTTAATAATTTTAAATTGACATTTTAAAAGAATTTAAAATCAGAAGATATAAACTAGACATATTTACATACTCTGAATGTACAGAAAACTTGAAAGAAACAAATATGTGGTTTTGGAAAAATGAGACAACACACATGTAGGATTAACAGTATTAATCCAGTATTCCCATATCTAACCTTTTAATTTTTTTTTTCTTAAGCCAAGAATACGATTTAGGCCTTGAAACAGATTTTTTTTGGCAATCTGGATTTTCTTCCCCTAAAGAATCTTGTCTCAAGAGGGTGCGATTTAAAGTCCAATGAACATATCTGAAATACAATCCTTACTTTCTCATGGGGAGCTGAGGGTTGAGCAGTGGCTTCCACCAAGTTTCCATCATTCTAGGATGAAACCCAAGTCAATAGGTATTTAATAATTTAGAATAACTAAGAAAAGGGCTATATTTTGTGAGAAATAAAGTTTTACAATACCTTAACATGCACTACATACCAAATGAATTACATGGGAAGGCAAATTATTAACTGGACTCACATACATACACTGAGCAGCCAATTCTATTTAATCACCATCCCTACCTTTTCATTATTTCCAAAAGGTCCAGCTGCAAGTTCAACCATGATACTCTCGCCATTCTAAAATTAAGAAGGAAGATGAAAGAAGTTGTCCAATCATTTAAAAGGAACAGTCTGCCAAAGCACTATGGCACAGGACATACTGTAAACTGATTGAAAATAGGCCAGAAACCCACTGCCGTCTAGTGGATTCTGACTCACAACGACCCTATAGGACAGAGCAGGGTTTCCAATGCTGAAAATCTTTACGGAAGCAGATTGCCACATCTTTCCCCAATGAGCGGCTGCTGGGTTCGAACCGCTGACCTTTCTGTTAGCAATCGAGCATTTCAATCTCTGCATCACCAAGGCTCCTTAAAATGGGCTACAGCCTCCTTTTCTCCTAAAACAGTCTCTGCAGATAGCAAAAATTGAAGTTATCTAAAACCAAATTCACCTAGCACACCGCTCACTTCATCAGAATTCAAGAATTACCAGAAACTGACTGATAAATCATGCACAAATTAGTCAAGCGAACCTTTGAGCACTGATTTGTACTGACACAATATAATATCTAACATTTGTAATAGTCTATAATTCTAAGCGTTTTTAGTGACATTATGTCATATACTAAGGTTCTAAGTCATTTTCAGCAGTAACATTGAATAGGCACACGAGAAACACTAAAATATTTTATATTTAGCTTTGTAATAAATATTGCTAACTTTATTTGAATAAATATACAATTGACATTCTAGCTATTCACCAAAATAACAAAGCAATAAAGCTGAAGTTGAAAAGATCCAACTCTTAACGAAACAGAGAAGCTTCTCTACACCGACTCTGTCCAATTTCAACCCTGCCTGCTTTCTATGATCCAATCAAAAGATTAGCCTTAACTGAATTTCCCTCCCTGTGTCTGACTAAAGTTTTTTATGTGGGCTTTGTGAGTTCATTAAAAAGTTCCTTCCTGACAGCCAAGTCTGTTATGGAAAGGGGGAACATTTTGAGGTAGCAAGCTAAGGTTGCATGAAGCACCCAATTTATGCTTTATTTTATGATAAATATTTCAGCAAAAACAGATAGTAAGAAGATATACAAATGCTGAATTTTAGGAAAATGTCATTGACTGATTATAATATTTTCAATGTGAGTGGGGTGTATAAGAGAAATTGTTTGAGTGTTTTTAAAAGAATCTCACTGATAACCTGAGCCAAGTAGGGAGTTAAAATCCCTAGCTACAGAGATCTTTCCCTCATGTTAAGCCTCTGGGTTGCAGGAGGGTTAAGTCAAGGAGTTTAAGAAAATAAACTAATACTAAAAACAGTTCCTTAAAACAAATTCCTAGGTTGTGATCAAATTTCCAGATACAGAGTAAACTTTGGTTCATTTAAATGTTCATTTAGAACATTTAACTGAGGATCATCATTGTCATCCTCTCATACGTTCGAAACTATCTGATTAACTATTATTTTCAATATTTATTACAAAGCTGGATGACAAAAAATGACTAAGATAGGTTCTCACTGCCCATACTCCTAGGCCTGCCTGCCCAGCCAACTCACTAGAAGTCCACTAATACCTGGGTCAAGTACATATTTAGAACATCCAATATTTAATACTTCAAAATTACAATTAACACCACAGAGTCAGAAATTAAATATGAGTTTCATTTTGAGTTGCTTACTAAAGTGAGATCTATAGCCTTAATACAAACAAGTCAGCTGAGAAGAAGGTGTAAAAGTCTGCCAACAGTAAACTCCAAAGAGCACTTCAGTCTTTCCCACCACATCAGATTGCTAGAAATTACATTCCTAGTCAACTGGAACTAAGATGGGAAAGAGATGAAAAATTCCTAAGCACAGAATAAGAAAGAAGTCTTAATGATACCTTTACGACTACCTTGTGCCTTTCAAATTCTGAACCTTCTTATGAATAGACAGTAGAAATATTTTGCTTGTAGACATGTTTGACATTTATGAAGTGATAAATGGCCGATCCCACCGTGAATGGGGTCACCATGAGGTGGGGGTCAACTTGATGGCAGCTAACAACAACATACTGCTCAAAGAAGCCAATGAGTCAAATGGCTCATCGTTAGAGCACGGGCACATACTAGTACAACAGTGTTGTTGTTGTTAGCTGCTATGCAGTTGGCCCCTGACTCATGGTGACCCCTTGCACAACAGAATGAAATGCTGCCTGGTCCTGTGCCATCCCCATGATTGGCTGCAGCTTGGACCGTTGTGATCCACAGGGTTTTCACTGGCTGATTTTACTCTGCTGAAACCTGTTCAGCATCACAGCAACACCCAAGCCTCCACTGACAGACAGGTGGTGGATATACATCAGATGCACTGGCCAGAAATCAAATCTGAGTCTCTCACATAGAAGGTGAGTAATTTGGTGAAGTAAAGTAAAACGTGGAAGGCAAGTAAAACAGTGTAGGTAGCTGTAATTTGATATAATTAAGTACAGTAAAATCTGTGAAAGCTGGAACCTGTGTAAGGCGGAAGGAAACCTGTTAAGAGAGGGAAAACTCAAATTTTTTTTACTTAACCAAGCAACAGAAAAGTGGTAAGACTGCACCCTGTCAAAGGCATAAAACATGAGAGACCCAAAAATACAAGGTAGTTTTGTTCGAGTTCCGGCTACCTATTTGTAATTTTTCAGTCCTTGGGTGATGCAAATGGAGTCTTAGTCATCTAGTGCCTGCTATAATAGAAATATCACAACTGGATGGCATTAACAAAGAGATATTTATTCTTTCACAGTCTAGTAGGCTAACAGTCCAAATTCAGGGCACCAGCTTCAGGGGAAGGCTCTCTCTCTGTTGGCTCTGGACGAAGATCCTTGTCATCAATCTTTCCTTGGTCTAGGAGCTTCTCCACACAGGAACCTTGGGTCCAAGGGATGTGCTCTACTCCCGGGATGCTTTCTTGGTGGTATGAGGTCCCCGTCTCTCTGCTTGCTTCTCTCTTTTATATCTCAAAAAAGATTGGCTTAAGACACTATCTAATCTTGTATATCTCATCAATATAACTGCCGCTAATCCATCTCATTAACATCATAGTGATAGGATTTACAACACATAGGGAAAATGCATCAGATGACAAAACGGTAGACAATCATATAACACTGGGAATTATGACCTAGCCAAGCTGACAAATATTTTTGAGGGACGTAATTTAATCCATGACAAACGGTTAATGCACTAAACTGCTAACCAAAAGGTTGCAGGTGCAAGTCCACGCAGACGCACCTTGGAAGAAGAGCCTAGCGATCTACTTCTGAAAAATCAGCACTGAAAACCTTATGGAACACAGTTCTACTCTAACATAAATGGGGTCATCATGAGTCAGAATCAACTTGACATCAACTGACATCTTTTTTATTTACAATTTTAGTTCTCAACCGGGCAAATGTTTGTCTTATGCCATTATAGCAAATATCAGAAGTGCAGATTTTTATAATAACTTCGTATGTTTAGGGTCTAAATAAAAGATAAAGAATTAATGGGAAGAAAAGTAGTGATTATATCAAATACTAAATATGTGAGAGTGACAAAGGATTAAGTTACAAAGCAAGACTCAAAATAAAATGGAGTAAGTGGGAGAATTAAGCAATAATTAATAACATATTCACGAGACAAGAATAGGAACAAGGTAGAAAAATTGGGCAAATAATGAAGGTACACCAAACCAACAACCACCCCTTATTCTGGGAATTGCACCACCATTTTATTGAGGCACTAGTGGCAGAGCTGGGAATATATGACCTGTGAACTGCCAAAAGGTGTAATTCCAAACTTGTGGAATATGCCAGTCTTAAAGAATGAAGAAATTAACAGAAGCAGAAAGGGAATGTATATGCAGCTTGGACAAGTTTCTTCTGACACAGTCTGGATATATGAGGGGTGGGTTCTGTTTGCTGCAACCGAAAGAATGCTACTGGGGGTGGGGGGCAAGAGGAGAGGGAAGACAGCTGGAATGCTAGCAATAGTCCCTCACACAATGGATTAGCAAACACAAGCACAAAGGGCTAAGGGAGTTGCCCAGGTTACAAGGTTACAGAGCTATCCTCCAGCCTTCCGACTTGAGTGTGGTACTCTTTTCTTAGTCTTAAACTAGGCCTACAAAAATGAAAGTAGCAATGATACATTTTTCTTTTTTTTGCTGTCTATACTGTTTATATACAGTAAACTTTTATTACTTTATAATAAGACAGGTTACTTAATTTTAAAAGGGTAGGAAATAAAATTGCAGACATCCTCATGTTTACATCTGTCAGGAGGCATTTTTTAGCTAACAAAATGGCTTAAAGTCTTGAAAAAAATATAAAAGGCCAATTTCTACTATGCAATGATAAAGAACAATGGTGAATCTGCGAAATATCTCACAACATGGATGAATCTGGAGGGCATTATGCTGAGTGAATATTTGTCCAATCCCAGAAGGACAAATATTATGTGAGACCACTATTATAAAAACCCAAGAAAAGGTTTACATACAGAAAAAAACAATCTTTGATGGTTACAAGGGAGAGGAGGGGTGAGGAGGGGAAATCATTAACTAGATAGTAGACAATTTAACTTTGGTGAAGGGAAAGACACACAATAGAGGGGAAGGCAGCACAACTTGATCAAGGCAAAGTCATAGAAGCTTTCTAGATACATCCAAACACCTTGAAGGACTGAGTTGCTGGGGCTGAGGACTGGAGACCACACTCTTGGGGGACATCTAGGTCAACTGGCATAACATAGGCCATAAAGAAAATGTTCTACATCCTACTTTGGTGAGTAGCATCTGGAGTCTTAAAGGCTTGCAGGCAGCCATCTAAAATACATCTATTGGTCTCAACATGTTTCGAGCAAAGAACTAAGAAAACCAAGAACACAAGGGAAATAGTAGTCCAAGGAACTAATGGACCACATGAATCACAGCCTCCATGAGTCTGAGCCCAGAAGAACAAGACGGTGCCCACCTACCACCAACCACTCTGACAGAGCACACAACAGGCGATCCTGACAGAGCAGGAGAAAAATGTAGAACAAAATTCAAATTCACAAAAAAAGACCAGACTTACTGGTCTGACAGAGACTGGAGGAACACCCGAGACTATGGTCATCAGACACCCTTCTAACTCAGAACTGAAGCCACTCCCGAAGTCCACCTTTCAGCCAAAGATTAGACAGGCCTATAAGACAAACAATAACACATATGAGGAACATGCTTCTTAGTTCAATCAAGCATAGGAGACCAAACGGGCAACACCTGCCCAGAAGCAAAGATGAGAAGGCAGAAGGGACAGGAAAACTAGATGGCTGGACATGGAGAACCCAGGGTGAAAAGGGAAAGAGGAAGAGTGCTGACACATTGCGAGGATTGCAATCAATATCACAAAACAATTTGTGTATAAACTTTTGAATAAAAAACAAATTTGCTCTGTAAACTTTCACCTAAAACACATTTAAAAAAAAAAAGTGCCGATTTCAACAAGTCTCTTAAGAGAATTAGACCTCACTCAATGGTAAACATTTGCAAAACCAATAATCTAAGAGCAGGTTTAAGATTCTCATCTTTTAGCATGTTTCTTCACAAATTTCAAAAATATAGTCATACCTTTGTGATGAATGGTGTTATGAATACAAAAAATACATCATAGAGGAGAAGAAGGCCTAGAAGTATCACACATGACTGTTGAAGAAAGAAATTTAAAGGTCAAACTTCTTGTATCTAAATTAAGAGATTATATTATTTTGCAAGTACAAACATATGAACATACATTTGAATACTATTTTTTAAAAAGATATTTTGTGGTTACTATTTGTAGTTTTATTCTGTACACTACATTAAAACTCTTTTTTATTCCACTTGTTTAAAAAAAGTCACTAAAATAAAATGCTCTTTCCCTGACATTTCATTCTGCAAGGATTTAATGAATTTGTCATATTATACAAATAACTAAGAATATTTTAGTCAGCAGATCAGTGGTTGCCTGGGGCGGGGGCAGGGACTGGAATTCACTGAAGTACGTAACAGCTTTCTGAAATGATGAGAAATGTTCTATAACTTGATTGGGAAAGTGGTTACATAGTTACACATTTCTAAAATATCAACAAACCGTACATATAAAATGGGTGTATTTTATTATATGTAAATTATACCTTAATAAAGTTAATTTAAAAAGAAAAAATATTTTAGCTTGCGAAGCAGTATACTCTACCTTGAAGTTGGGTAACTTCAGTGTTTTAATTAAATTCAGACAGAAAGCAATCCCCAAGATATCCTGTAAAATCCAAGCCCACCTAAAATCAAAAGATAATTATACTACATCGTTTTATCCAGTTATTTTTTGATGAAACTTTTTACAAGAAATAGATCACTAAAGTAATACTGTTCTATTTCTATGATTTGACTATTCAATTATTAAATAGCAGCAACAAAAAAATCCCTTATATTCTCCATATTTAGTAATTTACAGCCCTAGTAGAATAATGAATATTACTTTACCAAGAAGCTGAAGGTTACCTTGGACGAACACATAAATCAGAGAAACATAAATGCATATCTATCTTTGAACTTATACATATGTCTCTTTCTAGAAAGGTAGCTCATAACAATGGATATTGGTGTTAATATAAGCCCAGAAAGCTAAAACATAAAGGAAATAGAGGTATGCAATTCACTCTATCAGAAACTGATATGCATAAATTATCAGCTGATAATCATAACTGAGGCTGCCTAAAACGGTCTTATGCCATCATAGCAAATATCAGAAGTGCTCTCCAAATTTTAGGCAATTAAATCTTGCAGTGTTTAATAATTTTATTAATAAGCCATTAAATAAACATAAGCATATTTTTTTCTGGTTATCCTTTCTGCAAATAGGCAGATAACTGTACACTGTCTTACATCCCCTTCTCTCTCACATGAAAGAGGGTAGTAGCATATTCTAGGTATTCTTTTACACTTTGCTTAACAGCATTTCCTGGAAATCACTGCCTTTCAGTTCACAGAGATCTTCTTTCTTTTTTACAGCTGTATCATAAGTCATTGTGTGGCTGTACTATAATTAAATACATTTTTGAAGTCTATTGCAACTTATTTCCTTTTCTAAACGAGCTCAAACCCACTAGCACAAAATCTGTTTATTTAAAAAGTAGCTTATTTCAAGATTGATATTCTGGGATAAAAGCAAAACAAACAAACAAAAAACATAATAGAGCAAGATATAATAGCAAAAATATTAAAATATTCATACCTATCTTCGTTTCGAAACACAGCCCAAACAACAGCTATTGCTATGCATAGTCCAGAGAGAAAAATAAGTCTTACTTCAACGCTTTTGCCACGACACACAATCCTGAAAAACAAATTATGATGTTCATTCGATATGAGAAGAGGCAAACACTAACCACAGTCACAAGAAAGCTACTGAAATACCAATTTAAAACTCTTGATTTTAAATAAAACAAATGATGTGCATACTAAAATGTTTCTCAGTTTCAACAGAAATTTCAGTGATGATGAAAATGTTCTTCATCATTGCTGTCCAATGTAGTAATCACTAGCCACATATGACTACTGAGCACCTGAAATGTGGCTAATGAAACTTAGGAATGAAATTTTAAATTTTATTTAATTTAAATTTAGATATCCACATCTATGATGGACCATGCAGGTTTAAACGCTTCTATTTTTCCTTATATTGTTTTAAATTACAAATATCAACAGTCTAGGATTCCCTATAAGAGATACATACTTGCATTGTCCATATGGTATCTTATGAATTAATGCAGCAAGACAGTTGTACAGACTTGTTGCTGATGCTATGCAGAAAACTGCTATCATAACATAAACTAGAAAAAAAAAGATTAAATTATGAGAACAGAAGGAAATGTAACAAGAAAATACTTGCACAAGCAATATTAACTCTTCAGCTTTCTTACTGAATCATGATACTTTCAATGCAGTGACTATACTGTAATCTGAACTGTTAACTGGGCTGAAAATATTTAGATCTTGAGTTTTAAGAGCGGGTATTTTATGTGTTGTTTTAGGTTCACTGTACATTGGTAGGATTGTTTTAGGCTTTACTGTTCAATGAGTCAAACTGACATGTTTGTTACAGATTTCTACGAAGAGAACTGCAGACATTTGAGAATATTTAATTTATATGTAAGGAGTGGAAGAATTAATAAATCACTAAGAAAGCTACTGAAACACCAATTTAAAAGTCTTGATTTTCAGTAAGACAAGTGATGCATACTAATATGTTTATCGGTTTCAATAAAACTTTTAGTGATGATGAAAATGTTCTGTATCTGTGCTGTTCAACACATTAGTCACTATTTAAAAATGCAGTTTAAGGATGAGAATTGATGCTACCTTGAACACTAATCACGTATATGGGATCAAACTGAAAACAGCAACTCAAAAGATTAGACAGGAATCTTAGGTGGCAATGAGTTTCTGTTAATAGGGGAGGAGAATGGTTGTACAACTCGAAGAACGTAATCAGGGTCATTCATTTGTACATGTAGAAACTTGAATTGGTGTATATGTTTTTTGCCGTGTATATTCTCAATAACAATAAAATACATTATTAAAAAAAAAAACACTAGTCACACTATCCATATCTTCCTATGGTGGAATTTTATCTATAATAACTTGACCTGTGGTAAAGCTAAATCCATTTAAGCACACCTCTTTGTTTTGATACGATACTCAGGCAGTTAAAATCGACAAGCGTTTTTCTATATTATCTATACCTATTTGAGAATTATTTAAAAGTAAAAATGTGACATCTTTGCTATTTAAAAGGAGATAAATCATTGTATTCAAAATTTCACAATGGAAATATAAATTTTACCTGAATTTTTCAAATTCTACTAAACTTCAGAAACTCTGGTTTTGTTTTATAGATGAGAAAGGGATAATAATCTAGAGGCACTAAGTCAAGGGCAGTCATTTTTTAACTGATCACCTTGGACAAATTACTTTTTTAGTCCCTCAAGTACCTCATCTTTAAAATGTAAAATGTAATAATCTCAGGATTTATTTGAGGATTATTGTGAGGACTGGATGCAAAGTTAATATATGCAAAGTGCTCAGAACAATACCTGGCACGTAATAAGCTTTAAAAAAAAAAAACTTGCTGCCGTCGAGTCAATTTTGACTCATAACGACCCTACAGGACAGTGTAGAACTGCCCCAATAGCGTTTCCAAGGAGCGCCTGGTAGATTCAAACTGCCAACATTTTTGTTAGCAGACGTAGCTCTTAACCACTATGCCACCAGGGAAGTTATCTTTATTACTGGAGGTATCTGTATATGGTAACATGAGTAGCCAGTAGTCAACGATTGCCAGTAAGTCATCCACCAAAGCTGTCCAGCCCAAGTTTTAAAATACTGGTGGAAATCATGCTCTTGAGACCCTAATAGAGTTTCAGGTGTCTCATTCAATGTCATATTGTATCTAAGAAAATGATCAGACGTGGGAAAGAACCTGATTACTATAACTCATCTTTAGTTACTTTCCTGAGTGTGATTTAATCATAAATGGGAAAGGGGAACCTTAGCAATCTAGTACCACCCCCTTATTTAATCTACTAAGAAATGGCAGCCATTTCAGCCATAGGGAACCATTCAGAAGTCAATTAAATCTTGCAACGTCACACAAGTCATTGCCAGTGTCATAAATTCCACGTCTTTGGATACCATGAGGCTCAATGATCCTCCTCCTACACCAAAAATTACATTTCTAAACAACTATCAACTTTTTTAATAGTGATGAGTTTAAGGAAATTTCTTGCCAAAAATTAAAACACATTTTAGGGCAGGGTAGAGAACTCTCTTTTTTCTATCAAAGATCACTGATATGTCAACTGAGGGTCAGACACAAACAACTGAAGTAGTATTGAGTATTAGAGAAATCAGCTGCTCAGGGCCAACATGACACAAGTATCAGCCTAGTTTCCACTCTCCCAGCAACAGATTGAATATGAGTTATATTCACAGAATGTTTTAAAAATTAGACGCATATATATCATAGATCTTGATTTTTAAATTCCTGCCACAGGACAGAAGTAAATAAGCTGAAACTAACTCTAGGGCTTCAGTTTTATAATCCAGAAATTTATGACAATGTCTCCAAACACAAGAGTTGCAGACTTTGGTGGTTTTACAAAGGATTTTTTGTTAGTTCTCATCAGGCACACTCCTTTCTCCCCTGTTCTCTTTCCACTCTGTGCTGTACACTGGCTAGGGATGGCAAATTTTCATCCTGTTAGACCATTAGGAAGATTATTCAGGGAATGGGCAAGTCAACAGCGTTCTTACGCCTGACTTCATAAAGGAGAAAAACTAAAGTTACTATCTAGGCCACAAGCAAGTACTTGTGTTTCTTCAGATGTAGTATGATCCTTACAGCTTGTACAAGTAAAGCAAAATTCAAGCAATATAACATTTTGATTTGCAAACTGACAAGAGGAGATACTACACTTTAGGGGTAAGCATAGGCAACATACCAACAACGTGTATAATCTATTTCATGTAACTAACTGTAACCACCACCAAGTCTTTAGTCCATTACTTAGACACTGAGCTATCAATTCTTTATCTGCAGAGAAGGAAACTTAAGAACCATACTAATTTCTTTCAAGTCATCCACAAAGAAGTGTTCTTATCTCAAGACAGAGTATGTTTTTTATTTGAATATTTTTTATCCCAGGGTAATAGAGACCTAACATTTTTGACAATTTAAAAAGGGAACATTAACCAAGTTATTTAGTTAAGTTTTCCAGTTAGAATGACTTAAAAGAAAAGATAAATGTAGCAAAGTAAATGAAAAGAATGTATGCTAAAAGTAGAAAACATAAAATAGGATTTCTTACCCAACCATTTGTAGAAGAAATAAAGTAAGACCATCATAACACAGCAGATGACCACAAATATTACAACTGTAAGAGGACTAAAAGTTAAATACTCTTCCTTCTTTTTCATTTCTCTATCTTCAGTGTTTGTCACTGCTTTCAAGTTTTCCCTGCATAAACACACACAGGAACTTTAGCAAATCTCTGCCATGCATGGTTATTTTAAAAATTTATCTCTAACACCAATTTAAATTTGTTTTTGATTACAAAAGTAATGTATTTAAAAAAACTGCACATAGGAAAAACCAGAGACCCTATAGGGCAGAGCAGAACTGCCCCATAGTTTCCATGCAGTGGGTGGTGGATTCGAACTGCTGACCTTTTGGTTAGCAGCCGGGCTCGTAGCCACTACACCACCAGAGCTCCGCACACAGGAAAGAAATATTTAATCTAGAAAGTGAAAACCCCTATAATTCTACCCTCCAGAGATAATCCATTATTAACCACGAACTTTTTTTTTTAAATTGTACTTTATGTGAAAGTTTACAGAGCGAATTAGTTTCTCATTCAAAAATTTACATACTAATTGTTTCATGACATTGGTTAACCACTAACTTTTGAAAGAGCATTTTTTCTGAAAAGCTAAACTGTTGAAACAGTTTAATTTAACATAAACAAATTAATGTTCGTGGAAGTTCATATTATCTAATTCGGAAACTATTTACCCTGATGTGATAAATTTCAAATCATAAAACCAATTCTTTTTATACACTTAGCATTAATAATTTGGAGCCCTGGTAATGGAGTGGTTAAGAGCTCGGCTGCTAACCAAAAGGTCAGCAGTTCAAGTCCACCAGCTGCTCCCTGGAAACCCTATGGGGCAGTTCTACTCTGTCCTATAGGGTCGCTATAAGTTGGAATTGACTTGACAGCAACAGGTTTATTGTCAATTTACAAATAAACCAAACCCACTGTCGACGAGTCAATTCCGACCCCCAGCAACAACCGTACAGGACAGAGTAGAACTGCTCCACAGGGTTTCTGAGGCTATAAATCTTTATGGAAGCAGACTGCCGCATCTTTGTCTTCCTGAGCAGCTGATGGGTTCGAACCGTTGACCTTTCGGTTAGCAGCCAAGTGCTTTAACCACTGTGCCACCAAAACAAACAAAAAAAAAAACCCAAACCCATTGTGACTGAGTCAATTCTGACTTATAGCAACCCTACAGCACTGAGTAGAACTGCCCCATAAGGTTTCCAGGGAGCAGCTGGTGGATTCCAACTGCTGACCTTCTGGTTAGCAGCCAAGCTCTGAACCACTGTGCCACCAGAGCTCCTTAATTTATAAGTAATACTTTAAAAATCAGCTTCTCTTAAATGTAAACACTAAATTCTATCAGTCAGCTCAGTCTGTACTACCTGCCTACTCTGTGCTCATCAACGTGTTAAGAAGGATTCAGAAGAAGTTTAAGACATAGCTTTGCCTTGCCTTTACTTAAGACAGCAAAATATTGTTTCTAATTCTCCCAAAAACCCTTGCTGGGTCACACAGGTAATAAAAGGCAGAGACAGAAGTCAAAGAGGAGAGAGCCACAAGTGTCTGTTGTTGAATAGTCTCTGTTCTGTCAACTGTACTGTCTCTGCTCTGTTACTTGGAACCCACCCCATACTTTTCCAGCTCCAGTCCCTTCAACTCTGGTCTCCTCAGCTCTGCTTCCTCCTGTGCACATTGTGACCCTGTTCATCAGGTCTGGGCTCCACACAAACTTCAGGTTAAAAAAAACATTTTACTTGTATCAAATTACACATTTGCCAATTGCTCATTTACCAACATGTCACTTTCTTGTTAAAAAATTTTTGATTGGGAAGACCACCATTTTAAGTATCCACGGCTCTAGGCAGGTTGCCTGGGTAAGGGCAGGGAGTGTTGGTGGAAAGCCACACTAGCATCTCCCCTGAAACTCTAGAGCTGGATTAACAGAAGTTTCAATATAAGTGCTACTTGAGTGGGAGAAGGTGCCAACCTTTGGTATCTGGTGTTGCTGTTGTTGTTAGGTGCCATCGAGTCAGCTCCGACTCATAGTAACCCTATGTACAACAGAATGAAAACACTGCCCAGTCCTGGGCCATCCTCGCAATTGATGTTATACTTGAGCTCATTGTTGCAGCCACTGTGTCAATCCATCTCATTGAGGGTCTCCCTCTTTTTTGATGACCCTCTACTTTACCAACCATGATGTCCTTCTCCGGGGACTGGTCCCTCCTGATAACACGTCCAAAGAATGTGAGACGAAGTCACGCCATCCTTGCCTCTAAAGAGCATTCTGGCTGTACTTCTTCCAAGACAGATTTGTTTGTTCTTTTGGGAGTCCGTGGTATATTCAATATTCTTCGCCAACACAATAATTCAAAGGTGTCAATTCTTCTGTCTTCCTTATTCATTGTCCAGCTTTTACATGCATATGAGGCCACTGAAAATACCATAGCTTGGGTCAGATGCACCTTAGTCCTTAAGGTCACATCTCTGCTTTTTTTTTTTAACACTTTAAAGAGGTCTTTTGCAGCAGATTTTCCCAAAGCAATATGTCATTTGATTTCTTGACTACTCCTTCCATGGGTGTTGATTGTGGATCCAAGTAAAATGAAATCTTTGATAACTTCCATCTTTTATCCATTTCTCATGATGTTGCTTACTGGTCCAGTTGTGAGGATTTTTGTTTTTTTTATGTTGAGATGTAATCCACATTGAAAGCAGGAGTCCTTTATCCTCATCAGTACGTGCTTCAAGTTCTCTTCACTTTCAGCAACCAAGGCTGTGTCATCTGCATAACACAGGTTGTTAATGAGTCTTCCTCCAATCCTGATGTCCCATTCTTCATACAGTCCAGTTTCTTTAAGTATCTGTTCAGCATACAGACTGAATAGGTAAGGTGAAAGGATACAACCCTGATGCACACTCTTCCTGACTTTAAACCATGCAGTATCCCCTTGTTCTGTCCAAACGACCACCTCTTGGTCTCAGCACAGGTTCCTCATGAACACAATTAAGTGTTCAGGAATTCTCATTCTTTGCAATGTTATCCATAATTTATTATGATCCACACAGTCGAATGCCTTTACATAGTCAATGAAACATAGGTAAACATCTGATGTTTTTATCATAGTACACATATAGCTATAATACATTAAAGATTTATATATTTATATACAATGTACTAAAAAGTATCAGACAACTTCCTAAAGGGAAAACATATGCTAGAGTACATCACATTAAAATATTACAATTCATCTTTTTAAAAAATTCTACTTTTAATTCAGCTCAAGAGCCACATACAACAGGAAGCTGAACTTTTTCCCCATGCCATCTTGAGGCTATGCCACTTGAAGATCATTATAATAAGTGATCTCATTATAGTAAGATTTTAACTCTGCTGAGAAGTATTTATATGAAACCAAAATATATTTTCCTTTTGCATATGGTACCTCTTTCATTTGGCAGGGTAATTCTGGGTTATTAATTCCTATTCTGGCTAATTTTCTCTTCCTTAAGCCTTATTCTTCCATCAAACTCTATTTGCAAAATGATAGTCCTTATATTTTTAATAATCCTACTTCTTGGGAACTTCCTCCTTTGTATCACTGGTTCATACCCTCTTTCTCCCTATCATTACCCCTAACTCTACACGCATGCACGCACACACATTTACTTCTTGTGATCTTTCTCTCTCTCTCTATCAGTCCTCTCAATTCTAAAATCCATGATCCTGCAAATATGGGACATTTCCTCTCTCAGTCTGGTTACAGAAGGCAAAAAACTCTTTCTTCTTGACCCATGATCATGTTTTATGAATAAAAAAGCTGATACGTACTTCTCTCCCATCTCCGATTTTCTTGAGGAGAAGTTTGTCCTGACACCTATATGAAGAAGCTTGCCTTGCTAACTCACAGTATAGTCCATGGACCAGCAAAATCACTTGGGAGCTTGTTAAAAATGTAGAATCTTGGCCCCCAACCCAAACTTACTAAGTCAGAATTTGCATTTTAACTAGATCTCCAAAAGGTTTGTACGTACATTAAAGTTTTAAAAGTACTACTTGAGAGAATAAACACAAGTTACCTAGTAATGGAAATACAATGAGAATCTGTATTAAAGGGGAAAATATTTTCAATGAATCAACAGCTTTTGAAAAATTATTGTAAGGTTTCACTAAGTAATCTGAAAAATGATCTTAAGTGATTTTCTTACATTCTATACTTTTTAAAATTAATAATGAAGCAAAAATAGTGCTTACTCACATCAACAAATGTGACCAATATACGTTGAAACATGCTTTCCAAATATGTAAAATGTTTAAAGCTTAGTACTCTAGGAACATACACTTGTTAAACTCTAAGATTTCCCTCTTGATATAGGTAAATTATAGTATTTAAGAAATTACAAATAAGCTTAGCTTCATTTAGTTACAAATAAGCTCTTTTAATCTGAACCTATAGATGAAGTCACGATGTGAATATATTGTCCTTTATGAATGAAACAATATGCTCTGAGTAAATGTTTTCATTCAGTGCTATGAATACAAACTGATCCTTCTAAACTCTATTGCTTCCTTCAACCTAGAGCCAAAGATGCCTAACTGTAAGATTAGATTCAGGTTGCTATTAAATAGGGAAATCCAAATTTTACGTGCATTTGGAATTTCTGTATTTAAATTAGGAGCCCTGGTGGAGCAGTGGTTAAGCACTCGGCTACTAACCAAAAGGTCAGCAGTTTGACCTCACCACCCACTCCCTGAGAGAAAGATGTGGCAGTGTGCTTCTGTAAAGATTTACTGCCTTGGAAACCCTACAGGGTAGTTCTACTCTGTCCTATAGGGTTGCCAGGAGTCAGAATCAACTCGACAGCTGTGGGTTTATATTTAAATTAATATATGAACATGCCCAATAGTCTTAAGAATTCCTAAAGCATTAAACATTATGATGACTCCAAACCACGATAACCCAACTCAGGAGGAGTTAAAAAAGTCCCCATTTTCTCCTTATTTTCTTCCAATCTAAGCAAAAAGGCATGTTAGGATATTAAGTATCTTCAGCTTTCCTGGGAGAGATAATTAAACATTTTAATTTAAAGAGCCTCTGCTATGATTTCAATGTTTCCCAGCCAGCAGAAGAGCTAGAGGACTTGTGACTCCTTTCCTCTCAATGAAAAGATGAATAGCCTATACAAGGACCAGCCTGCAATCTGGTCTTCTGACACTACGTTCTGAGGTCAGGTAAAATTTTTAAATGTTGTTACATGATTAAAATCATTATCAAACAATAATTTTTTAAACCATTTACCAGAAAATCATTGAGGTTTAATTAAACTTACAATTCAATTAGTCCACTCCAGTATCCTCCTAATGCCACAGTGAAAACAGCAATGGCAAAAATAACTACCATAGTATAGTCAAAGTTAGGCCATGATGGAGAATACATTTTCACGGTAATGTTACTTCCTAGAGTCTGAAAGACAAAATAACAGTTAAACACGGGAATTAATTTTCTCTCTACTGTAGAGTATGGCAGCAATATTCCACATTTCGCTCTCGAATGGACACTATACATCAGATAGTCAAGAATACCAGAACTATGTCTGACACCATGATATATTCTGTAGTCAAAAGTATGAGGTTATGCTTTGGTTTATTAAATCTTTTTTTGTTTGTTTATTAAATCTTGAAACTGCAGTGCTCCATACAATCACATTTTGTTCAGGGATTTAAAGTTATGATAAATGACATAAGAGAAGAGATTTTACAAGAAGCAAAAACAAATAAACATGCTTTGTAATATAACGGCTGTGAAAAAGCCTATACCAAGTGGGAGGTGAGTACTTCCCAAATAAAGACTTGATAGGCCTTTACCGCTTCTTGTTAGCAAACGGAGCATATATAACAATTCAAATTAAATATCAGTGATTAGAAGTAAAGAGCTGCATTATTCATATAAACTTCATTTAATACATAATTACTAATTTACCTGCTTCATATCTTTCAAGTCTTTATCGCTTATAAATGCAATCAGTATTTTCACATCATGAAATTCAGATTTGTTCCCTGAAGGAGGATACTAAAAGAAAAAAACATCTTATGAAAACTTATGAACTACTAGTATACTTACAGAATAAAAGTAATGCAAATGATTCCATTAAATATAAACATTACATCTTGTTTTAAAGAATTAAAGTTTCAGATGTTCTTTCCTAATATTGTAGAAAGAGTTCTCAAAAACCATGGTTTTGTTTGAAAAAAAAATCAACCAAAATGCAAAACCAGAAAGCTGAACTGATTAACCAAAAGAGGAACACTGGAATCCTTTTAGCATAAACTTAAACTGATATGCACATACACACAATGAATAACTAGTGTAACATGGACAGTATCTGCCACTCTCAACGTTACTGAGTAGTCAGCCCAGTGACCTTGCAGCAGTGTGCCCATGGTACATTCTTGGTATTTAAAGTTTTATTTGTTTCTAACAAAGTCTTGTTTATTCTAGAACAAAAACTACAAAATTTTCCAATTAAATGCCCATCACATCCAGAACCTCTCATTAAAAAGAATCATACCACCAGACTACTCAAAACTCAGCCCCCTAAACCACACACACAGAAGTTACTTCAATTCCTGTGAAATTTGATGTCATGAGTGCAAAAAAAAAGTAATTACAATTTTACAACTTACTTGGACACTGTTATTGGCAATCAACAATGCTTCAGCACCTCCTGTCTGTGCAATTCTGGCTTTTTCAAGAAAATGGCAGGCTCCCCACTGTACCACAACTGCTCTGTCCTTTATCCCAGCAGAAGGAATATCAGAGACATTGCATAGCGGTGTGGTAGTGAGATTCATTAAACTAATGGAAGTCTGAAAATAAGAAATGTCTTTAATATGATAATTATCACATTTTACCCTAAATGCTGAATGACAACACACCAATATTGATTTAATACAGCATTCTTTTAAATTAGAAATGTTTTATGACAGACAACCAGGCTTAGAAGTATTTAAAAATTCCCCAACTTGATTGCCCCACAGAGAAAAAAATATTTGAGCAAAATCAATAAATTATTATTATTAACCATCATATATTACAACTAGTTCACATGCTAAAACATAATTATCACTCATCCTCACCTTTCAAACTTTTATATTTAAGAATAACTAGCAACTGAGTTACTTACTGCATTTTCCACGGTACTTGGAAGAGCTGTCCAATGAGGGTTGTACAGAATGCAGTAGTCTTTAGATGGTGAAGTCCTGCCATTTCCAGACGCGTGCAGGATTGCTTCCTGAGCAGCTGTCTAGAACAATAATTTTCACACTGGCAGTAATTTGGTTTGCCAACAAATAAAGATGTTAATAAAGCTATTTATATACAGGTTTAACCACATTTCCTTAAGAGGAAAGGTCTTGCAATGAATTTATTTCTTCTTGTTTGAGGAGATAAAACAAGGATAAGTCACTTTCTTCTAGGCATACAATATGGACCTTACTATAAGGGCCATATCCCAAGGAGGATTCTTGCTATGATGCAATAACTTCAGTACTCCCTCATAGTCTGAAACTTTTCTTCCAAATTCCTTTGAGTTATTATTTCATTGTTATTTTTAGAAAGAAACTAGCTAGAACTTGAAACAGAACATTTTCGAAAGTTCTCAAGACTCTGCAACTGGCCTATTGAAAAAGACCAACCCAAAATTTAATATGAGGAAAAAGAGGAACTAGGTAAGATTCTTTTCTTTTCTCTCATTCTTATTACCCAGAAGTGATTGAAAAAGCATAAATATCGTACTTGGTGTGTGTGGAAATGAAGAAACATCCCAAGACAATTAGAATACCATTCCACATCACAACATCCTTCAAACTTGGATTAATCCAAATCCTTCTTCCCTCCTCCTCTGAGCAAATCCTTCTCTAAAACCATAAGCGGGGGAGGGGGGAGGCAGTTGCCTCACAAATAAATATGATGTACTGAGCCTCTGCCACAGAGCACATACTAGGTGAACCACATTAAATTGCTGATAGTTGACGATTTAGAGTTACAAAATAGGTAATTTCATACAGATCAATCTAAATTTCTAGAGTAAAGAGATGCTCTAATCCATGCTCTCCTAGTTAAAATCCCTTGAACATTAAAGGTTTTCTGCCATACTAAGGGCTTCATTAGCTTATGGACCTAAGCAAGTACAAGGAATTCATAAAACATGTCACGAAATTATATAATTAGATAAGGAAATTATTTGAGAAAAAGAGAAATGTAGTTTTCATTTAATTACATACTTGGTGACCATGAATTGATTCTGACAGCACAGCTGAAATAATATGTTAAATTCTTATGATATACCAAACTATATGCTAGGTTTCTTTCATACATTTATCTGGATTCAGTAACCCTATCTACTTAATAAGACATTAGAATTCCTGTTTTACAAATGAAGGCTCTGAGACTCAGAAAAGTGACTAACATAACCTGCCTAAGGCCGCACAAAAAAAACTCTGTTGCTGTCCAGTCAATTCTGACTCACAGTGACCCTACATGACAAAGCAGAACTGCCTCCATCATGTTTCTAAGGCAGTAATCTTTACAGAAGCATATTGCCACGTTTCTCCTGGGGAGCAGCTGGTGGGTTCCAACGGCCAACCTTTTGGTTAGCAACCAAGAGCTTAACCACTGCTCCACCACGGCTCCTTAAAGTCACACAGTTGGATCATTTATAATTCTAACTACAGAAGATAATCCTGCAGATAATTATGAGGCTTCATTGGATTTAAGTTAAACGCTTTTGGAAAGAATATTTTGTAAACGATTTGGGTACTTCTTATTGCATCCAGTTTTTTTTCCTTTTTATATTTAGCATCTTACTTGATCCTCACATGCAAGGGAAGAAAGTTTCCTAGTCCAAGATTGGAAATACTTTCTTTTTTTTTCTGACTTATACTTACTTCACATAAAACTTTATGGGGTGCCTACTTGTTCTGGTATGCTAAGATCTCATGTACAATTCATAACTTACTTTATCCAGACCACTTGATTTCAATCATATTCCATATCACCTTCTTTTCAAATCAAAGAATACTGATTAAGTCTATCTTAATGTTATGGTTGGCTTTGATCATTTTTCTCCTAAACAGCTTTTGGTATGGCAAACCAAAAGCACAAGGGAAAGATTAGTCCAAAGGACTAATGGACCACAACTACTACAACCTCCACCAGACTGAGCCCAGAACAACTAGATGGAGCCGGGCTACCACCACTGACTGCTCTGACAGAGATCACAATAGAGTGTCCTGGACAGAGTGGGAGAAAAATGTAGAACAAAATTCAAATTCACAAAAAAAAAAACCGGATTTACTGGCCTGACAGACTGGAGAAACCCCGAGAGTATGGCCCCTGGACACACTTTTAACTCAGTACCGAAGTCACTCCCGAGGTTCACCCTTCAGCCAAAGATTAGACAGGTCTATTGGGCAAACAATAACACATGTGAGGAATGTGCTTCGTAGTTCAATCATGTATACGAGACGAAATGGGCACACTAGCCCAAAAGCAAAGACGAGCAGGCAGGAAGGGACAGGAAACTGGACGAATGGAAACAGGGAACTCAGGGTGGAGAAGGGGAGTGCTGACACATCCCGGGGTTGGCAACCAATGTTACAAAACAATCTGTGTACTAACTGTTTAATGAGAAACTAATTTGCTCTGTAAACTTTCACCTAAAGCACAATTAAAAAAAAAAAAAAAAAAAAAAGATGTCCAAAAGTCTTTAGAAGAACAACTGTAATGGTGGTGTATGCTATATTCACATCCTTGCAGATGCACTATTTCTCCCTTCTTTTTGAGATCAAAAACCAAAACCTAACCCATTGCCACTGAATAGATTCCAACTCGTAGTGATATGCCACATCTTTCTTCCAGGGAGTGGCTGGTGGGCTTGAACTGCTGATCTTTTGGTTAGCAGCCGATTGCTTAACCACTGTGCCAGCAGGGCTCCGTTTTTTGAGATCAGTGAGACCTTCATTAGAGAGACATGTGTAAGGAGCTCTAGTTCACCTGCTTACTTACACTGAATCAGTCCTGCGCTGACTTTCATTTCCGTCTCCTGGGGCTGCATCCATGTTTTCACTCCTGTAGTTTCAACCACCCACATTTGAATTCCTGGACTCAGTTCCAATAGACTCCTGATGCTGACTCACTAACCCAATATTAACCTACTGGTAACAGACCTGTTCTACTCCTGTCCAAGCAATTAGCACAGTTCAAGGATTCTTCACAAAGTTTACTGGTTTATTTGTCTACTATCCTTTCCCCTTCGAATGAACTTTCAACACTAGATTTATTTTCCAAATTCAAGTCTTTACATACTCATTTTGAAAATAATGATTTCTCTAGCTTAATATTTAACACACTATATCTCATCCTGTAGCTATGCCATCCTTTGGATCTGCCAGGGCTCTGTAGCTTGGCCCATTCTCATCTGATCAAATTAAGCTTTTGAATAATGCAATGTTAACCTTTACCCATGAATATATTTAAATCCGTTTAAAGCTCTAGCATACACCATATAAGAAAATTAACTCAAAATGGATCAGCGAACTAAATGTAAGAACTGAAACCATAAAACTCTTAGAACAAAACACAGGAGTAATGTTTTGGGATCTAGTTTAAGACAATGGATTCTTAAATATGGCACCAAAAGCATGAACAACAAAAGACAAAATAGATAAAATGGACTTCACTGAATTAAAAACTTTCATGCATCAAACGATTTTTATCAACAAAGTGAAGACACAACCTACAGATTAGGTGAAAATTCTGGAGAACCACAGATCTGATAAGCGCTTAATATCCAGGATACAGGTAGTCCCCAACTTATGATGTATTCCAGTTACAACGAACTGCACTTAGAACCATTCTGGGTTTTGTTTTGTTTTTTTTTTCGGTACATCTTACTGTTAGTAATATGTACTACATACAATGTTGCAGTGCATAATTTGTTGATGTTATTCTCAGATGTTCACTCACAGATATTCAATTTCATGATTTACTGTTCTAAACACTGTCATATAGCAGGCTATGGCCTGGTCTACAATGAAGTTGGAGTCATTGTCAGGAGTTGTGACAGAAAGCTGAGCAATGTTCAACTGTAACAATATACAACTGAACTGCACGTGGCCCAACAGCTGTTACAACTCCAACTTCATTGGTATGACACTGACACTGACTTTTGTAGACCAGGCCTATAGTGCGATCTCATTCAGCGTTTTGTACCATAAGAAGAATCAGTTGTCAATATGAAATGAGGTATTCAACTTACATCAGAACTGACTTGCGACTGAGTGGTTGGAATGGAACCCCATCATTTAAGTCGAGGACTACCTATATATAAAGAACTCCTACAACTCAATGACAAAAAGACAAACAACTAAGTTTAAAAAAAAAAAAAGGGCAGAGAACCTGAACAGACATTCACTAAAGATATATAAATGGTCAATAAGCACAGGAAAAGATGCTCTAAGTCATTAGGGAAATGGAAATCAAAATTACAATGAGATACTAGTTCACTCCCACTAGAACAGCTATTATCAGAAAAACAGAAAATAACTATTGGTGAGGATGTGAAAAAACTGGAACCCTCATCCTTTGCTGGTGGGACTGAAAAACGGTATAGCCGCTGTGGAAAACACTGCAGTGGTTCCTCAAAAAAATTAAACATGGAATTACCATATGACCCAACAATTCTTCTCTTAGCTATATACCCAAAAGACTCAAAGCAGGTACTCAGACACTTGCACACCAATGTTCATTACAGCATGATTCACAATAGCCAAAAGGTGGAAATCCAAGTGTCTATCAACAGATGAACAGATAAATAAAATGTGGTTTATACACACAGGTGGTTCTATTGGTGATGCGGTGGTTAAGCTTTGCTGCTAACCGAAAGGTCAGTAGTTCGAATACATCAGATGCTCTGCAGGAGAAAGATGTGATAGTCTACTTCGTAAAGATTACAGCCTTGGAAAACCTATGGGGCCGTTCTACTCTGTCCTATAGTGTCACCATGAGTCAGAATCGACTCAACGGCAATGGATTTGGGATATACATACAGTAAAATATTTTTCAGCCATAAGGCGAAACAAAGTTCTGATACATGCTATATGACATGGATGAACCTTGAGTAAAATAAATCGGACACAAAAGGGCAAATATTTTATAAGCCTACTTATCTGAGATATCTAGAATAGGCATGAGCAAAGAGACCAAAGTTTATTAGTGGTTACCAGGGGCTGGAAGGAGGGGTGAATGGGGAGTTATTGCTTAAGGGGTACTGAGTTTCTATTAAGGGTAATGAAACTACTTGGAAACAGATAGTGGTGATGTTGTTGTTGTTAGTTGCTGTTGAGTTAGTTCTGACTCAGTGACCCTATGTACAACAGAATGAAACACTGCCCAGTCCTGCGCCATCTTCACAATCATTGCCATGCCTGAGTCCACTGTTGCAGCCACACTGCGTCAATCCGTCTGGTTGAGGGTCTTCCTCTTTTTCGCTGACTCTGTACTTTACCAAGCGTGATGTCCTTCTCCAGGGACTGATCCCTCCTGAAAATATGTCCAAAGTGTGTAAGATGTAGTCTCACCATCCTTGCTTCTAAGCAGCATTCTGATTGTACTTGTTCCAAGACAGACCTGTTCATTCTTTTGGCAGTCCACGGTGTATTCAATATTCTTCGCCAACACCACAATTCAAAGGCATCAATTCTTCTTCTGTCTTCCTTATTCACTGTCCAGCTTGCACGTCCATATGATGTGACTGAAAATAGAATGGCTTGGGTCAGGCACATCTTAGTCCTCAAGGTGACATCTTTGCTTTTCAACACTTTAAAGAGGTCTTTTGCAGCAGATTTGTCCAATGCAATAAGTCTTCTGATTTCTTGACTGCTGCTTCCATGGGTGTTGATCGTAGATCCCAGTAAAAGGAAATCTTTGACAACTTCAATCTTTTCTCCATTTATCATGATGTTGCTTATTGGTCCAGTTGTGAGGATTTTTGTTTTCTTTGTAATCCATACCAAAAGCTGTGGTCTTTCAGCTTCATGAGTAAGTGCTTCAAGTCCTCTTCACTTTCAGCAAACAAGGTTGTGTCATCTGTGTAATACAGGTTGTTAATGAGTCTTCCTCAAATCCTGATGCCCTGTTCCTTTTCATATAGTCCAACTTCTCGGATTATTTGCTCAACATACAGATTGAATAGGTCTACTGAAAGGATACAACCACCACGAACACCTCTCCTGACTTTAAAACACGCAGTATCCCTTGTTCTGTCCAAACAACTGCCTCTTGATCTATGTACAGGTTCCTCGTGGGCACAACCAAGTGTTCTGGAATTCCCATTCTTCTCAATGTTATCCATAATTTGTTATGATCTACACGGTCAAATGCTTTTGCACAGTCAGTAAGACACAGGTAAACATCTTTCTGGTATTCTCTGCTTTCAGCCAAGATTCATCTGACAACAGCAATGATATCCCTGGTTCCATATCCTCTTCTGAATCCGGCCTGAATTTCTGGCAGTTCCCTGTTGATCTACTACTGCAGCTGCTTTTGAATGATCTTCAGCAAAATTTTACTTGTGCGTAATACTGTTACATTGTTCGATAATTGATACTGTTTGATAAATTCGGTTGGATCACCCTTCTTGGGAATAAGCATAAATATGGATCTCTTCCACTCAGTTGGCCAGGTAGCTGTCTTCCAAATTTCTTGGCATAGACGAGTGAGCACTTTTAGTGCTGCATCCGTTTGCTGAAACATCTCAATTGATAGTCCATCAATTTTTGGAGCCTTGTTTTTCACCAATGCCTTCAGTGTAGCTTGGACTTCTTCCTTCAGTACCATCGGTTCCTGATCATATGCTACCTCTTGAAATGGCTGAATGTTGACCAATTCTTTTTGGTATAATAACTGTGTATTCCTCCCATCTTTTGATGCTTCCTGCATTGTTTAATATTTTCCCCATAGAATCCTTCATTACTGCAACTCGAGGCTTGAATTTTTTCTTCGGTTCTTTCAGCTTGAGAAATGCCAAGTGTATTCTTCCCTTTTGGTTTTCTATCTCCAGCTCTTTGCACATGTCATTATAACACTTTACTTTGTCTTCCTGAGTCGCCCTTTGAAATCTTCTATTCAGTTCTTTTACTTTCTCACTTCTTCCTTTTGCTTTAGCCACTCCACGTTTAAAAGGAAGTTTCAGAGTCTCTTCTGACATCCATTTTGGTCTTTCTTTCTTTCCTGTCTTTTTAATGACCTCTTGCTTTCTTCATGTATGATGTCCCTGATGTCATTACACAACTCATCTGGTCTTCAGTCATTAGTGTTCAGTGCATCAAACCTATTCGTGAGATTGCCTCTAAATTCATATGGGATATACTCAAGGCCATACTTTGGCTCTTGTGGACTTGTTCTAATTTTCTTCAGTTTCAACTTGAACTTCCATATGAGCAAATGATGGTCTGTTCCGCTGTTGGCCCCTGGCCTTGTTCTAACTGATGATATTGAGCTTTCCATCGTCTCTTTCCACAGATGTAGCTGATTTGACTCCTGTGTATTCCTTCTGTCGAGGTCCATGTGTATAGTTGCTGTTTATGTTGGTGAAAAAAGGTATTTGCAATGAAGAAGTTGTTGGTCTTGCAAAATTCTATCATGTGATCTCCAGCATCGTTTCTATCACCAAGGCCATACTTCCCAACTACCAATCCTTCTTCTGTTTCCAACTTTCCCATTTCAATCACCAGTAATTATCAATGCATCCTGATTGCATGTTCCATCAATTCCAGACTACAGAAGCTGGTAAAAGTCTTCAATTTCTTCATCTTTGGCCTTAGCGGTTGGTACGTAAATTTGAATAGTCATATTAACCGGCCTTCCTTGTAGGCATATGGATATTATCCTATCACTGACAGCGTTGTACTTCAGGATAGATCTTGAAATGTTCTTTTTGATGATGAATGCAACGCCATTCCTCTTCAAGTTGTCATTCCCAGCATAGTAGACCACATGACTGTCCAATTCAAAATGGCCAATACCAGTCCATTTCAGCTCACTAATACCTAGGATATTGATGTTTCTGCATTCCATTTCATTTTTGACAGTTTCCAATTTTCCCAGATTCATACTTCATATATTCCACCTCCCGATTATTAATGGATGTTTGCAGCTGTTTCTTCTCATTCTGAGTTGTGCCACAGCAGCAAATGAAGGTCCCGACAGCTTGATTCCATCCACATCATTAAGGTCGACTCTCCTTTGAGGAGGCAGCTCTTCCCCCGTCGTCTTTTGAGCGCCTTCCAACCCGGGGGCTCATCTTCTGGCACTATATCAGACAATGTTCTGCTGCTATTCATAAGGTTTCCACTGGCTAACTCTTTTCAGAAGTTGACTGTCAGGTTCTTCTTCCTAGTCTGTCTTACTCTGGAAGCTCAGCTGAAACCTGTCTGCCATGGGTGACCCTGCTGTTATCTGAATACTGCTGGCATAGCTTCCAGCATCACAGCAACACGCAAGCCCCCACAGTATGACAAACTGACAGACACATGGGGGACAGTGGTGATAGCTGTCCAGTATGGTGAATGTAATTATCACTGAATTGTACGTGTAAAACTGGTTCAGATGTTTCATTATATACACTTTACCTCCCCCAACCTTGCCCAATCTGCTGGGAAAAAGATAGCTCTAACGGCTCACTCAAGGATGGTTCTTGTTTTTTTCTGGAAATTATGCTTAGTAATTTGTACAGCAATTTCTTACTTTTTATTACAGATCAGTGCTTCCTGAACTTTAATGTTCTTGTTAAAATGCATACTCTGATTCATAAGCGTGGGCCCCAAAATGCATATTCTGATTCATAAGTGTGGGCTGGGGCCCAAGATTTTGCCTTTCTGACAAGCTTCCAGGTGATGCCTTGATGTTGGTCCAGAGTATAAGGTTGTAGATTTCATCATAAATAGCAGGAGAACTCAGTAGTCTTCTAGACAGTACATACTAGAATCCCCTTAGGAATTTTCTCTAGAGGTGAGAGTTATACTGCATCTGCAGTCTGAGGCATAGCCTGTATCTGTATTTTGGCCAGCAGTTTCCAATGAGTTCCTTTAAAATTCTTTAGTAGATATGTCACTGAGTCCCAGTTTCCCCATCCTCCTCCAAAGTCTGTCAATTAACCCTGGTTGAGGTTATTTATATTGTTACCCATTAGATGTACTTAATTCTTCAGTTTCAAGGGGCCATGTGGGAATGCGACTATAACTCTCCAACTGACACTCCTGTAATCTTTCTTTATATAAATATATAAATTAAGCTATTTTGTTATATTTAGACACCAAATATAAGGGTATTTTCTTTCTTTCAAATTTTGTCAATGGAATTTACATACAGTGAGAACTAGCAATTTAAAAAAATTCATATTCATAAAGCTGCAATATAATTGTCATGGATTGAATTGTGTCCCCAAAAAATTGTGTCAACTTGGTTTGGCCATGTTTCCCAGTATTGTGTGGTTGGCCTCCATTTTGTGATTGATGTGATTTTCCTGTGTGTTGTAAATCCTACCTCTAAGATGTTAATGAGGTGGGACAGGCGGCAGTTATGTTAAAGAGGCAGGACTCTATAAGACTGGATTGTGTCCTGAGCCAATCTCTTTAGAGATATAACAGAGAGAAGCAAGCAGAGACACAGGGGGCCTTATACTATCGAGAAAGCAGCACTGGGAGCAGAGCACATCCTTGGACCCAGGGTTCCTATGCAGAGAAGCTCCTAGTCCAGGGAAGACTGATGACAAGGCTCTTCCTCCAGGGCCGACAGAGAAAGCCTTCCCCTGGAGCTGACGCCCTGAGTTTGGACTTCTAGCCTACTAGACTGTGACAGAATAAACTTCTGTTTGTTAAAGCCATCCACTTGTGGTATTTCTGTTACAGCAGCACTAGTAAGACAGTAATCATTGATCCATAAAAACTAAGGAACAATAGCCACGTATCTATTACATCATAGCAATGTAGAAGGTATTGTCTTTCTTCACAACATCTTTCTCTTATTTATATGTAAGTTTTACATCAATGGCAATAAAGTAAGAGTTGAAAGGGAGTTGTAGGAAAGGCAGAGTTGAGATTGTGTGTCCAAATGACACGTTCCAAAGTCACACCTATATAACTTAATTCACTATTACGTATTTTGTTTCTCCTCTCTAACTTATATAATCAAGACAAGTAACTTTGTTTCTATTCCTACTTCTAGTATTCAAGATTTATGAAAATCATGCACTGAAAGTAACTAGACCAAGACCTACAGAGTTTTAAGTGTAATCTTAATTACTTAATTTGTGGCTGAGTGGGAGCCAGGGCATCAAACAGGGATTTAAAGGGGGTCAGAGGAGTCTGTGGGCCAAGGGAAAGTACATCATTCCTTGTACTTAAAGAATGTGGGGACATGTAACATACCAGCTAAGAGGTACTAGGGTATGGGGAAGGAGACAAGGTAACTCATTCAATACTCTGCAGTCTATGAGGTGCTAGGGGTGACTGCAGACAATACGTCAGGCATAGTTACGCCTTCTTGGGGCTCATCTCTCACTTGTTACCTAGATCCATCCTTTACCTTGGTTTCCCTAAGTAATCTTACTACATAATGATATAGCTCAGCTTTCATATAATTTATAGATTAGACTTCAAAAACTCAAATGCCTACAAGGACAGGCAGGTAATATAAACGTGTGAATCAAAGTAGATTTAAGACCAAGTTTGGCAAATTCTGGCCTAAGGGCAACCAAATTTAAAAAAAAGAAAAGAAAAAAAAGACTTTTAGGAAGCTGGGAGTGAGGGTCTATACCTGGAGACTTTTGGTCTAGATTTTTGTAAAGATACAATTTCAGGTGATTTTTAACAAAAAATTTGCCAAACATATAATAAACATAACTTCTATGTTTACACCTTTTTTGTGAATAGATAAATTCACATATATATCCTATCAGCCTTGTGTTCTATTTTTGATTCAGAAAAAGATCATTACTGCACAATGTAGTGGAAAAATATCAAGAAATGTCTAGAAGTCCTGGGTTCTAGACCCCTTTTTCATGACTTTCTATATAATCTGGACAAATTATCATCTTCCTGAACCATCTCAGGGTTATTTTGAGTTTCAAAGGAGATTTACTTGTAGGTGTTGCATTTGGAAAAGGAGGTAACATAGTCATCAGTGACCTGCAACACAGAAGCAAGGCAAAAAATGGTCAACATGATATGTAGGCAAAATTGTGAAGAACCTAAAAGTTGGAGGAATTTGGCAAAATCAGTAGCACAGCATGTCTCTGATAACCTGGATAGCAAAGTATACCTCACTTCCCCAGGAGATTAAGAGAGATGGGCAGAAGAGAAGGAATTAAAGATGATTCTTTGAGTTGGTGTAAGAACACAGATTTTCAACAAGAGAATTTTCTGCCAGGGATCCTGATTATCACTTCATTGTAATAAGCTCAAAAGGTGACTATATAATATCTCAAATTCTTTGAAGTAAAGAAAAAATAAACAGGACTTTCGTTTAAAAAAAAAAAAAGTCATGAGAAAGACTCAGGATTCTTCAGAGAACTCTGAAGCAATTTTAGAAAACTAATTCGGCTAAACTTCACTCATTCTCTTTGAAACAGAACCCTGAGACTGGGTCAAGATAACATTGTGAAATAAAGATCTAACAAGTGAGGTGTGAGGGTAGTTGTATTGGAGAAGAACAATTGCAAAATGGAATTATGGAAAGGCCAAGACAGAGTTAACTACGTGCGAAGTACTCTTTTTATTTCTAGATGTTTAATCGGTTCAGAAATCATTAAAACAGCCAGATACGCTGTACTGTGAATCCAAAATACACAATGAGGTCACTCTGATGTGAAGATGACAATAATCTTTAAGTGCCTCTCCAATGCTAAGCTTCGCCTCCTCTACAAGGAGGTGGTAGTGATTTCTGGATATTATGTGCTGCTTCTAGATGAGGATGTTAGCCCTGTTCTTAGGTGATTAAAGGGAAAGAGGCCCAAAAGTGACAGCTTCAAGAGCCCAAAAGAAACGAGACATGAAATGATCGAGCTGGCATCATCAATTTAAATGAGTCAACTGATTTTCAACAAGGGTACTAAATCCATCCAAAGGGAAAAGAAGAGTCTTATTAACAAATGGTACTGGGACATCTGGATTTCCACATGCAGAAGAACGAAGTAGGATCCAGACTTTACACCATACAGTATACAAAAACCAATTCAAAGTGGATCAAGGACCTAAATGTGGGAACTAAAACCATATAGGGGTATGGCTACGGGACCTAGTTTTTAACAATGTATTCTTAGATATGACACCAAAAGCACCAGCAGCAAAAGACAAAATAGATAAATGGGATCTCATAAAAATTAAACACTTTTGTTCATCAAAAGACTTTATCAACAAAGTGAAAAGACAACTACAAACTAGGAGAAAATTTTAGGGAACCATATATCTAATAAGAGTTTATGATCCAGAATATATTAAGAACTACTATAACTTAACAACAAAATGACAAACAACCCAATCAAAAAATGGGAAAAGGACTTGAATGGACATTTCACCAAAGAGGATGTACAGATGGCCAACAGGCACATGAAAAGATGCTCAATGTCAGTAGCCATTAGGGAAATGCAAACCAAAACTACAATGAGATACCACCTCACTCCCACTAAAATGGCTATGATAAAAAAAAGAAACAAAAAATGGAAAATAGCAGGTATTGGTGAGGATGTGGCAAAACTGAAATCCTCATCCATTGCTGGTGGGAATGCAAAATGGTACAGCTACTGTGGAAAACAGTGTAGCAGTTCCTCAAAAAGTTGAATACAGAATTACCATATGATCCAGCAATCCCAATCCTGGGTGTATACCCAAAAGAACTGAAAGCAAGAACGCAAATAGAAACCTGTACACCAATGTTCATTGCAGCAGTATTCACTATAGCCAAAGGGTGGAAACCTAAATGTTCATCAACAGATGAATATATAAATAAAATATGCAACATACAATGACATATTATTCAGCCATTAAGAGAAACAAAGCCTTGATACATGCCACAACATGGATGAACCTTGAAAACATTATGTAGAGTGAAACAAGTCACAAAAAGACAAATACTGTATGATCTTACTTATATGAAATAGGCAAATGTATAGAGACCAAAGCTTATTACTGGTTACCAAGGAGTGGGAGTCCCTGGGCTGTACAAACGGCTAAGTGTCTGACTACTAGTCAAAAGGTTGTTGCTTCAAACCCACTCAGAGGCATCTCAGAAGACAGGCCTGGTGATCTGCTTCCAAAAGGTCACAGCCTTGAACACCCTATGGAACTGTTCTACTCTGCAACACATGGGGTCATCATGAGTGGGAATCAACTCAAAAGCAACTAACAACAACAACAAACCAAGGGCTGGGAGGAAGAAGGGAAGGGGGAATCACTGCTTAGGAGGCAGTGAGTTTCTCTTCATGGTGGTGGAATAAATGGGAAACAGACAGTGGTGATGGCTGCACAACATGATGGGCATAATCAATGCCACTGAGTTATACATGAAAAAACTGTGGAATGGGCAAATGTTTGTTATATATATTTCTACCCCAATAAATAAATAAAAGGAGGCCACCTAGAGCTGTAAGATTAGAGAAGAGGAATAAACAAGGACTTAGGAAGAAAATGCTAAGACTAAAACAGTGTTGGAAGAAAGGAACTAAGTGTCTGGTAAGCAAGCAGAAAGAGAGAGCACCTGCTGAGGAAAAGGAAATAGCACTGAGTTCCTCAGAAAAGGAAAGGGATGAGAAAGAGACCATCTCAGGAAATTAAAGGAAAGATCAAGAAGAAAATAAATGGACAAGAAATAGAAACAGAATAATACTAGTTGGCATTAAAAAACTATCTTTACAATTTAAAGAGATCTTGTCAGTTTAGTCACAGCGATCAGCACAGTGCCTTGAATATAATAAACTAAATATTTGTCACGTGCAAGAATGTTACTTTTTGATCCCTACAATAACTCTAGGACTAAGCAGTTCAGAACTCAAGATTAACACAACAAAATACCTAGCAGCAATATAAAAAGCATACAATTCATAATCTGGGAGAGATAGGCTTACAGCAGAGATGACTTTTAAATTTATAAAACCCTTGAAGTTGTATGAAAATTCTGACTAGGTTTTTCTGGGGAGAGGGTTCAGACCTTTTAATAAGAATTTCAATGTGAATTTATGAGGAACTGATGGATAATACATCATTTAACAACACATTTATTAATTTGTGTTGAGAAAGGATTAGTGGAGATGTGATACATATTCTTACAATTAATTTAAGGGTTAAAATGAAAATGAGTGCAAAAAACACTTTAATAAGTTTTATATCTAGGTTACATTTTATGTGCATTTACATACTATCCTAATTGCTATCTTTTGGACATTTAAGTATTAACTTTCTGATTACACAGTAAACACCTCAAAGACTCAGACTAACACTGCTACTTCGTTATTCTCTTTATACTCTACTTTTCCCCCTCAAAGCAATTTTCAGATGCATTCTCTTTTATGTTCCTAACATTGCCTAGCAAAGTTATTAATACACCAAAGGCATTTAACCCTTTTGACCTAGATGCTGGTTTCTTAATAAAAGTTAGACAGTTTCACATCGAATGTATTCACTAATGGCAAGCCTTTAAACTGCAAAGTAAGCAACACATGTCTTTCTGAGAGGTTCCACATTCTAATGGAATACACCATACCAACAGGATACACCATGCCAATCTTGCGTAAACAACGTTCATAAAGGTTTCCACTATGAAACTTCCTATGTGAAAGTCACTAAAACAAAAACCGAAACACTGAACACTGGCGTCCTGACCACCCTTCTGAAGCTCCAATACCTGAGGCTTACTTTTTAAAAAATCATTACTTTTCTGTAATTAGGCAAGCAAACAACCCTCTGCCCTTCAAACTAGGCAGAAAACTGAACGCCGCTAAAGGCATTACACTTCAGTGTGTTCTTTTAAAAAATATTACTATTACCTCAAAACCCCAGAGTTGAATCAGATGACTTAAAAACTCTAAGGCGATGCAGGAACTACAGAAAAGGAAAAAAAAGAACTTTTTCTATTGGAGCAATTACACTAAAGCGCAGTCCTGGAACCGCTAAACACCCTGGAGCCACGTATAACTTTCTTTCCCAGGGGCAAGAGGTTAAAAAGCGGTAAGACTGACGATGAAACTCAGAGGCCAATAAAAAATGCCCGAAGCAGTGAAAGCTGTAAGAGAAGCACTAAGGTGAATGTAGCCTGAGGTGCTCTGCAGATATCTTTCTTCAGGGGACGCCGAGGGACGGGACTATGGGGTGGGGAGTAGGCAGGTGGGGGAAAGAGAGTGAAAACGTGGAGGATGGGCGGAAAGAAGGGAGGGGAATGAAAGGGAAAAACAAGATGGGGCAGCTCAGCGGGGGCTCAGGGGATGCTAAAGAGTCTGCGAAGGCCCCGGGCGAAACAGGGAGGGAGCCCTGGCCCCGCCCCCGGGAGGGCCGAGCGCCCGCCTGCCTCTCTTACCGGTGGTAGCAGGAAGCCCCAGAGCAGGGCGGCCACGGCGGGGAGTAGCGGCGGCTGCGACCCCATGGGACCGGTGGGCGCCCCGCGGCGCAGCTCGGCGAGGGGCGGGGAGCCTCCGCGTTCCGCCGCGGCGCTGTCCGCGGCCCGGCAGGACAGGAACGAGCAGCTGGGCTCTGCCGGGGCCACCAAGGCACCGCCGACTTCCTCTTCCGGCCCCGCCCGGAAGACGTGGAAACTCCCGCGCTGACCACGGGGAGTCGTCTCTCCCCACTCCCCCCGCCCCGGCGCCCCGCCCGCACCGCCCCGGCGCCGGCTGCTACGCCTCGTCGCTTTGCGGAGTTGGGAGGTCACCGAGTGCGGGTCTGGGCGTGTTGCTATCCCGCTGCCTGACCTTAGCTCTCGCCTGAGCCCAGGGAGGCGAAGGGACTTTTCCACCCCTCCACCGCACCCGAAGTCGCGAGCACCTGCTCGGTTTTCCAGTAACTACCCAAGTGCTGGAGACAAAAGTCCACAAGTCATTCTTAGTTCACCTGTGCATCAATCAGCATGTCTTGTCCAGTCGCACGTGTATCCCAAATCGGTCCACTTTCTCCAAAACCACCTTCTCCAGGCCACCAGCGTTTCTCCCCCCCAAACTGGTTTGTGTTTCCCTTCCCGACACATCAGTCCTAGAATGATCTTTTAAAGTATAAATCAGATCATGTCACTTACCGTTACATTTAGAACAAAATCAAACCTCTGCTGTGGCCTATGGAACCTACATAATTTGGCCCCTTCCTTCTCTAAAGATCCCTGGTGGCGTAGTGGTTAAGTGCTCGGCTGCTAACGGAAAGGTGGGCCGTTGGAACCCACCAGGGATTATGTGGGAGAAAGATGCGGCAGTCTGCCCCCATAAAGATTACAGCTTTGGAAACCCTATGTTGCAGTTCTACTCTGTCCTATAGGGTCACTGTAAATCGCAATGGACTCCACGGCAATGAGGGTGTGTGTGTTCTTCTCTGACCCTATCTTTACTTTCCCGCATTTTAAGCCACCTGGGTGTTCTTTGGTCCTTCCGGGCTCTGCACTGGTAGTCCTCTCTGCTGGAATGCTCTTCTTTCTGGAACTTAGAACAACCGGTTTGTTGGCATTTGGTTATCAGTTTAAATGTCACTTCCCCAGAGAGAATTTCCTAACATACCCAACCTGAAGTAGCCATCCAGTCGCTTTCATAGCACATGATTTGTTTTCATTTTCTGCATAGCGCTTATTGCTGTCTTCTATTTCCTTGCTTATTTTCCTGTTCATTTATTTATTTCTTATGTCATCTCCCACTTCATAGCAAGAAGTATCCTGGTTTTGTCCACGGCTATATCCCTTAAGCTTAGGACAATATTTGGCATATAGTGGGTCCTTAAATATTTGTGGGGTGAATGAATATTTAATACCAGACACTGAATAAGATGCCGTCCCCTGCCCTACCACCATGCACAGTTTCGTGAGGGACACAGATTCAAAAGTAAACACAGTTCAGGGTGATTAGAGGCTCTTGTTTGCACAAGATGCTTTGGGAATATCAAGGGATGGTGTAAAATGAGTGCCAGGAAAAATTCCAGCCTGAGCTGAGTCTGGGAAGGTGAGTTAATTTTAGCCAGGCAAACGCAGGGGAAGGGGGAGATTTCCAGGAAGAGTGAACAATTAGTGTCAAAGTCAAAGGTGACACTAGAGGATCTGTAATACTTGGGCTTGGCTGAAGTTATGAGTAGTGAAAGAGGAGGTGAGAGAAGTGGGCAGAAACCAAATCACAAACAGAGTGGGAGAGACTGCTTGTGACTTTAGGCTTCATCCTGGCAGTGGTGGAGAGCAGACAAGTAAGTAGAGCACTGACATATAATCTGTGTTTTAGAAAGTTATCTGTGGTGGCTGACAAGGTGGCAGATGAGTGGAAACAGAGTGGAGGCCGGAAGACTTGTTAGACAGATGCAGCAACCTAAGCTAAGCCCAAGATAGTGAGGGCCTGAATTGAGACAGTGGCAGAAGAAATGGGCAGGAGGTGATGGATCTGAAGTACTTTTGTAGCAGAATTTGTTAACTGAGAGGTCGTGGGAGATGAAGGAAAGGGATGATTCCCAGGATCCTGCACTGGGCCAAGTATTGAAATGGACACCACCACAGGAGGAGGAGAAGGGATGGGTGGGAGAGGGGAGATAACTTTGGACTTGAGTTTGAAATGCTTGTGGGACATCCAAGTGCAAAGGTCTGTAGGACTGATAACTATGTGGATTGGTCTGAAGCTTAGTGGCATAATGATGCTGGAACTCAGCTGTTCTGTCAGTCCTGGGCTCTTTTCACACTTTGTAGTTGTCTAGAGCAAGCCAGGTTCTCCTTGTATAAAATGGCTGTGGTGGGCTTGACAACTTCATCTCTAAATACCCTCTTCCACCTTTATTGCCCATTTGCCTAGTGGATCTCCAAGAAGGCTCCTGGGACTATCTAAAGATCTCTGGAATTCCTACCTGCGTTTGTGCCCATTTTTCCTTCTCAGAGAAAGCTTTGGACTTTCAGCCAAAGAACCTGTGTTATAGGCTAATTCCTTATGTAATCTCCATCTCTTTTTGTCTGTTTTAGTTTTCTCAGCCGAGAAATATGGCCAGTAGTAATACCTGGCCTGCCTACTTTGCAGGATTGTTGTAAAAATTATGTGATTTGTAAAACTTTTTTTTTTATTGTGGAGAAAAAATATACACCAAACCATTCGCCAATACAACACCTTCCACTTTTACAATTCAGTGACATTGATTACATTTTTCATGTGGTGCCACCATTATCACTCTCTTTTTCCAAAATATTTCACCACTATTAACATAAACATTGCCCCTCCAAAAAAAAACTACCCCTTTATCCCTCCCTCCCACCCCTTGTAACCGTTTGATTTGAAATGTAAAATTTCTCTGAAAATCGTAAAAAGAAGGAGCAGGAGAGAAGAAGAGTGATAAAATAGAAGGCAGTGTTATTGTTGTAGTCCAAAGTGTCAGAACTGCTAGTCATAATTCTTCTGCCAGAATGCTTTATCTTCGGTCAACGTCCCTGTGCAGGATGCAGTGAAGAAAAATGGGAGGGTTAACAGAAGATTAAAAGATTCTTGTTTAGTGACTTTACTACCGGAAAGGCTGTCAAAGATTATTTGGAATATACCTCTGTTACACATGAATTTCCCTGCATGTACCAAGTAGGATACAGGGTACCTAGATATTTTTTAGTCAATAATTTCTCTTCTAATAAACTATGCATAAAAAGCCAATTATAGAAAATAAATATCATTACATGACAGATAGTTTTAATTTAGAAATACATTTAGTTAATACTAAAAAAAAACCAAACTCGTTATGTCGAGTCAATTCCAACTCATAGCGACCCCATAGGACAGAGTAGAACTGCCCCACAGGGTTTCCAAGCAGAGGCTGGTAAATTTGAACTGCCACTCTTTTCATTAGCAGCCTGTCTCTTGAACACTGTGCCACCAGGGCTCCATTTAGTTAATACAAGTTCTTTTTTTCCCCAGTGATAAAAGACAGAATATGATTTATTGTCAGAACCATTCTATATTCTAAGAAGTGGGCAGGAAATATTGGCTTCATTTTACAAAAGAGGAAATCGCCAGGTTGACAGCAGAGAGCAGGACTGAAACCCAATCCCTTTCGCTGTGCACTCGATCATTCTTACCACCTGTTGTTTGCCAGACTGCCCAGTGTTTTTTACCCAGGAAACACCGACAAAGTGTTCGTAATGAGCCAAAAGACTTTCTTAGGCAATCAGTATAATTACCTTAGCATAGAGCAATGATTCCCAATCCTGGCTGCTTATTAAAATCACATAGCATTGTTGTTAGTTGCCATCGAGTCTATTCTGACTCATGGCGACCTCATGTGTACAGAGTAGAACTGCTCCATGGGGTTTTCAAGGCTGTGACCTTTTGGCAGCAGACAACCAGGCCTGTCTTCCGAGGTGCCTGTGGGTGGATTCAAACCGCCAGTCTTTTGGCTAGTAGATGAACACTTAACCATTTGTGCCATCCAGGACTCCTAAAATCACACAGGGAAGCTTTAAAGAATACCGATGCCTGGGGCCTGCTACTTCCGCTCTCCCCATGAAGATTCTAAATTCAATTGCTCTGGATGTGGCCTGAGCATCAGGGTTTTCAAAGGTCCCTAAGCGATTCTAACATGCAGCCAGGGTTGAGAAACATTGGCTTAGTCAGTGATTCTTAAAGTGTGTTCCCTGAACCCTCTCAGAATCAACATCGCCTGGGAATTGTTAGAAATGCAAATTCTAGGGCCCCACCCTAGACCTACTGAATCAGAAACTCAAGGGAGTAGGGCCCAGCATTCTGTGCTTTAACAAGTTTTCCAAGTGATTCTGATGCACACTGAAGGCTGAAAACCACTGGTTTAGAGCAATGTTCCTTCATCAGACTGCATATTAGAATCGTCTGAGAAACTTAAAAAAAACAAACCGTTATGCTCCAACACTGCTAGAACTGAAATGAGAAACAGACAAATCCACGACTGTAGTTAAAGATTTCAACACATGCCTCTCGTAGTAACAAGTAGACAGAAAATCTGTAAGGATACAGAAGACTTGATCAGCACTATCAAGCAACTTGACTTTAATTAGCATTCATAGAACACTTCACCCAATGCACGTTCATTTCAAGTGTACATGGAAATTTTACCAAGGTAAACCATTTGTCATAAAGCAAGTCTTAATAAATTAAAAGGTTTCAAATCATACAAAGTATGTTCTCTGACCACATCAGAATTAAATTAGAAATCAATAGAGGAATGATGTCTGGAAAAATCCTCAAATAATGTGAAACTAAACACACACTTCTAAATAACCATGGATTAAAGCAGAAATCACAGGGAACTAAAAAATATTTTGAACTGAAGGAAAATGCAAACAGGACACATCAAAAATTGTGGGATGCAGCTAAAACTTAAAAAAAAAAGTACTTAAAAGAAGTTTGTAGTGTTGAAAACATATTTGAAACGTAGAAATGTTTAAAATCAGTGACCTAAGCTTCCGATTTAAGAAATTAAAAAAAGAAGAGCAAATTAAATCCAAAGTAAGTAGAAGAAAGGAAACAATAAGGATATGAGCAGAAATCAGCAAAATAAAAAACAAAAAACAATAAAATTTGTGAAAACATAATACTTTTTTTGAGAAAATAAATAGAATTGGAAAAACTGTAGCCAAATTGATCAGAAAAAAAAAAAAGAGCGAAGGTACAAATTACCAATATAAGGAATGAGAAAAGGGATATTACTTAGAATCTAAAGACATTAAAAGGATAATAAGTAAATATTGTGAACAACTTTATGCCAATAAACTTGACAGCTTAAGTGAAATGGAGAAACTTCTTGAAAGACACAAACTACTAAAGAAGAAGTAGATATTAGGGATATATTTAAAAAGTTGAATTTACTGTTAAATCCTTTTCCACAAAGAAAATTTCGGGCCTACATGGCTTCAATGGTGATTTTTTTTTTTTTTTTTTAACCAAACATTTAAGAAGAAATAATACCAAATACAAACACTTGGCAAAACCTGAAGATGAGGAATATTTCCCAAATCATTTTACAAATTCAGCATTACTCTGATACCCAAACCAAACATATCGTAAGAAAACTGGGTGGCACAAATGCTTAAGCACTTGACTATTAGCCAAAAGGTTGGTGATTCGAATGCACCTAGAGGTTCGTGGGAAGATAGGACTGGCGATCTGCTCCCGAAAGGTCACCACCTTGAAAACCCTATGGAGCAGTTCTGCTCTGCACAAGTGGAGTTGCCATGAGGCGGAATCGACTCAACAGCAACTAACAACAACATAGATCAATATCCCTCATGAACAGAGATACAAAAATCCTTAATACACCCACCAAGACGGCTATAATTAAAAAACAAACAAAAAAACAGCAACAACAACAAAAAACCTCCAGAAAATAAGAAGCGTTGGCGACAACGTAAAGAAGTTAGAATCCTCATGCAATGCCGGTGGGATGCCGAATGGTGTAGCTGTTGTGGAAAAGTTAAATGTAAAATTAACATATGACTCAGCAATTCTACTCTTGAATATATACCTGGAAGAACTGAAAACAGGTGTTAAAACAAAAGCTTATAAATGAATGTTCATAGCAGCACTATTCATAATAGCCAAAAAGTCCACCCATACAATGAATATTCCAACCAACAAGCCAGTTGCCATCAAATTTATTTCAACTCATGGTGACTCCATGTGTTGTAGAGTAGAACTGCATTCCATAAGGTTTTTGTGGCTGTGACCTTTTGGAAACACATCTCCAGGCCTTTCTTCGGAAGTACCTGGTGGGTTTGAACCACTAATCTTTTGGCTAGTAGCCTGCACTTAACCGTTTGTGCCACCCAGAAACCAAATCAAACCAAACCTGTTGTTGAGTGAATTCTGATTCATAGTGACCCTATAGGAAAGAGTAGAACTGCCCCATAGGGTTCCTAAGGGGCAGCTGGTGGATTGAAACTGCCAACCTTTTGGTTACACAGCCGAGCTCTTAACCACTGCACCATAAGGGCTCCACCACCCAGGGACCATAAAAAGGAATGAAGTCCTGATACATGCTACAACATGGATGAACCTTAAAAACACTATGCTAAGTGAAAGAAGCCAGACACAAAAGGCCACATATTGTATGATTTCATTTATGCAAAATGTCCAGAATAGGCAAATCAGTAGACACAGAAACCAGACTAGTAGTTACCAGGGGATGGGGGAATTGGGAGATGGGGACTGACTGCTTAATGGAGATAGGGTTTCCTTTTGGGGTGATGAAAATGTTCTAGAACTAGATAGTGGTGATAGTCACACATTGTGAATATACTAAATGTCACTAACTGTAAATTTTATGTTATGTGCATTTTACCATAATAAAAATCTTAACACACTTTTAGCAAATTGAATAACAGCAAAATCTAAAAATGATAATGTATCAATTCAATTTGGAGTTCATCCAAAAAATACAAGGTTGGTTTAACATTTTTAAGTCGATTAGTATAACATACCTTATTAATGGGGCCCTGGTGGTGCAGTGATTAAGAGCTCAGCTGCTAACCAAAAGTTTGGCAGTTCAAATCCACCAGCCTCTCCTTGGAAACCCTATGGGGCAGTTTTACTCTGTTCTGTAGGGTCCCTATGTTCTACTCTGTCCTGTAGGGTCGCTAAGAGTCAGATTCGACTTGACCACAACGAGATGGGACCATATTACCAGAGTAAAGGAGAAAAATCATATTTCAATAGATGTAGAAAAGGCATTTTACAAAATTCAACATCCATTCGTTATAAAAATTCTCAGCAAACTTGGAAAGAAAGGAACTTTCTTAACCTGATGAAAGGCATCTATGAAAAACCTACAATTAACCACATTCTTATTGGTGAAAGACTGAATGTTTTCTAAGACTGGGAACAAGGCAAGGATAACTGCTCTTATTATTTCTGCTTCTCCTTGTGCTGGCAGACCTAGCCCTTACAATAGCTAAGAAAAGAAATAAAAAGGATACAGACTGGTAAGGAAGAAGTAGAATTGTCTTTATTTGCGGATGACATGATTGTCTATGTAAAAAATCAAGGTATTTACAAAAAAGCTACTAGAACCAAAAAGTGAGTTTGGCAAGGCTGAAGGATACAAAGTCAACATATTAAAATCAACTGTATTTCTATACACTAACAACAAATAATTGGAAATTAAGATAGAAAATACCATTTACCATAACGTCAAAAAGTACCAAATACTTAGCAATAAATTTCACAAAAGATGTGCAAGACTAGAACATTAATAACTACAAAACATTGCTGTGAAGTATTAAAGAGGCCCTCAGTAAATGGAGAGATACACTATGCTCATAATTGGGAGATTCAATACTCTAAAGATATCAATTCTTTCCAAACTGATTTTTAGAGTTGATGCAAATCCAATCAAAATGTCAGCTAGCTCTTTTTTTGGCAGAAATCAACATGCCAATTACAAAATTTATATGGAAATGCAAAGGAACTGAAATAGCAAAACAATTTTGAAAAAAATAGAACCAGGTTGGAGGACTTAAATGCCTGATTCCAAGCCTTACTTAAAGCTACAATAATAGAGACAATGTGATCTTTGCATAAGTATAGACATATAGATAAATAGAACAGAATAGAGAGTTCATAATTTAGATATACATACATATAGACAATTAATTTTTGACAAAGGGGCCAAGACAATTCAAGGGGGAAAGAATAACCTTTTCAACAAACAAACGGTGCTAGAATAATTGTATATCCATGTCCAAAAATATTAACCTCAATCCTTGCTTCATGCCATATTCAAAACTTAACTCTAACTAGATCATAGACCTAAATGTAAGAGCTAAAATGAAAAAAAATTTCTGAAAGAAAACATAGGAGAAAAAACTTAGTAACCTTCTGTTAGGCAAAGACTTCTTAGAATACAAAAAGCAGGAACTATAAAAAGACTAAAAATCAATAAATTAGACTTCATCAGAATTAAAAATGTCTGTTCTTTGAAAAAGGAGCCCTGGTGGCACAGTTATTAAGCGCTTGTTTGCTAACCGAAATGTCGACGTTTCTAACCCACCAGCTGCTCTGTGGGAGAAAGATGTGGCAATTGGCTTCCATAAAGATTTACAGCCTTGGAAACCCTGTGGGGCAGTCCTATCTGTCTATAGGGTTGCTATGAGTCAGAATCCACTGGATGGCAACAGGTTTGGTTTTCTTGTTTTTGTTTTTGCTCTTTGAAAGGCACTGTTAAGAGAATAAAAAGGCTAGCCATAGACCAGGAGAAAAATATTTGCAAAACATGTATCCAACAAAGGATTTGTGTCAGAATATATAAAGAACTCTAATTTGACAAACGAAGAAAACGTTTGAACAGATACTCCACCAAAGAAGATACACGTATGGCAAATAAACACATGAAGGGGTGTTCAATATCATTAGTCATTCCAAACACACACACACACACACACACACACACACACACACACAAACCCGTTGCTACTGAGTTGATTCCGACTCACAGTGACCGTTTAGGATATAGAAACTGCCCCATAGGATTTCCAAGGCTGTAATCTTTTCAGAGGAGCCCTGGTGGGGGAGTGGTTAAGAGCTCAGCTGCTGTAACCAAAAGGTCAGCAGTTCGAATCCACCAGCCGCTACTTGGAAACCCTATGGGGCAGTTCTACTCTGCCCTATAGGGTTCGTCTGAATGGACTTGTTGGCAACGGATTAATCTTTGTGGAAACAGACAGCCACATCTTTCTCCCCGGCGGCTGGGGGGTTCAAATAGCCAACCTTTTGATAAGCAACCAAGCACTTAACTACTGTGCCACCATTAAAACCAAAAACCAAGCCCACTGCCGTCCAGGGTCTGGAGCCCTGATGGCAGAGTGGTTAAGAGTTCGGCTGCTAATGAAAATCTTGTCAGTTCGAATCCACCAGCCACTCCTTGGAAACTCTATGGGGCAGTTCTACTCTGCCCTGTAGGGTCACTATGAGTTGAAATCGACTCGAGGGCAATGGGTGCCACCATTAGAAACGTGCAAATTTAAAATATAAGTTACTACCTACTAGAGTGGCTAGAATTAAATAACTGATCACGCCAAATAGTGGTGACGGTATGGAGGAATCAGAACTCTCGTACACTGCTGGTGAAAACGTAAAATGGTACAACTCCGTTGGAAAACTGGTAGTTTCTTATGAAGTTAAATATACACCTACTGTATGAACTAGCTGTTCCATTCCTAGGCATTTACCCGAGAGAAATGAAAGCATTTGTCCATGTAAAGACTTCTACATGATTGTCCAAAGCAGCCCCATTTATAATAGCCAAAAACTGGAAACAATCCAAATGTCCACTAACAGGTGAATGAATAAACAAAATGTAATACATACACATAATAGAATACTACTTAGCAATAAAGAGGAACAAATTATTGACACATATAACAATGTGGACGAGTCTCAAAATCATCAAGCTGAATAAAATCAGCTAGACAGAAAAAAAAGAGTACATATGGTATGATTCCATTTATATAAAATTCTGGAAAAGACAAACTTATCTGTAATGACTGAATGCAGAACTGTGGTTTCTTGGGGATGGATGTGGAGGAGGGATGGACTACGAGAGTACCAAGGAAATTTTTGGGGTAATGGAAATATTTGTGATCTTGATTGTGGTGAAGGTTTTCACAGGTGTATACTTACATCAAAACACATCAAATTGTATGCTTTAAATGTATACAGCTTATTGTAGGCCAATTTTACTTTAGTAAAGCTATAAAAGAGTAAGACAATAAATAATACAAAAAAAAAATTCTATGTCCAGATTCCACACCCAAAAGATTCCTGTTTATTTTATCTGGAGTGGAACGAGGAAACCAATGTATATTAAAAGCTTTCTAGGCGATTCTACTGTATAGTCAATGTTGGGAACCCTTAGTACAGAGAAATCAACTCCTTCTTACCAGTAAACTCAAACAATTTTTAGTAGATTCCAGCCCAGGAAGCTATTGGACCAGATCTCGTTCCTTCTTTCTTCTTTAAAAAAAGAAAAAAAGTATCCCATCAGTTTTCATTTAGTAATCCTGTTTTGGGGGTTGGGTATGTGTTGATATCTATCTCTGTGAACACAACTTCTAAAAGACAATGCGCTTACCACCCTTCTAATGTTACTGCTTCAGTCTCCATAATTATCTTGCCCAAAGATTAAAAAGCTGCTCAGAATTTCCGAATACTGTTTTTCTGCAGAGAGTACCTGGCTTTCCTCCTCTAATACCTATTTATGAGACATTCCTCCTTGGGTAGAACATGAGACTTGAATGCTTCCTTGTTCACAAGAGGTGACTAGGAGCGGGGAGGCCAGCTGCCAGCAGGGGTTTCATCACTAGATCCTCTGTTCACTTGTTCACACGTGTTTGTTACTGCTCTTGACAGAGTTACCTCCCTGCTCTAAACAAGAGCACAATGGGCAACTCCCACCTTCATTGTTAACTGTGTGGTAAGGATCAGCAGGAATCCAGTTCCCAAGGAGTGGAAATGGATCCAGTCCTCACCTTCCCGCTTCTCCCTCATCGCTAGCTGCTTATGCGTCTCTCTCTCAGCCTCAGCCACCCTGACTTAGGTCAGATCTCACAAGTTAGATAGACACTGTCTTTCAGCTCTAGTCACCCAGAGCTATGTCAGACCTCACACATTAGAAGGACCCCTTCTTTCAGACTGCCAAATAGATAAATGCTAGCCCCTGTTGGCCCTCACTGCCCCTGTGAGTTCGTTAATTCACTGGAGCGACTCACAGAATCTCAAGGAAAACAGACCGTACTTACTGTTGCAACTTTATTTCAACCCAAAAGGAATCAAACAAAGAGACACATATAGAATGAGGTCTGGAAAGGGTCACAGCATGGACCAAAGAGGGACCCATTACCCTCTCCCAGGGACCAATTATCTAATAAGCAAGGCACGCACAGGCTTGTGTTTTTCACCACAACAAAGATGTGCTGAAACCCGTGTGAAATTGTTCACTACAGATTAGTAAGTAAACACAAGTAAGCCCGTGTGTACCTTGCTTACTAGTTAATCCACCCCTGCCCTTTCCCATGCCTAGTCACCAACCAGGAAGGCCCATCTGAGCCTTAGGGCTCCGGCTCTTATCAGCCTCTCCACATGGTCATCATGCTTCTTGAGACTTAGTCAGCATCAGCCCCCAGGTGGTCCCTCGTGGTCCAGTCAGCCCCCATTCATTAGCCTCAGGTGTTGATATGGATGGAAAAGAGCTGAGAACAAAGGCCAAATTCCCTTCTGCAAGGTGATTCCACACCTTAAACTTCACTTTGGAATGTGTCAGTTACTGAAATGTAGTAGACACTATGTGAGAGGTCAGTTGCAATGTTGACTTGAATCTCAAGGAACGCAGAAGTATTCAGTAGATGCAAATATTAGGAGAAGGATTTCACACAGCATACACTTGTGGGGCAGCATGTGACACAAGGTAGTAGCTGTTGTTAGGTGCTGTCAAATCCATTCCTACTCACAGCAACCCATATAACACAGTAGAACTGCTCCATCCATGGGGTTTTCTTGACTGTAATCTTCATAGAAGCAGACCGCCAAGTGTTTCTCCCACGGAGCCACAGCCAAGCACTTAAGTGTTTTCACCTTTGTGACCCAAGGTGATGAACCAAAATGTAGGCTCTGGTCACCTTCTCTTAGGGCATCTTTGTAAGCTCTCAACTAGTGACCCTACGGGTCAGAGTAGAACTGTCCTCTAGGGTTTATAGGGCTGTAATCTTTGCAGAAGCAGACTGACACATCTTTCTCTGGGTCTAATTAAAATATTAATAATAAGTTCTTTGGATCTTGATTGCCTAGAAAATTCAAGAGTCTCCTTACTCACTAGGTAACAAAGAGAAAGAAACTTTAGTTGCAGATGCAATATTAAGATGATTCTTTTTTGGCTATAAGAGTTATTAAACCTTGAATATGCATATTTCTAAAGTTATGCAACTTTCTGGGACCCTTTAAAGTTACCTAGTGAGTTCCTGGTAATAGCTTGCAATTTTTTCCTCCAGGACATATATTTCCACATTTAAAAATGAGTAAAGATAACCTGATATAGAGATAAAATAAACTTACAGATTATATGTATGTAATATATATTCTTTAGTGTAAATGAGGTGTTTTATAATAAAATTTCAAGGAGAGAGAACCCAATGTTAAGCTAGAGTTACAGTGCTCTTGTTGATGCATAACAAGAGGTGTTATTGTCTGTATAAGTCAGTGTGACTGCAGTGGTTAGTTTTAGATATTGCTGGGAAAGGCGAAGTCTAGTCCATTTCCAAACTTCCCATGCATAGCATATTGACTCACACATTACTAAAATCCCCCTCTGGCTCCAGGTGACTTAATTGACATGGTTTTCTTGTGTGGGTACTACAATATTATCTATTGGCATGTTGAGACTACTCTGAGCTTTTAAAACCAAAGATGCTATTTATAGATGCTTCCAGATGAATGAATTATCCCCAAAGCAAAGTAGTCAGATGTTTTTTGATGTACAAGGACACTTTCAGGCTTCTAAATTGCTGCTATTCATTGTACAGCACAGTAATTCCCACATGAACTTTCTGGCTCTATTTTGTAATGATTCTAGGAACTATTACCTGTTCAGGGAAAAACAAACTCAGCATTTTCACCAATAGTGGAACTCAATCAAACTATATTGAGTCCCCATTATGTGTGAGATCAATACAGAATATTTTTTCACGTTAAACCATACCCTTTTTCCCCCTTCAGATCAAAAATGATACCAATTCATGTAAATAAATTAACATTTAAAATATTTTATTAACTGATTTGGCAGGAATGTTACATTCATTAACAATGTGTAGGCCAACAATGAATTCTCAGCTGAAAACATGAAGTACAAAATTATATTTGCTCATTAAGCCATGGCAGTATTAAACTTTTCTTTCCCTTTTTCTTGTTTCTCAATAACCCGTCCCTGGCATTCTGCATCAGGTACACACCAGAGATTGCGATGATAGGGCCATGTGCTATTGCCAGCCCAATCCAGGTATTAGTGTGCGAACCTGCAGAATTGCAGCTGGTCATTTCCAGCCACTTGGATTAGCTGAGATGGGAACATCCATTTAAATGCAAGTATCTAGAGAGGTGACTCACTGTCATGAGATGCATACCAAAAGCCCTGAGTTTAAAATTCAATAATGGAAGTGAGGAACACAGGACTAGGGAAGGGTGAGAAAAGTATTTTACAATTGATGAAGCTAGAAGAGTGCTATGTATTTTCTAAATTAACTTTTTATTGAAGTATAATATGCAGACAGGAAAGTGCAAATATAATAAGCGTACACCTTGATGGATTGACACAGTGGCTGCAACAATGTGCTCAAACATAGCAACAATTGTGAGGATGGCACAGGACTGGGCAGTGTTTCGTTGTTTTGTACATAGGGTTGCTACGAATCGGAACCTGCTAAACGGCACCTAACAACAACTACAAAAACACCTTGATGAACTTTCACAAGCTCAACACATCTGTGTAACCAGCACCGAGATGAAGAAACTGAGCATTAGTAGCGCCTCAGAAGTCCCCTGTAGCTAGTATTCACTCCTAAGAGTACTCGCTCTCTGACTTATCACCACGTATTAGCTGGATCTCTTCTTAAACTTCAGATAAATGGAATCATACAGTTTGCACTCTTTTTTCTCTTGCTTCTCTCAACATTATGTTTGTGAAAATCATTTATATTACTGTAGATCGGTCAATGTCACTGCCATGCAGCATTCCATTTTATGAACATGCTACAATGTATTCTTTCCTTACAAGCATTTGTGTCCTTCTCTGCTTTTGCTTATTACAAAAAGAAAGAGCACATATTTTAAATAATGAAAAACATGGTTTCGCAAGGAGCCCGTGAACTGGCTACTGCTTCCTTCTCCAGTCTCAGCTCTCACCACTACTCTGGCCTCATTCAAGTTCACATCACGCTGAACTTCTTTCAGCTATAGGTCTCTCCTATCTCTGTCCTTTGAACATTCTGTTCGCTCTCCCTGAGACACACCTCTTTCCCTCACCTATTCTTTAACCTGGATCACACCCACTCCTTCTTTGGGTCTCAGTTTGAATGCCCCTTCCTACAGGCACCCCCCCCCCACAACACTAACACTGGCATACCCCTCTGCAGTGCCTGCTGGATGCATCCAAAGAAGTCTGCAGTGCCTCAGGGGCAGCGGCTGTGTTGTGCTTGCTGTCTGTTGCATTCTCCGGGCTTTCTGCAGAGCAGGCACAGGTTTAGTTTAATACATTTTTTTTTAAATTGTGGTGAAAATATAAACAAGATTTGTTTTATACAATCTAATAAATAATTAGTACAGTGATAGAAACTCATCATTTTAAGACCAAGTAAACTTTCAGGGAAATAAGACTGATCTGATTATTACAGTTTCTCCTCAGTTATGGTAAACACAGAAATTGAAATGAACATTTTCAAAAGGAAAATATCCTGCCTTTTAACACTCATTCTTGAACACAGTCTTCTAGATACTCTGCTATTTCAGTGTTTTTTTTATACTTCTTGGATTAGAGAATGTTGTGAGGACAAATTAAAAACACATCTCCAATGCTCTAACATCTCCATATCCTTTGGGAAGAGAAGAAAAAATAGGTATATTGAGGGGCAGTCAGGAATTTTCATACCTGAGTTTGTCTACCTTTGGAGGGTAGACTGGTTTCTCCATCTCCTCTGGTTCAGGGCTGCTTTTCAGGTTTGGAAGCATTGAGTGGACATGGACTGGTCTGGGTTGATAAGAATCACTTAGCATATTTGTGAAAAATATAAATTTACAGTTTCTATTCCAGACCCTCTTAATCAAAACCCTAGGGGAGGGGATTATCCAGATATTGTTGTAGATGTTGTTGTTAGGTGCCATCGAGTCGGTTCTGACTCATAGAGACCCTATGTTCAACAAAACGAAATAGTACCCAGTCCTGCAACATTCTCACAATCATTGTTATGCTTGAGCCCACTGTTCCAGTCATTGTGTTAGTTCATATCATTGAGGGTCTTCCCCTTTTTTGCTGACCCTCTATTTTACCAAGCATGATATCCTTCTCCAGGGACTGGTCCCTCCTGATAACATATCCAAAGTAAGTAAGATGAAGTCTCGCCATCCTCGCTTCTAAGGAACATTCTGGCTGTACTTCTTCAGGACAGATTTGTTCATTCCTCTGGAAGTCCAAGGTATAGTCAATATTCTTCACCAATACCATAATTCAAACGTGTCAATTCTTCTTCAGTCTTCCTTATTCATTGTCCAGCTTTCACATGCACATGAGGCGACCAAAAATACCATGCCTTGGGTCAGGTGCACCTTAGTCCTCAAAGTGACATCTTTGCTTTTTAATGCTTTAAAGAGGTCTTTAGCAGCAGATTTGCCCAATGCAATACATCATTTGATTTTTTGACTACTGCTTCCATGGGTGTTGATTGTGGATCCAAGTAAAATGAAATCCTTGACAGCTTCATTATTTTCTGCATTTATCATGATGTTGCTTATTGGTCCAGTTGTGAGGATATCTGGTTACTAGCCCAGTTACAGTCAAGAACCTCAGGTGAGAGGTGGGGCCACAATGGTGGAGTAGTCAGATGATTCCGGTGGACCCTCTCACAACAAAGACCCAAAAAAACAAGTGAATCGATTATATATAGCAATCTGGGAGGCCTGAATATCGAAGGCAGAGTTGAGGAACTGGTCTGAGTGGCAGGGGGAGTGAGAGACAGTTTGGAAGCAGCGAGGAGTTGCCAGACCTAACCCGGCGACAGCCTGAGCCCTTCAGGCCAGATCAGCTCACGGGTGAGCGGTGAAGCAGGCAAGCAGTGGTGCTCTGGAGGTGTGTTTTCTGCACCGGGAGAGACCCAGTGGCAGAGAGTCTACACAGCCACCGAGAACCAATGAGAAGCAGCCCTCGATCGGTGAAAGATAACTCCTTGTGTGCGGCCTACTGTGCGGATCAAAAACTCTCTCCTTAGGGAAAAACCTCTCTCCCATTCACCTCCCCGCTCCCTGCTCTGCACTGGGTCCCAGACCAGCTTCAGCAATTGTCGAGTCCCCTGGGCCAGAAGTAGGATCCGTCACATGCCCTGAGCCATTCTCCCTGCCTTGGAGAGTGAACAAATTAACAAACGCGGAAAAAAATAAACTGCCAGCTTCCCTAAGCCAGGAAACCAGGGTAGGCACAGCTCCTTTGCCTAGGCACAGGCATAAGGAATCCACAGACTTTGAGTGCATAAACTTGTTTGAGCCCATCTCCACAGCATAGACCCTCATTACTGCAGTACAACAGGGTATATACCGGAAGTCTAACTTCAACTGTTTCAGCTGTGAAGTGGCAGGTTCTTGATATTTGACACTGTTCTACCCATTAAACAGGGTCTTCACATACCCACATCAGGGGCCTGAGGACTGGGGCTCCACCCATGCCACCTAGCCACCTGCGATAGGGGCCCATGAATAAGAGCTGCCCACCAGTCCTTACAACTGACAGAAATCCACCCACCTACGTGCTGTAGGGAACAGTGACACACCTTCCACCTGGAAACTCGGGGGCGGCCGTCAGCCCCCTGCCCTGCTCAGAGCGTGTCCCCCTGCTGCAGCCAGTTGCCTGTGTCTACACCAATCACCCATGCCGGTCTAGGACTGTCAGTGAGAGCCTACACCACACACTTGGTGGCTATCTACCTGGGCACCTGAGCTGAATCCATACGGGAGGAGTGGGCAGACTCCTGAGCTCACATACCTAGTAACAGATCTAACCACCTGGTGACAGGACAGTAGAGCTTCAAAAGTGCCAATAATCAAACTAACTCATACGAGCAGCC
>NW_004443988.1:13016751-13018852 GCF_000243295.1 Trichechus manatus latirostris
CACCAAAGACACAAGGGAAGTATTAGCCCAAGAGACAGAAAGGGCCACATAAACCAGAGACCTCACCAGCCTGAGACCGGAAGAACTAGATGGTGCCCGGCTACCACCAATGACCGCCCTGACAGGGAACAAAACAGAGAGTCCTGATGGAGCAGGAGAAAGGTCTGGTGCAGAACTCAAATTCTAGTAAGAAAAGCAGTCTTCATGGTCTGACTGAGGCTGGAGGAACCCCAGAAAGCATGGCCCCTGGATTCTCTATCAGCCCAGAACTGAAACAATTTCCAAGGCCTACTCTTCAGACAGGGATTGGACTGGACTGTGGGACATTAAGTGATACTCATGAGGAGTATGCCTCTCAGCTCAAGTAGATAGAAGAGACTAAATGGGCAGCTTTTGTCCGGAGATAATATGGGAAGGCAGAGAAGGTTAGGAACTGGTTGAGTGGACATGGGGAAACAGTTGGGTGGGGTGTCGGGGGAGTATGCTGTCACAGTGAGGGGAGAGCAATTAGGATAACACAACAATGTAAATACACATTTTTTGTAATGGGAAAATATAAATAAGAAAAAAAGAACCTCAGGTTATTCATTCCAATAATCTTGATAGAGCATATCCAAACCACCAATAGGACTTTCTTAAACATTCCTCCTTCCCTTTAAGAGTCAATGTCACAACGTGCAGTTTTTACTGATAGGATTTTTTTTATTCTTCTAAAGTGGTGTGGTAAAAAATTGGCTGAGAGCCATAATCAAAGGTCAGAGGCTTGTAGACCCATCTGAAGGTAATATGAGGCTATGGGAATCTTTTGACCACATTTCCTCTTTAGTTGCTGATTGACTTAGAGCTTCTTTAAGTAATTGGGCTGAGATACTATAACCACTAAGAACGTTGTCATCCTCTGACCTCTGGTTCTTGTGATGTGAGCAAGCAGCCTGCCAACTGACCTGCTGATCTTGAGTTCATCAGCCCCTGCAACCACAGGAGTCAGGAGAATCCTCCAGCCTGACGTCTGACCCTCAGATTTGGGACTTGCCAGCGTCCACAATTGTGTGAGTCATTTCCTTGAAATGAATCTCTTTATCTCTCTCTCTGAATCAAAGTGAACAGATATCCTTCTCACCACCTGCACTGTTGAGGCTCTTATGCCAAGAGGAAATGGGTAATTTAGGGTTTTTCTCCAAATATCATAAGAATAAACTTAAAAAATTTGAGCAGATGACCTGGCGAAGTGGGTAATTCTTTAGAAATTCATTTTTTAAAATACATATTTTTGCTGTCTCTACTACAAGTGTTTTGAAAGGTGAGACTATACCCAGTAGTGGGCTGGAGCTGGCTTGAAATTCGTCTCTTCCCGACTCATATTCAGTAACTTCTTGTTGATAGCTTGAAATTGGCCGTATTGAGGATATTTGCTAGGGCAAATACTATACATCGGGGGGGTTTTTTCCCCAAAGAGTTGGTCGTTAAACACTTACCGGCACATCACTGACTACAGAAGTGAACAAAGCAGACAAAAATTCTTGCCCTCATGGAGCTCACATTCTAGTTGGGGAGGTAGAGAAAATAAGTAAGTAAATTATATTAAAAATATATTTTTGTTAGCTGCTGTACAGTTGGCCCCTGACTTGTGATGACCCCATGCATAACAGAATTGGACCATTGTGATCCATAGGGTTTTCATTGGCTGATTTTCAGAAGTAGATTAACAGGTCTTTCTTCCTAGTCTAAGTCTGGAAGCCCCCTGAAACTTGTTCATCATCACAGCAACACACAAGCCCCCACCGACAGATGAGTGGTGGCTTTGCAGGAAGTGCATTGGCCAGGAATTAAATCTGGGTCTCCCGTACGGAAGGTGAAAATTCTACCATGGATAAACACGAAGGAAAAAAAATCAAACGGGAAGAACATAAGGAGTGTGAGTGGTGGTGAGCATTGTAATTCTAGAAAGAGCAGTCGTCTGACCGGGATCGCAACAGAGGGTTCTGGACAGAGCTGTAGAAGGGTGTAGAACAAAATTCTAACTCACAAAAAAAAAAAGACCAGATTTACTGGCCTAAAGGAGACTGGAGAAACCCCGAGAGTATGGCCCACAGACACCCTT
>NW_004443988.1:13019398-13020611 GCF_000243295.1 Trichechus manatus latirostris
TACTACTGTTTCATGAGAAACTATTTGTTCTGTAAACCTTCACCTGAAGTACAATTAAAAAAAAAAGATTAGACTGGACTATGGGATATAAAATGAGACTCGTGAAGAGTGTGCTTCTTAGGTCAAGTAGATACATGCGACTAAATGGGAAGCTGCTGTCCAGAGACAAGATGAGAAAGCAGAGAGGGTCAGGAGCTGATTGAACGGCTATGGGAAATCCAGGACAGAAAGGAAGAATGTGCTGCCACAGTACAGGGAGAGCAACTAGGGTCACAAAAGAATGTATGTATAAATTTTTGTATGAGAGACTAACTTGAATTGTAAACTTTCACCTAAAGCACAACAATAAAAAAAAAAGAAGTAAAAATACAAAAAATAAAATAAAAAAAGCAGACAGTAAAGCCCTTGCTGAGAACTTGACGTTTGAGCATTAATTTGATGTAGGGGAGGAAGCAAGCCATGCATGTAGCTGGGAGAAGAGTAGTCTAGGCAGAGGGAACAGCATGTCTTGAGGCAGGAGTGCTACAGAGGGGCACTAGGGCTGGAGCTGAGTGAGTAAGGGGTACAGCAAGAGGAGGTTAGGTCCTAGAAGTAATGGGTGAAAGGAAATGGGGTAGGGTGAAAGGCCAGATCATGAAGGGCCTAGGAGGCCATTGGGAAGACTTGAGAGAATTTAACAAGGGCAGTTGCAGTTTTTTAGAGTTAAAATATTAAGTTGTCAAATGTTAATTTGTTGTCAAACTCCTTGCTGAATTAAAGGTGACCCTCAGATTTTTTTCTTTAGTCTGGTTTAGCCTCTAGACCTGTGTTGTCCAATATGGTAGCTACTAGCCACATATGGCTATCTAAATTTAACTAAATTTAAATTTAAATAAAATTAAGAATTCAATTCCTCACCTGCACCAGCCACATTTCAAGTGCTCAGTAATCACATGTTGGCCAGCACAGCTACAGAAGATTTCCAGTATTACAGAAAGCTCTGTTAGACAGGGCTGCTCTAGATAGCAAACCTTGCTGGGGTTATCTATAGGCTGGGCCCTGATTCTCAGCCTTCTTATGGATGAAGCATTTGCCCTAGCTGAGCTTTCGGCAAGGACACTGTCATGGTTTGCATTATGTCCCCCAAAAAATGTGTGTATCAATTTGGCTAGGCCATGATTACTGGTACTGTGTGATTTTCCTGTATGTTGTAAACCTGCCTCTATGATGCTAA
>NW_004443988.1:13022390-13028555 GCF_000243295.1 Trichechus manatus latirostris
AAGCTCCTAGTCTCGGGGAACACCAAAGAGAAGAAGGCTGACAGAGAGAAAAAGCCTTCCCCTGGAGCTGATGCCCTGAATTTGGACTTTTAGCCTACTTTGACTGTGAGGAAATAAATTTCTCTTCATTAGAACCATCCACTTGTGGTATTTCTGTTATGGCGGCACTAGATGACTAAGACAGACACCTTGGTCCAGGCATCTATCTGGAACTGTTTGCTTTCTGCTCAGATTGTATGTTTCTATTTCAGGGCCTTACTTCTGAAAGTAGCTTTACATAAAACCTGTAATCTTCTCTAGAGACAATCTCCAGTTCATTTATATATTCACAAAAAGTGAGTGGTCACTGGCTATTACCCTGCTTGTATAATCTGTTGTGAAAAGCGAGGATGGTGTTGCTGCAAAGTACTGGTCAAAATGGCTCAAATTACAGCCTAGAGACTTTAATTTACAGGCCATACCTGGGTTACCAACAGGATCCATTCCTAAGTCTGTCTTTAAGTAGAACTGTAGGTAAGTTGGAACAGGTACATACGGTTCAGTTAGTCGAATGTTTGTCTTAGTATATAGTATGTATTTTACCTTTCTAGGCATATAAAACACTTAAGGAGCACTTCCAACCCACGCAATTTTTTCATGAGCGTCAGAAAGTAGTGCCTGCATTCATTATTGTATTTAACTCAAAGGTAGGCTGTTCTTAAGTGCGAGTTAAGTACAGGGACTACATGTATTCATTTATTTATTTTGTGGTTGTTTTCAGTATTAAGGATTTGTGGTAAATAGTGATTAAATCTGAGATATAAATTGATCAGAGTCAAGAAATGCAAAACTATTCCTTCATTTTTTCTGTGGAGTCCCTGGCTGGTACAAACAGTTAACTTACTTGGCTGCTAACTGAAAGGTTGCAGGTTCAAGTGCACCCAGAGGCACCTCGGAAGAAAGGCCTGGCAATCTATGTCCAAAAATTCAGCCATGGAAAACTCCATGGCATATAGTTCTACTCTGACACATTGGAATCCACTTGATGGCAACTGGAAAAAAATGTGTCTGTAAGAAAGGATGCTGTGTAGGATTAACTCAGGTTGTTCCCAGTGCTCCGGTACTGAGTGGGGTGTGGGCCTGTTTAAACTCAGGGACTTTTCTGCAGCTGGTTCTGTGTGGTGGAAAAGGGAAAACAGTGTCTACATGTCATAAAAATGACAAAGAATTTATTCTGAGTTTCTTTTTTTTTAATTGTGCTTTAAGTGAAAGTTTACAGCTCAAGTTAGTTACTCATACAAAAATTTATACACACATTGTTATGTGACCCTAGTTACTCTCCCTATAATGTGACAGCACATTCTTCCTTTCCACCCTGGATTTCCTGTGTCCATTTAACCAACTCCTGTCCCTTTTTAGCCTTCTCATCTTGCCTCTGGACAGGAGCTGCCCATTTAGTCTCATGTATCTACTTGAGCTAAGAGGCACTCCCTTTACAAGTATCATTTTATGTCTTATAGTCCAGTCTAATCTATGACTGAGGAGTTGGCTTCGGGAATGGTTTCAGCTCTGGGCTAACAGAGAGTCCGGGGGCCATGTCTTCTGAGGTCCCTCCAGTCTAAATCAGACCATTAAGTCAGGTCTTTTTACTAGAACTTGAGTTCTGCACCCTACTTTTCTCCTACTCCATCAGGGACTCTCTGTTGTGTTACCTGTCATGGCAGTCATTGGTGGTAGCCAGACACCATTTAGTTCTTCTGGACTCAGGCTGATGGAGTCTCTGGTTTATGTGGCCCTTTTTGTCTCTTGGGCTAATATTTTCCTCATGTCTTTGGTGTTCTTCATTCTCCTGCACTCCAGGTGGGTTGGGACAATTGATGCATCTTAGATGGTCGCTTGCTAGGTTTTAAGACCCCAGACACCACTCACCAAAATGGGATGCAGAACATTTTCTGAATAAACTTTGTTATGACAATTGACCTAGATGTTCCCTGAAACCATGGTCCCCAGACCCCCGCCCCTGCTACTCTGTCCCTCAAAGTGTTTGGTTGTATTTAGGAAACTTCTTAGCTTTGGTTTAGTCCAGTTGTGTGGTTTAGTCCCTGTAGTGTGTATTGTCCTCCCCTTCACCTAAGATAACTCTTATCTACTATTTAGTTACTGAATACCCCTCTCCCTCCCTCCCCACCCTCGTAACCATCAAAGAATGTTTTCTTCTGTGTTTAAACCATTTCTTGAGTTCTTATAATAGTGGTCTCATACAATATTTGTCCTTTTATGACTGACTAATTTCACTCAGCATAATGCCTTCCAGATTCATCCATGTTATGATATGTTCGTGGATTCATTGTTGTTCTTTATGATTGCATAGTAGTCCATTGTGTGAATATACCGTAATTTGTTTATCCATTTGTCTGTTGATGGGCACTTATGTTGTTTCCATCTTTTTGCTATTGTGAACAGTGCCACAATGAACATAGGTGTGCATATATCTATTCACGTGATGGATCTTATTTCTCCAGGATATATTCCAACAAGTGGGATTGCTGAATTGTATGGTACTTCTATTTTTAGCTTTTTAAGGAAGCACCAAATCGATTTCCGAAGTGGTTATACCATTTTACATTCCCACCAGCAGTGTATAAGTGTTCCAGTCTCTCCACAACCTCTCCAACATTTATTATTTTGTGTTTTTTGGATTAATGCTAGCCTTGTTGGGGTGAGGTAGTATCCTATTGTAGTTTTGATTTGCATTTCTTTCATGGCTAATGTTTGTGAGCACTTCCTCATGTATCTGTTAGCCGCCTGAATGTCTTTTTTGGTGAAGTGCCTGTTCATATCCTTTGCCCATTTTTTAGTTGGGTTATTTACCTTTTTGTTGTTGAGGTTTTGCAGTATCTTGTCGATTTTAGAGATTAGATGCTGATCAGATTTGTTGTAGCCAAAAATCTTTTCCTAGTCTGTAGGTTGTCTTTTTACTCTATTCTGAGTTTCTAAGTTGGCTTATTTGGAGTGGGATGATTCATAATCAGCTGGAAGCTTATTCTCTATATTCTGCTAGAGATAGGACTTTTAGGGGAACATTGTCCCCCCAGCTAGCACCTGTGGTTCTGTGTAGATTCTTCTCTGGGTTGAGGCTGAATCATAATGACCAAGATCTCTCCAGCTTGCCTCATTGTGATGGGAGCTTTTTTCCCTTCTCCCTCACCAAAAGCAATCCAGAGTTCTATAGACTGGCTTCTTCCCCTCCCCCACAACTTGCCCCCTTGGAAAGAATCTGAGTTTATTCATGCTGGAATGTAAATGGCTAATAAGAGGTCCTGGTTACTTCTCGCACAGATAATTTTGAAAACTGAGTCAATCCCCTTGTTGGTTTAAATTAAAAGAATAAAGCTCTAATTGTGGAATTTCAGAAATCAGCTCAGCATCTTTCTACCCATTAACCATTGCCATCAAGTTGATTCCTACTCATAGTTACCATATAGAACAGAGTAGAATTGCCCCATAGGGTTTCCAAGGCTGTAATCCTTAGGAAAGCAGACTGCCACATCTTTCTCCCACAAAGCAGCTGGTGGGTTACAATCACCAACCCTTCACTTATCAGCAAGGTGCTTAACTACTGCACCACAAGGGTTCCTTAGCATCTTTCTAGTGCCCCTGAAATAACGACATATTTATAGTTAGGGGATTTACACATTTAATTTGACTGGGACAGTCCTGGATAATTCCTATTGTTCTTGCGTATTTTTAAATAGTGCTCCCATTCACTCTCAAAATATCTGCATGATTGTCATGGATTGAATTGTGTCCCCCAAAAAATGTGTTTAGCAACTTGGCTAGGTCATGATTCCCAGTGTTGTATGATTGTGTAATCTGATGTGATTTCCTTATGTGTTGTAAATTCTATCACTATGATGAGATTATATGTGTGCACTGTGATGAGGTTATACTGATGACGTTGACAAGGTTAGATAGTGTCATAATCCAATCTCTTTTGAGATATAAAAGAGAGAAGCAAGCAGAGACACATGGGAACCTCATACCATCAGGAAAGCAGTGCTGGGAGCAGAGCACATCCTTTGGACCTGAGGTTCCTGCACAGAGAAGCTCCCAGACTAAAGGAAGACTGATGATATGGACTTTCCTACAGACCTGACAGAGAAAGCATTCCCCTGGAGCTGATGCCCTGAATTTGGACTTGTAGCCTACTGGACTGTGAGAGAATAAAGTTCTCTTTGTAAAGCCATCCACTTGTGGTATTTCTGTTACAGCAGCACTAGATGACTAAGACAATGATAAATTAAATAGTCACCTTACTTGGAGTCCTTTCTCTGCTCAAAGCCTGGAGGAAAAAAATGCAAGGCAGAATCTTCTGAAGATTACTTCCTGGAGTTGCTTTTCCCTAATAATCTCCATTCCTTTACCCCTTTGTCAAATCCCACTCCCAAACTGGGAAGCACCAACAGAAAAATGACAATGCCAAGAAGTATTTTTTTTCACAGCAATTAGTTAAAAAATGTAATAAAATTTGGCCCTTGAATAAATCCTAAAGGATCAAATCTTTCCTAGACTATCCCTTACTAATTTAATAATCCTATTTTCCAATACTTCCCTTTTATGTTTGTCTAGATAAATATGCTTCCTCTCAGAATTCCCTTGATTGAGTTATTTCCTCAAATCTGCATTTTAATTGGCTTGCTTCCACTTTCTATTTCTAGAGCTGTCATACCTTAGTTCACAGATTTTTGTCCAGAGGGCAAGCAGTTAGAATTCCTTAAGATCTTGCCTTTGGGCCCCCATATCTTATCTGAGATAAGGGCCTGGAGTATTTGGCACCTGCAGAGTTTATTCCCAGCTAGTCTAGCCTAGAGGCAAATGGTAACACGAGTCACTAGCTGTGAGCTACAACTTGCACACATATAAATGGCATTTTAAGAGGAAGAAAGCATAAAGCCACAAAGTCATAATGTTCCTTCAGAAGAGCCGACTGGAGCTGTAGAAAACACAGAGTGCACGCACTTACATTTTTAGCTGTTCAGAGTTCTGTATTGGTTATTATGAAAGTGCCTCAGAGCCATGTCTTTCCGAGTCTCTGTTCCCAGTTGTTAATCACAACAAAAAGATGGACTATGTTGGACTTGCGAAATGGACTATGACTAGATTGAATAAAATTTTCAGAACTCCTGTACAGAAGCTGAATGTAGCTGGTCCAGAATCATGTGGAACAAAAAATAACTACATAAGACTGAGTAAATGAAAGGAAACTATGGGTTTTATATGGGAATATTGCTGATATTTTAAGATCCTACTTTTGAGATATAAGAGACCATTTTCCTTTCTCCTAAATTATTTAACTAATGGGTTTAGATATTGTAACTATTGAATTAGAAGTTCTTCTCTCATAAAAATAGATTTGTGACACTACTGCTTCTGAGAAAGTGACTCATGACTGTATTAATAGGTAGACCAAGGAGGGACAGCTTGCCCTTCAGAAGAACACTTAGTACGTTTTAAATAGATCAACTGAAGACCTCCAACAGGAGAGGTCCATCCTATATCAACTTGTTAATCTCGTATTCTCTAATGAAAACCTGGTTGTAATGTGAATTTTTCTATAACTTTTGTTTCCTCTAGGCAAACTTTGTGCGTGGTGGATGCAGCTATGCTAGTTTTAAATGATCCCTTTCCAACCGACAGTGAGTTTACGTGAGCAATCTCTTGTTTAGATTCCTGGTGAACGCATGGGCAACGCACCTTGAGAATTTTAAGATTACCTTTCGATATTCATAGTAATGATACTGGTAAATATTGAAAAGATAATGTTAAAATGTTACACACTATAAAACAAGAGTCAAAAAGAAACTCATTGGTCCAACAGTCAGGGTACGGTTGGTAGCTTTAATTCCTAGTTATGGTATAGTTGAATTGCAGAAACCTTTTTTTTTGTTTAATTGTTGTACTTTAAATGAAGTTTACATTTCAAGTTAGTCTCCCATACAAACATTTATACATACATTGTTATGTGACCCTAATTGCTCTCCCCATACTGTGACGGCACACTCCTCCTTTCCACCTCTGATTCCCGATGTCTATTCAACCATCTCCTAAAGCTCTCTGCCTTCCCAACTCACTTCCGGACAGAAGCTCTCCATTTAGTCTCTTCTATCTACTTGAGCTAAGAGGCAC
>NW_004443988.1:13029898-13043301 GCF_000243295.1 Trichechus manatus latirostris
CAGTGCAGAGCAGGGAGCGGGGAGGTGAATGGGAGAGAGGTTTTTCCCTAAGGAGAGAGTTTTTGATCCGCACAGTAGGCCGCACACAAGGAGTTATCTTTCACCGATCGAGGGCTGCTTCTCATTGGTTCTCGGTGGCTGTGTAGACTCTCTGCCACTGGGTCTCTCCCGGTGCAGAAAACACACCTCCAGAGCACCACTGCTTGCCTGCTTCACCGCTCACCCGTGAGCTGATCTGGCCTGAAGGGCTCAGGCTGTCGCCGGGTTAGGTCTGGCAACTCCTCGCTGCTTCCAAACTGTCTCTCACTCCCCCTGCCACTCAGACCAGTTTCTCAACTCTGCCTTCGATATTCAGGCCTCCCAGATTGCTATATATAATCGATTCACTTGTTTTTTCGGGTCTTTGTTGTAAGGGGGTCCACCAGAAGCGTCTGACTACTCTGCCATCTTGGCCCTGCCTCTGAATTGGAGAAATCTTTAAAAGATTTATCAGTCATTATGGGGCAAATAACAGACAAAGTTTCTAAGGGGATAAAGACACAACAGTAATCTCTGACCTCATTAGCCAAGGTGACACGAGATAACAAAATAGCCTCAAGTTTTTTTTATTAGCCCAAGAAAGTGTAGTCTGTGCTGTAGCAAATACTTCTTGTTGCATTTGGATAAATAACACAGGACAAGTAGAACAGGATATACATAAAATTAGACAGCAAGCTATTTGGTTACACACTGTAACACCCTCACAATCACCAGATTTAACTGGTTGGTTACCACCAGGAATAAGTACATGGGCTAGATCACTACTGCAATGGATAGTAATGTTCTTTGTCTGCGTCCTGATAGTATTAGGCATAATAAAATTTGTCTTCTATTGTCTTGTGCACCTAAAAGGGCAAAAGAAAGCCTCAGGCTAAAATGTTGATGTAAATTGAGTCTGCTCACTCTGGCAATGACAGTGAAAACATTGCTGTTACTTAATAACCTGGTGAAGAACCAAATGGTGTCTGGTGGAAAATCAGCACCATGAGTTTAAAAAGCTTGCAATGGCCACCATTTTAGAGCTTGAGTAAGTCCAGGTATTGATCATCAATGTGATATCTTCAATCTCCGATCAATAGGAGGGAATGATTTAGAAAATAATACTAGAATCATTATTCCCGTCCTTGAGCATAGAGAATGTGACCTAGCCAAAGCTGACTCACAAAGTCTCATAAAGACACATTAACTGGGCCCTGAATTATAAAGACAATAGCTAAGACAATCTGAAAAAAAAAGAAAAGAATCTTTTAGGGAGACATTCACATAAACAGGGCATAAAAGCCACTTTTTTTCTTTTAATATTTAGTAAATAGTTATAAACCAACAAGAGGTCAGTAGCCAGAATGAAAGGCCTAGGGTCCAATATTTGCCCCTCCCTGAATATACGCCAAGCAATTCCAAGCCAGGCTATAGTTCAAAATGGACGCTGTTCTTGAATGACTAATGTCCAAAAAGAAACAGGGGGAGTGAGACAGAACCCTCATAGTGCTATATTCTTTACCTGGCCTCCTCCCCTAAAGTGTTGTATTGCAGAATCGTTTCCTTTGCTGGGGTCCCCACCATCAGCTTTGCATTTGAATCCTGCTTTGCTTGGAGGTTACATGTAAACTCCATTGTACCTGCGTAGTATGATTAAGAATGTTGCTGACTTAAGTTGTATGAACTCCCTACTTGTAAACCCCTTTAAAAGTAATCTGCCTCCCTGCCCTTGGCAAGCAGTCTTGGCAGCAGTAAGCACCAAGTGACTCCATTTCCTTGTACAACAAAGTAAATGTGTCCTTTTGTTCTCCCACTGCGGTCTCTCGTTTATTGGTCAATATGAGTCATGCCAAGTAAGAACCTGGGATTTCCACCTGGTAACAAAAGTATACGTATATTCATTTGGATTTTTACATCAGAGGGATATTTTAACTGTTCTTGTTGCTTGTGCAGCAATTTTCCTTAAAAATATTGGGTATACATCTTATAACTTAACTTTTGAAAAAAAGCAAGGCCAAAAAGGATTTGTCTTGATATCTTGCTTAGTACTTTAGATTATAGGATTTCCACATTTAAGCACAACCTAAGAATTTTAATAATTTTGCCCTTGTTGTCCTTTGATTCCAAATGGTTAGAAATTAACCTATTTAATGTCCTTGGGAACAAAGGGTTAAATCCTAGCATCAAGGTTAATTTAAAAACAACAGTTGGCCTCCTGTGTAAACATTCTCTTCCATTTATGGGCACACTTTTTTTTTTTTTTTCCATTCCAAATGCTGGTGTACAATTCAGTGAGCTAGTTTTCTATTTATAATGGCTTTACCTTAAATGTTATCCCTTAAATAACAGTTATTTCTAAAATACAAAAAAGGTTATCTACCTTCACACCAAAAAAACTACATTGATCAAGAAAATTATCTACGGTGGTTTTAGCAGTGACAATATGAAAACCATTTGTCCAAATGGGAAATTTATCAGCCTAGCACTCCACCAACTGAAGAACTTAATAACACAAAGAAACAGAACTGGGTAGAAATAAAAACAAACAAACAAAAAAAGTATAACTTCCTATGTGAAGGAAAGGAAGGATGCATTCTAACTAGACAGAAAAATGACATCCAACTTTAATAACTAAAATCTCCCAAATTTATGGCTGTGGTTACAGACAACGGCTGTGGTCCAGGAAGGCTGAGTCAGGCTGGCTGTGCTTTGATGTGTCTCCACAGACTGGGCTTTGACTCAATCTTGCAGGCCTTGAGACTCAATTTTGTCAGGACATCTACCAGAAATCATAAGAAATTAATCAATGAACAAGAATTTTCATGTATTTGTTAATTTTTAAAAATTTATATCTATATATGGATATATGTGACTGATATGTATATGAGTACATGTGTTTATTTATTTGGATTTTAGGTGCAGATAGTTGAGTTCATGGTATTCTTCAGTTCTTCGTATGTTATTATTATTGGTCCTATCAAGAGCCCTTTCAGCTATCTGTCTATCCATCCATTCCTCTTTTTTTTAGTAATATTTTATTGTGTTTATGTGAAAGTTTACACAAAAAATTGGGTTCACCTCTAACAATTTTTATACAAATTGTTCCATGCCATTGATTATAATTTCTACAATGTGTTTCCATTGATCTAGCTTTGCTTCCCCTCATTGCCTTCTCATCTTTGTTTTTGGGTAAATGTCAACCGTTTGGTCTCATATGGTTAATTGTTTTTAAGAGAGCACATTACTCACAGGTGATACTGTTTATTTTATAAGCCAATCTATTGTTTGGCTGAAAGGTGACCCGCAGAAATAGCTTCAATTCCAAGTTCAAAGGTTATCTTAGGACAACAGTCTCAGGGATTCTTCCAGCCTCTATTGATTCAGTAGGTCTGACCTTTTTTAGGAATCTGAGTTTTGATCTACATTTTTCTCCCATTCTATCCAGGACCTTCTATTGTGCCCCTGGTCAGAACGGTCAAAGGTAGTAGCTGAGTACCATCTAGTTCTGGTCTCAGGTTAGAAGAGACCATCGTTCCTGTGGGTCCATTCATTCCTTTTTATCACCATACTTAACTCCCATTTCCGTGCCTCTATAGGAAATTGGAGTCCCTGGGTAGTACAAACAGCAAATGCTCTTGGCTGCTAACTGATAGGTTAGAGGTTAAGTCCACTCAGAGGCACCTTAGAAGAAAGGTCTAGCAATCTACTTCTGAAAAATCAGCCATTGAAAACCCTATGGATATATTCACCCAACATCGGGGCAACTAAATACATAAAACAAACACTGATAGAATTGAAGTGAGAAATAAATAGTACTAGAATAATAGCTGGAGATTTCAATACACCATGTTCAATACTGGACTGAACATCTAGAAAGAAGATCAACAAGGAAACAGAGGACCTGAATGAAACTATAAACCAACTAGACTTAACAGACACATATAGAACACTCCACCCAAAAAAGCACAATACACATTCCACTCCAGTGACATGGATCATTCTCCAGGATAGACTACATTTTAGGTCACAAAGCAAATCTTGATAAATTTAAAAAGATTGAACTCATGCTAAGTATTTTTTCTGACCGCAGCAGAGTGAAGCTAGAAATCAATAACAGAAAAAAACCTGGAAAATATACAAACATATGGAAATTAACAACACACTATTAAACTACCAATGGATCAAGGAAAAAATCAAAAGAGAAATCACAAATTTCTTAGACTCAAATGAAAATGAAAGCACAACATACCAAAACTTAAGGGATGCAGCAAAGGCAGTACTCTGAGGGAAACATATAGCAGTAAATGCCTATATATAAAAAGAAGAAAGATCTCAGATTAACAGCCTAACTTGACAACTCCAGGAACTAGAAAGAGAAGAGCAAACTAAACCTAAACCTACTGGAAGAAAGGAAATATCAAAGATCAGAGCAGAAATAAATAAAATAAAAAACAGAAAAACAATAGAGATACTCAATAAAACCAGAAATCAGCCATGACAAGCCTTTCTATGTCCTGTCGTCAGGTTCCCAAGTATCAGAGAGGAAAACGTATATATACAGACCAAAGTTTATTAGTGGTTAACCAGGGGCAGGAGAGAGGGTGAAAAGGGATGTTAATGGTGATGGAAAGATCACATTGATTAAGGGTAGGGTTGCACAACCAATTAATGTAATTGCTGTCAATAAATTGTACACCTGTAAAAAGTTGAATTGATGAGAGTTGTGTGATATATTTATAACAATGACAAAAAAAAAAAAAAAAGGGTAGCTGCTGAGGCTGCTTCTGTGCAACCAAACAGCTCATGGGATTTAGTTCCTTGGTTTCGTGGTTTAGGGTCATGGTTTCATGGGACTTCCCAGTTAATTGACCTAATAAGGCACAATAATTAGTCTCTATTCACCTGCACCAACAGAGGAAGAAGGAGAGTCAGGAATAGGAGGATATGGAATATGTGGATAATTGCCTCCATAAACCACTGCCTCTTTTGCCATGAGACCAGGAGAACTGGATGGTGCCTGGCTACCATTACTGAACATTTTGATCAAAGATTCCACAGAATGATCCTGATCAAAAGGGGGAAATATAGAACAGAATTTCAAATTCTCTTGGACTCTAGACTTTCTGGAGCCACGGAGGGTAGATGAACCCTTCAAACTATTGCCGTGAGATAATTTTTAAAACTTAAAGCAGAAATATTCCCTGAAATCATTTTAAAACCAGGCAATAGTTTAGCTTAACTAGTAAAGAAAGGTCTGCCTTGAGCATTATGCTGTTTGGGATCAAATTGACAACAGCAACTTGAAAGATTAGATAGGAACCTTAGGGGGCAGTGAGTTTATATTAATGAAGGCAGAACAAATTAGAAAAGGAGGGTGAGAATGATTGTACAACTCAAAGAATGTAATCAATGTCACTAAATTGTACATGTAGAAACTGTTGAATTGGTATATGTTTGGCTGTGTGTATTCTCAACAACCACAACAAAATAAAGAAAATAAAATAAAGAAAACCATATGGAGCACAGTTCTACTCTGACACACACAGGGTTGCCATGAATCAAAATCGACTTGATGGCAACTGGTTAATAGGCAATTTAATGTGTTTAATGTGCATCTTTTTATTTGGATTTGCTATGCAAGTTTTATATTATTTTGTGTGATTATACTTTTAATTTACATGAATAGTATTACCTTATGTATCTTTTGTCACTAACCGTTTTGTTTTAAAGATCCATTAATGTTGTGATGTATATGTCTAATCCATTGCTTTCAACTGATTCACTTTTGCAGTGATGGCTGCCCAGGTTGCCTCTAACTCCCCAGTGCTACAAACAAAGTTTCAGTGAACACCCTCTTACATGTCCCCTGAGAAACCAGTCTAATTGATGTAAATGATATCTCATTATTTTAAATTGCATTACTCTGAATACCAGTGATTTCAAATATCTTGTCATGAGCTTATAAGCTGTTGGAGTTTGCTCTTCTATAAATTTGCCCATTAAAAAAGTTTTTTAGTTACTTTCTTTTTCTTGTTGATTCACAGGAACCCCTTGTTTGTTCTAGATATTAATCCTTGTTGGTTCTTAAATTGGAAATATCTTCTCCCATTCTCTCACCAGTCTGTGTTCAACATGAACTGAAAATTCTTATTTTGATTAGTCAAATTATTTTCTTCTTTATTGTTTATGTTCTTGAATTTTGTTTAAAAACTCATTCCTATAGCTTCATCTGTTAACTTTATAGTTTCATCTTTCACATTTAGGCCTGTAAATGATCTAGTTTATATATATGATACTGTTTGTTGTTGTTAAATGAAGCCAAGTCAATTTCAATTCATAGTGAACTCATGTGACAGAGGAGAACTGCCCTATAGGATTTCCAAGGTTGTAATCTTTATGGAAGTAGAATGCCACATCTTTCTTCTATGGAGTGGCTGGTGGGTTCAAACCACTGACCTTTCAGTTAGCAGTGAGTGCTTAACCATTGCACCACCACAAGGGTTAAAATGAGACGATATATATGTAAGTGACACAATGCTTGGCACATGTTAAACACTCACTGTTAGCTGTCTTTACTGGACTCTGCAGGAATCGTCAGAGTAAATGGTGAAGCTAGAATCTGCCCTTCCAGGATGGAAACTGGGTATTTCCAGGACATCTGTAGGGTGAGTGAGGCTTTTATCATCATTGTTGCTGCCAGGAGTATAGGACAGACTACTTACAGCAGCTGCTTTACAGAGAACTGACAACTGGCAACTTGTACCGACAAGTAACAGGTTTCATTTTATTTTTTAACTTCCTTAAGCTCAATGATCGAAGTCATTGTTATAAATGACAAGGATTATTTCGCTGGACAGCCAAGATACAGATATTAGAATCGACTTGACGGCACACAACAACAATGAAAACAAGGCATATTGGGAAGGACTGTAGGACAAAAGTGAGATGAAAGAAGGAAGACTGTTGCTTACATGGTGACTATACAATAGGACAACTAGCTGAGGTCTTTGTAAACATGTACATTGAGTCATCAAATGTTTAAGCTGATATCCCGGTAGCTTGATTTAGCACAATAAAATATTAAATGTATGCATACCAAGCATGCCCTAGATGCCGTCTATCCGTATCTCATAAAAATTTAAGAGCCTTCTTTGGACTTGGGCAGACATGGCTCTAGCAGAATGGTGTCCGTTTCCCACTTTTGTCCTTTTTGAATATATGCTGAATAAAACTTTCTTTTTACTTTACTAAACTTTATGCCATTTTCCCCTTACAACAGTTAATGACAAAGTCGTCAAGGATCTGAAGCTATGAATCCAGTCAACTTCGAAGAGACTTTGACTTCAGAGCAGAAGCCGGCAAAGAAAGGTCCTATCTTCTGGACCCACATGTTCCCACTCCATGTCCCTTTGACATTGATGGGGTGAGTGCTCTCAGAAAACGAACCTTTGCTTATTCCTTTGTTGTTCTCTTTCTCATGTTTTCTTAAGTTTTGTTTGGCATATTTGTTTGTAAAACCGGTTGATTGATTAAGGAGAATTGCTCGATTGTTTGATTAAGAGTGACAATTAGTAACTCTTTAAGTGAACTGCAGTTTAGGCCTGGATTCGGGTGTTTGAAACATTTAAGAGGTAATTGTATTTCCAAAGAGCTTTGAGTCACTATAAGCCGCAAAACTCTGGCCTTTTTGTGGCTCTGGAAAATAGTGCTCTGTTTTGCCAAATTTGCAGGGAGAGGTGGCAGCTCTTGACCTGTTTTGCCAAATTCTCAGGGGGAGGTGGCAGCTCCTGACCTGTGTTATGCTATTTAAGAGAGAAGCGGTTGTTCTGTACCTGTTTTTTCCATTGAATTGAGTCGATCTTGCCAAAGATTGCTATATACACTTTAAGAAACTAGGATCCCCATATCCTTGTTTCGTGTGGTATTGTCTGGCGAGTTTATGTGGTCTTTCTGTCTCCTTTTGTTCTAAGAGCTTGCTTCTTGTCTAGAGCATTGTGTCTAAATTTCTGTCTTGTACCAGGTTGGAGGTCGTGGCTAAGAATCGCTATTTTTTGTAAGACTAGTCATGGAACCTCAGTTCTTTCTTCGTCCAAAAAACAACTGCATCTTGTGTCTGTCTTATGATTTAGATTTTTAAAAGCTACTTGGAGAAACTTTGATATAATTTGGTCTATTTGAGAAGTGCACTAATATCTTTATGTTTTATACTATGTGAATCTTAAAAGCGAAACCTTTCTAAATAACTTAAGCTAGATATGAAATGTGTTTTATTTAAGGAAAAAGGATGGTTTTGTCTTAAAGTAAAAGTAGCAGTTCCAGAACAGTAAAAAAGACAGAAATTAGCTATTTTTTGTCTTTCAAAATGCCTCCATCAATTTAAACATATGTAAATGTCTTCCATGAGTCAGGAGAGAGAGGGCGGGGCACGATCTGGCCTCCCCACCTCCCAGTCTGCAAAGTCGTGTAGCTCCAGGGACTCTTTTGAAAGACCCTTTCCAGCTAGGTGAAGACTCTTTTAAGACAAAAGATAAGAAAAATTGCTGCTTTGCTATAGTTATCAGAGATTGGGTAGATGCTAACCATAAAACTGTAAACAAGTTCTCTCTATTATAGGGGAACTTTAAGAAGTCAAAAAACAAACAAACAAACTAGAAATCACAATGAGACGTACATGAAGTGGCCTGGAAAAATGTTTCCAGCAGTAGCCGGACACTTAAGGTTATATCCATATCAATGAATTGGTTAATTGAGCAGAGAGACTGTGATTTTCAAAGCCAGTTGATAAAATCTTTAAGTGCTAAAATTAGACTGGGAAAAATATGAGAAGTAGTAAAAGTTGAATGAAATCTTAGAATGTTTAAATAGACTTTCCTTTCAACAACAGTTACGTTTTGTGATATATAGGCTTAAAATAATTTCCACATTTTGGGTAACTTATTGATGTTATTAAGTTAATAGATATTTGTCATAAGTTTATATACTTTTACTTTTTATGACACAAGAGAAAGGATAGATATATTTAAGTCTGCTAATGAGTGTTCATTTTTGCCATGGAAAGGGATGCACTATGAAAGATACACAACAAAGACAACGTTTAAGAGGTTTATTGAAAAAGAAATTTATTTGATATGGCCAAGTTTTATCTGTTTGACTAAAGTTTACTAGTTTAATTTATGAGATTTTTAGGAGTTTTAATGTTAAGTAGCATATAAAACAAAAATTGGGTTTCTCACGGTTAAAATAACAAAATTTTCTTTAATTTCTGAGTTAAAGGGTTAATTTATTCTTTGTGTAATCTGCCTGGAAGACAAAGGTTTGGCCTCTCATTAGAGTAAGATTCCTGAATCTGAATACTAAGCCTCATAGCTTTTAGAAAAGAAAGCTAAGTTTTTTACTTTAAGATCTTTGGTTAAATAAATTTTGTTTCACAGTGACGTATAATATTATTATTTCTTTATTGTTAACTTGTTTGCAACTTTATCTTTTTGAATCTAGCATCATCAAAGCCAATGGTTTGATTAAGGAATGCACATCATTTACCTATGAAGTTTTTTTTATTACTATTCAGGTATTTAGAGATTTGATAATCTTGGTATATTCTTAGTACATCTGGACTACATGGTATTTTGTCTCAAAATTATTATGCATTATATCTGAAGCGCTTTGAATATGGTTAATGGTTATATTTAGAAATATTTTTTATTTAAAGTTTTTTTTTAACTGATGTTATTTGGCCTTTACATTATGCTTATAATTAATTTCTATCAGGTCTTTCACTATTAAGAAGATTATGTTTATGAATTAATCATGGCCATATTAAGTTTTGTCATCTGCAGATAAGTTTTTACTTTGCTGATTTGCTGAAAAAGTTTGACCAAAATATCTCAACAAAAGATGGACTATGTTGGACTTGCGACTAGACTGAATAAAATTTCCAGAACTCCTATGCAGAAGCTGTTGAGTTCTCAGACTGCGGCTGATCCAAAATCACATGGAACAGAAATTAACTACACAAGACTGAGTAAACTAAAGGAAGCTATGGGTTTTATGTGGGAATATTGCTGATGTTTTACGGTCCTTCTTTCTGGATATAAGAAACTATTTTCCTTTCTCCTAAATTAACTAATGGGTTTAGATATTGTAACTCTTGAATTAGAAATTCCTGTTGGTAAACTTAGCAAAGTTGTAAATATCATAACCAGAGAAGTATCTGAAATTTGAGCTATGATTTTACAAAATAGAACAGCATTAGATTTCCTGTTAGTCTCTTAAGAAACCGTTTGTGCCTTAATAGATAAATGTTGCTGTATTTATATTAATACTTGATTTAGGAAATCATATTGGAGTTATTATTCCCTGTCCTTGAGCATAGAGAATGAGTCCCAGCTGGAGCTGGGCCCACAAGGACTCACAAGGACACATCAACTAGGCCCTGAGGTATAAAGACAATAGCTAAGAAAATCTTGGAAAATATCTTTTAGGGAAACTTTCACATAAAGCCGATCAAACACAACACAAAAGACTTTCTACTCTTTATCTTTTACTGTTAGCATTTAGTGAATAGAAATTTGTTGGACCAATGAAGACCCTCCTGACTTTCATAACTGAAACCCGTACCAATGATTGTTAAGAAAGATGATTCAAAATGTAAGATTACAATTTCTTGCCAATCAGTGAAAAAGTGACACTTTCAATGATTCTACCCATTTTGTGATGTTGATATATACTGATGATTCTGTAACCTTCCTTGAACTCGGGCAGACATGGCTGTGGTAGCATGCTTGTCTGTTTTCCCATTCTTACCTAGTCTGTAATATTCTTTGGACTCGGGCAGACATGCCTCTAGCAGCCTGCTTGTCCGGTTCCCACTTTTGTCCTTTTGAATATATGCCAAATAAAACTTTCTTTTTACTTCAGTAAACTTTGTGATGTTTTTCCCCTAAAACATACTCAATCTGAGGTTTTGCAGAATGCAGTTGTTGCTGTTGAGGCACATGAAACACAGTCACTAATGCTGCTTATGTGTAGACAAACACCTCATGAGATTTGTTTCCTTGGTTCAGAGATCTTAGGGTCATGGTTTCATTGGTTATTTCAGACAATTGGCCTAATATTATTGTTAGTGTTTCTGTTTTATTTCCTAGTTTGCTGTATGGTGCCTCGGATCTTAACAACCAGATGATGTCCAATTACCATTTATTGAACATTTTTGATAAAAGATTCTATAACAAGATCATGATCCAAAGGAAAGAAGGATGAGAGAGTTGTATATAATTCTCCTGGAATCCAGATTTCTGGTTTTCAGGGAGGTTGAGACAACCCACACAGGCTGTTGACTTTGGGTGTACTTTTGAACCCTGAGCTTTGAGAAAAAAAACTGGTTCCTGAAGTTACTTTGAATCAAACAATGGTCCAGATAAATTAGTAAGACCATTTTGCTCTGGGTATTGAGCATTGTTTTTTTTTGAAGAATTCAGTCTGTTTTAGGAAACACTTCAAAGATCAGACTGAGAGTTATGTTTAGGGTAAATTAGTAATTACTTTAATCAGTCTTTGAGACAATGTCATATGAAATACCTGTGTAATGTTTATAATAAAACTGTCACCCTTTTACGATACAGAAAATATGTATCTTAAAGAAACCAGATTCTCAGAGGAGATCGTCCTCATAGCTCAGACTCCATTTTGTCTTTGGTTCCATTTCTGCTTCTGAGAAAGTGACTCATGACTGTTAATAGGTAAACCAAGGAAGGGCAGCTTGCCCTTGGGAAGAACACTTAGTAAGTTTTAAACATACTAACTGAAGACCTCCTACAGGAGAGGTCTGTCCTGTATTATCTTGCTAATCATTAGTTCTCTAATGAAAACTTGTCACATGTAAATTTTTATATATTTTCTGTTTCTTCTAGACAAACTTTGTGAGTTCCTTATGGATATATGTTTCTGCGTAGATATATTTCTAATTTAGATGATTCCTTTCCAACTGATAGTGAATTTATGTGGGCAATCTCTTGTTTAGATTCCTGACAAATGCATAGACATGCACTTCGATTATCTTTAAGTATTCATAGTAACAATGTTAGTAAATACTGAAAAGGTAATGTTAAAATTGTAAAATGAAAGTCAGAAGAAAACCCATTGGGCCAACACTCAGGATATGGTTGGTAGCTTTAATTCCTGCTTGTGGTATAGTTGAATTGGAGAAATATTTAAGAAAACTTGTCAGTCACTATGGGCCAAATAACAGATGAGATGGAAGCATGACAGTGATCTCTGATCTCATAAGCCAAGGTGACATAAGATAACAAAATAGCCTTAGATTTTTTTTATTAGTGTACTCTGTGCTGTAGCAAATACTTCTTGTTGCATTTGGATAAATAACACAGGAGAAGTAGAACAAGATATACATATAGAATTAGACAACAAGCTACTTGGTTACACACTGTAACACCCTTACAAACAGGAGATTTGGTTGGTTGGTTACCATCAGGAATAAGTACATGGGCTAGATCACTACTGCAAGGGACAGTAATATTCTTGGTCTGCATCCTGATAGTATTAGGCATAATAAAATTTATCCTCTATTGTCTTACATACCTAAAAGGCAGAGAAAGCCTCGGGCTAAAATGTTGATGTACATTGAGTCTGCTCACTCTGGCAATGTGATTGATGAGAACATTGCTCTTACTTAATATCCTGGTGAAGAACCAGATGGTATCCAGTGGAAAACCAGCACCATGAGTTAAAAAATATTGGAGTTATTATTCCTTCTCCTTGAGCATACAGAATGTGACCCAGCTGGAGCTGGGCTCACAAGGACTCACAAAGACACATCAACTGGGCCCTGAGGTATAAAGACAATAGCTATGATAATCTTGGAAAATATCTTTTAGGGAAACTTCTGTTACCACAATAATGCGGATTGGAGCCGCCTGCCGCAATAGCCAATTCTGAGACAGGGGTGAGGTGAGCAACAAGATGTTTATTATATATCGATATATAGGAGACAGGGGGGAAGAGATTCCTCCAAAAAACCCGTCTCCCCCACTGGAGATCGGCTGAAGTCTTTTATAGTGACAGGATGATGGATCTTTTGTGGTAGTTTCTCCTTGAGGTGATGATGTCTTAGACGAGTTAACCTTCTACTGGTATTCTTAGAGGTTATCTGGTGACATCTTTGGGGCTTATCTGGTGACATCCTGCTTTTTCTTGTCACAGGATGTGTGCTTTGTTTGGTTTTTCATTCTTAGATCATTATCACTCGTTTTCCACCCTCCAGGGAGGAACATCGGTTAATCTTAAACCTTTTTGTAGAGACTAGAAGGGGAGGGAAAAATCAAGAGACAATGTGGCGGTTAGCAATGGGGAGTAAATAATAGTGAGCC
>NW_004443988.1:13044930-13070760 GCF_000243295.1 Trichechus manatus latirostris
GCCCAGCCAAACTGATATATACATTTTTTGGGGGACATAATTCAAACCATGACACAGGGTAAAAATTTCTCTCGCCTTAAGGGTTTTTGCAGTTCTTCCTGCCAATATTTTCATAAAACAGGGAACACAAAAACATACTAGAATAACCACCAGTCCTAAGGTTCTTCTTTCAGGCTCTTTTATGGCCCACTTAACTGGACCCACTGGAGTTAGGGTTGAGACTACACACGGGCGGGTCAGAGTGTCCCAGCTTGCAGGGTCAATGCCCCCTTTGTCTGTAGGATCACCAGCACCTTTTCTGTCCAGGTCTCCTGGAAAAACAGAGAGATATTAGGGAAATAAGGTCAAAATCATTGAACTTCTGTTTCAGGCCCTGAACTGGAGTACAAGAGTACGGTGGCTCTTTGTTTTCGACTTCTTTCTCTTCTTCTGGTGGGGCTGCTTTTACTCTCGAATGATGCACCTACGCAGCTACTCTTGCTAATTTCAGAGGGCGGGTGGTCAGTAGAACTTCAAAAGGTCCCTGTCACTGAGAGGCCAGTTGATCTTCTGGGGCTGATTCTTCCAGGCCTTGAGTAGGACCCGATCTCCGATCTCTGGGTTGGAACCTGTGGAGGGAAGTGTCAGAAGGAAAAGACAAACGAGAAGAAGCATACTGATTAACAGTGTTTACGACAGCTCTCAGAGAACGGACCCAGTCTCTTTTCTCTACCTCGGTCATCACCAAGATGGGGAAAGTCGACTTTTTCAGGAATGGCCTCTCATGTATTAATTTGTAAGGGCTCAATCTGAGCCCACTTCAAGGGGCTACCCGGATTCTGAGCAGGGCAATGGGGAGAACTTGTATCTAAGTGGAGCTTGTCTCCTGGCAAAGTTTCACCAAGGCCTTTTTCAGAGTATGGTTCATCTTTTTGGTCTTTCCAGTCTATTGTGGTCTCTAGGCTGAGTGTAATTTCCAATTTATATCTAAAGCCTTACTGACTTCTTGGGTGACTGTTGCCGTAAAAGCTCCCCTGTTGTCACTCTGTACTGAGATTGGAAGATCAAAACAGGGTATGATTTCTCTGAGTAACACCTTGGTCACTTCTTGGACTTGTTCAGTTCAACAAAGGAAAGCCTCTACCCACCCTGAGTAGGTGTCCACAAAAATCAGCAGATATTTAAAATTTCCAGGTGTCCGGAGCATTATACCACTGCCACCTGAAGGGGATCATTGATTGCCTTCAGGAGTGCTAGGATTTCTGGTACATGATTTATTTCTTTGTTGGCAGATTCAGAAGTCCCCTTTTTCTTACAAGTCACCATGTGAATGAAGGACCAGATGGGCATCTTTATTATCAGTATACACAGTTATACGTCTTCTTATTCCTAGTTGCAGGGCCTACCTGAGGACTATGAGTTCAGCCTTTTAAACTGAAGTGTCGGCAGGAAATGCAGCTGCCTCTAAGACCTCAGTTCATGTCACCACCGCATATCTCGCCTTGTGGCATCCTTCATATAGAAAGCTACTGCCATCCATATACATTTCTATCTCTAGGTCAGTCAAAGGAACATCTGAGAGATCTGGTCTGCTAGAATAAACTTCTTCAATTATCTCTAGGCAGTCATGTACAGGGGCATCTTCTGAAATAGGCAGCAATGTGGCGGGATTGAGGGAGGAGACAGCCTTCAGAACCATGTTTGAGTTGTCTAACAAGATTGTCTGACATTTTCTCATCCGTCCTGCCGTGAGCCAAAAAGACCCTGCTTTTATTCCAAAAGAGGCAAAACTGTATGTGGTGTGTTTACTGTTACCTTTTGTCCAAGGGCAGATTTATTGGCTTCCTGTAACAAGTCACATGTTGCAGCCATGGCTGGAAGACAAGGGGGCCATCCCCAGGCTGTGTTGTCTAGCTGTTTTGAAAAGCAGGCCACCAGTCGCCTGGCTGTTCCCAGGGTTTGAGTTAGTACCCCCACAGCAATTCCCTGTCTTAATATCAGAGCATTCAATGGCAAATAGAGGCTGAGACTCGGGGTGTAGAGGAATACAAAAGAAGGCATCTTTCAAGTCTAGTACTGAAAACCAAGCACATTGACTGGGTATATCAACCAAGAGAATATATGGGCTTGGCACGATTGGATGAATGTCCTCTACTATTTGGTTGATTTTCCTTAGGTCTTGAACAGACCAATATTCTCTTGTCTCTGGTTTCAACACCAGTACGATAGGGGTGTTGTACTGAAACTGGCAAAATTTTAAAAGTCCAGTTTTTATGTATCGATGCACCAATGGTATGATCCCTTCTAAAGCTTCTTTGCAGAGGGGATATTGTCTCTGGTTTATAATAGGTGCTCTAGGTTTTAAAGTAATTTTAACGGGTGTGGCTGACTGGGCTCATCTAGGCCTTTTTTATGCCCAGACTTCTGGATTCACCTTTTGTTGAATATGGAAAGGAATGCCACTATGTATCACTATTTCTTCTTGTAATAGTGTCGCCTGCAAGGCACATGCATTTTCAGGTGGGATCTGTAGAAAACGGCAAGGAACAACTCCGCCATCCGATTTGGGTTACTCCGATAAGGAGGACTGATTATTTTAATTATGCAAGTCGGAGGTAGAGAAAGGAGTATGTACTAACATTGTTCCTCTTTCGGCTGGAATTTTTCTCAGAGGAAACTGCCCTGCCCGAGCCCCAGCAGTACCCTCACCGAAAACAGTACCCTGACGGGTGTGTGAAGTGGGGGGAAGACCCTACCTGATGAAGTCAGACTCTTACTTCCCGATTCCCTTCGTTCGTCAGTTTCTCTCAAGCTGGCTGGACCAGAATCAGGCTCAGCCCCTTCTGTGGGGGACTCTGCCGTCATTCTTCGACCTGACCTGTCGGTTTCTATCGCACCTTCCCTACATGGCGGGGGGGAGCCGAAGCAGTTATCGGGGCTATTCCTTCTAAGAGGGGACCCTCTGGTGAGGATTCAGGAAGCACTTTTGCCTTCAGCTTTTCCTGGAAAAGAACCTGGTTAGAGGGATTTAAAGTTTGATAGAGAGACGTGAAAACCTTGAATATAGGGAACTTTGTCTCATTTTTCTTACAAAACAAGTCAAGCTGAAAAATCGTGCCATAAGCCAAAGACCCATTTTGGAGACAATGTTTCTGGTCCCCCAGCTGGTACTGGGGCCATACATTGTTGCATAAGCATATCATTCTCTTTCTTGTCATAGGCTCATAGCTATACCTCCTCCAGTTTGTTAGAATGCAGCCTAGAGGAGATTTGGCTGGGATAGATGGACTTCTCCCCCATAATAGGTGTTTGTTTATGCATAAGCAGCATCAGTAACTGCTTTTCATGTGCCTCAACAGCAACTACATTTGGCAAAACCTCAGACTGAGTGTTAATATAAATATAGCAGCAATTATCTATTTAGGCACAAACTGTTTCTTGAGAGACTAACAGGAAAGGCTAATACTATTCTATTTTGTAAAATCATAGCTCAAATTTCAGATACTTCTCTGGTTATGATAGTCACAACTTTGCTGAGTTTACCAATAGAACTTCTAATTCAAGAGTTACAATATCTAAACCCATTGTTAGATACTTTAGGAGAAAGGAAAATGATTTCTTATATCCAGAAAACAGGACTTTAAAACATCAGCAATATTCCCATATAAAACCCATAGTTTCCTTTTGTTTATTCAGTCTTATGTAGTTAATTTCTGATACACGTGATTCTGGATCAGTTGCATTCTATGAACCCATCAGCTTCTGCAGAGGAGTTCTGGAAATTTTATTCAGTCTAGTCACAGTTTTTTTTGCAAATCCAACGTAGTCCATCTTTTTGTTCAGATATTTTGGTCAGCAAATCAGCAAAGTAAAATCTTATCTGCAGATGACAAAACTTAATATGGCCATGATTAACTTATAAAAATAACACTGATAGAAGTTAATTACGAGTGCAACGTAAAGGCCAAATAAAACCAATTAAAAAAAACTTTAGATAAAAATATTTCTAAATATAACCACTAACCGTATTCAAAGAGCTTCAGATATAATGCATAAAAATTTTGAGACAAAATAACATATAATCAGGATATACCAAGAATATACCAAGAGTATCAAATCTCTAAATACCTGAATTGTAATTAAAAAAACTTCATAGGTAAATGATATGAATTCTATAATCAAACCATTGGTTTTGATGATGTTAGATTCAAAAAGATAAAGCTGCAACCAAGTTAGCAATAAGGGAATAATAATCTAATAGGCCACTGTGAAACAATACTTAAGTTATTTAACCAAAGATCTTAAAGTAAAAACCTTAAGCTTTCTTTTCTAAAAGCCATGTGGCTTAGTATTCAGACTCAGGAATCTTAACTTTAATGAGAGGCCAAACCTTCGTCTTCTAGGTAGATTACACGAAGAATAAATTAACCCTTTAACTCAGAAATTAAAGAAAATTTTGTTATTTTAACCGCGAGAAACCCAATTCTTTGTTTTATATGCTACTCGACATTAAAACTCCTAAAAATCTCACAGATTAAACCAGTAAACTTTAGTCAGATAAAACTTGGCCATATCAAATAAATTTCTTTTTCAATAAACCTCTTAAACGTTGTCTTTGTTGCATATCTTTCATACTGCGTCCCTTTAAATGGCAAAAATGGACACTCATTAACAGACTTAAACATATATATATCTATCTTCTCTTGTGGCATAAAAAGCAAAAGTATATAAATTTAATAACATCAATATGTTACCTAAAATGTCGAAATTATTTTAAGCCTATATATCATAAAACGTAACTGTTGTTGAAAGGAAAGTCTATTTAAACATTCTAAGATTTCATTCAACTCTTACTACTTCTCATGTTTTCCCCAATCTAATTTTAGCCCTTAAAGATTTTATCAACTGGCTGTGGAAATCAGTCTCTGCTCACTTGACCAAACCTTAAGTGTTGGATACTGCTGGAAACATTTTTTCCAGACCACTTCAGGTGCGTCTCATTTTGGTTTCTATTTTTTTTTTTTTGACTTCTTAAAGTTCTCTTATAATATAACTTGTTTACAGTTTTATGATTAGGATCTACCCAATTTCTGATAACTATAGTAAAGCAGCAATTTTTCTTATCTTTTGTCTTAAAAGAGTCTCCACCTAGCTGGAAAGGGGGTCTTTCAAAAGCTTCTCTGGAGCTACACGACCTTGGAGACTGGGAGCTGGGAGGCATGATTGTGCCCCGCTGTAACTCTCTTGACTCATGGAATACATTTACATATGTTTAAGTTGATGGAAGCATTTTGAAAGGCTATCTACCCAGTAAATAGCAAAGCTCTTTAGCAATTTTGTAAATGAATTCAACAATTCTTTGTTAGCAAGACTGGGGCGTCATCCCAGTTCGTTTTATATATGTTTAAATTGACCTAGGAATTTAAGGACAAGAGATAACTAATTTCTTTTTTACTGTTCTGGAACTGCTACTTTTACTTTAAGACAAAACTACCCTTTTCCCTTAAATAAAACACATTTCATATCTAGCTTAAGTTACTTAGAAAGCTTTCGCTTTTAAGATTTACATAGTATAAAACATAAAGATCTTCGTGTACTTCTCAAATAGACCAAATTATATCAAAGTTTCTCCAAGTAGCTTTTAAAAATCTAAATCATAAGACAGACACAAGATGCAGTTTTTTCTGGACGAAGAGAGAACTGAGGTTCTATGACTAGCCTTACAAAATACAGCAATTCTTAGCCATAGCCACTAATTTAATACAAGACACACTTAGACACAATGCTCTAGACCAGAAGCAAGCTCTTAGAACAAAAGCAGACAGAAAGACCACATAAACTCACCAGACAATACCACACAAAACAAGGATATGGGGATCCTAGTTTCTTAGAGTGTACATAGCAATTTTTGGTAAGATCGACTCAATTCAATGGAAAAAACAGGTTCTAGATAAAACTTATTAACTTACCGGAGCCACAGATGGAGGAATATTAGACCTCTTAACAAAACCTGAGCATCAAGCGAAGTTCCCTAAGGGAAAAAACGGACAACACAAATGAAAGCTCATTTTCCCAAAGTGGCCACTGAAATTCTAAGTTACTTCTAGTATACTCAGTTTATAGTGTTTTTAAATATTAACCCCAAACCAGTGAATCAGTTGTAGGGGGGGAAATCCAGGCTCATTTATCAAAGATGTTAAGCGATAAGGTTCAAGCTTTTGGTTTCCTTCTTTCTGAAGCTTTCTGTTAATAGGCCGAATCAGGGCGCCCAAGTAGATGGTATAATACTAGTTACACACAGACAATGGACAGGACAGACACGCAGAACCACAGTAAACAAGTGGACAGGACAGACACAAAACCAGAACTACAGTAAACAAGTGGACAGGACAGACACAAAACCACAGTAAACTAATAAATTCCGCAAGCTGGCGGAGATTTTCTTGAACCGCTTCAACCTCTCTGATGGCCCTGCTGAGGTTATCTTAGAGAATCTCAACCTCCCAGACACACTTACAAGCATTCACACACCCAGAACCAGAACTCTAGAGTCACCAGAGTCCCTACTGGTGAGCCTACTCACGGAGATGGTCATCTGGGGACCCCTGTCACCGCAGAAACCAAGGGCTCAGGTCCCGCTCCGGAAACCTCGGGCCTGCCCTATCCGCCCTGGCCCTGAGCGCCACAGGGAGAGGAGTTGCAGACTCATCTTGGGATCCCTCCTATACAGGTCTTGCTTTTCTTTCAACCACCTCTTTTGGCGCGGTTGGGGACCAGCGGTGCCATGACAGACCCAGTTCTGGCCGAGTCTCCCCAGAGGCAAAAGAAACCTCTCGCGGCCGCTTGTTGGGAGAGCTGTCCATCAGGACCAGGCCCTGCCCCGGGGCCGCTGCATCTCAAGCAGCTTGAGCTCCCCGTAGGGGCCACCAAATTTGTTACCGCAATAACGCGGATTGGAGCCGCCTGCTGCAACAGCCAATTCTGAGACAGTGGTGAGGTGAGCAACAAGATGTTTATTATATATCGATATATAGGAGACAGGGGGGAAGAGATTCCTCCAAAAAACCCGTTTCCCCCACTGGAGATCGGCTGAAGTCTTTTATAGCGACAGGATGATGGATCTTTTGTGGTAGTTTCTCCTTGAGGTGATGATGTCTTAGACGAGTTAACCTTCTACTGGTATTCTTAGAGGTTATCTGGTGACATCTTTGGGGCTTATCTGGTGACATCCTGCTTTTTCTTGTCACAGGATGTGTGCTTTGTTTGGTTTTTCATTCTTAGATCATTATCACTCGTTTTCCACCCTCCAGGGAGGAACATCGGTTAATCTTAAACCTTTTTGTAGAGACTAGAAGGGGAGGGAAAAATCAAGAGACAATGTGGCGGTTAGCAATGGGGAGTAAATAATAGTGAGCCGGGCCTGTGCAGCCTCTTCCACTTCCACCTAAAGCCATTCAAACACAACACAAAAGACTTTCCACTCTTATCTTTCTCTATTAGCATTTAGTGAATAGAAATTTGTTGGACCAATGAAGACCCTCCTGACTCTCGCTACTGAAACCTCTACCAACGATTGTTAAGAAAGACAATTCAAAATGTAGGATCACAGTTTCTAGGCAATCTGCGAGAAGACTAAGCTTTCAATGGTTTTGCCCGTTTGTAATGTTAATATATACTGATGGCTCTGTAACTGTTCTTTGGACTCAGGCAGACATGGCTGTGGCAGCATGCTTGTCCGTTTTCCTATTCTTGCCTATTCTGTCATGTTCTTTGGACTCAGGCAGACATGGCTGTGGCAGCATGCTTGTCCGTTTTCCTACTTTTTTCTGTTCTGTGATGTTTCCTTGGACTCGGGCAGACATGGCTCTAGCAGCGTGGTTGTCCGTTTCCCACTTTTGGCCTTTTTGAATATATGCCGAATAAAACTTTCTTTTTACTTTACTAAAAAAAAAAAAAAAAAAAAAAAAATATATATATATATATATAAAAGCCCTAAAAGCATTAACTTATTTGTGATATTCTACAGTTAAAACACATTTATCACAATAAAAAACTTTCATTAAAACACTAGATGTCAGTGGGAGAACAAATAAGTTACTGCAGTGACCTCTGAAAATGTGCTAGCTCAGAACTCTTCTGTGAGGCATCACTGCTTACTCTGGTGTCTCACTCTGGAGAAGAAGTTCAGGAGGGCACCGAACTCCAGACCTACCCCAGCAGGTGGTAAAGGTAGACGTAGGCTTAGTTGAAAGTAAAGGCTCTGACAGCCCATCAGTGCAAAGGAGCCTCGGTGAACTGCACGGGAAATGGGCATAGATGAAGCAATGGTTGGACTGCCAAGTAGGATACCAGGGTGCAGTGAGGTTTCCCAACATGAGTGTGGGAAGCAGGGTATGAATTAGGTAGGCAAGACTCGGAACTCCAAACAGGCAGAGAGCTAGCTTTAGGATGCTGACCATGGTTCATTATTGTGGGTTGAGCTCAAGGATGGATGACTCAATTAACAAGGCACGCACGGGCTTGCTTGTGCTTACTTACTAATCTGTAGTGCACAATTTTACCTGTTCTTTTTTTTTTTATATTTGACGTGGTGAAATGCATATGAAATTGTGCACTACAGATTAGTAAGTAAACACAACTAAGCCCTGCATATCTTGCTTACTGTAAGCCCGTGCATTCTTTGCTAGCTGGCTAATCCACTCATAGTGAGTTTCTGCAGTAGGGTTGTGGCTCTGGAGCAGGACCTAGCAAAAGCAAAGAAAAGCCTCATTCCTAGGAGAACCTGGAATATTAAGCTTAAAAACTCAGAAACTAGGACTCATGTGTGCAAAGAGTAATGGAACTCAGGCTCAGGAAGTGGTGCCTGTTATCATAGCAGAGTACCTGCTGGGTCATGTGAAAGTATACTAAATTAACTTCAGGGTGTTTTATGTAATTTCATTGAAAGTTTTTCTCATAATATGACTGTGTGAGAAATCAGTTTCAAAATGAAAATAAAGATTTTTTTTTTTTATTTTCATATGTTTATAAATCTCTCAATAGGCTATCTGCTTAAATGGTGAACAATGGGGAAAAAATGCAAGCAATTCCTGGATTATAGTTCCTTGATAATATGGTAAAATGTTATATTTGGATAAAATATTCCATATTCTCAAACTGCGTGTACAACTTTTAGTGTTGGAAGGGTAAAGGGTTAGGAGGAAGTTGAGGAGATAAACAAATGGATTATTTGTCATTACAATCTCCTCTTACCAAAAGTCTTGTGATTAATTCCTCAGGAGTTTTGAGTGGTCTGCTTTCTTTATGTCAAATTTGTATCAAAGCTTGGTTTTTAATCTTAACAACAGCAAAGCATTTCATTGGTACGTATTATGGATAGTCACTGTGTTTAGAACTTTATATTTATTATCTCATTTAATCCTTATTAAAAAACAAAACAAAACAAACTTGGGTGCTATTATATTCCTGTTTTAAAGATAAAGAAAATGAACCTAAAAAGTTAAATAACTGGCAAGGCATTAAGCTGGGATTTTAACTTCTACTGACTGATTTCAGAGCTCACAGCTTTTTCAAGGTTTCTTTTTTCCAGAGACGAAGTGATAACAAGCAGCGAGATAATTAACAAGAGGGTGAATGAAAATCATCTTTATCCTTATGGCATATGTTTAAATCTGGGCCATCAAGCAAAAATTTCAAGACACTCCCTTTATTTTCTCAATTCTCTCATGCAAGTAATGTTCTTGCTGCATCCTTGAGGATTCCTTCCGTGAATCCCCTAAACACTACAAGCATGGCTAGGCTGGGCCTGTTAATAAGTCATAACACGAAATCAGCCATGACGGGCCTTTCTGTGTCCTGTCATCAGGTTCCCAAGTGTCAGAGAGGTGGCTCAACCTGCATTTCCAGTTCATGTTGCCACCAAGTAGACAGAGAAAAAAAAAAAGAAAACCCACTGGGAATACGGTGTACCAAACACTTACAGACAAAACAATCTTAATTTCTTTAAATAACATAATTATCTCATTAGGCCAGGTGTTTACAATGGAAAGTTGAATTCAGTGGTGGTGAATAGAACTGTTTTATTGGAAAGTTGTAGCTGTTGAATTCCAAATGACCCAACCATGGAACTGGTGAATTCATCATGATCATTAAGGTTAAGCATTATGAAATGTAACCGTCAGTTAGAAATGCATATTCCACCGTGGTATTCAGGTAAGTTCAGAAGATTTTGATTTTTTTCTTTTTTGCAATGGAAATAGCTTTGTAGTTTTTGTGAGGTTTTTTCCCCTGATTATTTCTCACTGAAATTAAAAATCCTCAGGGGCAGGAAAGGATAGATTGGTAGGACACTCACAAAACCAGGTCTGTGTGCAGCCTGATGCAAACCCTGACTACCCTGAGCTCTTCTCATTGCCATAAGGTAATCAGGGTGAGGGAAGACACTCTCTTTTCTCCTCTAACACAAGGTGGAAAAACAGAAAATTGAAATTCTTTCTGTTTGGAACCAGCAGAAAATATCTTGGCAGTAATAGTACCCAATCAAAACCAAATGCATTGCCATCAAGTCAATTCCACCTCATAGCAACTCTGCAAGGACAGAGTAGAACTGCCCCATAGGGTTTCTAAAGACTGTAAATCCTTACAGAAGCAGTCTGCCACATCTTTCTCCCTTGGAGGAGCTGGTGGGTTCAAACCACTGATCTTTCGATTAGCAGCTGAATGCTTTAACCACTATGCCACCAGAACTCCGTAATAATAATACAAATAGCAAATATTAATTGGTTAAATACATTTTATACTATTGTCCCCCTCATATCTGTCAGTTTGTTGTACTGTGGTAGCTTGTGTGTCGCTGTGATGCTGGAAGCTATGCCATTGGTATTCAAATACCAGCAGGGTCACCCATGGTGGACAGGGTTCAGCTGAGCTTCCAGACTAAGACAGACTAGGAAGAAAAACCTGGCAGTCTGCTTCTAAAAAAATCAGCCAGTGAAAACATGAATAGCAGCAGAACATTGTCTGATATAGTGCCGGAAGATGAGTCCCTCAGGTTGGAAGTCATACAAGATATGACTGGGGAAGAGCTACCTCCTCAAAATAGAGTCAACCTTAATGACGTGAATGGAATCAAGCTTTTGGGACCTTCATTTGCTGATGTGGCACAACTCAAAATAAGAAACAGCTGCAAACATCCATTAATAATAGGAACGTGGAATGTACAAAGTATGAATCTAGGAAAATTGGAAGTTGTCAAAAATTAAATGAAATGCAGAAACATTGATATCTTAGGCAGTAGTGAGCTGAAATGGACTGGTGTTGGCCATTTTGAATCGGACAATCATATGGTCTACTAGGCCGGGACTGACAAATTGAAGAAGAATGGCGCTGCATTCATCATCCAAAAGAACATTTCAAGATCTGTCCTGAAGTACAGTGCTGTCAGTGATAGGATAATATCCATAAACTTAAAAGGAAGACCAGTTAATATGACTATTATTCGAATTTATGCACCAACTGCTAATTCCAAAGATGAGGAAACTGAAGATTTTTACCAATGTTTGCAGTCTGAAATTGATCGAATATGCAATCAAGATGCATTGATAATTACTGGTGATTGGAATAGGAAAGTTGTAAACAAAGAAGAAAGGACAGTAGTTGGAAAATATGGTCTTGGTGATAGAAACGACGCTGGAGATCACATGATAGAATTTTGCAGGACCAACAACTTAATTGCAAATACCTTTTTTCACCAATGTGAACGGTGACTATATACGTGGACCTTGCCAGATGGAATACGCAGGAATCAAGTCGACTACATCTGTGGAAATAGATGACGGAAAAGCTCAATATCATCAGTCAGAACAAGGCCAGGGGCTGGCTATGGAACAGACCATCAATTGCTCATACGTAAGTTCAAGTTGAAGCTTAAGAAAATTAGAACAAGTCCACGAGAACCAAAATATGACCTTGAGTATATTCCACTTGAATTTAGAGACCATCTCAAGAATAGATTTGACTCATTAAACACTAATGATCAAAGACCAGACGAGTTGTGGAATGACATCAAGGACATTATACATGAAGAAAACAAGAGGTCATTAAAAAAAAAAGGGAAGAAAGAAAAGACCAAAATGGATGTCAGAAGAGACTCAGAAACTTGCTCTTGAACGTAGAGTTGCTAAAGTGAAAGAAAGAAATGAAGTAAAAGTGCAGAACCGAAGATTTCAAAGGGCGGCTCAAGAAGACAAAGTAAATTATTATAATGAAATGTGCAAAGATCGAGAATTTAGAAAACCAAAAGGGAAGAACACGCTTGGCATTTCTCCAGCTGAAATAACTGAAGAAAAAATTCAAGCCTCGAGTTACAATATTGAAGGATTCTATGGGGAAAATATTAAACGAAGCAGAAAGCACCAAAAGCAGATGAAAAGAAGACATAGAGTCACTGTACCAAAAAGAATTGATTGATGTTCAACCATTTCAAGAGGTAGCATGGGATCAAGAACTGATGGTAGTAAAGAAAGGAGATGACGTCTAGACTGACATACTCCTTCTATAACTCTTCTCTGTATAGTCTCCTGAAGGATGACAGTAAGATAATCACTTTCTGGCCCAGAGATCAAAGGTTATGCCTGCTGTGCAGACACATGGTGAAGAGTCTATGATAACTGGGATTTTTAACTTTGAGATTGTACCCAGGAGGAGACAGAAGGCAGACGCTGTGCTCAGTGGGGACACTTCCAATGGGCAGAGTCCCTGGGTAGTGCAAATGATTAATACTCTTGGCTGCTAATTGAAAGGTTGGGGATTCAAGTCAACCCAGAGGTGCCTCAGAAGAAAAGCCTGGCAATCCACTCCCTAAAAATTAGCCATTGAAAACTCTGGAGCAAAGTTCTACTCTGACACACTTGTGGCCTCCATGAGTCAGAATTGACTCAATGGTAACTGACTGGTTCAGAGGTTGCATTTCTGTTATGTGATGGTATGTAGCATTTTATCAAAATGTGGACTACATATTGGCCAGCGCTGGAGGATCAATAAACTCTTTTTAGTTCCAAAAATGCCTAAGATGCTCAGCGATAAGCCAGACATTGTCAAAAGCAAAATGTAAATAAATACCACTTGTAAATAAAACAGAATTGATTGTGAATGTCATTTGGACAGTTCTTACTGTTTGGTGTTTTCTCAGTTCCTTATTCTTATCATCCTGTTCCAGCTATGCTCCAGGAATCTCCTGATGCTGCTTTCCTTTTCCACACTCCACCGCTTCTGGAAGTGGGTTCCTGCTCCCCACCTGATTACAAGTCTGACACCAGTCACCAGCCTGGGTGGTGTGTGTGGTTGTATGGGATATCATGCTCTGGGGGCTGTGAGTGGGAGACAGCGTAAGTGTCATATGCATGCAGCAAAGTTGCTGCCCACTGGGGCTCTGCAAAGCTCCACCCAGACTAAAAAAAAATTAATTTGAGGAAGCTGGTATTTTTCCTTACTTATTCAAAGACAACATATGGGTTAGTAGTGGCCCTGCTTAAACTCATTATAGTCAATTCCTGAGCATCAATTAAACTTTATACTTATATAGTAATTTATAAAAAAGGAGCCCTGGTGGCACAGTGGTTAAATCACTCTGCTGCGATCCGAAAAGTCAGTTTTAAAAAAAAGTTTATAAAAGCTTTTCAAATGGAAATTTTTCCAAGTTGAATCACAGATGGAGAAACAGGATCCAAATAAGTAAATGACCACTCCACAGTCAGTGAGTAGCAACTTTGTTGTTGGTTGCTGTAGAGTGGACTCATGGCAACCTTATGTATAATAGAAGGAAATGTTGCCTGGTCCTGCGCCATCTTCATGATCATTGGTAAATTTGAGTCCATTGCTGTAGCTAGTGTGTCAATCCATCTCACTGAGGGTTTCCCTTGTTTTCTCTGGCCCTCTACTTTACCAAATGTGATGGCCTTTTCTAGCTATTGATCTTTCCTGATGATGTGTTTCCAAAGTAAGCGAGCTAAAGTCTCACTATCTTTACTTCTAAAGAAGCATTCTGGTTGTATTTCTTCTGAGACTGGTTTGTTCATTCTTCTGGCGATCCACTGTATATTCAGTATTCTTTGCCAAGACTACAATTCATTGCCTTTTCTGCTAGATAGGCGTTATGAATTGAATTGTGTCCCCCCAAAATGTGTGTCAATTTGGCAAGACTATGATTCCCAGCATTGTGTGGTTGTCCACCATTTTGTGATCTGATGTGATTATCCTATGTGTTGTAAATCTTAACCTCTGTGATGTTAATGAGGCAGGATTAGAGGCAGTTATGTTAATGAGGCAGGACTCACTCTACAGGATTAGGCTGAGTCTTGAGTCAATCTCTTTTGAGATATAAAAGAGAGAAGCCAGCAGAGAGGAGAGGGACATCCTACCATCAAGAAAGGACAGCCGCGAGCAAGAGTGTTCTTTAGACCTAGGGTGCCAGGGCAGAGAAGCTCCTAGACCCAGGTGAAGATTGATGACAAGGACCTTCCTCCAGAGCTGACAGAGAGAAAGCCTTCCCCTAGAGCTGGCACCTTGAATTTGGACTTCCAGCGTCCTAAACTGTGAGAGAATAAATTTCTCTTTGTTAAAGCCATCCACTTGTGATATCTCTGTTATAGCAGCACTAGATAACTAAGACTATGGGCCTAAGGTGCTGCTGCAGTCAAAAGGGCCATCTTGGCAACCATGATCAGTCCTTGCTCAGAATCATGATTTGTCCGCATCTCTAACATTTTGACTGAGGTGGCAGAAAGTGTTTATTGTTGTGAAAAGGCACTCAGTCCTTATTCTCTTCTTTCAGCAGAGATTTGGCAAATGCCCTTAGACTGAACAACTCACTTAAACTCTTTGCCCCTTAGTCTCTTCAACTGTAAAACAAGCAAGTGGAACTGCAATTTCTTTCATTTCTCATAATCTGTTGATTTAATTTACCAGATGTTTTAGTTCTGGCTTCTCAGTAGCTCCTGAAGCAAAAATATGTGCCCAAGTGATTTTTTTTTTTATTGTTGTGCTTTAAGTGAAAGTTTACAATTCAAGTTAGTCTCTTTTTTTTTTTTTTTTTTTTTAATATTTTATTGTACTTCAGGTGAAGGCTTACAGAACAGATAGTTTCTCATGTAACAGTAACACACATGCTGTTTTATGACATTGGTTAACAACCCCACAACATTTTAACCCTCTAAATTCTCAACTTTTTTTTTTTTTTTGGTGAAAATACACAAAGCCAAAGATATGCCATTTCAAAAATTTTTTTACATACACATTTAAGTGACATTGACTACGCTCTTCTAATTGTGCTGTTATTCTCACTTAAGATGAAGGCTTACAGGACAAAATAGTCTCCCATTTAACAGTTACTACAAATGTTGCCCTATGACAATGGTTAACAATCTCACAACACATCAACAATATCCTTACTCTACTTTGTGTTCCCTATCATCAGCTTCCTACTCCCCTTCTGCCTTCTGGGCCTTGTCACTGGACTCCTGTACCTCGTTACTCTCATGGTTTTACTGGGCTGTCCACTCGCAGGCTGAACAGTGAACCTCGAAGGTAACTTCACCACTGAGCTAAAAGGGTATCTGGGGGCCATACTCTCGGGGTTTCTCCAGTCTCCTTTAGGCCAGTAAATCTGGTCTTTCTTTTTTTTGTGAGTTAGAATTATGCTCTACATCCTTCTCCAGCTCTGTCCAGAACCCTCTGTTGTGATCCTGGTCAGAGCAGTCAGCGGTGGTAGCCGAGCACCATCTAGCTGTACTGGACTCAGTCTGGTGGAGGTCTTGGTAGCTGTGGACAATTAGTCCTTTGGACTAATCTTTTCATTGTATCCTGTTCTCTTCATTCTCCCTTGCTCCCGAAGGGATGAGACCAGTGGAGTATCTTAGATGGCCGCTCACAGGCTTTTAAGACCCCAGACACTACTCACCAAGGTAGAATGTAGAGCATTATCTTTATAAGTAGTGTCATGCCAATTGAGCTAGATGTTCCCCAAGACCATGGTCCCCAGAGCCCTCCGCCCAGCAACTCAGTCCCTCGGGGAGTTTGGATTTTTTTTTTTATTGTTGTGCTTTAAGTGAAAGTTTACAATTCAAGTTAGTCTCTTATACAAAAATTTATACATACATTGTTATGTGACCCTAGTTGCTCTCCCTATACTGTGACAGCACACTCCTCCTTTCCACCCCTGATTTCCCATGTCTAGCCAGCTCCTGACCCTCTCTGCCTTCTCATCTTGCCTCCGGACAGGAGCTGTGCATGTAGTCTCATGTATCTACTTGAGCTAAGAAGCACACTCCTCACAAGTAATACTTTATGTCCCATAGTCCAGTCTAATCTTTGTCTGAAAAGTTGGCTCAGGAATGGTTTCAGCTCTGGGCCAACAGAGAGTCCGGCGGCCGTGTCTTCCAGGGTCCCTGCAGTCTCAGTCAAACCATTAAGTCTGGTCTTCTTACTAGAATTTGAGTTCTGCACCCCACTTTTCTCCTTCTCCATCAGGGACTTTCTGCTGTGTTTCCTGTCAGGGCAGTCACTGATGGTAGCCAAGTGATTTTTTAAGTGCTCTCCCCTTTCTACATTCTTAGTATTGTCAGCATCTGTGCATTTCCTAAGGAGAAACTGGGAAGGGAGTGAGGAAGCAGGATAGGGAAGGGCAAGAAGACAAGCAAGGTGATATTTTAGATGAAGTCCCAGCCTCAGCCTGATCCTATGGGGAGCTCTGGAGCATAAATCATACCTCAGAGTTTGGCCAGTCTTGAGGCAAAGGAGCTGGGCTTTCATACTCAGACACCAGTCATTCAATGACTGTGGCTCCCCCCAGGGCAATTCTCAATTTCTGCGAATACTGGCAAATAGGTTCATTGAAGCGAAGCCAACAGAAGCTGGGAGACGGACCCCAGAACTGATCAAAAAGGATCAGAGAGACTGTGGGTAATGCACTGACAGCATAATTATGCCAGAAACCATCTTTTCTGTAGTTTGTAATCCTTTCACTGCAGATCTGACTCTCTTGATCAACAGACAAAAGGTCCATTAACAACCTTCCATGGTGGTGCAATGGTGAAGTGCTCGGCTGCTAACCAAAAGGTCAGCAGTTTGAACCCACCAGTGGTTCTGCAGGACAGAAGACCTGGTGATCTACTCCCATAAAAATTATACCCTAGGAAATCCTATGGGCAGTTTCTACTCTGGCCTATAGGATCGCTATGAGTCAGAATCGACTTCAGGGCACACAACAATGTTGGAGGAGTGAGGCATTGGTGGTTCAGGGGAGGAATTCTTTCCTTCCATGCAGGAGACCTGGGTTCAGTTCCATAACAGTGCACCTCATGCTCAGCCACCAGTGAAGCATGTTGCTATGATATTGAACAGGTTTCAGCAAAGCCTTCAGACTAAGACAGACTAGGAAGAAAGACCTGGTGATCTACTTCCAAAAATCAGCCAATGTAAACCTTGTGGATCACACGGGTCCAGTTTGCAACCTTCATGGGGATGGCCAAGGACTGGGCAGCATTTTGTTCGGTTGTACTTGGGGTCACCATGAATTAGGGGCTGACTAGATGGCAGCTAACAAACAAATGTTGGAAGACCCTCGGTGATTGAAACTATTAGAATAGCTTAAGGAATTCAAACAACCCCCCACCCAAGATTCTAGGTGAGTTACACTGGCAGGAATACTATATCTCCTTATATAGTGTAAAAAACTTTAGGCAACCCTAAGTATCTGCCATGTCATCAGCAGAGTAAGCAAAACACATACCAGACACAGACAGTCGTTTTCCTTGAGAATCTTACACTACAGCTGGGTGGATGAGATCCACAGGCACGAAACAAGTGTGAGCAACACAGGGAACTCTATAATTAAAGACTATCGGAATTTGAGGCAAGAGAAAGAGACTCCCTTTGGCTACCCTGTTCTGAGACTCCACAGTGTATATGGTGAATAGCGTCAGATCAAGCCCAATGCATGCATGCAGTCACTCAACAAATCAACATTAACTGACTTCTTTCTGCCAGATGATAAGTGTGGAAGGCTGAGGGCTGCGGGCGGGGTGGGTAGATCACAAGATACTGTGATAATTACAATGATAGAAGATACACTTTGGGAAATTATTTAGCTGTTAATATTTTTAATAGAAGGCTCAATTACTGTATTTCATTGAATTGAAGATGCCATCAATAATAAAACAAAAAAAAAAAAACCCATTGCCATCAAGTTGATTCTGACTCATAGGAACCCTATATGACAGTAGAACTGCTCCATAGAGTTTCCAAGGACAGGCTGGTGGATTCCAACTGCCAACCTTTTAGTTGGCAGCCAAGCTCTTAACCACTGTGCCACCAGGGCTCCATCAATGATAAGATATGCTATTAATTTAATTAACATTAAGAAAAAAACCCTGCCAGTTGAACAATGCATTACATATCCCAATAGCAGGGGTATTATAATGTGAAAAAAAATGTTCATTTTGGTAATGGTGAAATGGTGCTGGCAGGAAACGTAACAAGCTATTCTCTCTTCTGGCTTTCTTTAGCATTTAGAGGACAGAGAGAAGAGTGCCTGGTTTGCCCCTTTCTGTAGTTCTTAATGTCAACCTCCGTGCATTTCCTAAAGGGAATGATCGATAACAAGGAGGTGTTTTGTTTCTGTCTCTTCCAGCTAGAACTAGTTCAAAAGCGTAATGGAGCCCAATAATTGTAATTGGAAGTAGCAGTTAATATTTATCAGGGTCTTAGCAGCTCGAATCCACCAGGTGCTCCTTGGAAACCCTATGAGGCAGTTCTACTCTGTCCTGTAAGGTCACTATGTGTCGGAATCGACTCGATCGCAACGGGTTTGGTTTTGATTTGGTTTTTAGTATGGATCCAGCAGCACTAGGCTAATTGCTTTTTGCCTATTGCTTAATTTAAGGAGCCCTGGTGGCGCAGTGGTTAAGAGCTCGGCTGCTAACCAGAAGGTTGGCGGTTCAAATCCACCAGCTGCTCCTTGGAAACCCTATGGGGCAGTTCTACTTTGTCCTATAGGTACTATCAGATGGAATTGACTGGATAGCAACGGGTTTGGTTTCAGTGGCGCTAACGTTACTTAATTTAATCCTTACTGAAGCCTTTGAGTAAAGCTATTAGGATTCCCAATTTACTGATGAGTAAACCGAGATCTAGGAGTTGGAATTGACTCGACAGAAACAGGTTTGGTTTTTGGGAAACTGAGATCGCAAGAGGTTAAGCGATATGCCTGAGGTCACACAGCTGCTGTATCGGAGCTGAGACTGGAATGCAGGTCTGTCTATCTCAAGTTTTGTTTTTAACTACTATGCCATTGAACAATTTGATGAGAACCAATTTCCTGCAAAGGAAGAAAGGATCAAGACATTTCTTTTTCGCTCTGCATTTGTCACTAACATCTTCTCTTAGGGAGCTCTCAGAAAGCAAAGTATTGTTATACAGACTAAAGAGAAGACTGAGTGACCTATCGTAAACTATGACTGTATTTCTGATGTCACTATTGCATAACTAGTCTTTATACAGTCTTTTCGAATTATACTGCTGGATAATGCATTTTAAATTGCATGTTTAAGTAGACTAAGAACTCTATAGTTAGTGGGTTATATTTAAGTGACCACAGAATCGATAAGGTGCACAATTAAAGAGTACGTTTCTTTCAAACCCTTAATTTGTGTTAGGACATTCAATTACCATCTTCTGTGCGTAGGCATGAATTTTGATCCAGTAGCAATGAAGTCAGGCCCAGAAGTCTGCAGATGCAGAATCACTTATTGGCAAAGTATTACTTAACCCACATTGACACAATTGTTTACCATCACAGACAATTTTGGATTATCTGATTTTAGAAGAGATTGGCTAATCCTTGATTAGCCTGAGGCAATGGATAAAATTTTAGGATAGAAATGCCAGTTTTCTGGCTTTAGTTTAATCACTCTATGAACTAGAGCAGCAGATCTCAAACTTTTTGGTATCAGGAACCCTTTATACTCTTAAGAAATATTGAGAGCCCCTTTTGTTTATGTGGGTTGTATCTGTTGCTGCTTGCCACATTACAAATTAAAATGGAGGAGTTTAAAAAATATCAATTCATTAAAAATAATAATAACCCCATTACATGTTAAAAAAAAACATAGCTTATGGAAAATAATTATATTTACAAAACAAAAAATTTTTAGAGAGATGAGCGTTATTGTTTCACATTTTTGCAATTCTCTTTGAAGGTTTAATAGAAGACAGCTGAATTCTCATATGCGCTTCTGTACTCAGTCTTTTGTGATACCGCATGTCATTTGACCTCTGCAGAACTCCAGTGTACACTCAGGAGAGAATAAAGGTAAAAAAGGGAGATAACATTTTATATTACTATGAAAATAGTTTTGATCTCATGGGCTTCTTGAAAAGACCTTTGGGGCCCCCTCTAAGAGCTGCTGACCCAGAGAAACGGGTTATTCATAGGGCAGATCTACAAACAAAGAGCTAAAGCAGTATCATATAGGAAATTTTCTAATGACCCATATTCTTCGCAAGTGGTGCAACACTGCACAACCTTGAGAGACCATACCAGTAGCAGGAATCCCTGCCCACCTAAGAAGTTTAGGCATAGGTACCAATGAAATGCTAAATAGCAACGCTTGCCAACACCCAGAACTACAAGAGCCAGAGAAGACATGTTCTCAAACAAGCAAACAAACAACAGACCTATTTCTAGAAAGAACAGAGGACAGAGGAACAGTAAAGGACAAGGAAAAGAGAAAGCTTGCCAGAGGGAAGGAATGGGCAGTGGTCCTCAGGGTTCTGGATGTGTTTGTGCTCTCTCTACTTAGAAATTCAAAGCTTGGTGGTCTTTGGATAAACCTGGGCTGTGACTCCACCCTCCAGGGTTTGGGCAGATAGGGGATAGGATGTGCTTGACTGACTGCCCACCCATGCTTCAAGGATTTCCGTAGCTAAATAGCAAAAGTGTTCCCAGCAGAATTGGCGTCTTTATCAGGTAATTATGGGAGGGAGGAGGAGGTGTTAAAAGCATCCATATAGTTCTTCCTCTTTTATTTTTCCTCCATGTTTCTTCTCTTACTACCTTCCCTTTTCCCCTAAAATTTTCACTTGCCAGTATGCAGCTACATATTTGAGTTTGATGACTTTTTTGCACACATTCTGCTCTGACTACTTACACCAAAATATCCAGTTTAAAACAACTTTGCCGTAGAACTTTACAGTAAAAAGCATTAATAAGATTGATTCACATTTGTTTCTTTCAAGTTCAATGTCAGCAGGATTTGCATGAATTCCAGGAAGGTAAAAAAAACAGTCAATATGAAACTATGATTTCTGTTTTGGTATTCTTCTGAACAGATGAGGAAACAGATCTCAACAATCAATAGATTCTGTGCTATGAAAAGCTTTTCTTATGAAACAAAGAAGCATTCCTTTAACTGTGAGTTTATATATGCCAATGAAGTTCAGTTTTGAACTTGAACACAAGGAATGCATTAGAATAATGCAAAACCTGCCAAGGTTTAAAAATATACACAATGGAATACTCCATAAGAGAAACTCTTGACTGCTTATTGTTGCTCTTGGAAAATACACTATGTTCCACAGAATAAGCAGAAGGTATCATCGATAGATTCATAGGTCACTGAGTCAGAATTGACTTGACAGCAACAGGTTTGGTTTTTAGAATAAAGTCAAAGAACACCACACATTTTTGAAATACATTCTATAGTATTAATAAGATTAATGATGACAATGTAGAATGTCACTAATTCATAGTGACTGAGCATTTCACTTTTTTCCATATCTCCTTTGCTACAGATGATAATTCTAAGTTTCTGATACGGTCTGTTTTGGCTATTCAGGGTCAGGTTATAACTGATGGCTATTCTGCTGGCTATCACCTTCACCAGCATGTTAAAGAAAACAGTGAAAAAAACAGTTAAAACAATTTAATGTTAGAATCAGTTGTGCCTTAACAAAGACTCGACAAGTTAAGTCCCTGGTGGCAGTAAACCTTCATTCATTTATTAATTCATTCATTATGTGAATATTTATAGGCCAGGCACCGTGATTAAAAAAAAAAAAAGTTGCCAGCAAGTTGACTCCGACTCACGGCGACCCCATGTGTGTCAGAGTAGAACTTTGCTCCATAGGGTTTTAATAGCTGATTTTTTGCAAGTGGATCACCAGGTCTTTCTTTCAAGGTGCCTCTGGGTAGACTCAAACCTCCAATCTTTCAGTTAGCAGCTGAGCATATTAAACCTTTGCACCATCCAGGAACTTCATAAATCAAAACCTAACCCATTGCTGTTGAGTCGATTCTGACTGGGTACACAGTGTGGTAAGCAAAACAAATCTCAATCCTGCCCTCATAGATTTGTTTCTTGCCTTTTCAAATTTCATTATTGATTCTGTAAGGATGTTGCTTTGGTCCTGGTACCAGTTATTAAATATTGTCTCTCAGACACACACACCCTTCTACACCTTTGTTTTGTGATGCTGGGGTGGGGACTACACAGACCATGTTTCTGCTTTGCCAGTTGCTCTCTTCAAGATGCTTCCAATAGGGAACGTCAGAGGGAGACTAAAAGGCTGGAGAAGGGGAAGGGACTTCTCCTTTTCTGTGGGTTTCCTGTTTTTGTCAGTGGCACCCCAGCCTTACTTCTTTACCCAAGCAAGTGTCAGTGTATTCTAGAAGCAGCAGCTGAAATCCAGTTTGCAGTCAGTTTGTCCAACACTTGCAGAAACAGTCTCATCACACCCCCTCAGAGACCTCAGTGCCAGCTGAGCAGTGCCCCCTTCTCAGAGGTCTGTGTCCCTCTCCGTGAGGCCCCTCCCCTGTGCTCAGAGACCCCAGTGCCAGCTGGCTAGCACCCCTCCTCAGAAATCCGATACTCAGTTGCTTCAGGTCCTTCCTTCAAGCTCCTAAGTTTTCATTATTCTAACCTCTTCCCTTTGTTCCCTCAGTTCCAAGAAGTAGAAGCTGCTTCTTGCAGTTGCTGCCACCATAATTAATATCTTAGTGTTTTCTTTTCCCCTTTTCAATTCTTCAGTACCTAGTTAATAATTCTTTAGCACTCTCTGTTAAAATAACTAGTATGTTTTCTGTCTCCTGATTGGACACTGACTGATACAGTCTTAATTTGTTTTCTAATTCTGCAACCTCTTTTTAAAAATTTCATTTTGTTGTTTTATCATTTGCAATAAGTTTTTATTATTTTGTAAACATGCTAGCACAAAGAGCTTCTGCATTTCATCTGCTCTTTGTGTTATGTTTTCCAGACTGGGTTTGGAATGCTATGTTCTTTTCCTTAATAGTGTTTTCTTTGCTGAGTATATTTGCATAGTTCCTATGTATTTTATCCTGTTCATGTTTGTTTTTCATAAATTTTCTTTTCCTCTTGCTCATACATAACATGGGCAACTCTTTTTCTAGACATTGTTTTGTTCTGTTTTAGTATGGGTAAATATCCCTTGGCATCTGTAATGGATTGAATTATGTTCCCCCAAAAATGTGTGTATCAATTTGTTTGGCTGGGCTATGATTCCCAGTATTGTGCGGTTGTCCTCCATTTTGTGATTGTAATTTTATGTTAAAGAGGATTAGGATGGGATTGTACCACCCTTACTAAGGTCACATCGCTGATTCAATGTAAAGGGAGTTTCTCTGCGGTGTGGCCTTCATCACCTTTTATCTCTCAAGAGATAAGAGGAAAGGGAAGCAAACAGAGAGTCGGGGACCTCATAACCACCAAGAAAGCAGTGCCAGGAGCAGAGAGTGTCCTTTGGACCTGGGGCCCCTGCATGGAAAAGCTCCTGGGAAAGCTCCAGGGAAAGATTGATGAGAAGGCCGACAGAGAGAGAAAGCCTTCCCCTGGAGCTGACGCCCTGAATTTGGACTTTTAGACTACTTTACTGTGAAGAAATGAATTTCTCTTTGTTAAAGCCATCCACTTGTGGTATTTCTATTACAGCAGCACTAGATGATTAAGACAGTGTCCTTCTTGCCTATCTGACAGCTGCTTGTCTTTTTCTACAGCTACAGTTTGAGGAGTAATATCAGGAACAGACTTAATGAAGGCTTGTAAAATGAGAAATCAAAGCATTGTATTTTCTTACTGTAGAATCTCAGTAATTGTAACAAAATATCTCTCTGCTGGGCTATGACTGTTCCTAATTTCAGAAGTCTGTCTGCAGATATGAATCATGCTGGACAAAGTGTGGTCATGTTTTTATCAAAAGAGTGGCAACTTGTATTAAGTTTATAACTAAGTAATGTTCATTGAGAAACTTTTCTTTTTCTTTCTTTTTTTCCGTTGCAAAAATAATATAACCCCAAGATTAAAGAAAAAAATATGCTATGTGTCCCTACTCTCCTTTCCACTGCTAATTGTACCAGGGCTGTGGACACTGGACCCTGGTCAGAGATCTATGATATAGTCTTGTGTGAAAGCTCTAGTCAACAAAAACCCTCAGTATTGCACAGGGAATGTCCCAAACAGTCAGATACTATTGTTGGGGGTATTTGAATTTGAGATATAAGAGGAATAGGTTGGTAGTGGTAGGATCAGTAAAAGCAGAATTAAAGAGTATCTGAGTCTCCGTAAAGGCAGAGTACCAGAGCTGGGATTACGAGGTTAATGCTAATGATGACAATACAACCTAATGTAGTTGTACTTAACAGCTTTACAGTCTGAAACTATGTGTTAGTCTCATAAGCCTTTCCCTCAAGAATAATAATAATGTTATCTCTCAATAAGCCACCATTACTTAATATACCTTAACTATGTTTATTACTTCTAAGTTAAGAGTATCAATTACAAAGACATTTAACTTATTTCTGGTTTTTTATGATATTTCATGTGCACATAGCTTTATTCCTTTGTTGAATTATTTAGATAACATAAACTCCCAAAAGTGGTTTTAATAGATTCAAGAAATAAGCATTGTGGTTTTTTTTTTTACTTGTGTTGCTGTTACTTTCTAAAGAGATTGTGACAATTTATCAGCAAGATTTGAATATTGGTTTCTTTACAATCTAGCAAGTATTAATTTTTTGTGCTAATTTTGTAGGTATACAATTGTACCTCAAAGCTTTCTTAGTTTTTATTTCTTTGATTCATATTAAATAATTGTTAAGAAAAATTTGGGAACTTTATGCAGACCTAAAAGTCCACAAGGTTTATGTACCAGCAGATGCAACTACAAAGCTGTAAGTTGCAGATCTTAGATTGAATTTCAGTATATGTGAGCTTGAAAACAAAGACTTGATGAAACATAGACCACAATATGGAATTGACAGACTTCTGCTTGGCCTAGACATTACCTCATTAATGCTTCAACAAAAGGCCACTATTTGTTGCATTAAGTTTTTTTCACCGCGTTAATTTTGATGCAAGGATCGGCTTTCATTCTTTATTCTTTTGGCCATAATGAACAAAATTAATCAGGGTGAAATGATTAATTTTAGATTTTTTTTGGTCCTCAGATGAGTTTTCCACTTGGACCCATCTATAAATACCAAACTATTGCTTTCTTATGCTTCTGTTACAATATAGCTATCACTTTTAATAGGACATTTTCAGATTTCCTTGTGATCCTAAGGTGATCTGCTCTGAAAAAGGAAAACTCTTTCAATTTTGTTTTGATAATTTTGATGGCTAAGAGCTTCCATCATGGAAAGGCAAACAGAAAGCTGTAGTCAATATCTATTCTTGGTTTTATACCGTTTCTCAAGATCTTCTATATACCAAAGTAAAAAAGGTAATATGGAGGGATCCAGTCAAGATGGTGAACTGAGTAGAATCCTTTTCATCCCACTTC
>NW_004443988.1:13070860-13122444 GCF_000243295.1 Trichechus manatus latirostris
GCCAAACTCAAAAGTAGGAAAGGGAAATCTCCAGAAACCTATAGATATTGCAGAGAGAAGGAGTTGAAATTGCTGCCCACAGAAACAACCAAATTTATTTATGCCTTTAGAGTTAGGCAACTCCAGGGGTGGGAGCTGAGGCTGCTAGCCCTGTGCCTGTAGGGAGCTGGGAAAGTACTACATTGTCTAAGAATGGGGATCAGGAAGGCCCAAAGGCCCAGGATTGTCAGAAATGTGAGCCAACTCTCCATAGATAGAAACAGGATCACCTGCAAGTGATGGAGACCGCAGGGTCTATGTGTGAGTGGAGGTTAACCTAAATTTGGACTGCCCAAAGCCAAGAAACAAACATAAAAATGTGTGAAGCCCATAGGGCTTGGGTAGAAGTAGTAATAAAACCACCCCGCAGTGAGGCTTCCATCACTCAGGTACGCATGGGACGCCATGGGAGTTATTACTCTAGCAGAAGATAAGCTCTAAGGCAAAAATATAAAACATATGAAGAGCATATTTATGTTTGAGCTGAACTGAAAAAATGAACAAACAAACGAGAAATTAACTGCTAGATACTTGCTGGTGAAATGGGAAGACATCAATGAAAAAGAAAAACATCTTCTAAACTAACCAAGGAGAGACTGACCAGAGAGGAAAGACGAATAGATTCCTCATCAGCAAAAATAAATGCCTGAAGACAGTAGAATAATAGCTTCATTGTGCTGAGGCTTAATCATGACTATTTAAATGTATAATTTTTATTTTTAATAGTTGTCAAAATAAAAGTCTATACCCTGCTTAATTATCATTGAAGAATAAGAGCAAAAAACTTCTTCAGAATTGCAAAGAATAAGAGAGTTTATTATCCATAGATACTTAATGAAATAACTACCAAAGAATGTACTTCAGCAAGAATAAAAATGAATCCAAGAGGAGAAGTAGACACGGAGAAGCACTGAACTTGGGAAAAATCACAACTGTTTTAAAAAAGTATAATATTCAATTTTGCCTTGGGAAATACATTTGTACTCAATGTCAAATATAATGTTGAAAGACAAATTCTTGGTTCTGTAGATTTCTCTGGTAGACACTAAAGTTTTATCCTTCCTAAGAAGGATAAAAAACATTTAGTTTTCTTAACGTAATGCCCAGACTTGTACCATGAGTATCACAAACCCTTAAATATGAAAATTATACATTTACACAGTAATAATTAGGCCTATAACTTGGAGCTGAGTGAAAAGAAGGGACAGCTTTTCATTTTTAACTGTTTTAAATTTCGGTAAGTGTTAATACCTAAATCAAGACCGAATTCCCAATATTAATCTAGAATGAAAGATCTCAGCCTCTAAACACCCTAAACTTCGTCTGAGGCGAATCCGTCCTCAATACATTTGCCTTTTTGTAACCTTTCAACTTCTATGTTGAATTAAAGGGTTTGAAGAAGTCTACAATACTTATTACTGCAAACCTGTATTTCTGTGGTTGTAATGGGCACATTAGCAGTTCTGAGGCTCACCTCAACTTTCAAATACCTTATCATTTGATAACTCATTTTAACATGTTATTTTCTACTTGCTTCTGACATTAGCATTTTTCTTTCTATGAGATCAGGTGAAAACTGTTGTTCAAATGATTTTAGCATTTCTTGCTAAAAGCCCAGACCATTTACTCAAATAATCCAGAAAATTTAGTTGACTTAAGAAACTTAGTGTCCTATTTGTGTGATGCTACAGTTTTTAACCATGACACCTCCCTGGATGTTTATGAGGAAGTGTGAATGTAAGACATAGTACCTATCCATGTGGAATATACAGTGTGTTGAGGATATAAGATCCCTGGGTGGTGCAAATGATTAATGCGCTCAGCTGTTAGTGGAAAGGTTGGAGGTTTGAGTCCACCCAGAGGCACCTCGAAAGGAAGGCCTGGAGATCTACTTTTGGAAAATCAGTCATTGAAAACCCTATGGAGCACAGTTCTACTCTGACACATGGTGTCACCATGAGTTGAAATCAAGTCAATGGAAACTGGTTTACTGGTTGGGGAGATGAGACTTGGATGGGACTAGTTTAATGGATGTCTCTACTGACAGATTTGAGCAATTTGGATTTGATCTGATAGGGAATGGAGGCCTGTTGGTTTTCCAGAGAAGGCAAGTGATGTGTCATAAATGATGTTTCAGAATGACATAGGCATAAATCTAAACATTATCCTATGAACTTTCCAATCCTTTATTATCCACTTCAAGATTATTTACCTATTCTGAGAATTAGAAGCAGATATTTAGACTAAAAACTGGTGTCCACCTGCCACTCAGCATGCTTGTGACCTATGTTTCCCACCATCTGCTAATGTGTTCTTTGGAACATAAATTTTAACATTTGCTATACGAAACATAATTAAAAAGGACAACATTGCTGTCAAAAATCATAAAATTCAATATAAATGACTTTCACTTTTGTCATCCTTTTTGGCTAAAATCTACATTTTTTGACATTATAAACCACTCTCTTTTATGGGTTCTATGATATAATATCCTCTTGTTTTTTCTTTTTTAATTATAAAAATAATATAAGGAAAATACCTCTGTGATCCAGGAGTAGGGGAGCACTTCTTAAATAAAACGTGGACAGCACAATCCACAAGGCAAAAACTCGAGACTATGCATGGCTGCATGTATTATCCACTGCCCAACTTCACATAGACCTCAATGTGAATGTCACTGCCAGGAGTTATGTACAATGTAAGTGGCCTGGTAAAAAATGGATGGACTTGGGGAAGGACACCATAAACAAACTGAAGATGCAGGACAGACTGACAGAAGGTATTTTCAACGTCTAAATCCAACTAAAAATTAATATGTAGAACACCACATCCAATAGAAATATAATGTAAGCCACAAATGTCATATGATTTTAAATTTTCTAGTAGCCACATTAACAAAAGTAAAAATAAATTTTAAAAAATGTAATTTTAATAATGTATTTTACTTAACACAGTATATCCAAAATACTATCACTTCAACATGTAATCAATATAAAATTCTAAAATGAGAATTTTACATACTTTGTTTTTGTACTGAGGCTTTGAAATCTCATGTGTATTTTACACTTTATCAGCACATTCAATTCAGAGTAGCCATATTTCAAGTGATCAATAGCTGTGGCTTAATAGTTAATAGCTAATGGCCATTGGATTGGATTGCATAACTCTAGAACACAAATGGTACCCCTGCAAAACAACGAGGAAAGGAAATTTAATAGAAAAAAATCAGGCAGTTTATTGAAGTAGAAACCTGAAATATTAACAGATAGTCTAACTCACTACAAAAAAAAAAAAAAAGGACTTTTAACAACAAAGTATAATCCATCAAACTGGCAAAAATTAGACCTTACCAAGTGTTGGTGAAAAATAGTAACCTATAAGACCTGTTGGTGGAAATGTGAACTTTTTCCAGCCATTTCTAAAGAACAATTTGGCTTTCTCATACTTACAGCGATATGATAGTGGTGAGTGAAAACAATAAGAAACACAATGATGTCTACAGCATAATGCCATTAATTTAAATTAAAACACACAAACTCCAAAAATTCACATATTTTACAGGAGTGTATCCATATCTAAGGACATATAATCAGAGCAGGTATCTGGTGTACAGGCAGAAAATAGGATCAGGCATAAAAATGGAAAAATGTAATACTGCTTATGGTAAAAAGTTCACAGTACAGAAGTTCTTATTCTAAATTCCCAAAACCTCCTCTACTGACTCCTTTTATTGAGTTCTCTTTTTTTTCTCAAAGTTCTTAGGGGAATTTTCACAGCTTTACATATTTGCCAAGAGAACCTGGTTTGACTTCAGTTGTCATCTCTATGCCAAATCCTCCTAAATCTATGTCTCCAACCATGTCCTCTCATCTATTGCCTTGTCTTCTTACTTCCTACTGCACATTTTCACCATCAGCTAAACTCAACACCATAAGCTTTATCTTCACACCCAGGCTAGATGTTGCTTACTTTATAGGCTTTCTCACTTTTACCGCCATTATTCCTTCCAACTCTAAGAAGTGAACATTTATAGTCATCTTTGATTCTTTCCTCTCCTTTCCCTTAGTATCTAGGCAGTTGTCAAGACTTATTGCTTTTATTTTGAACATCATTGACAGCCTAATCCCCTTGTTGTTGTTGGGTGCAGCTGAGTGTATGCAGACTCATAGTGACCCCATGTGACACAGTAGAACTTCCCAATAGGCTTTGCTTGGCTGTAATCTTTACCAAAGCCGATTGCCAGGTCTTTCTCCTGCAGATCCACTGGGGGGGTTCGAGCCACCAACCTTTTGGTTAACAGCCAAGTGCTTACCTGTTGTGATACCAGGGCTCCTTCCTAATCCCATTATCACTCTTTAAACCCAGAGGACTCACCATTAGCTTTTAGATTTTGCTTCCTTTCCTTCCATTTGCAAATTGCCAAAAGGTTAGTCTCGCTATAGTACTATTTCATCACATTACTTTCTTGGTCAAAACCTCCAGTGGTGCCGGTAGTGAGCATTCGTTGTCTTTTGGCTGCTCAGCATTTATTTCTTCTTCACGCTTTGATTTCCTTTTGGGGAATTAGCTCTTCCTTTTGGATATAGTCTGCAAAAACTGCTAATCCAGTACTCATCTTTTTCAGTTAAGGGAAGAGCATGTGACACAAGCTAGGGCTTTGGAACACTCTTTGCCTCTAATTAGAATCCTTAGCAGCATGATAAAAATACCCATGGTTAGGTATTCAAAGCCTGGTTGCTGCTTTTTAGCTCTAGGAGGCTGCTTTGCTTTCTAATGTTTTCAAGCTTTGTTCTTCATCCTTCCCATTGGTTCTGGAGGCTCCTGATATCTGTTTAGTAAATTTCTTCTCTAAGTTTGCTAGTGTTGGTTTCTGTTGTTTGTAAGCAGATCCTGACTGACTACTTCCCTGTTATTCAAAGTATAAACTTATTTCATGGTTCCAGATACTCCATACGCTGTCTCCAGACTTATTTCCCCTACTTATCAAAGCCACAGCCAGGTCAGTCACTTCCTGACTCTGGAAAATGAGAAGTGAGTCTTGTTCTGTGTTTTCTGCTGTCCTGGAATGACGTACTCTCTTACATGCATCTACAGACGTTTACTGGCTCTGCAAGGTCCAGCTCAGGATTATTTTCTCTATGAAAACAAATATGCCCTATATTAACTTCCACTATCTTTGAAATCAGTTAGTACTTCGTGTCTATTATTCATTTTCCAGTTGGAATGAAAAAATTTTTGCATTTGCAGGAACATTTGATGGTCCAATCTCCTATCTAAAGGGGGAGGGGGAGATCCTTGACTGAGGAAATTACTGCCTATTCCATTGTTGAACAACGGTAGTTAAAAAGATCTTTCTTACATGGAACCGACATTTCTTGTCCTATAAACCATTAGTCCCATTGCTAATTTCAGCTTGACATTTCCATAAATTAACAAAATCTCGAAGATAGAATCTGTACTTTAGCTAGTGGCTGGTCCTTCCACTTTTGTGTCATCTGAGACTTGGTAAAGGTGACTTCAATGTCTTGATCTTGGTTGTTGATAAAAATCTGAAAGGCCATAGACAGGCACTCTAATAGACACATATATCCAGATACAGCTATTGGATATGATTACTTAACCAGATATGAATCACTTACATAATCATTTGCATTTCATATATTTTCCAAAATGACATTGTGGGAGAATTTGTGAAAAGCTTTGTTGAAATCAAGATACACTAAATCTGTGATATTCTCCTGAGCTACGTCAGCTGCTGGTCACCATGTGCCTTTTGAAATGTTCACAAGCCGACTGTTTAATAATCCATTCTGGACTTATCCTAGTGAATCAGTCTCATGCTTTATAGTTTACAGTTTCCAGAAGCTACACTTTTTTCCTCTTTTGAAAATCAGAACCCTGACCAATTTCACCCTCCTGCCACCTCTTATCTTCTCTGTGAATTCTCAAAAGTTGTTGATAACAGACTATGAGAACTGTGCATATTTGGATTGCTCCTCACCCGGAAGCATATGCTCTCTGGGCCAAGGCATTGGAATAACTCTAAGATAATTATACTTTCTCAGACTGTCTCTTCACAAACCTTGGGCTGTAGTGCCCTTACCAGCCTTTTTCTCCTCAATTTTCATTTTAGTGTATATTTTTATATTATGGAAATTATATATGCTCATCATAAAACTATACAAACATTATGGAAAAATACAATGTAAAAATAACATTCTCCCTCCTTATCAATTCTAATGTAGCCTTCTAGGCATTTTGAATGCATTAGCAGACATATTCTTATATAATTTTTAAATGAGATCATACTCTGCATACTGTGCTGCAGTTTAGTTTTTCACCTAACAATATACCATTAATATGGTTCTGTATATGCCATAGAACTATCTTATTTTTTCAGTGAATATATGGTATTCCTTTGTAAACATCACAAAAATGCACCCTTGCGCCTATGTCTCTCCTTCTTCACCTCTCTTCCTACAAGAGCGCAAGTCTTGACGGTGAGCAGCCATCTAAGATACTCCACTGGTTTCATCTCTTCGGGAGCAAGGGACAATGAAGAAAACAAGATACAAGGGAAACATTAGTCCAAAGGACTAATGGACCACAACTACCACGGCCTCCACCAGACTGAGTCCAGTACAACTAGATGGTGCCTGGCTACCACCACTGACCGCTCTGACAGGGATCACAACAGAGGGTCCTGGACAGAGCTGGAAAAAAATGTAGAACAAAATTCTAACTTACAGAAAAAGACCAGACTTACTGGCCTAACACAGACTGGAGAAACCCCGAGAGTATGGCCCCCAGACACCCTTTTAGCTCAGTAATGAAGTCACTCCCAAGGTTCACCCTTCAGCCAAAGATTAGACAGGCCCATAAAATAAAATGAGACTAATGGAACACAACAGCCCAGGGACAAGGACTAGAAGGCAGGAGGGGACAGGAAAGCTGGTAATAGGGAACCCAAGGTCGAGAAGGGAGAGCATTGACATGTTGTATAGGTGTTAACCAATGTCATAAAACAATATGTGTACTAACTGTTTAATGAGAAACTATTCGTTATGTAAACCTTTATCTAAAGTACAATAAAAAAAAAAAAAAAGAGCACAAACCTCGAGACTAAAAGAGCAAACTGCAGTTGCATAGGGGCTATATAGGGAAAATGAGAGGAAGGGCTCTTCTCTGTCCCAAAGGCTCTTAAAAAAAAAAACAAAAAACAAACAAGCAAAAAACGCTGCTGTTGAATCAATTCCGACTCATAGTGACCCTATAGGGCAGAGCAGAGCTGCCCCATAGTGTTTCCAAGGCTTTAATCTTTATAAAAGCAGATTGCCACATCTTTCTCCCGCAGAGCAGCTGGCGGGTTTGAACCACTGACCTTTCACTTAGCAGTCAAGCACTTAACCACTGTGCTACCAGGGCTCCAAGGGCTCTTATGTGCGTGTTACTTTTATTACTTGCCTTCGTATTGGCTCCCAACTCCTAGCAACCCTTTGCACAACATTGCAGATTGGACTGTTGTGATTCACAGGGTTTTCATTGGCTGATTTTCTGAAGTAGATTGCCAGGCCTCTCTTCTTAGTTGGTCTTAGTCTAGAAGCTCCACCGAATCCTGTTCAGCATCATAGCAAAGCACAAGCCTCCACTGGCAGAGGGATTGTGCCTGTGCATGAGATGCGCTGGCTAGGAATCAAACTGGGTCTCCCACACGGAAGGCAAGAATTCTACCACTGAACCACCACTGCCCTCTCACCCCCAAGTATGTAGTCATATTTTCATGGGTCATGACTGTTTTCACATTTCATATGATCTTCACACAAACATGCGAACTAGATAGTCCAGACAGTAAAATATCTATTTTATAAAGTCTCAGAGAGGTTAAGTGACCTGCCTCAAGCCACATAGCTAGTTAGGGGCAAAGTGAGGTTAGAACCCATGTCTTCTGTCTCCAAGTCCTCTGCCCATTACAATGTAGACAGCTGCTCCCAGTGCCTGCGTATGGGAAGAGAATAGGGCTAACTGGGGAAAAAACCAAACCAAAACAAAACTGTGTAGTGATTCACAGGGAACTTGGGACGATGGTTGTCAGGAATGTGCTGTGTCAGCCAGCTGGTAGAATGCAGAGCAGTGTTGGTTTGGGTAGTTTCTTTGTATGGTGAGAAACAAAGAGAAGGAAAGTCTTTGCATGAACTTCTTAGGTAGATCAGTGATTTTTGCTTCCCAGTAGAGACAATCATAATATTCACATGCACTTATATACTTAAGTGTAAAGCTGGTGGCTTCAAAGGATTCATTCTGGTTCAAACTCCTGCTGATAATTTGCATTTCTAACAAATTCCCTGCTGAGAATTCGCATTTCCACCCCAGATATACTGAATCAGAATCTACATTTTAACAAGATCTCCAGGTGATTCTTACATATAACTTCCTGGGAACTTGTTAGAATGCAAATTCTCAGCAGGGAACTGTGTTAGAAGTACAAATTCCCAGCAGGGGTTCAAACCAGAATGAACCGGTTCAAAGCCCTGGTTTTTGCCCTGTTGCACATTAGAATCACTTAAAGAGCTTTAAAAAATACCCACCTGGGTTCTTAAACACCAGTATTCTGACTCAGTTATCTGGGGTGGGAAACTTCCCAGGTGCTCCTGTCATGGTTTGAATTATGTCCCCCCAAAAATGTGTGTATCGATTTGGCTGGGCCATGATTCCCAGAATTGTGTGGTTGGCCTCCATTTTGTGTAATTTTATGTTAAAGAGGATTAGGGTGGGATTGTAACACCACCCTCACCCAGGTTACATCTCTGATCCAATGTAAAGGGAGTTTCCCTAGGGTTTGGCCTGCACCACCTTCTACCTTACAAGAGATAAAAGGAAAGGGAAGCAAGCAGAGAATAGGGGGCCATCATACTACCAAGAAAGAAGCACTGGGAACAGAGCGCATCCTTTGGAGCCGAGGTCCCCGTGCAGAAGACTGATGATGACGAGGACCTTCCTCCAGAGCCGACACAGAGAGAAAGCCTTCCCCTGGAGCTGACGCCCTGAATTTGGACTTCTAGCCTACTAGACTGTGAGAAAACATATTTCTGTTTGTGAAAGCCATCCACTTGTGGTATTTCTGTTAGAGCAGCACTAGATGACTAAGACAGCTCCTAATAAGCAATTAGGGGTAAGAACTGTGGAGTGGGAGGGTAAACCGAAATGTGAGCGAAGTTAAGTGTTGTTCCCCTGAAGAAATAATTTCTCTCTTTACCTGCAAGTTTGACCTATCAGAAAGATTTCTAACTTCTTGAATTTTAAGACATACTTCCAATCAGCATAAAAAAAAACTAAACATTGCTGTCAAGTCAATTCTGACTCACAGCAACCCTGCAGGACAAGGTAGCACTGCCTCATAGGGCTTCCAAGGCTGTAATCTTCTTTGAAGCAAACTGCCACATCCTTCTCCTGCCAAGTGGCTGGTGGGTTCAAACTGCCGACCTTTTGCTTATCTGCAGAGTGCTTAACCACGGCAGCACCAGGGATCCTTAGGGCCACATATATAGAGGATATTTGTTGGGAAGAGACAGAAAACAAAAATTTTGAGAACGGGGGAAGAAAACAAAAGAAAGTATCCTGGAGTAGAAAATCAAGGTTTTCTTCTTAAGGGGAATTCCATAAAGAAGTACGACTTGATGTTTTGTTTTCTTCACTTATAGAACATAAGACATAAATGGGGCTAGTGCATTTTCTGTTGTACATGTGTTAGTTGTATCATGTTAGGTGCAAGTATGACTTTATAATTGCCTTTATTTAGAGACTGTATGGCTTAAGGAGATGTGCACAGGTGCCAAGTTGATAAGGGATGAATTGTGATGGTTAATGTTATATGTCAACTTGGCTAGGCCATGATTTTAGTATTATGTAATTATCCTCCATTTTGTGATCTGATGTAATTATCCTCTACTTTGTGATATAACATAATCACCTCAGTGATGTGATCTGATGTGATCAGCCAATCAGTTGTAAGGGGAGTTTCCCTGGAGGTGTGACATACACCCAATATATATGTGGATGTTCTGGAAAAGCTTGCTTGCTTGCTCTGAATCCTGTTTCTGGCTTGTCATCATTTTCGGACTTGAGCCAGCAACCTGTTGCCTGATCTGTTGACTTTGGGATTCACCAGCTTCTGCAGCCCTGTGAGCCAGCAGGCTGCTGTCTGACCTGCTGATTATGGGTTCGTCAGGCCCTGCAGCCACGTGAGTCAGAAGAAGACCCCAGATGATGCCTGACCCACGGACTTTGGGAGTTGCCAACCTCCACAACAGCGTGAGCCATTTCCCTCAGATAAATATTTCTCTCTAAATATATATATATATATACATACATATATGTGTAGGTATATGTATGTATATACGCTTCACTTGTTTAGCCTCTCTATAGAACCCAGCCTAAGACATTTGGTACTGAGAGTGGTTCTAGAGAAACAAAATTGTAAGTATGAGTTTTCTAAATGGGTTCTCAAGTCTGGTTAGTCTTAAAGATGTTGATGGCTCTGTTTCCAGTGGTAAAGAGGGCACTGCTAATCCATGGTATGAGGTGGCAATACAAATATGTAAAATATCACCACCAATACATCAAGTATTGGTGAGAGGTGAGGCTCTGGGTGATTACAAGTTCGATACTTTTCTACAGTTTTGTCAGAATGAGAAGTATAAGGAAGCTGGTGGATTGGTCCTACTTTCACTAGACAAAGTGATGAAAGAAAGATGACCTCAGGGCTTCAGAGTTGAAGCTTGAGTGCCACATAAACAACCCCAAAGTTGCCACTTTTGATTTGGAAGAAAGCCTTATTTCTTGTAGTAACAAAGCTGATATTGCCAAAAACAAAACTCAGAGTCTTACTGTAAGAGTGGCTAAATTACAATGCCAATTGAATTCCCCACCTTGCATGATGTTCTGAAGTTAAAGTGAGGGCGTTGGTTGGGAAACAATGGGATCCTGAAACTTGGGATGGGGACATATGGGCAGATAATCAGGAAGCTGGAGACACTGAGCCCCTAAATTCCATTGAATCACTTCTGCCAACTGAATTAGCCCTCTCACTTCCATCTGAAGAGATTACTCCATCTTTGACTGCTAAGCCGCCTTCCCCAGTAAAACCATTATTCCCCTCACCCTCATCTGATGAGATTAACGCAGCTGTGTCAGAAAAGCCTTTGTCTGAGATATTGCCTTGGGCTGTGTCTGAGTCATTGCCTGGGGCATTTCCTGAGACAGATGCCTTACAAGACATTGCTAAATGTTCTCAGAACACATCCCCACCACCCATTTTTGCATCTACACCTATAATTAGAAATTAAGACACGGAGTAAGCCCCAAAAGATGAAGTACAAAATGTGACCCAGGAGGAAGTACACTACATTCCAAAAGAACTGCTTGACTTCACTAATATGTACAAACAGAAACCTGGGGAGTATGTGTGGGAATGGCTATTAAGGATGTTGGATAATGGTGCAAGGAACATAATGTTGGATCAGTCTCAGCTTATTGATATGGGCTTTCTAAGCACAGGTACTTCGTTCATTGTTTCAGCTCAAGAGGTCTGGAAAGGATCTAATAGTTTATTTGGTTGGTTTGCTGAAGCATGGACTATACAGTAGCCTACGCTAAATCAAGTGGAAGTACCAGACTTGCCTTGGTATACTGTAGAAGAAGGAATCCAAAGGCTTAGGGAAATTGACATGTTAGAGTGGATTTATCAGGTTAGACCCACAGACCCACACATGGAGTGCCCAGAGGACACAGCTTTTACCACAGTGGTGAAGAACAAATTTGTGAAGGGAGCCCCAGCATCCTTGAAGACTGCTGTGATTGTTATTATGTGTAACTCAGATTTGAAAGTGGGAACTGATCTAACTGAATTAAGACACCTGGTAACAATGGGGCTGATTGGACCCCGTGGTGGTAGAGGCCAAGTGGCAGCACTCAGTCAACAAATAAAAGGTGGGCATGGTTGCCGTAATAGACAGAGGAGTCAAAGCAGTAATCAGAATAGTCACTCATATGGAGTTATGGCATTGACTACTTAATGATGTCCCTAGGAATGAGATAGATGAGAAATCTACTAAATATTTGCTTGATATCTACAAGGAGAATTCTAGGTCAAGGGAGTGGCAGTCTAACTCAAATTGCCAAAATAGAGAGTCATGGCCCCTCAATCAATTCTCAGACTTGAGTGAATTTAAAGATCCACAACCCCTTGAATGAAGGGGAGGCCGGGACCCCTTGAAGAAGGACCCCGCTACACTGCCAAAAATTTATGCTGTTAATGTTTCTCCCAGACTTCCCCAAAGGGATGTATGGGCTTTTACAAGAGTGACTGTTCAATGGGGAAAAGGAAATATTCAGACTTTTTTGGGATTACTGGATACTGACTCTAAACTGAAACTAATTTGAGGATACCCAAAACATCACTGCGGCCCATCAGTCAGAGTGGAGGTGTATGGAAATCAGGTTATTAATGGAGTCTTATCTCAGTTTTTATCTCTGAGGGGTCCAGTGGGTCCTTGAATCCATCCTGTAGTGATTTCCCCAGTTCCAGAATTCATAATTGGAATTGATATACTCAGAAACTGGCAGAACCCCCACATTGGATCCCTAATAAGTGGAATAAGAGCTACTATGGTAGGAAAATCCAAGCAGAAACCATTAGAACTGCCTCTACCTAGGAAAATAGTAAACCAAAAGCAATATCACATTCCTAGAGGGATTGCAGAGATTACTGACAACATAAAGGACTTGAAGGATGCAGGGGTGGTGATTCCCAACACATCCCCATTCAACTTGCCTATTTGTCTTGTGCAAAAAAAAGATGGATCTTGGAGAATGACAGTGGATTATTGAAAATTTAACCAGGTGGTGACTCCAGTTGCAGCTGCTCTTCCAGATGTGGTTTCATTGCTTGAGCAAATTGATACATTTCCTGGTATCTGGCATGCAGCTATTGATCTGGCCAATGTCTCTTTCTCTATTCTAGTTTTTAAGGAATACCAGGAGTAGTTTGCCTTTAGCTAGCAAAGCGAGCAATACACTTTCACTGTCCTACCTCAGGGGTATATCAACTCTCCAGTCCTATGTCATAATTTAGTCCACAGGGACCTTGATCTCCTTTGCCTTTCACAAGACATCACACTGGTTCATTACAATGATGACATTATGCTGATTGGACCTAGTAAGGAAGACATATCAATGACTATGGACTCACTGGCAAACATTGCGTGCTACAGGGTGGGAAATTAATCTGACAAAAATTCAGGCACCTTCCATGTCAGTGAAATTTATAGAGGTCCAGTGGTTTGGGGCATATAGAGATATTCCTTCTAAAGCAAAGGATAAGTTATTGCATCTGGACCCTCCCGCAACTAAAAAGGGGACACAATGCTTGGTGTGAGTCTTGATATTGGGAACAACATATCCATCATTTGGGTGTGCTACTCCAGTCTATTTATCAAGTAACTTGAAAAGCTGCTAGTTTTGAATGGGGCCCAGAACAAAAGAAGGCCCTGTAACAGGTTCAGGCTGCCGTGCAAGTGGCTCTGCCACTTGGACCATATGATTTGGCTGATCCAATGGTGCTTGATGTGTCAGTGGCAGATAGAGATGATGTTTGGAGTCTTTGGCAGGCCCCTATTGGTGAATCATAGCTCAGGCCCTTAGGATTTGGAGAAAAGCCCTGTCATCCTCTGCAGGTAACTACTCTCCTTTTGAGAAACAGCTTTTGGCTTGTTACTGGGCCTTAGAAGAGAATGAATGCTTAACAATGGGATAGCAAGTCAGGATGCAGCCTGAGCTGCCCATCATGAACTGGGTGTTTTCTGACCCAGAGAGCCAACACTTGTAAAGGGAAATCCTCCCAACGCGCAGAGCTTTGAGCAGTGCACCTGTCCTTGGAAGGATACAGGCTAGATGTGTGATTGTATACTTATTCACGGGATGTGGCCAATGATTTGGCTGGGTGGTCAGGGACTTGGAAGGAATGTTGTCATGGATTGAATTGTGTCCCCCAAAAATATCTGTCAACTAGGCTGGGTCATGATTCCCAGTATTGTATGATTGTGTAATCTGATGTGATTTCCTTATGTGTTGTAAACTCTATCACTATGATGAGGTTATATGTGATCTCCTTATGTGTTGTAAACTCTATCACTATGATGAGGTTATATGTGATCTCCTTGTGTTGTAAATTCTATCACTGTGATGAGGTTGTACTCATGAGGTTTACAAGATTAGATAGTGTCTTAATCCAATCTATTCTGAGATATAAAAGAGAGAAGCGAGCAGAGACACATGGGACCCTCATACCACCAAGAGAGCAGTGCCAGGAGCAGAGCTGGTCCTTTGGACCTAAGGTTCCTCTGCAGAGAAGCTCCCAGACCAAGGGAAGACTGATGACATGGACCTTCCTCCAGAGCCAATGAAGAAAGCCTTCCCCTGGAGCTGAAGCCCTGAATTTGGACTTGTAGCCTACTGGACTGTGAGAGAATAAACTTGACTTTGTTAAAGCCATCCGCTTGTGTATTTCTGTTATGACTAAGACAAACTTGATTGGAAAATTGGAGACAAGGAAGTATGGGGAAGAAATATGTGGGTAGACCTCTCTGAAGGTATTTGTGTCTCACATTAATGCTCACCAAAGAGATACCTCAGCAGAGGAGGACTTTTAACAATCAAGTGGATAGGATGACACATTCTGTGGAAACCAGTCATCCTTTTTCCCCAGAGACTCCCATCATTGTCCAATAGGCTCATGAACAAAGTGGCCATGGTGGCAGGGATGGAGGTTATGCATGGGCTTAGCAACATGCACATCCACTCACCATGGCCAACTTGGCTACAGCTACTGCCTAGTGCCCAATATGCCAGCAGCAGAGACCAGCGCTAAGTCCCTGATATGGCACAATTCCTTAAGGTGACAAGCCAGCAACCTGGTGGCAGTTTGATTACATTGGACCACCTCCATCATGGAAAAGGCAGCATTTTGTTCTTATTGGAACAGACATTTACTCTGGATATGGATTTGCGTTCAATGCATGCAACGCTTCTGCCAAAACTACTATCCATGGACTTACAGAATGTCTTATCTACCATCTTGGTATGCCATACAGCATCATCTCAGATCAAGAGACTCACTTCACAGCAAATGATGTGTGGCAGTGGGTCCATGCTCAGGGAATTCACTAGTCTTACCATGTTCTCCTCCATCCTAAAGCAGCTGGCTTGATAGAACAATTGAATGGCCTTCTATAGAGACAATTACAGCACCAGCTAGGTAGCAATACCTTGTAGGATAAAGGCAATGTTGTCCAGGAGTCTGTATACATTTTAAACCAGCATCCAATACATGATGATGTTTCTCCCACGGCCAGAGTTCATGAGTCCAAGAATCAAGCGGTGGAAAGGGAGCGGTACCACTCATTATGACCACTAGTGACCCACTTGCAAAGTTTTTGCTTCCTGTCCCCATGATTGTGTGCTCCTCAGGTCTAGAGGTCTTAGTTCCCAAGGGAAAAATGCTGTAATTTTTACAGGAGCAAATCATCAGGTCTTTTCTCCTGAGGAGTGGCTGGTGAGTTTGAAACACCAATCTTTCGGTTAGCAGCTGTGTGCTTTAAGCATTGCACCAAAAGGGCTCCTTGTAAATGTGCAAAAGCTGGTGAAGTTTATAGCTTTCTCTTGTCTGTGGAATGTCCTCTGTAATGGCAGAGGTCCAAATGTTTCTCCCTCGTGGGACACTTTTATGCGTTCTTTGGTGAGCCTGTAATAGACCTCCACATATACCTTCTGTGCCAATGGTGATCCTTTCTGGGGTTCGCCTTTGGTGATTCATCCCTCGCTTTCTGTCCTCTTGTACATCCCCTCTTTTTTTTGGGTTGGGAACTGTCGCTTATTAGTCAGTTCCCTCAGATAAGGTTCTTCAAACAGCTCAAGTGGGGAGTTCATTTGGCCTAGGGAACTCATGCAATCTTGCAGCATGACCAGCTCTGATCCCTCTCTCCTCCTGCTGTCATGGTAGCTCTAGCCAGTCTCCTGCCTTCAGACTTCTCCAGATAAAGAGCAGGCATCAAGCTATGCCAGAGGCTCCTGAGACACTGATCTGGTTCTAGCAACTCCTTCAGGCGCTGTCTGCTCTGATAGTAGCCTGGGGCAGGCCTAAGAGTTTCTGTAGCTCAGTCAGCGTTCAGTCAGGGAGTGAGATGCTGGTTACTCCTGTTGCTGACAATCCCAGTATTTATGAAGTTTCTCTTGGAACTCTACATACCTGGCTTGGGGGAGAGTATGGGGAAAAAGAAGCAGAACTTCTGCTAGTCCATATGACCTTGTGCAAATTAGAAAAATGATCTTCTTCCTTGAGATACTTTACTGCCATCTGTTGGAAAATTGTGATAATACTATACAAATCCACAGTGACTATGGGGTGAATGGCGCCCCCTGGAGTTGTGCAATCTATATCTAGAACAGCTGTAAGGAATGTTTCCAAGAAGAAAAATCTCAGTAACTTCTACTTCTATGAATTCCCTTCAATGACTCCTTCCCTAATGACTCTTTACCCTTCTTGTATATAGATTACACGTGGATGAGGGTTTTTAATTTTTTTTTTTAATTCTGCAAGGATGTATCTAATATTTTTTCTCCCAATGTGGGAGTATTTATTGCTCTTTATCTTCAACTTTGAGGCCTTAGATGAAATTCTGAGAAAACAGAAAAGTCGTTTTACTTCTTGCTATTACCGTTATTAGCCTCCTGTTAGGTAGAATGCAAAGATAACTTATGAAGAATCTAGAAGATAAAAACTCTTTCAAGGCACAAAATAATTACAGTAAACTTTTCTCTACCTACAGAATTAGTATTAACCAAACTGATGTGAAATATAAGAAATATTACATGTACATACCAAGTAACCAAGAATATGTGAAAGAATCTGAAAGTTCCAGTTGTATTTTAGAGCCAAGTACATAATAAATAGATATTTGATGAATGAGAGAGTGAGTGAATGAATGACCAGACAGAGGTCATCTGAGAATTTATTTACTTACAGTCATTTGTTCTAATTCATTAGGGTTTTTCTGTGAGAATCTGCCCCATAGTGGTGAAAATCATTCACACTGTGGTCCGTATGTGCATCCTACAATACAAGTGAATGTTTTGTTTTTTTTTTTCCACTGCTACTTTTCAATAAACAAAAGGATTCTATTTGGGCACTTCAGGTGTGGCTTTGCCTTTCCATTGATGTTACCATGAATCATTAGGAACACACCCAATACTGCAGCCAACACTAAGAAGTTCATTTTTGGTGTCTGGACTTGGCATGGTAACAAGCATAGTTATCTAGAGTTGCTATAACAGAAATACCACAAGTGGATGGCTTTACAAACAGAAATTTACTCTCTCGAAGGTTAGGAGGCTAGAAGTCTGAATTCAGGGCGCCAGCTCTAGGGGAAGTCTTTCTCTGTCGACTCTGGGAGAAGGTCCTTGTCTCCTTGCCTCTTGTTACAGCTTTTAGTTCCTGCTTCTGTTTTGGCATCTGGGGATCTTCCTCTCTTGCTTTTGAGCTCATCTATGCATTTAACTCTGTTGTTATATTTTACCTATAAGTGTTTAGAATAGGAGGAAAGGTCTTTTGAGGCTACCATATTGACTGGAAATGATGACCTTTATTTTTATTTAAAAATAATTAGTTTCTTTTGTATACCCTTTATTCTGCCAAATTAGATGGGGGTTTATAATAAAATAAACAGGAACAATTAAATCATAAATCTATTAAATCAAGAGAAAAAAAAGACAAGAGTCAAGTAATAAAGCGTGGCTATAATGCTGGGAGCATATCTATGGGAGCTACTGAAAATAAGAATGAAACTTAGCTGCATGTTATGAAAATTAAGGCAAAAAGAGAAATACCATGGGCTATATGTACCAAAAAAAATCCAAACCTATTGCTATTCAAGTCTATTCCAACTCATAGCGACCCTCTAGGACAGAGTAGAACTGCTGCATAGGGTTTCCAAGGCTGTAAAATCTTTACGGAAGCAGTCTGCCACATTTTTCTTCTGCTGAGCAGCTGGTGGGTTCGAGCCATCAACCTCTCGGTTAGCAGTCAAGCGCTTTAACCACTGCACCACCAGGGCTCCTTTGGGCTGCATGTAAGGTGTTTTATTTGGTAATTGATATATACATAAATATATTTGGTATTCCAGAATTTTCTCAAAGAAAAAGAAAGATAAACTCCCTCCTCCCTATAACATAGAGGAGCATTGTGTACTCTGAAGTTGAGAAAGCTGTAAGTGCAGGACTGACTGACCCTCCTACGTTTGCTTTCCCATCGCAAGAAAGACCGTTTTTTATTTAGACAAAGAATCTGCCCCATCTTCTCCTGTTATGGCACCTGTTGGGTAGTTACAGAATATGCTTCTTGCCCAATCTCACTGGCTCTACTAGAAATAGAATTTGAAGGTTCTTTCCCTCAAGGCAAAAGGTTTTAGTTCTCCCTCTGTGCTTCTCCTTACACAATGAACTAGGAATACAGCAACATGAATGTTGCCTCACTTGTTTGGATGAATGTGAAGGTAGAATCCACAGCCTTAGGATTCTGAACCTGCCAGAGAAGTCTTATCTCAGAAGCCATCAAGTCCGGCCCATGAGTAGTCTAGAAATTTTTTTCTCTTGCTGGTGGCCATGGAGCCTAAGCAGGGACCTTGAAAGGTGCCCAGAGGACTACTAGCAGGGGTATTTACCTGAGCCATTTTTGAGAGGAAGTCCAGTCTTCTGCAGCCAACATAAGCCAGCCTCTCTTTTCAATGGCACCTTGCTCAACCTTTAGATAAAGCACCTACATTGAATTTTGCATAAATCAACTGATTTCAGAGCAACCAAAGCAGGAGTGAAATAACTTGGTGAATCTCAAACCAATACTGTATGGGAAGACCGCTTCTAGTACCCTCCTAGCGGTGTAACCGAGGTTAGGTTTGCCTTAGATGAGATGGTTGTGGTCAGAAAGGAAAGGACCAATCAAGAAGAAAGAATGGGATGAATCGTGGGACGCTTTTTGAATGTGAAAACAGAAATAGTTTAACTTGTATGGTTTTGCTCCCTGGGGAGCTTGAAGACAAGTATATTCACTCTCCCAGCCTTAGCTCACTATCTTGGTTGCTATCCGTAATGTCAGATTCTACAATAGTCTTGTGAGGGTGGCAGACCGGGATACATGGTCTGTTGCTGCTGTTGTGTGCCATCGAGTCGATTCCGACTCATGGCGGCCCTCCACTACTACTCTCGTCCAGGCTTGGAAAAAGCCATCTTGTATGTGTGTGTAAGAAGAGATTGAGGATTGGTTGGTGTATTTCTACAGGAACCTAGGTCTGCAAATGGGTTTATGTAGCCCCCTTTTATTACCAGATAGACTAGATACTAGCAGTTTCCCTGCTCAAGAAATTCCATGAGGGAAAGTCTAGTCCCTGATAGGATGGCTGCTCCCTCTAGGCCGCTCTGCTCACTCTGTGAATCCCTTTACATGCTTTAGTGGTTATTTCTCCTCCTATTTTTTCATTCTTCTAATTCTCACTTCCAAAAATCTAGAAACCTAGCCGGAGCCCTGGTGGCACAGTGGTTAAGAGCTGTGGTGAGCTATGGCCGCTAACCAAAAATCTAGAAACCTACTGCCGTTTAGTTGATTCCAACTCATAGAGGCCGTATAGGACAGAGTAGAACTGCCCCCATAGGGCTTCCAAGGAGCGGCTGGTGGATTTGAACTCCAACCTTTTGGTTAGCAGCTGAACTTTTAACCACTGTACCACCAGGGCTCCCCAACACCCAAAGTCCATCACAAACTGGTCTTCCTGCTTCTGAGTTTCTGCTGAGTGATGCTACACTTTATTCCTTGGGGGTGGGAAGGGTGCAGATGGGAATGTGTGTTGCTCCAACTTCATCCCCCGCATTCTCTCTCACGCGCGTTACAGCGTAAGACAGCAAGTCCCAACCACATTTTAAGCAAATCTCTTTTTTTATATTGTATTCACCATAGTACACTTTTACCTGCAATACAAATATCACAGTGATATTTTCTTCCTGTATTTGGCTATAGGAAGCACATACTCATTAAACTATTCCCAGCAGATTACACTGCATCATAACTTCAGTTTATCACAGTGCCTACCTACAAGACTATATGATCCCCCCTCCCCTGTCCATCCCCTTAAAACAATTTCATTCTCTTGTGCTTATTATGCACTTTTCTGTGTAAGCCCCTTTAACACACCTTTATGATTTGTTGGAATTATGCTCTCTTTCTCTCTTCCTTTCCCTAAGGTGTCCAAAGTCTTGGGGGAGATCTGAGTTCTGTGCTCCTACCTTTCTAGTTGCCTCTTTCCATCCTCCTTTGCTCCTCCTTCTCCCTCTCCTGCTTTCTTGTCACTGGTGTCTCCAAGGCCCATCTGATCTTCTCGCCTTCCTCCTTTGCCCAGTCTCATAGCGCCCTCTGAGACAGGTGCTTAGCACGAAGAAAGTCTCTGTATAATGATCTTAATTTCTTCGTTGGTTGCAGTTTTAGCTTTGTGCAGTTGCTGAGATTTCTGTTACAGTAATGTGCCATGGAGGAAAGCTGGACAGCAGGGAAAGGAGAGAGGAAGTTGGGGAAAGAGAGAGAGGGCACTAAGGAGAAACCCCCAAAACCCAACATGGGGCATTTTGCAGTAAACCCCAAAATTAAACACATTTCAATATTTTACTGTTTTCAAAGTACTTTTTATATTCATTATCTGATTTCTCTGTGATATAGGTATGCTTCATCATATTTTTCAGATGAGCAAATAGGGGCTGTAAACTAAGAATAACGTAGACTGTGATGATGCAGCTTGAAAAGGCAGAGTTGGGGTCTGAGGCTTCTGACTTGAGCTTTCTCTCTTTCCACCATTCCACAAAGCCAGGAAAGATGAAGGAGTTGAACTAAGGGAGAATTCAAGTCACCTTATACAAGGCTGTGTTTTTCACAAATTCCTAAACCAAAAAGCCAACCGGGTTATCATGATTAATTTTTCTTATGGTAACAGAACAACTTAAAAATTAGATTTTTGTGTTACAGCAGCAAGAAGTGAATTACTTTCCAAAATGGGACTATCCTTTAATAGCCGATATATCAAAAACAGTTGCTGTGGAGGCTCTTCTGACTCATGGCAACCCAAGTGTATCAGAGTTGAACTATGCTCCACAGAGTTTTCTTTCTTTTAAAGGTCATATATATTTATTGATAGATATAAATCCATGGAAAAGATTCCAATTAAATGTACAGTGAAAACTGTGAGAGCCGGAATTCGATGGGACTGCCTTGTTTTTCCAGGTCTCAATGTTTTCCGTCTTTGACAGGGTGCAGTCTTACCACTTTTCTATTGCTCAATTTATTATTTTTTTGTTAGTTTATTGCGCTTTAGGTGAAAGTTTAAGGTTCAAGTTAGTTTCTCAATCAAAAATTTATACACATATTGTTTTGTAACATTGGTTGCAATCCCTGCAATGTGACAGCACTCTCCCCTTTTCCACCCTGGGTTCCCCATGTCCATTCATCCAGTTTTCCTGCCCCTTCCTGCCTTCTCATCTTTATTTTGGGCAGGAGTTTAGCCATTTGGTCTCATAAATTTGATTGAACTAAGATGTACATTCCTAACATGTGTTACTATTTGTTTTACAGGCCTGTCTAATCTTTGGCTTAAAAGTGGGCTTCAGGAGCGGCTTCAGTTCTGAGTTAGCAGGGTGTCTGGGGGCCATAGTCTTGGAGGTTCCTCCAGTCTGCCAGACCAGTTAGTCTGTTCTTTATTTGTGAATTTGAATTTTTGTTCTACATTTTTCTCCTGCTCTGTCCAGGATTGTCTATTGTGATCCTTGTCAGAGCAGTCTGTGATGGAGCTGGGCAATATCTAGTTCCTCTGGACTCAGGCTTGTGTAAGCTGTGGTTCATGTGGTCCTTTAGTCCTTTGGGCTAATATTTTCTTTGTGTCTTTGGTTTTTCTCATTCTTCTTTGCTCTGGACAGAAAGGGAACAATAGATGTATCTTAGATGGATGCTCACAGTCTCTCAAGACCCCAGACGGCACTCACCAAGTAGGATGCAGAACATTTTCTTTATAAACTACGTTATGCTAATTGACCTAGATGTCCCCTGAGACCATAGTCCCTAGCCCTCAGGCCCAGTAACTTGGTCCCTCAAAGTATTTCGATGTGTATAGGTAGCTTCTATGACTTTGCCTTGGTCAAGTTGTGCTGACTTCCCCTGTATTGTGTGTTGTCTTTCCCTTTACCAAAGTTAACACTAGTCTACTATCTAGTTAGTGATTTGCCCTCCTCATCCCTCCCCACCCTCCTAACCATTAAAGAATGTTTTTTTCTGTGTATAAATCTTTTCTTGAGTTTTTATAATTGTGGTCTCATACAATGTTTGTCCTTTTGTGACTGACTTATTTCACTCAGCATAATGTCCTCTAGATTCATCCATGTTGTGAGATGTTTCCAAGATTCATCATCATTCTTTATCATTGCATAATATTCCATTGTGTGTATGTACCATAATTTGTTTATCCATTCATCTGTTGATGGGTACTTAGGTTGTTTCCATCTTTTTACTATAAAAACCCATTGCTGTAGAGTCGATTCTAACTCACAGTGACCCTATAGGACAGAGTAGAACAGCCCCATAGGGTTTCCAAGGAGCACCTGATGGATTTGAACTGCCACCCTTTTGGTTAGCAGCCATAGCTCTTAACCACTATGCAACCAGGGTTTCCTTTCTACTGTAGATACCTTTTATTATGATGAGGAATTTCCTTTCTGTACCTGTTTTATCGAGAGTTTATCAGGAATGGGTGTTGGACTTTGTCAAATGCCGTTTCTGCATTGATTGAGATGATCATGTGATTCTTTTGTTTTATTTATGTGGTGGATTACGTTGATTGATTCTCTAATGTTGAATTCTACTGGCTAGAATTTTTTGAGAATGTTTGAGTCTATATTTCATGAGGGATATTGGTCTCTAGTTTTTCTTTTTGGTTTCTTTGGCTTTGCTTTCAGGGTTATGCTGGCTTCATAGAATGAATTCAGGAATATTCCTTCCTTTTCTAAGCTCTGAAACAATTTGAGTAGTAGTGGTGTGAGCCCCTCTCTGAAAGTTTGGTAGAATTCTCCAGAGAAGCTGTCTGAGCAAGGACTTTTTTATTGTTGGGAATTTTTTTAAATTACCTCTTCAATCTCTTGTTACGGGTCTATTTAGTTTTTCTATCTCAGTTTGTGTTAGTTTAGGTAGGTAGATGTTTCTAGAAATTTGTCCATTTCCTCTAGGTTTTCAAATTTGTTAGAGTACAGTTGTTCATAGTATTCTGATATGATCCTTCCTACTTCAGTTGATTCTGTTGTGATATCACCTATCTCATTTCTTATTCAGGTTATTTGCTTCTGTCATGGTTTGAATTATGTCCCCCAAAAAATGTGTGTATCAATTTGGCTAGGCCATGATTCCTGGTACTGTGTGATTTTCCTGTATGTTGTAAACCTGCCTCTATGATGTAAATGAGGGAGGATGGGTGGCAGTTGTGTTAGTAAGGCAGGACCTGATCTACAAGACTGGATTGTGTCCTGAGGCAATCTCTTGAGATATAAAAGACAGAAGTGAGCAGCGAGACAGGGGGACCTCATACCATCAAGAAAGCAGTGCCGGGAGCAGAGCGTGTCCTTTGGACTGGGGTCCCTGGGCCGAGAAGCTCCTAGTCTGGGGGAGCACTGATGAGGAGGCCTAGAGAGAGAAAGCCTTCCCCTGGAGCTGACACCTTGAATTTGTACTTTTAGCCTACTTTGACTATGAGAAAATAAATTTCTCTTCATTAAAACCATCCACTTGTGGTATTTCTGTTATAGCAGCACTAGATGACTAAGACAGCTTCCTTTCCTTTTTTTCTTTTGTCAGCTTGGCCAATGGTTAGTTGATTTTGTTGATCTTTTCGAAGAGACAATTTTTGGTCTTCTTGATTCTTTCTTTTTTTTTCGTTCTCTATTTCATTTGTTTCTGCTCTAATCTTTATTATTTCCTTTCTTCTGGTGACTGTAGGCTTCTTTTTCTATTTGTTTGAGTTGTAGGAATAATGTTTTGATTTTTACCCTTTTTTCTTTTTTGATGTGTGTGTTTATTGCTATAAGTTGACCTCTAAGCACTGCTTTTGTTGTGTCCCAAAGGTTTTGGTAAAATGTATTTTCATTCTCACTTGATTCTATGAATTTTTTTATTCAGTCCTTGATTTCTTCTATTACCCAATAGTTTTTAAGCACAGTGTTGTTTCAGTTTCCATGTATTTGATTTTTCTCCTTGCTATTCTTGTTATTGTTTTCTACTTTTATGGCATTGTGATCAGAGAAGATGCTTTGTATTATTTCAATATTTTGAATTTTGCTGAGCCTTGCTTTGTGGCCTAAAATATGGTCTATTCTGGAGAATGTTCCATGTGTATTGGAAAAGAACGTATATTTTGCTGCTGTTGGGTCGAGTGTTCTGTATATGTCTATGAGGTCGAGTTGGTTGATTGTGTCATTTAGATCTTCTGTATCTTTATTGAGTTTCTTTCTAGATGTTCTGTCCTTCACCAAATTTTCCTACTATTATTGTGGAACTGCCTATTTCTCTTTTCAATGCCGTTAGAGTTTGTTTTAATGTATTTTGGAGCCCTGTCATTGGGTGCGTATATATCTATTATGTTTACTTCATTCTGGTTTATTGACCCCTTAATCATTAGTGGTCTTCCTTATCCTTTATGGTGGATTTTGCTTTAGTGTCTATTTTATCTGAGATTAGTATTGCCACTCCTGCTCTGTTCTGGTTATTGTTTGCTTAATATATATTTTTTCCATCCTTTGAATTTTAGTTTTTTAAGTGTTTGTGTCTAAGGTATGTCTCATGCAGTAAGCACGTAGATGGATGGTGGTCTCTTTTTTGTGCAATCCACTCTGCCTCTCCGTTTCTTTACTGGTGCATTTAAGCCATTTATATTCAGTGTAATTATCCATACATGAGTTTATCCCTGTCATTTTTTTTGTGTGTGTGTTGATAGTTTCTTTGTTCTGCTTAATTTTCTATGCTGAATTCTTTTTGTTTATAGAGTTTCTTTTCATTTCTTTTGTTATTGTTGATTTTGTGTTTATTGAGTTTATGTTTTTCTTCTTTTTTATTTTGATGGGTAGGTTTATTAGCTTCTTTTGTGGTTACCTTCAAATTTATCTTTATTTTCCTAAGTTTAAACCAGTGTTTTATTTCTTGATATTGCCTTGACTTCCTCTCCATGTGGAAGTTCTATAACTACATTGTTTATTCCCTCTTTTTGTTTTGATGTTGTTGTCATTTACATATTGACATCTCTGGTTCCTTATTTTCAGTGTTTTATTTTAAGAATTCTCTTATCTGGGTTGGTATCTGGTTGATCTGTCCTGCGTCCTAATCTTGAATTTTTGTTTGATGCTGATTCCCTAACCGAAGGACTCCCTTTAATATTTCTTGTAACTTTGATCTGGTTTTTATATATTCTCTTAATTTCTTTCTATCTGGAAATGTCCTAATGTCACCATTGCATTTTAGAGATAATTTTGCTGGATATGTAATTCTTGGCTGGCAGTTTTCTTCCTTCAAGGTTTTGTATATGTCATCCCATTGTTTTCTTGCCTTCAAAGTTTCTGCTGAGTAATCAGACCTTAGTCTTTTTCGTTCTCCTTTGTTATGTGACTTTTTGTTTTCCCCTAGCTGCTCTCAGGATTCTTTCTTTGTCTCTGGTTTTGGCAATTTTGACTATGATATGTCTTGGTGACTTTCTTTTGGGGTCTTTCATGTATGGGGCTCACTGAGCTACTTGAATGGATATCTTCTCATCTTTCATGATATTAGGGAAGATTTCTGCAACAATTCCCTCTATGTTTTCCATTGTCCTCCCTATTCTGGAACTCTAATCACACATAAGTTTTTCCTCTTGATAGTGTCCCACATAATTCTTAGGATTTTTCTTTTCTTTTTTTTTTAATTCCTGACTTTTCCTCAAACAAATTGATGTCAAAGGATTTGTCTTCATTCTCACTAATTCTGTCTTCCATTGCCTTGACTCTGCTCCTATGGCCTTCTATTGAGTTGTCTAATTCTGAAGTTTTATTTTTACTCTTTTGGATTTCTAGTTGCTGTTTTTGAATATTTTCTAGTAGCCTATCCATTCTGTCATTTTGCTCTTATATTGTTTTCCTGAATTCTTCTATTGCTTTGTCTGTGTCTTCCTTGATTTTGTCTGTGTTTTCCCTGATCTCTTTCTTGATCTCTTGGAGAGCTCTGTGTATTAGTCTTTTGAATTCTTTATCAGGTAGTTCCATTGCCTTATCTTTCTCCAGAAGGTTTTCTGGTTCTTTATTTTGGTCGCTTGCTGGAGCCATATTGTCCTGCTTCTTTATGTGATTTGACATTGTCTGTTGTTTTTGAGACATCAAGAAGTTATTATATTTCGTTATTGTATGTTTGTTTACTGTGTCCTGAATTTTTGTTTTTGTTTTTGATATATATGAGTAGGCTGAGCTTGTGTCCTATTCTGTTCACTAATCTGGCCATGTTGAAGCTCTCACTTCCTGTCTTTGAGTGGGTGGAGCAGTGAATAGGTATGTGAGCATGGGTCCCTGTTCACTGCTCTTTTTTTTTTTAAATTTTTTTTTATTGTACTTTGGGTGAAGGTTTACAGAACAAATATTTTCTCATTAAACAGTCAGTACACATATTGTTTTATGACATTGGTTAACAACCTTATGACATGTCAACACGCTCCCTTCTCGGCCTTGGAGAACCTTTTTTTTTTTTTTTGGTGAAAATATATGTAGCCTAATATACACCATTTCAAAAATTTCTACATGTACGATTCAGTTATGTCAATTACGTTCTTCCAGTTGTGCTGCTATTCTCACTTTAGATGCAGGTTTTCAGAACAAAATAGTTTCTCATTAAACAGTACACATATTGCCCTATGACAATGGTTAACAATCCCACTACATGTCAACACTGTCCTTACTCCACCTTGGGCTCCCTATCACCAGCTTTCCTGTCCCCTTCTGCCTTCTAGTCCTTGTCCCTGGACTGCTATGCTTCATTAGTCCCGTTTTGTTTTATGGGGCTGTCCTATCCCTGGCTGAATGGTGAACCTTGGGAGTGACTTCACCACTGAGCTAAATGGGTGTCTGGGGGCCATACTCTCGGGGTTTCTCCAGTCTCTGTCAGGCCAGTAAATCTGGTCTTTTTTTGTGTGTTAGAATTCCAGCTCTGTCCAGAACCCACTGTTGCGATCTCGGTCAGAGCAGTCAGTGGTGGTAGCCGGCTACAATCTAGCTGTATTGGACTCGGTCTGGTGGAGGCCTTGGTAGCTGTGGTCCATTAGTCCTTTGGACTAATCTTTTCCTTGTATTCCATTCTCTTCATTCTCCTTTGCTCTCAAAGGGGCAAGACCAGTGGAGTATCTTAGATGGCTGCTCACAGGCTTTTAAGACCCCAGACGCTACTCACCAAGGTAGAATGTAGAACATTGTCTTTATAAACTGTGTTATGCCAATCGAGTTAGATGTTCCCCGAGATCATGATCCTCACAGCCCTCCACCCAGCAATTCAGTCCTTCAGGGAGTTTGGATGTCTCTATGGAGCTTCCATGACCTTTCCTTGTACAAGTTGTGCTGGCTTCCCCACTATTGTGTACTGTCTTACCCTTCACCAAAGTCACCAGTTATCTATTTTCTATTTAGTATTTACCCCCTACCCCTCCTATCACTCATAACCAACAAAGATTGTTACTTTTTATGTGTAAACTTTTCATGAATTTTTACAATAGACGTCTCATACAGTATTTGTCCTTTTGTGATTGACTTATTTCACTCAGCAAAATGTCCTCCAGTTTCATCCATGTTATGAGATGCTTCACAGATTCATCGTTCTTTCTCGTTGTATAGTACTCCATTGTGTGTAAGTACCATAGTTTGTTTATCCATTCATCTGTTGATGGGCATCTAGGTTGTTTCCATCATTTTGCTATTGTGAACAATGCTGCCATGAACATAGGTGTGCATATGTCTATATATGCCTATCTAGCGTAGGGACCTGAGCATATATGCCTAAATATTTTTACTCTTCATAATTTTAAAATCATACAGAGTCTAGTATTCTCTGTAACTTTCTGTGCCATAGCGAACTGTTCATTCTAACTTAAAGCACCCTGGAACGACCAGGGCAAACATTCTGAGTAAAGAGCCTATTGAATTTAAGTTCTGTAGAAAACAGACTGCTGTGTCATGGTGTTTGGAAAGTGACCATTATAAGATCATTTTCAGGATAGTGAAAGGCCAGGACAGCAAACTGATAAAATGGCAGCTTCCATTGAATCTCCTTCAGCCATTCTGATGAGAAGTATGCTCCAGTTAGGAACTTGGATGAGAAGCTCTGGCCAAGAGGCCTCTATTTTGCTAAGATCCCATCCCACCTTGAGTGTCAGGTTGCAGTTCTCCCAACAAATTTTTCTGTAATAGGCTGCATTACTTAGAAAATCCAGTAAAGCACTAGAATGTCTGAGATAAGAGAGAAATTTGTAAATTAAGGAGAAAAATAAAAGGACAGCAGCATAATATTATCTCTAAACCAAATCTGGATAATGTTAAAAGACTTCCAAATAACACAATTTAATTCCTTCTCTGCCAGAAGTACAGGAGTCTGCATCGAGAGGGATGTCTGTCTGTCTGTCTCTGTGTCTCTATCTCTCTCTCTCTGTAGAAACAAGCAGGTAGCACCTCTTTACCTCATAAACTTACTGTTTAAACTGTAGAAAGGAGGAGAGTGAAAGTGTGGAAGAGTAACTATGTTTAAAAATAAACATGGGAGGAGAAGAAAAATAAAGTGGGAATAAAGAAAGTAGAATAAAATGGGAAGATAGTGAGGAAATGTCTCAATCTTAAATACCTAAAAAAAAAAGTAATGCTAATATTTCCTCACCCTCACTGGGTCTTGGAGGCCATTACTTTACACTTTCCATTGTCCCTCACCCAAATCATGTTCTCACTTCCTCTTTACCCATTTTCCATTCACGGTCCTTGCATACACCCACAACTTCTTTGTCCATCTCTCCTTTCACGGTACTCACCTGGCAAAATCCTAATTCTAATTAAAACCAACTCTGTCTACTTCATGCTACACCCCTTCAGATGGAAGTGTTGAGGGGAAACAACCACCACGCTGACTGAGCTCACTTTAATGGATGATCACCGTGACCCCAAGTCCCTCCCTCTGCCTGGGATTCCGTCACCCTGCCTGCTCCCTGAAATGCCCAGTTCACTCCTGCTCCCTTCTTTACTTTCAGCTGGTCACTTGGCTTACTCTTACATTAATAAGAATAATCAGAGGGGACTTCCACATGTTGGCTTCGGCAACACGTGTACTGAAACTGGAACGATGCAGAGGCCCCTACACAAAGACAACACAGAAATTCGTGAAGAGGGAACTTCCATTATCCTAACTTCCATTCTTTGCAAGTCTGCTAAACCCTTGGAGCATGGTGCTCAGAGTCATCCATATGCTCCTACTCTAGTTGTCATTTACCTAAAAGGGCAGCATATTTGCTGGAGGTTAAAATACCTTGAGAACATCAAGAGAGCACTACACTGGGTATGCTCCCTGGCAGCAGTACCTCTTCCTTGCGTTGCTGCATTTCTTCGTTTGACACTTCAGCAGGTGAACACAACCTATCTAGCATAGGGACCTGAGCATATGTCCCCTGCCTGCATTTCTGCTGAACTGCAGTTCACATGTCTCCATGGGCCAGCACTGGGACAAGGCTTGTCTACAGACTGCTTTTGGTTCTCATAGTTTTTGGCCCTGCCCAATTGCTACCCAGAGGCCTGCCCTAGAAGTGGGCCAGAAGGGTAGGTTTGCAGGTGCATGTCCTGTGGTGTGCTGGGAAGCTACAGGACAGCACCTGTGTAGGGCTGCCCACCAAGTGCTGCCTTACTTTCTGCTGCCTCCATGGATTTCTGCCAGAAGAGGCCAGCAGGACTTAGGAAAACAGTAGTGGGCATATTCATAATAAACGAACAAACAAAAAACCCAGAACAAAAAATCCAATTGCTGTCAAGTCAATTCTAACTCATAGCAACCCTGATGATATGATGATATGAGTGATATTCATAATAGCTACCATTTATGGGGTGTCTTTTGTGTGCCAGGTGCTTTACACACATTAGCTCACTTAATTCTCACAGCTGCATTCCAAGGCAAGTTTTTGTATGCTCACTTTATGGATGAGAAAACTGAGGCTCAGAGTGAGTACCTACTGTGCTGAAGACTCACTGCTAATAAACGGTGGAGCCGGCATTCAGACCCAAGTCTGCCCAAGTTCAAAGCTTGTGCTTCTTTTATGATGCTACTCAGCCTCCTGTGGGAAGGCTGTGTTCTCAGGAGTCCCTTGTTGAAGGTGCCTATTAACATGACTCTGGAAATATTTTAAAACTGAATTTTGTGCTAAAAATTTTTCTAAGAAAGTCCACTAGGACTCTCCTGTGTTAGCCATAAGCAAGTACGGTAATACCCAACAACAAACTCCAGTAATACCCACAGTAATGCAAAGAAGGCTACTGTTAATATCTCATTCTAGTTTATTCTGTCTGGTGGTGGCTGGATCTGTGGCCCCAGTTCTTGCCTACAATCCTTCTCTTGTTGAGGCCATTCCTTTAACCACTGTGGTAGCTAGTGTCCAAAGATGACCTCAATGACCATATCTTCTGTATTCATACCCTCTTCCTTTTAATCTAGTAGGCCTTGTGACTTGCTTTGGACCAATGTGGTAGAAGTGACACTGCATGACTTCTAAGGCTAAGTCATAAAGAGCCTTAGAGTTTCTACCTGGATTTCTGCACTTACTCCAGCAGAAGCCAGTCACCTTGTAAGAAGCCTGACAACCTGAGCCCATTATGCTGCGAGAGGTGCAGGATAGCTACATGGAAAGGTCATGTGGAGATAGAGTGATGTTTGGTTGGATTCCAGATGGTCTACCTGTCCCAGCAGAGGGATCAGCCATGTAAGTGAAGAAGCCATTTTGAATGTCGGGCCCATTCACGTATTTAGATGACTCCAGCTTTGATTACCATGTGACTGCAACTGCGTGAATACTTGAAGTAACAACCGCCCAGCTGAAGCCAGTCAACCTATAGAATCATGAGAAATAGTAATAAATTGTGTTTTAAGCCAATGCGTTTTAGAGTGTTTTGTTGTGCATCAATAGATATCTGGAACAGACATCAATATAGGTTGCCCCCCGCCCCACCCCTGCCCGCCCCGAGACATAGTTGTTGTAGGGGAAAAACATCACAAAGTTTAGTAAAGCAAAAAGGCAGTTTTATTCGGTATATATTCGAAAAGGCAAAAGTGGGAAATGGACAACCATGCTGCCAGAGCCATGTCTGCCCCAGTCCAAGGAAATACCACAGAAAAGACCAAAGTGGGAAAACGGACAAGCATGCTTCTAGAGCCATGTCTGCCCAAGTCCAAAGAATATTACAGAATAGGCAAGTATGGGAAAACAGACAAGCATGCTGCCACAGCCATGTCTGCCCTGAGTCCAAAGACCATTACAGAATCATCAGTATATATTAACATTACAAATGGGCAAAACCATTGAAAGCTCAGCCTTTTCAGATTGGCTAGAGACTGTGATCCTACATTTGAATTGTTTTTCTTAACAATCATGGGTACAGTTTTCAGTAAGGACAGTCAGGAGGGTCTTCATTGGTCCAACAAATTTCTATTCACCAAATGCTAATAGAAAAAGAGTAGGAAGTCTTTTGTGTTCTGTTTGATTGGCTTTACATGAAACTTTCCCTAAAAGATTTTTTCCAAGATTGTCTTAGCTATTGTCTTTATACCTCAGGGCCCAGTTGATGTGTCCTTCTGAGCCCACCTCCAGCTGGGTCACATTCTCTATGCTCAAGGACAGGGAATAATAACTCCAATATTATTTCCTAAATCATAGTGTAATTCCTTCTCCTCTTTACCTTGGTTTGTTTTCTGCTACAGCTCTTATCACCATCTGGCTTACTATGTATTTACATGGTTGTTATTATCTCCCTATCCCCACTGGAATATAAACTCCAGGATGCAGAGATTTTGTCTTATTCACTACTGTATTCCTATTGCCAGGAACAGTGTGTGTCATAAGGTAAGCATTCTATACATATTTGTTGAATGAATGAATACAATTATTTTGCTGAGTTTGCTTTTTCTAAGCATAACAAGCCCGTAAAAAGAAAGGACAGAATTTATTTAAAGAGTCTCACACCTATGGGCTTTTGTGTATGGACACAACATCTGGAGCAGCCCAAAATGCCTCAGCCTTTGGTTTTCTATTGACGCATACCTTCTAAAGGGAGGGGAGTGTGGTTTCGCTCTTTTAGTACATACTGACGCTGAGAGAAAGGCACTAGAAGGGAAACAGAAGAATTAGGCAAATTCCCTGAGGCCATCCTTAAGCATAACCTTAGTGGAGATGGCTATCAGATTCTAGTGCAACATCTATGCGGAGTTCTTGTCAGTAGACCTGAACAGCACCCCCTCTCCTTGCACTCATTTCTGGAAGGAGTTAGAATCATTTCTCTTTGTTCCACAAATAATTGTCAAATGCTGGGTCACTCTCTTACGAATAAAAGATGTATTTCCCTACTTTTCTAGAACTAGTGAGAATGAAGAAAAGTACTTGGTTTGAAACAAATTTTGAAACAGAATGTTTAAAGTGATTTAAAAGTTTGAAACCAAAACGTTTTATTTGTGTCGAAATATAGTTTGAGATATCTTTCCTCAACCACTTTGTGGGGAAATTAAGGGATTAAAGATGTTTCTGCTGTTAGCTTTACCTTTTTAAAAAAATTTTTTATTCGGCACTTCTGGAAAAAGAAAAAAGGGACTGAATGCAACTTGAATATTCTTCGAAATAAGTTCTAGCAGGGCAACAGCATGGGGGAGGGAGGGTTGCCCAGCCCTTGGTTAAATTGACCGGCTCTCTGTGGAGCCAGGATTAGATGTGAACACCTGCGGTCTCCTGAGTCTCAGATTCAGATTTCTGGGTAGCACCTTCTCAGTCAAGAATACACACATACACTTTCCCAGGCACAAGGACAGTGCTGCCCCAGCCCATTTAGACTTACATGGAAAGAAAAGAAACACTGCCTCTGTCTTAAAGGCTCAACAGCTCAGAACAATTTCATCACAACCCAGGGAAGTACAAGGGTTACCTTTTTGTAAAGGGCTAAGTTAGGTCATTTTCCCAGAACATAGGACGATTACACTGAGTAATTAAGTTTTATAACTTCTTTCTAGACTGAATCTAAGGAGCCCTGGTGGCACAGTGGTTAAGCCCTCAGCTGGTAATGAAAAGGTTGGTGGTTCGAACCCACAAGATGCTCTACGGGAGAAAGATATGGCAGTTTGCTTACCTAAAGATTATAGCCTTGGAAACCCCATGGGGCAGTTCTACTTTGTCCTATAAGGTCTTTATGGGTTGGAATCAACTAGGTTCTTACTCTGAAACATTAGACCATCCTTAACAGATTAAAAAATCGAGGTATGGAGAGACTCAATGTCTTGCTCAAGATTAACCAGGGCTTGGGCCCAAATCTTCAAATATAAAATCCATGTTCTCTCCACCGCAGAACACTACTATTGTAAAGTTAAACCCAAACCCATTGCTGTCCAGCATAGCTATAGGCCAGAGTAGAACTGCCCCATAGGGTTTCCAAGGAGGGGCTGGCGGATTCAAACTGCTGACCGTTTGGTTAGTAGCCAAGCTCTTAACCACTGCACCACCAGGGTTCATTGTAAAGTTAAGCTACTATAAACTCACAAAGACTTTGAGACGGTCCCTGATAAGGCACCAGAGTTGAACATGCCCCCATGTATTTCTTTCTGTGGAAAAGAAACCAGCCCTAAATCTCCATGTGACTATAACTGGAAAAATAAATAATGGTCTAGTTTCCTCCTGTAATTCTGAACTCTAGATCATAGGAGCCTAAAGTTGCAGTTCTACTCTATCCTATAGGGTCGCTAAGAGCTGGGGGCTTTGGGTTTGGTTTGGTTTTGGTTTAGATGTTATTTAGTCCAAATTCATCATAAATTATAAATGTAAGGAAAAATTCAGAATAGCCTTATTTAAAACAACAACAAAAAGTGCCTTTAGACACAGTTCTATTTTCACAGACACATTATCGTTAAATGAATCCACGGAAACAAAAATAATATTAGAGACCACACCTGTCTGAAATAATGTTAGGATAAGGGTGCAAGAATTGTCTTCAGAAGACTGCGAAAGTACAATGAAGACTTTGGCTTTCATACACGGTTTGAACTGTAGATTCTTCCTAGTAATTAGATTTAGGGTTTAGATTATCTCATGTGACTGTCTTATAAAAACAGTAGAAGTTTTAGTCAAGCACTAACATGCAAAAAACAACAACAAAAAAACACTTGCTTCTGTAAAAAAAATAACAAAAAACAAAAAAACTCAACATATACACATACCAAAATCCATAAAAAAACAAAAAACCCAAAACAAAACCTTTTTCCTTTCAGGGACTAGTTTAGCAATAGTTTTAGCTGGAAGTTTCAGTAACAGCATCTACACATACATGTTAATTAAACTTCTAACGACTTAAAGTTAAAATTTTAATGATCTTTTATGGATGAGTAATAAATTGTATGTAAATGGGTCATGGATGCAGACCTTAGTTTATGTAAAATGTCAAAAAACAGTACTGATTGATACACTGAAAAGAAAGGAAGTCTTGGAGATCTGTTTTAGATCTAACTTTGTCACTATAGGTGCTTGCTCAAATCACTGTTTCCTCATCTGTAAAATGAGATGGTTACACTCGGCTACTTGTAACTAATGTTTGTGTAGCACTCAAGTGTCCAGACCTCTTTTGTATACCTCGTCTAACTTAACTCTTATAATTCTGTGAAATGAGAAGAACAGATACTCTTACCCTCATTATACGGATGAAGAAACTGAGGCACATAAAGGTTAAAAAATATGGCCAAAATCACAGTTTGTAAATGGTAAATGGTAGAACTAGGATTCAGACTCTGTGCAGCTTCTGTGCCACCATACCTGCCACCTCTAAAAGTCTGAAATAATAAAAGTTGTGTTTAGTCATTCTTCAATTATAACCAGATTTTTTAAACACTACTCAAAAGGTATAGCACGTGCTCTAGCCTGCAGGAGTGCATGCTCTATGGGTCCACTTCAGGAAGCTCCAATTAAGTGGTAAGTTAATAGCCAACTTTATGGCCAAGCTAATAGAAAAGCCACATTACACTGGCTCAGTCTTGTCAGACCAGCCATCATGCTGTAAACGGAAAAGTTTTCAAACTGGAGGCACTAGTATCAGACTAAGAATAATGGGGCCAACATGCATTCTCAGGACACCAAAGGTCAGGATGCAAACCTTTTAGGAAGAGTGTGTCAAGATGTAAACAAATTGTTCTCTGGAAGAATGCAGTCGTAACTGGTCAGGATGCAAACCATTTGGGAAGAATAGGTAAATAATTTGCTCTTGGAAACGTGTTGCTATCCAGTGGATTCCAACTCTGCCTCATAGAGTTTCCAAGGCTGTAATCTTTACGGAAGCAGACTGCTACATCTTTCTCTCACGAAGTGGCAGGTGGGTTTACACTGCCAAACTTGCGGTTCGCATCCGAGTGCTTAGACACTGCACCACCAGGGCTCCTTTTGCTCCCTGAACTGACTACAATCAAGTTAACTGAACCGGCTGGTGTGTCAGGCCGAAGTGGTGACTCGCTCCTCCCAAGCCAAGTGTTCGACCTTTACGTTTCAAAGGACTTCAAGCTGAAGCTGATCTTACCTACGATAAATTATTAACCCCTTACCTTTCCTTTTGTTCTGTATGTATGTAGACCTGTCTCTGGTTGGCACAGTGGTTAAGTGTTCTGGCTGCTAACCAAATGGTTGGCAGTTTGAATACACCAGCCTCTCCTTGGAGATCCTATGTGGCAACTCTACTCTGTCCTATAGGGTTCCTATGAGTCAGAATTGACTCGACGGCAACGGATTTGGTTTGGTTTTTGGTCTCCGGTGGAACGGCACAGCACTTTGTATTTCTACTTAGTGTTGCTCAACTATAGCTGTTCTATTCCTCAATAAAATTCCTTTTCTTTCACTCCTAACAGACTATATCTTTCATTGACAATGCTGACTTAATGCCCTCTGATATTTGTTGGAATCTCTGGATGACTGTAAAAATGCATTCTCTCGTTGCTCGGTTACTATAATGTGTTAAGAGTTACAATAGTAGCCAAAACACTTATATGATGGTTAAGGTTGTGTGTCAGCTTGGCTGGGCCATGGTCCCGGTGGTTTGGCAGTCATATGATGTTGTGATCATCTACATGATGGAAACTGCTGTAAGTAGCCAATCAGTTGAAAGGTAGTTTCTTTGGGTGTGTGGCCTGAATCAAATATAAGTGGACATTCTAGCAAGGCTTGTGGGCTTTTTGCTTGCGCTGGATCCTGCAGCTGGCTCCTGTTCATCTGACCTCCAGTTCTTGGAACTTGAGCTAGCAGCCTACTCACTGTCTTGCCTGCAGATCTTGGTATTCATTCATCTTCACAGCCTGTGAGCAAGAGTCCTACTCTCTGACCTGCCCATCTTGGGTTCGCCAGACCCTGCAGCGACGCGAATCAGGAGAAGCCTCTCTCCTGACCCATGGACTTGGGACGTTCCAGCCTCTACAACCACATGAGCCATTTCCCTGATGTACATCTCTATCTCTGTATATTTATACTCTTTACTGGTTTTGCTTCTCTAGACAACTTATAAATCAATAACGTAAAGAGTGATCAATTAGTTTAAGAAATGATGCTATTTAGCTCCAAGCTCTTTCCTCAGCTATTTGACCTGAGGCATTTGGTAAGAAGCCATTTATTTCAGCAGTTCTTGGTTTCCACTTGAAATCAAGCCAACTATTTCATTCATTTACATTTGCATGGCATCCCTTTATATTTTTCAAAGTGGTTTCACAGTCATTATTTCATTCTATCCTTACCGAACCCTAATGTGTAGGTTGAAACTGTTCTCTGTGGTCGCCAAAGCATCTTTTGAAAAATTAATTAATTAATTTAGTCTCTGACTGTCTGTCTGCTTTTATTTTACTGGGCATTACAGGTACCATTGAATAAACACAACAGGAGGATCGAAGAACTTCCACGAAGATAATACAGTGAAGAACAGTTAAGTGTGCTAAACACATCTAAAGTTAGCAGTGCTTCAAACCAAGATGCAACAATAATTAAAGCAAGATATGTTTCAAAAGCAATAAGTCAGTCTAAAAATTGTAACCTAGTTTCAGTGATTAAATTTGCAATTCCAAAGGATAAGAGAAAGCTGGCAGGGATTGGTGAAAATACTTGTATAACAGAAATGTCCATTACATGTAAGGATTCAGAAACAGGCAAAAATAAATTAACACTAATTATTTAAAAAGATAAAATAAGAAATAAGAGACCACAATTTTACCATACTCCATGAATGTAGAAAGTAAGAGAAGAGAACATGGAGTGAGGTTAATAGTTTGGTGATATAGTTTAAATAATTGGCAGTCCTTTTTATGATAAAGTTTTAAATATTATTTGAAAAGATTAGTTTTTTGTTTTATAAAAGAAAAAATGCCAGAGGCATATACACTACTGTATTAGCAGCAGTTCTCAAGGACAGAGTACTAGTTTGTATGGATCTCAATTTGATCTTATATAGCAGTTTCCAAATGTTCTTGAAATATGTGCCAATAGTATTCACTTCCATAAAACAGTAAGCTCAGTTTCCTTAAAAAATTCCAACTGGAGAGTTTCTGATCTGCTTAAGACATTTTAAGTCAGTGTGTTTCAGTCATGGGCTTATCAAAAATTCAACTTTGTGCCTTTCCCATAAATTCTGATGGACAAGGGAAGAGGAAGGGATCATGAAAGCATAAGATAAAGAATAAAATATTATGAATCATAATATTTTAACTTATCCAGGAACAGTGAAGTAGCATTTTCAGTCTAATGCCAGTCATAGTGTATTCCAGAAAGCCCAGGACCTTCTGAACAATTTTATATCGACAAGGTTCCTAGAAAAAGCCTAATTTGTTTCATTGCCGCTCTAGGGTGATTCTGGCTCTGGGCTGAGTTCTTTTCCAATTTTGTTCTGGTGGAGCACTGGTTAAATGCTTGGCTGCTAACCAAAAAGTCGGTGATTGGAACCCACCAGCCCTCCATGGGAGAAAGATGTGGCAGTCAGCTTCGTAAAGATTTACAGCCTTGGAAACCCTATGGGCCAGTTCCACTCTGTCCTATGGGGTCGCTAGGAGTCGGAATCCGCTTGTCTGTAGTGCCTTTGGTTTTTGTTTTTGAATGCAGTTATGCAGCCACCTAGTGACTGGGCTGGGACTTGCAGCTCCCCCACAGAGAGCCTCCCCCAGGCCCAGGCCTGTCAATTCACCCTAGGTCAACTTCAAAAGTCCAGAAAGGAGAGAAATTAGGTTGGCAAACCTCCCTCTAATGGAGACCAACTTAACAACACACTTCTCAAGTCTTTCTCCTCTTCTAGAAGTATCTCTCCTGCCGAGCTTTAAATTCTCACAGTACCTCAGAGGTTACCAAGAGGATAAATGAAATTACATAAACTGGAACATGTACAATTTTTTTTTTTTTTAATTACTGTTGTTGTTTTTGTTAGTAAACCCTTCAAACAGGTCACCAAAGAGCCTTGTTAAATGCAAGTCTATCATAACATCAGAGATGTTAAGGTAGGCAAGACTTTAGAACTCAGTAGTCCAAACCCCTTATTTCAAGAATGAGGAAACTGAGACTCACAGAAGTGGAGGGCATTGTTGGGGTGTTATACTTCCATTCATTTGTTACTAGCAAATACTGTTCACTGAGTTTATACTCTGACTAGGTGCAGGGAAAGCAAAGATGAATAACACACAAGGAGTATTCTGGCTACAGGGAAGCCAGAGTCAGAGGCAATTAAAAAAGAACATGGGAGACCAGCGATGGGGCTGTGTAAAGAGCTGGTCATGCCAGACCCACCAGGGACACTGAGTCCCATTTAAGGCAACACACATTAAAAAGTACACAGAAAGCAGTGAGAATGAACCAACTATAGACGGATAGGTGGTGTTGAGTTGACTCATGGCGACCTTATATACAACAGAATAAAACATTTCCTGGTTATCCTCACAATCACCAGCATGTTGGAGTCCATTGTTGCAGCTATTGGGCCAACCCAGCTTACGGAGGGTCTCCTTCACCCTCACGGGCCCTCTACTTCACCAAACATGAAGTCCTTCTCCAGCAATTGATCTTTCCGGATGATTTGTCCACAGCAAGCAAATCAGACAGTGTTCTTTTGTGAACAATAAGGTTTTCACTGGTTAAATTTTGGAAGTAGATCACCAGGCTTTTCTTCCTAGTCTACATTATTCTGGAATTTGTCCACTATGGGTGACTCTGCTGGTGTTTTATATACTGATGGTATAGCTTCCAGAATCACAGCGACATATATACCACCACAGTAAAACAACCTGACAAACAGGTGGTGGGGACCAACTATAGCTACACGCAGTATGACATGGATGTCTCTCACAATGTTGAGCAAAAGAAGCTGGACACGAAGGGTGCATACTGTGTGATCTAATTACATAATTAGGATAGTGGTTGCTTTTGGGAAGGTAGAGACTGAAAGGTAGCACGGGGTTCTAGGGTTCTGGTAATGTTTCTGTTTTCTTGATCATGCAGTGTTCACTTTGTGAAAATTAATTGCATGCTGTACAATTATAATTTGTGCAATTTTCTGTATGTATATTAAGCTTTATTTATTATCAATGCACAAACACCAAAAGATAAACTTGATAACTGGGAGCTCCTAAAAATTAAACACTTATCAAAAGACTTCATGAAAAAAGTAAAAAGAGAACCTACAGACTGGGAACAACTTTTTAGCTACAACATATCTGACAAGAATCTGATCTCTAAAATCTACAAAATACTTCAACACCTCAAAAACAAAAAGACAAATAATCCAATTAAAAAACAGGCAAAGAGTATAAACAGAGACACTCCACCAAAGAAGACATTCAGGCAGCTAACAGACACACATGAGGAAATGCTCTTGATAATTAGCCATTAAACCCGTTGCCGTTGAGTCGATTCCTACTAGCAGCGACCCTATAGGACAGAGTAGAACTGCCCCATAGGGTTTCCAAGGAGCGGCTGGTAGATTAGAACTGGAGAACTTTTTGGTTAGCAGCTGAGTTCTTAACCACTGTGCCACCAGGGCTCTGTCATTAGCCATTAGACCATTTAGAAAAATCCAAGTCCAAACTACAACGAGATACCATCTCACCCCGACAATACTGGCACTAATAAAAAAAAATCCAACAAAAAACAGAAAATAATAAATGTTGGAGAGGTTGGGGGGAGATTGGAAGTCTTATGCACTGCTGGTGTGAATGTAAAATGGTACAACTACTGTGGAAAATGATATGGCACCTCCTTAAAAAGCTAGCAATAGAAATACCATATGGTCCAGCAATCCCACTTCTAGGAATATATCCTAGAGAAATAAGAGCCATTACATGAATAGACATATGTACATCCATGTTCATTGCAGCATTATTCACAACAGTAAAAAGATGGAAACCACCTAAATGCCCATCAACAGATGAATGGATAAACAAATTATGGAACATACACACAATGGAATACTACACAATGATTAAGAACAATGATGAATCCACAAAACATCTCACAACATGGATGAATCTGGAGGGCATTATGCTGAGTGAAATAAGTCTATCACAAAAGAACGAATATTGAATGAAACTACTATTATAAACAGTCAAGAAAAGGTGTACACACAGAAAAAAAACAATCTTTGCTGGTTACAGGGGTGGGGGGAGGGAGTCACTAACTAGATAGTAGACAAGTGTTAACTTTGGTGACGGGAAAGACAACACACAATATAAGGGAAACCAGCACAACGTGACCAAGGCAAAGTCATAGAAGCTTCCTAGATACATCCAAACATCTTGAGGGTTTATGGTCTCTGGAGGCATCTAGGTCAATTGGCATAACATATTTCATAAAGAAAATGTTCTACATCCTACTTTGGTAGTGTCTGAGGTCTTAAAAGCTTGTGAGTGGCCATCTAGGATATATCTATTGTTCCCATCCCATCCGGAGCAAAGGAGAATGAAGAAAACCAAAGACACAAGGAAAATATTAGCCCAAAGGACTAAAGGACATCACATGAACCCCAGCCTCCACCTACTTGAGCCCAGAAGAACTAGATGGTGTCCAGCTACCACCACCGACCTCTCTGACAGGGATCACAATAGAGAAAATGCAGGACAAAATTCAAATTCACAAAAAAAGACAGACTTACTGGTCTGGCAGAGACTGGAGGAACCCCTGAGACTATGGCCCCCGAACATCCTGCTAACTCAGAACCGAAGCCACTCCAAAAGCCCACTTGTCAGCCAAAGATTAGACAGGTCTATAAAACAAACAACAACAAAGGTGAGGAAAGTGCTTCTTAGTTCAATCAAGTATATGAGACCAAATGGGGAACTCCTGCCCAAAGGCACGATGAGAAGGCAGGGAGGCACAGGAAAACAGAACGAATGGACACAGGGAAACTTTGGTGGAAAGGAGGAGAGCGCTGATACATTTCAGGGATTGCAGCCAATGTCACAAAACAATTTTGGTACAAATTTTTGAATGAGAAACTAATTTGCACTGTAAACTTTCACCTAAAGCACAATAAAATTAAACAAACAACAACAAAAAAGGATCTCAGAAAATTACACAGTATAGTGGAATGGGCATAGAATTTGGGGCCGAATGTAATTGGGTATGAACCCTGGCTCTGCCACTTGCCTGGGCTAAATCTATCCCTCTCGCTGAGTCTCGTTTCTACGTTTGTTAAATGGGGCTGGTACTAACTACCTTGCTGCATGACTTTAAGGATTAGTGATGATGTATACAAAGTTCCTTGCACAGGTCCTGGCACATAGTCGGTGCTCACTAAGTTGTAAAAACTATTCTCAGTAGAAAATTAAGTAGAAGGTGGATAACACCTTAAGGACGTTATAGTGCATACTCAAGCATGGGTCCCTTTCAACCCCAGGAATCGCTAATTCTATGTAACTTTCCAATGGTCACACAGCTAGTAAATGGCAAGGCCTCTGTTCTGGTATCACTGCACCCTAGTGGACAAGAGGATTACTTAGCATCCAGCCAATACTCATCAGGGTTAATTACATAATCACACCAGGAATAGTTTGGCCCTGAAGGGATAGGAACCCGTTCTTTAACTTCTGAGTGCGCTCCGAAAAAGTTCAAAAAGGGGAAATCCTGGGAAGGTTGTCCAAGTGGTGGATTCTGTACAAACAGGTTACCAGGTACCCATGGGAGCGAGGGGAAGTAGTTGTTAAAAAGTGGATTAATTTAACAAATTTGAAGATAAGCTTGGCTTGCCTCACCATTCTTCAGGGTCCAGCTCCTACTGGTTAGATTAATAAATCATAAAGAGTACATACAAGAAACTGCTTTGAAAACCAGTTTCTTAACTGACAGGTGAAGGCAGTGGGCTCAATCCACAAAGGTCTGAGATAAAAGAGAAAAACCTACATTAGCACTCTGGGCTAATTGTGCCCAAACCTCTCTCTTACCTGGACTCTAGGCTTCTCAACCCTTACATTTCTAAAGGAGATGACTTGGCTGGAGTGAACTTCTCAGTTTCCACTGTATGCTCCTTTCCTGGCTTCTGTTGAATATTTCTGCTTTGATTTATGCCCTGGAAACTAGGAGGGTCCATGTGACAAGGGACCTAAGGGCATAGACATCTCGAAACAGTCTCTCTTTGTCTTAGGCGTCATACACTTGAGTCAGAATGACACTTTGAACTTTTTTTTCCGTCTCTATAACATATAGAGAGAATAATGTAGCTTGTTCTCTCTCTGTAATATCTGTTCAAATATTACATCTTGGCACATACAACTTTTATATTGGGTGGAAAATAAATGGCATGAATTTAGCTCTTTATGGGTTGGCCTCAGCCAAAGGAAAGAAATATGAGCAGCTTCCTTTTGCAAGTAGCAACTTGTTTTGGCATTTTCCTTCTTCAGACTAAAGCCCTTGATAGAAACCAACATTGCAGCCTGAGACTGCACAAAAACTTCAGATTTCAGTCACATGTCTCACAAGGAGGTTACATCGTTTCTTAATTTACCAAACGGAGACATTTCCCAACACACAGACCCACTGCAAGCTTCTGCTGAAAGAATTTTGGGAGATTGCAGCCTGCAATGATCTCTAAACAATTCTCCTTACTTGGCTTTCTTATTGACAAACTATTTCTTTCACCTTGGTCGATGGGCCTGTCCTTCTCACAGGTGGAATACAAAGCAGTTGTTATTGGTAGGTGCTACTGAGTCAGTTCCAACTCATAGAGACCCCATGTATAACAACGAAACACTGCCTGGTCCTGCGCCATTCTCAAGATCTTTGATATGTTTGAGTCCATTGTTGCAGACATTGTCAATCCATTTCATCAAAGGTCTTCCTCATTTTCGCTGACCCTCTACCTAGACAAGCATGATGTCCTCCAGGGACTGGTCTCTCCTCGTAGTATATCCAAAGAACGTGAGATAAAGTCTCACCATCCTCACTTCTAAGGAGCAATCTGGCTGGTACTTCTTCCAAGACAGATTTGTTGATTCTTCTGGCAGTCCATGGTATAGTCAATATTCTTTGCCAACTCCATAATTCAAAGGCATAAGTTCTTCTTCCATCTTCCTTATTCATTGTCCAGCTTTCACATGCATATGAGGCGACTGAAAATATCATGGCTTGGGTCAGGTGCACCTTAGTCCTCAAGGTGACATCTTTGCTTTTCAAAACTTTAAAGAGGTCTTTTGCAGCAAATTTGCTCAGTGCAATACGTCATTTGGTTTCTTGACTGCTGCTTCCATGGGTGTTGATTGTGGATCCAAGTAAAATGAAATCCTTGACAATTTCAATACTTTCTCCGTTTATCATGATGTTGCTTATTTGTCCAGTTGTGAGAATTTTTGTTTTCTTTATGTTGAGGTGTAATCCATACTGAAGGCTGTGGTCTTTGATCTTCATCAGTAAGTGCTTCAAGTCCTCTTCACTTTCCACAAGCAAGGCTGTGTTTTCTGCATATCACAGGTTGTTAATAAGTCTTCCTCCATTCCTGATGCCCTGTTCTTCTTCATATAGTCCCGCTTTGATTTTTTTGCTCAGCAAATAATTTCGGTGGTAAGGCTACTTAAAATCATGATTTAGGGGCTTTGAAGAAGCCGATACATCATAGGTCTTAGCCTCTCTGAGTTCAGAACCTTTTCAAAAATAGACAAGAACTAGACAGATGGAGACAAGTGCACCATCTTTACCTAACTGGAGAAGCCACAGGACAGGGCTCTCAAACAGACTTCCTAATACTCCCTACATCTTCTGAGAGAAGTCCCTGGGTGGTGCAAATGGTTAACGTGCTTAGCTGCTAAGCAAAAGATTGGAGGTTGGACTCTACCCAGAGGCACCTCTGAAGAAAGGCCTGGCAATCTACTTCCAAAAAATCAGCCATTGAAAACCCTATGGAGCATAGTTCTACTCTGACATACATGGGGTCACCATGAGTTAGAATTGATGCAACAACAACTGGTGGTAGACCTTCTGAGGAAACCTGAGTGTGGAAGGAGGAGTTGCATCTGTCCAGAGGGCAGGCTTGTCTAAGGAGAAGGATGCACACTCGATTCCTCCTCCGTGCTTCAGGCAGATGAGTCACTCCTTCCTTGGGGAGATCCAAGAGAAAGGAAATAGAAGAAAGGCGAATTCTCTCTTCATAGTTCTTCTGAAGAAGTGGAAGTTTCTGTTTTATGGACCTAGGAGAAGGGGAAAAAGGCTCTCTGCAACAATAATGCTGTTTGAGGAATATCATGCTCTTAGCAGCATGTAAGAACTATTGATGCAATTAATTCTGTCATATGATCTAGGAGCCGTATTTTTAAAGACTTGGCTCATTAGTATATTAGTACAGCCCCAGGCCTCAATAGCACTGTCAGGTCTTTGGAATATTATTATTATTATTTTAATTTGATTTGTTTCTGAACCCCTGATCCGGTCTACAATACTTGGAATCAGGACTTGTTTGAGTATTGAGAAAGTTCTGGTGGCTTTCTCCTGCGGGAAAAAAAAAAAACAACCAAACCCATTATTGTGGAGTCGAGTCCGACTAATAGTGACCCTATAGGACAGAGTAGATCTGCCCCGTAGAATTTCCATGAGGGTCTGGTGGATTTGAACTGCTGACCTTTTGGTTAGCAGCTGTAGCACTTAACCACTACACTACCAGGGTTTCATCTCCTGGGAAGGTCCCTGCTTATGCAGTCTGGAGTCTGTCTCTTTCCTATCCTGGATCGGGTAGCTTTTGGGAAAATTCCTTACAAAGATTTCCTGGGAACTAGATTTTTTTTAAGTGTATGTGGGAAAATACTCTCCATGTATGGAGGGGCTCTGTTTTTGCCTCTACTTTTTGCTCAAGCCCTTGGGGAAAATAAAGTCTTACAGGTCAAATCTTTTTTTTTTTTTTTAAATTTATTGTTGTGCTTTAAGTGAAAGTTTACAATTCAAGTTAGTCTCTCGTACAAAAATTCTTATACAATAAAAATCGTTTTGTGACCCTGCTTGCTCTCCCTGTAAAGTGACAGCACACTCCTCCTTTCCACCCCAGGTTTCCCATATCCATTCAACCAGCTCCTGACTCTGTCTTCTCATCTCACCTCTGGACAGGAGCTGCCTATTTAGTCTCATGTATCTACTTGAGCTAAGAACCACACTCTTCACGAGTATAATTTCATGTCCCGTAGTCCAGTCTAATCTTTTTCTGAAGAGTTGGCTTTGGGAACCTTTTTAGTTTTGGGCTAACAAAGAGTCCAGAGGCCATGTCTTCCCGGGTCCCTCCAATCTCAGTCAAAACAGGTCAAATCATTTTACAAGTAGGTTGATTGGACTGCCCAAATATGTGATAGGGATTAGAATTTTGTTTCATTGGCTGTTGCTTGAAATAGGTTAGACATAAACCAGGCCGCAGGGGACTTTTGGTTAAATAGAGATTTTCCTTGCAGTGGCATTTGTTGCGGAGGAACATAGACCTCTTCCGGCTAATGTTTTTACCAGGCTGACAGTCTGGGGAGCAGGAGAGGGAAAACACTGTGGACGCAGACTGCTGGCTAGTGGACAAGGCAGAGGCAAGAAACACAGGCAAAGGTCTGTGTGAAACGTGAATCTGAGGCGCAGAGGGAGAGGAAGAAAATAGACGTGTCGTTCTGAAAAAGTGCTTCTTCGGGCAGTTTCTTTTGGTTGTAACCGCTGTCTCTCCCTTGGAGAGAGACACGAAGTCTCACTTGGCTCTTGCCTCCACATTTTCAGACTTAAAAGGAAGCTAACTTCAGGCAAATTCCCTCTTCCTTTCAAGAAAGAAAGTAAAAGGAAATGGAGACCCCTGGTCTCTGAATGGCCTCGGTCAGGCTTTGAATGACCCTAGGACAGTGCCCTGGGGTCAGGGGCTGGGAACGTGGCAGACAGTTGCCACTCGGGCTTTCTCCTCTAGCGCCCCCTTGGGCATGAGTGAGAAACTGTATTCTTTAAAGTTGCAGGTGGCACGATGGTTAAGAGCTCGACTGCCAACCAAAAGGTCGACAATTCGAATCCACCAGTCACTCTTTGGAAACCCTACTGGGCAATTCTTCTGTCCTACAGGGTCGCTACGAATTTGAATCGACACGGTGGCAACGGGTTTGGGTTTTTTTGCTGTTGTTGTTACAGTCCCCACAACTCTGCCTAGTATTAAAAGAAATCAGTTGTTGCCAAGTCAGTTCCAACTCATAGTGACCCATTTGTGTCAGAGCAGAACTGTGCTCCATAAGGTTTTCAATGGTTGATTTTTGGAAGTAGGTCACCAGGCCTTTCTTCTGAGGCACCTCTGGATGGTTCAGACTCAAACAGCTAACCTTTCAGTTAGCAGCTGAGCAAATTAACCGTTGGCACTCTGAAGTTTCCTAACCAAGTTCTTGCCATTTTAAAGGTTTTTCTCTTGAAGTTTTTTTCTGGCAACCCTGTACAGACCCTCCTGAATGTATTTATCTTTCTAACCAAATTTTTCTTTCTCATTTCTGCTTGCATCTCTGGTCACTAAGTCTCAGAAAGGTCCTGTAGCAAACTGTCAATCAATAACGAATATTTCTCAAATTTATTACTTTTTTTACAGTTTTGTTGAAATATAATTTACATGCCATAAAATTCAGTCGTTATAAACATATGATCAATGATTTTTAGTAAATTTATAGGGTTGTGCAACCATTGTCACCATTCAGTTTTAGAACTTTCCAACAGCCCCAAAAGTTCCCCTGTAGGCATTTGCCGTCAGTCCTCACTCTAACCTACAGGCGCAGACAGCCACTGATCTGCTTTCTGTCTTATAGATTTGCCTTTCCTGGTCATTTCATGTGTAAATGGAATTATACAATATATTGCTTTTGCGACTGGCTTCTTTCACTTGAGACAGCCCTCGCAGTACTGTATTAAAAATCCTATTTTCTTTGCTTAGCTTGGCTTGTTCCCCACCAGCTTCGCATTTGAATTCTGCTCTTATGTAAACCTCATTGCGCCTGCGTAGTATGATCAAGAATGTTGCTGATGTAATTTGTATGGACTCCCTACTTGTAAGCCCCTTTAAAAGTAACAGACCTGCCCACCCTTGGCAAGCGGTCTTGACAGCAGCAACTCCGACTGACTCCATTTCCTGTACAACGAAATAAAGGTGACTTTTCTGTTCTCCCACCTTGGTCTCTCGTTTGTTGGCCAATATGACTCATGCAGAGCAAGAACCTGGGGGTTTCCACCTGATAACACACTTAGCATCATGTTTTCAAGGTTCATCCAAGTTGTAGTATGTATTAGTACTTTATTCTTTATATGGCTGAATAATATCCTATTGTATGCGTATACCACATTTTATTTATCCATTCATCATTTGATGGATTTTGATGTTGTTTCCAGCTTTTGATATTATGAATAATGGTGCTATGAATATTTGTGTACAAATCTTTGTGTGAACATGTTTTCATTTCTCTTGGATATACACCTAACAGTGGAATTGTGGGGTCATATGGCAAATTTATATTTAATTTATAAGAAACTGCCAAATTGTTTTATGGTGTGGTTATTCAATTTTATGTTCCCACCAGCAATATCTGAAGGTTCTAGTTTCTTCACATCCTCTCTAACACTTGATGTTGTCTGTCTTTCTCATTATAGCCATTTTAGTGGGTGTATAGAGGTATTCAATTCCCAGCCAATGCACCTTGTCCACAACCACCACTGCCTGTCAGTGGAAGCTTGCATGTTGCTATAATGCTGAACAGGTTTCAGTGGAGCTTCCAGACTAAGACGGACTAGGAAGAAAGGCCTGGTGATCTACTTTTGAAAATCAGTCAATACAAGCTCTACGGATCACATGGTTTGATCCACTACCAAACATGGTGATGGTGCAGGCCCTTCAACGTTTTGTGCACGGGGTTCCTGTGAGTTGGGGCTGACTTGACAGCAGCTAACAACAACAATAGTGCTATCTTTTGTGATTTTAACATCCATTTCCCTAATGACTAATGATGTTGAGCATCTTTTCATGTGTTCATTAGCCATTTATACATCTTCTTTGGTAAAATGTCTATTTAAATCTTTTACTAATTTTTTAAGTTGGATAAGTCTTATTATTGACTTGTAAGAATTCTTTATATATTTTGGATACGAGTCCTTTATCAGATATGTGATTTGTAAATATTTCTGTCTATGGCTTGTCTTTTCGATTTTTTACAGGTGTCTTTTGAAATGCAAAACTTTAATTTTGAGTCTTGGAGGACATCTAGCTCAACTGGCATAACATAATTTATAAAGAAAATGTTCTACATCCTACTTTGGTGAGTAGTGTCTGGGGTCTTAAAAGCTTGCGAGCAGCCATCTAAGATACTCCACTGGTCCCACTCCATCTGGAGCAGGGGAAAGTGAAGAAAACCAAAGACACAAGGGAAAGATTAGTCCAAAGGACTGACTAATGGACCACAACTACCACAGCGTCCACCAGACTGAGTCTAGCTCAACTAGATCGTGCCCAGCTACCACCACTGACTGCTCTGACAGGGATCACAATAGAGGGTCCTGGACAGAGCTGGAGAAAAATGTAGAACAAAATTCAAGCTCACTTAAAAAAAAAAAAAAGACCAGAATTACTGGTTGGACAGAGACTGGAGAAACCCCGAGAGTATGGCCCCTGGACACCCTTTTTTTTTTGTACTTTAGATGAAGGTTTACAGAATAGTTTCTCATTAAACAGTCAGTAGACATATTGTTTTATGACATTGGTTAACAACCCCATGACATGTCAACACTCTCCCTTCTCAACCTCGAGGACCTTTTTTTTGGCGAAAATATATATAGCCAAAGTTACACCATTTTGAAAGTTTCTACATGTACAATTCAGTGACATTGATTACATTCTTCCAGTTGTGCTGCTATTCTCACTATCCTTTTCCAAATTATTCCATCACCATTATCTTTAACTCACTGTCCCCTAAGCTTCCCATCAAACCTTTTGAGTTGCTGTTGTCAATTTGATCTCACATAGATAATTCTTTTTTTTTTGTACCTTAAATGAAGATTTGCAGAATAAATAGTTTCTCATTAAACAGTACATGTATTGCCCCATGGCAATGGTTGACAACGCTATGACATGTCAACACTGTCCCTTCTCAACCTTGGGTTCCCTATCACCAGCTTTCCTGTCCCCTCCTGCCTTCTAGTCCTTGTCCCTGGACTGCTGTGTCTCATTAGTCCTGTTTTGTTTTATGAGGCTGTCCAATCCCTGGCTGAACGGTGAACTTCAGGAGGGGTTTCATCACTGAGCTAAAAGGGTGTCCAGGGGCTATACTCTCAGGCTTCTCCAGTCTCTGTCAGGCCAGTAAATCTGGTCTTTTTGTGTGTGTTAGAATTTTGTTCTACATCCTTCTCCAGCTCTATCAAGAACCCTCTGTTGTGATCCTGGTCAGAGCAGTCAGTGGTGGTAGCCGGCACCATCTAGCTGTACTGGACTCAGTCTGGTGGAGGCATTGGTAGCTGTGTTCCGTTAGTCCTTTGGACTAATCTTTTCCTTGTATTCTGTTCTCTTCATTCTCCCTTGCCGCCAAAGGGGTGAGACGAGTGGAGTATCTTAGATGGCTGCTCACAGGCTTTTAAGACCCCAGACGCTACTCACCAAGGTAGAATGTAGAACATTGTGTTTAAAAATTGTGTTATGCCAATTGAGCTAGATGTTCCCTGAGACCGTGGTCCCCACAGCCCTCCGCCCAGCAGTTCAGTCCCTCAAGGAGTTTGGAAGAGTCTACAGAGCTAACATGACCTTTCCTTGTACATGTTGTGCTGGCTTCTCCAGTAATGTGTACTGTCTTAGCCTTCACCAAAGTTACCACTTATCTATTTAGTTCCCCCCACTCCTCCCATCCCTCGTAACCAACAAAGATTTTTTTTTGTGTGTGTAAACTTTTACATGAGTTGTACAGTAGAGGTCTCATACAATATTTGTCCTTTTGTGGTTGACTTATTTCACTCAGCGTAATGTCCTCCAGTATTGTTCCTCTGTCTCTCCTGTGCTGAGTTCCTTTTGTTTGTGGATTTTTTTTCGTATCTTTTGTTTTTGTAGGTTTTGTTTTTACTGAGATTTTATGTTTTTCTTCTTTATTTTGATGAGTAGCTTTGTTAACTCTCTTTGTGGTTACTTAAAATTTACCTTTATCTTCCTAGATTTGAGCCAGTCTATTATTACTTGGTATCGCTTGACTTCCTCTCCGTTAGAAGGTTCTATATCTACACCGTTTATTCCCTCTTTTATTGTTCTAGTGCTGTTGTCATTCACAGATTAACCTCTCTGGTTCTCGTTTGTAATTCTTTTGGTTTTGCATAGTCTTTAAGAGTTCATTTCCTAGGTTGGTATCTGGCTAGTAGAATCCTATGTCCTATATTTAGCCTATGGTCTGATATTGTTTGTTGTCAGATTGGAGGACTTCCTTTAATAAGTCTTGTAAGTTTGGTTTGGTTTTTTACGTAGTCCCTTAATTTCTGTTTATCTGGAAATGATCTAATTGCACCATCATCTTTGAATGAAAGTTTTGCAGGATATATTATTCTTGGCTGGCAATTCTTTTCCTTCAAGGTTTTATGTATGTCATCCCATTCATTGCCTTCTTGCCTGCATGGTTTCTGCTGAATAATCTGAGCTTAGTCTTATTGTTTCTCCTCTGTATGTGACTTTTTGTT
>NW_004443988.1:13124319-13140467 GCF_000243295.1 Trichechus manatus latirostris
GGGTGGGAAAGCGTATATCACCAATTACCAGTTGTTCTGTCTCCTGCTGGAAGCTCTGTGAAGCTGCTTTCTCATACCCTCTATTTGCTGGTCTCTGATAGGAGTCCAAGATGGCAGATCCGTACTGTGTTAGCTGATAGGGGACCTCTTCATGAACCTCTCCTCCCTCTCTGTTCTCTGTCAGTTTTCTCACTCCATTTGGTGCTTGGCTGAGTTCTTTATGTCTTCATTTGATGTTTGAGGGTTTCAGGATTGCTGTTTTCTCTGTTTGGCTTAGTTTTTTGGATCTTTGCTTGGAGGGACAGTGTGATGCTTCTGCCTAGAGCACCATGTTGCCGGAAGTCTCCCTGGACACCCTTTTAACCCAGTACTGAAGTCATTCCTGATGTTCACCCTTCAGCCAAAGATTAGACAGGCCTATAAAACAAACAATAACATGTGGTTCAACCATGTTTACAAGACTAAATGGGCACACCAGCCCAGGGGCAAGGACAAGAAGGCAGGAGGGATAGGAAAGCTGGATGAATGGAAATGGAGAGCTCAAGGTTGAGAAGGGAAGAGTGTTGACAAGTCTTGGGGTTGGTAACCAATGTCACAAAACAAGATATGTATTAATTGTTTAATGAGAAACTAATTTGTTGTATAAACTTTCACTTAAAGCACAATTAAAAAAAAAGATCTACCTATATGGGATCAAACTGACAACAGCAACGCAAAAGATTTGATAGACTCCTTAGGGAGCAGTGAGTTTATGTTAATGGAGGAGAAGCAACTCAGAAAAGGAGGGTGAGAATGGCTACACAACTTGAAGAACGTAATTAACGTCACTAAATTATATATGTAGAATAGGTTGAACTGGTGTGTGTTTTGCTGTGTATATTCTCAACAACAACAACAACATAAATAAAAAAATTTTTTGTTGTACTTTAGATGAAGGTCTACAGAAAAAACTAGCTTCTCATTAAACAGTACATGCATTGTTTTATGACATTGTTTAACAACCCCCCAACATGTCAACACTCTTCCTTCTCAATTTTGGGTTCCCTATTACCAGCTTTCCTGTTCCCTCCTGCCTTCTAGTCCTCGCCCCTGGGCTGGTGTGCCCCTTTAGTCTCATTTTGTTTTAAGGGCCTGTCTAATCTTTGGCTGAAGGGTAAACCTCAGGAGTGACTTCATTACTGAGCTAAAAGAGTGTCCGAGGGACATACTCCTGGGGTTTCTCCAGTCTCTGTCAGGCCAGTAAGTCTGGTCTTTTTGTGTGAGTTAAAATTTTGTTCTGCATTTTTTTCCAGCTCTGTCTGGGGCCCTCTGTTGTGATCTAAGCCCTTGAAATTTCCTGAATAATTGAAGTGCCTATGTTATCAATAGGCCTGTAGACCACAGCTGAGAGTTCATGCTAATGAAATAACTCAGGTGGGGACTGTCCAGGCCAGAAAGTCCACCCAAGATATCGGCTGACCTCAGGGAGGTGGGTTGATTCAATTAATCATGACTATGTAATAAGGCCCCAGTAAAGGCTCTGGTTATGGATGGATGGATGCTCCATGGGCTTCCTGGTTGGTGAAGGACACTGATGCGTGTGGGAAAGTAATGGATCCCTATTTGGGACAAGGAAGCTCCACACTGAGAACTCTCCCAGATTTCACCCCATGCATCTCTTTGTTTGTACCCTTTTTCCTATAATAAGACTGTATTTGTAAGTATAGCACTTTCCATGAGCTCTATGAGTTGTTCTAGTAATTTATGAAACCTCAGGGAGTAGTGGCAGCCAGCAGGTCAGCAGTGAGGGGTCTGAGAACCCCCAAGCTTATGACTGGTATCCTGAAGAGGTAGAGTTTCCATTGTTAGTTGCCATCAAGCTGACCCTGACTCATGGCATTCTTTTTAGTATTTTTTTTTATTGTGGTAAGTATATAGGTAACAGAACATTTGCTGTTTCTATTATCTTTACATGTACAGACCAATGACATTAATTATGTTCATCATGTTGTTCAACCATCACCATTAACCATTTCTGAATTTTTCCATCGCCTTTAACAGAAGCTCAGTGTCCCCTAAGCATTGTGTCTTCCTTTCCCCCTCCCTCTTATCCAACCCTGATAACCACTTGACATCTATATACTTGCATATATAATTAGGATCATATAGTATTTGTCCTTTTGTGACTGACTTATTTCACTCAGCATAATGTTTTCAAGTTTCATCCATGTTGTAGCAGGTATCAGGATTTCATTTCTCTTTATGGCTGAGTAATATTCCATTGTATGTATGTACTACATTTTGTTTATCCAACCATCTGTTGATGGATTCATGACAATCTTTTGTTTGAATGAAACGTTGCTCTATCTTATACTAACTTCATGAGTGTTAGTATGTTTGAGCCCATTGTTGTGGCCATTATATGTGTCAATCTACCTTACTGAGGGTTTTCCACATTTTCATTGGCTCACTACTTTACCAAATATTATGTCCTTTTCTAGCAATTGATCTTTCCTGACGATGTGTCCAAAGTAAGTGAGTGGAAGTCTCATCATCCTTGCTTTTAAGGAATATTCTGATTATATTTCTTCTAAGACTGGTTTGTTCATTTTTCTGGCAGTCCACAGTATATTCAACATTGTTTGCCAACACCGTAATTCAAATTCTTCAATTCTTCTTCGGTCCTCATTTTTCACTATCCAACTTTTACGTTTATATGAGGTGACTGAAAAGACCATGGCTTGGGTCAGCAGCATCCTTGCTTTTTAAACTTTGAAAAAGTCTTTTGCAGAAGATTTTCCCAATGCGATACATTGTTTGATTTCTTGACTGCTGCTTCCATGGATGTTGATTGTTAATCCAAGTAGAATAAAATCATTGAAAAGTTCAATTTCTTCTTCACAGGGGGTAGGAGGAACTCCTGAATTTGTAGTCAGACGGTCAGAAGTGAGGGGTCCCAGGGATCCCAAAGCTTATGGCTAGCATCCCGAAGGGGTAGTGGGAAAATTCAGAATTTGTAGCCAGCAGGTCAGAGTGAGAGTGTCATAGGGACTCCCAAGCTTGCAGCTAGTGTCTGAGGTTTTGGGCCAACTTGGCAGTCTGGAGGACCTTGCCCTGTGTCATGGATTGAATTGTGCTCCCCAAAAGTATCTGTCAACTTTGCTGGGTCATGATTCCCAGTATTGTATGATTGTGTACCATTTTGTAATCTGATATGATTTCCTTATGTGTTATAAACTTTATCACTATGATGTAATAAGGAGGATTAGCAGCAGTTATACTGATGAGGTCTACAAGATTAGATAGTGTCTTAAGCCAATCTCTTTTGAGATATGAAAGAGAGAAGCGAGCAGAGACACAGGGGATCTCATACCACCAGGAAAGCAGTGCCGGGAGCAGAGTGTGCTCTTTCTTGCACTGAGATGCTCCCAGACCAAGGGAAGACTGATCCATCACAAGGATCGTTCTCCAGAGCTGACAGAGAGAGAAAGCCTTCCCCAGGAGGTGATGCCTTGAATTTGGACTTGTAGCCTACCAGACTGTAAGAGAATACATTTCTCTTTGTTAAAAGCCGTCCACTTGTGGTATTTCTGTTACAGCAGCACTAGATGACTAAGACACCCTGTAACTTGTGAGATCTGACCTAGCTCTGGTGGTTATGGTTGTGTTTTAGCCCCTGACATTCCCAGCTCCCCTGGGGCCCTGTGTCTGAGGTAAACTCATATCATCCATATACTGACGGAGGAAGCAGGCCCAGGTCTGGATGGATCTCTAAATTCTTTCTCTCTTAGATAGTTATAATTGTTCTTACAATTATAAAAATACATTTCATTTCCAAAAATGCAATAAATACTGAAAAGTATAAGGAAAAAATACAGAGTAACCGTAATTTACCACTGGGGGCAACCACCTTTAACATTTGGATATTTAGCTTCCAGATGTTTTCTATACATACATCTACATTATTCATTTAAAAAATGTATAATGAGAGCTTATTAAGTGTCTAGCATTGTGCCAGGCATTAGGTCTCCAACGGTGAATACCCGATCCCTGCCCTGTATGAATATTCAGCTTAGTGAGAGAGAAACACATTAAACAAATAAACCAGGTAAATAATTTTATATGTACAAACTGTGAAAAGTGTGAGATTGACATGTTTGGCAAAGAAGGGCTCAAACTATACATACTGCTTTGTACCCTTTCTTCTTCACTTACATCAACGTATTATGAAGGTCTTCCTGTGGCAATAAATACAAACTCTGCTAAAATTGAGGATAAGAAGATGAATAAGGAAAACATGATTCTGCCCTCATCTTCCTATCCCTTAGGGCCCAGATCTAATAGGGGAGAGCAACATAAATAGATTATTTCAATTCCATTTCTGTAGAGATTATATAAGTTACAGACATAGTGCTTCATAGAAAAATTGGTGTCTGAGTTCTGTTTTCAGGATAAACAGGAATATTTTCCAGTTAAGCAAACTGTGGAAGAATATTCCAGGCAGTTGACATATGCAAAAACATGAAGAGTTAATCAGCATGGCATGTTCAGGGAACTAAAGGCAGTTCTTATTGCTAAAACAAAAATGCCAAGGTCACACTAGCTTGAGAACTAACTAGAGAGGTGGGCAGTGGAAAGGTTATTAGGGCCTATCATTGTCCTGGTGAGGACTAAGCATTTTACCCCCAAACTGTTTTGTAGCATAGTATGGTCAGATTTATGACTTAGAAAACTCTCTCTGAAGGGTTGGCTGAAATGAGAAAAAACTGTTAATGATAGGTTGCTAATAAGAAGGTTTTTATAATGATCCAGGACAGAGGTGAGGTACTAAAACAAGATGATGGTAGGGAAATGGAGCAACAGTGGCATATTAAGTATGTTATAGCGGTAAACTGAGGTAACTTAGCTTGAGTGAGAAATCAGAATCATTGGGAGAATGGTAAGGGCTTTGCTGGGTAAACATTGCCAAATGTCAAACCCAAAGGGCAAGGGGATGAAGAAAGCTAAATAAAGTTTAGTAGTTGAGGGTATTGGAAATAGGACAGGTGACTCAGAGGCTAGAATAGAGTCTGGCCTAGGATGTTGTTGTTATTAGTTGCTGTTGAGTGAATTCTGACTCATGGTGACCCATGAGCGCAGAGTAGAACGGCTCCCTGGGCTTTCAAGGCTGTGACATATTGCAAGCAGATCAGCAGACCTGCCTTCTTTTTTTTTTTATTTCATTGTGCTTTAGTTGAATGTTTACAGAGAAAATTGGTTCCTCGTTCAAAAATTTATACACCAATTATTTCATGACATTGATTGCAATCCTTGCAATGTGTCAGCACTCTCCCCCATTCCATCCCAGTTTCTCTGTGTCCATATGTCCAGTTTTCCTGCCCCTTCCTGCCTTCTTACTTTTGCTTTTGGGCAGGTGTTGCTCATTTGGTCTTGTATACTTGATTGATCTAAGAAGCACATTCCTCCCCTGTGTTACTGTTTGTTTTATATATGTATATATATATAAAACCAAACCCATTGCTGTCAAGTCAATTCTAACTCATAGCAACCCTAAAGGACAGGGTAAACTGCCCCATAGGGTTTCCAAGGAGCAGCTGGTAGATTTGAACTGCTGACCTTTTGGTTAGCAGCTGAGCTCTTAACCACTATATCACCGGGCTCAGTTTGTAGGCCTGTCTAATCTTTGGCTGAAAATGGGCTTCAGGAGTGGCTTCAGTTCTGAGTTAGCAGGGTGTCCAGTGGCCATAGTCTTGGGGGGTCCCTCCAGTCTCTGTCGGACCAGTAAGTCTGGTCTTTTTGGTGAACTGAAATTTTGTTGTACATTTTTCTCGTGCTCTATCCGGGACTGTCTATTGCTACCCCTGTCAGAGCGGTGGTGGTGGTAGCTGGGCACCATCTAGTTCTTCTGGGCTCAGGCTGGTGGAGGCTGTGGTTCGTGTGGTCCGTTAGTCCTTTGGACTAATATTTTCCTTGTGTCTTTTTTTCATTCTTCTTTGCTCCAGACAGGATGGGACCAATAGATGTATTTTAGATGGCTGCTCACAAGCTTTTAAGACCCCAGACGGTACTCATGAAAGTAGGATATAGAATATTTTCTTTATGAACTGTTATGCCAATTAACCTAGATGTCCCCTGAGACTATGGTCCACAGCATTCAGCCTCAGTAACTAGGTCCCTCAAGGTGTTTGGATGTGTCGAGGAAGTTCCTATGACTTTGCCTTGGTCACATTGTGCTGACTTCCCCTGTATCATGTCTTATCTTTCCCTTCACCAAAGTTAACACTTGTTTACTATCTAATTAGTGATTTTCCCTCCCTACCTCTTTCCTCCCCCTCAACCATCAAGGATTGTTTTTTGCTGTGTGTAAGCGTTTTCTTGAGTTTTTATAATAGTGATCTCATTCAATATTTGTCCTTTTGTGATTGCCTTATTTCACTTAGCATAATGCCCTCCTGATTCATCCATGTTGTGAAATGTTTTGCAGATTCATCATTGTTCTTTATTGTTGGGTAGTATTCCCTTGTGTGTATGTGCCATAATGTATTTATCCATTCTTCTGTTGATGGGCACTTAGGTTGTTTCCATCTTTTTGCTGTTGTTAATAATGCTGCAATAAACATGGGTGTGCATATGTTCATTCACGTAACGACTCTTATTTCTCTAGGATATATTCCTAGGAGTGGGATTCCTGGATCATATGGTATTTCTATTTCTAGCTTTTTAAGGAGGCACCATATTGTTTTCCAAAATGGTTGTATCATTTGGCATTCCCACCAGCAGTGCATAAGTGTTCCAATCACCCTTCAGCCTCTCCAAAATTTGTTATTTTCTGTTTTTTTGATTCATGCCACTAATATCGGAGTGAAATGGTATCTCATTGTAATTTTGATTTGCATTTCTCTAATGGGCGCAAGCTTTTCCTCATGTATTTTCTTTTTTTTTATTAGTGCCAGTAATGTCAGAGTAAGATGGTGTCATTGATTGAATTGTGTGCCCAAAAAAAATGTGTCAACTTGGCTAGGCCATGATTCCTAGTATTATGTGATTGTCAACCATTTTGTCATCTGATGTAATTTTCCCATATGTTGTAAATCCTACTTCTATGATGTTAATGAGGTGGTATTAGGGGCAGTTATGTTCATGAGGCAGGATTCAGTCTACAATATTAGGTTGCATCTTAAACCAATCTCTTTTGAAATATAAAAGAGATAAGCAAGACATGGGGACCTCATATCACCTAGAAGGAAGCACCGAGAGCATAACGTGTCCTTTGGACCCACAGTTCCTGTGCTGAGAAGCTTATCAGACCAGGGGAAGACTGATGGCAAGAACCTTCCTCCAGAGCTGACAGAGAGAGGAAGACTTCCCTGGAGCTGGCGCCCTAAATTCAGACTTCTAGCCTACGAGACTGTGAGAGAATAAACTTCTCTTTGTTAAAGCCATCCACTTGTGGTATTTCTGTTATAGAAGCACTAGATAACTAAGACATATGGTATCTCAATGTAGTTTCGATTTGCATTTCTCTAATGGCTAATGATCAGGAGCATTTCCTCAGTGTCTGTTAGCTGCCTGAAAGTCTTCTTTGGTGAAGTGTCTGTTCATACCCTTTGCTTATTTTTTAATTGAGTTATTTGTCTTCTTGTTGCTGAAGTGTTGCAGTATCTTGTGGATTTTGAAGATTAGACCCTTGTCAGGTATGTCGTACCCAAAAATTTTTCCTAGTCTGTAAGTTCTCTTTTTACTCTTTTGATGAAGTCTTTTGATGAGCATAAGTGTTTAATTTTTAGGAGCTCCCAGTTATCTAGATTATATTCTGGTGTTTGCACATTTTTAGTTATGGTTTGTATCCTATTTATGCCACGTATTAGGGCTCCTAGCATAGTCTCTATTTTTTCCTCCATGATCTTTATAGTTTTAGATTTTATATTTAGGTCTTCGATCCATTTAGAATTAATTTTTGTGTATGGCGTGAGGTATGGGTCCTGTTTCACTTTTTTTTACAGATGGACATCCAGTTTTGCCAGCACTATTTGTTTAAAAGACTGTCTTTTCCCCGTTTAATGGACTTTGGGCCTTTGTCAAAGATCAGCTGACTGTAGGTGGATGAATCTATGCTTGTGTTCTCAATTCTGTTCCATTGGTCTATGTGTCACTCCTCGTACCAGTACTAGGCTATCTTGACTCCCATGGTTGTATAATAGGTTCTGAGATCAGATAGTATGAGGCCTCCTACTTTGTTCTTTTTCTTCAATAATGCTTTGCTTATCCAGGGCCTCTTTCCTTTCCATATAAAGTTCATGGTTAGATTTCCATCTTGTTAAAGAATGCTGTTTGTATTTTGATTGTGATTGCATTATATCTGTAGATTGCTTTGGGTAGAATTGACATTTTCACAATGTTGAGTCTTCCTATCCATGAGCATGGTATGTTTTTCCATTTATGTAGGTCTCTTTTGGTTTCTTGCAATAGTATTTTGTAGTTTTCTTTGTATAGTTCTTTTATGTCCCTGGTTAGATTTATCCTTAAGTATCTTATCTTTTTCGGAGCTATTAAAAAATGGTATTTTTTTCTTGACATTCCTTTCTAAGTTCTCTTTGTTTATCAGAATCCAACTGATTTTTGTATGTTGATCTTATATCCTTCTACTCTGATGAATCTTTCTATTAGTTTCAGTAGTTTTCTTGTGGAATCTTTGGGGTTCTCTAAGTACAGGATCATATCATCTGTGAATAAGGATAGTTTTACTTCTTCCTTTCCAGTTTAGATGCCTTTTATTTCTTTTTATTACCTTATTGCTCTACCTAAGACTTCCAGCACAAATAGGAGCGGTGATAAAGGCTGTCTTTGTCTTATTCCCATTCTCAGGGGGAATGCTTTCAGCCTATCTCCATTGAGAATGATGTTGACTGTTGGTTTTGTATAGATGCTCCAGGCCTGTCTTCTGAGGCACCTCTAGTGGGTTCCAGCTGCTATCCTTTTGGCTAGTAGTGAAGTGCTTTACCGTTTGTGCCACCGAGGGACTAGGATAAAGAATTAGAACTGGGGCTGTGAATGTGTGGTTCCTGGAATGCAACTTTCAGGTAGTTCCCAAGTGCATCACTGGGACAAGCATGAAAACTCTTGGAGAAGTGAGCACATATACTTGTTTTCTGTTTTCAATAGTCTCATCAACAGAGGGCACAGATTTTCAGTAAAATGTTACAGGAAGGAATGATTCCCTAGAGATATATCTTGAAAAGAACTGGGCTGACTTCTCTGTGGTCATGGGGGTGGGATGGGGGTGGAACATAGGCCTTTCAAAATGATAGCTAGTGTTTATATATAAAATATTTCCAAAGAAATAGATCACAGTGGTTGCCCTTTAGGGAGGGGAATTGTATGGCTGGGTGATGGGAAGAGAGGAAGACTTTTCTCAGTGTGACTTTTTGTACATTTTGAATTTTTAATAAAGTGAATGTAGCACCTATTACAAATAAATAAAAATGTTTTAAAAAAGGTGGTTGAGGAAAGACACTGAAGAAGAACACATTACATTTTCCAGTACCTATAAGGAGTCCTGGTGGAGAAACGGTTAAGTGATCGGCTGTTAACCTAAAGATTGCAGTTTGAAGCTACTCAGTGTTTCCGCAGAAGAAAGACCAGGTGATCTGCTCCTGTAAAGATTACAGTCTAGAAAACCCTACGGGGCAGTTCTACTCTGTCATATGGGGTTGCTATGAGCATATATCTACTCCACAGCACCTAACAACAGCACAACACCAGTACCTATATGTTTGCATGTGAGATAGCCCTGCTTGGAAAGTCTGTGGTGGGACTGGTGTTATTCTTGTGGGAAATATACTGGTTTGCTCCCCTGCCATTCTGTGACCACTGCACCTTCTGAAAATGTACCAAGTCACTTCTCTGACAAGTTTTCGGGTCAATGAGAACCACCTCCCTTCCTGACTGGAAGAACAGACAAGATGAAATCCAGTCCAATGGCGTTTAATAGGTTCAGTTATTGTGATAGTATGCTTTTCTGAGTGAAATTACTTGGGACAGAGATAGAGATGGAAAATGGAGGAAGAAGAGCCCATATTTACAGAAAAAGACAGTCTAAAATTATAAGCTTAAAAGAGAAAATTCACAGCCCCTTCATTTTAAGGCAGGACTTGGAGCCAGAGTCGCAGAGTAGGAAGCCACAGACAACCTCTTCACTATCAACACCATGAAAGTACAGGGGGAAACACTCCACACTCCAAGTCTTGATTTAGGGTTCCAATTTTAGTTCTATCCCTGAGGTTGTGTGACCCTGGTCAAATGGCTTCAACAATCTGGGTCTCAGTTTTCTTGTCTTTTGTATGAGTTGATTGGACCTGTGGATGACCTCCAAATTATCTTCCAGCTCCTGCATTCTATAATTCTGAATCCTAGCAAGTCCTGCAGCTTTCTCACCAGCATTTCACCACTGGGCTTTGGACATATGTCTCTTTGCTTTATTTTCAATTTTTAGCTTTGAGAGGTGGAAGCTAGAGGAGAAATGGAAGTAACTGGTAGGGATTCAATAATCTTTGTGCTTGAGTCGCAGATTAGAAAGCTCTGGAAAGTTGTTCTAGCAACTTCCCATTCATAATCGGGCCAGTTGGAGATAATTTTGTCTTTTTTCCAATTTTTTTTCCTTTTCAATATCTCTTCTTTCTTCATTCCTTGCAACCATCAACCTTAACCCTAAACTCTTTTGCTGTTCACTGGCTTATATTCATATATTGATTGATGTGATTGAATGATTAATACAATGATTTCTTCAACAAGTAATTGAGTACCTGCTATGTACTAGATAAGCAGTTTTCAAACTTTTGGTTTCCAGACCCCACTATACTCTTGGAAATTATTAGGACCCAAAAGAGCTTTTGTTTATCTAGGTTATTTCTACTGATATTTACTAGACTAAAATGTAAAGCTGAGAAAATATTAAGATATTTATGAATTCATTTGAAAATAATAACAAAACAATTATACTTTAACCTATTTTTATTTTTCATGAAAAATAGCTATATATTCAAAGCAAAAAAATTTAGCCAGAAGAGTAGCATTGTTTTACAACCTTCCAAATCTCTTTAATGTCAGGCTTAATATAAGGTAGTTGGATTCTCATGCTAGTTTTGCATTTAATCTGTTGCTTTGGGGTTTATATTAGTTTCCTGTGGCTATTGTAACAAATTACCACAAACATGGTGATTTAAAAAAACAAAAATTTATTCTCTCACAGTTCTGGAGACCAGAAGTTCAACATCAGCTTCACTGGGCCAAAATCAAGCTGTTGGCAGGGCTGTGCTCCCTCCGGAGGCTTCAGGGTAGAATCCTTTCCTTGCCTCTTCCAGCTTCTGGCAGCTGTTGGTATTCCTTTGCTTGTGGCCCCTTTGCTCTAATCTCTTGTCTTCATGTTCATGGGGCCTTTTTCTCTTCTGTGTGTGGTGACTAACCTCCCTTTGCCATTTCTCTTATAAAAACACTTGTTATGATTTTGATTAAAGATTCTATAGAAGAATCCTGATGAAAAGGGGGAAAATGCAGAACAGAATTTCATATTCTCATGGAATTCAGACTTTCTGTAGCCGTGGAGGCTGGATGAATCCCTGAAACTATTGCCCTGAGATAATCTTTAAACCTTAAACCAAAAATATTCCCTGAAATCTTCTAAAAACCAAACAATAGTTTAGCTTAACTACTAAAGAATGTCTGCCTTGAGCATTGTGCTCTTTAAGGACTATATATATGGGATCAAACTGACAACAGCAACACAAAAGGTTTGATGGGAAACTCAGGGGGCAGGAACAACTAATGGGGGAGGAACAACTCAGAAAAGGGGTGAGAATGCTTACACAAATCAAAGAATGTAATCAATGTCACTGAATTGTACATGTATAAACAGCTGAATTGGTGTATGTTTTGAGGTATATATTCTCAACAACAACAAAAAAATGAATAACAAAACAAAACACTTATGGCATTTAGGCCCACCCAGATAATCCAGGATAATCTACTCATCTCGATAACCTTAATTTTAAAAAGTTCAATATAAGTTTACCATATAAGATAACATTCACAAATTCCAGTGATCAGGATATGGACATGTCTTTGGGGGCCCTTATCTTTCACAGGGTTGCATTTTGGTTGAAGTTTATGAAGAAAACCCAGCTTCACACACACGTAGTTGACAAACAAGGAGTATTTTAATAGCAGAAACATAACATAATCTATTGCTGTTGAGTCATGTGTAACAGAGTAGTACTGCTCCATAGGGTTTTCTTGGCTGTAATGTTTATGGAAGCAGTTCACTAGGCATTTCTTCCACAGAGCCGCTGGGGTGGGCTCAAACTGTCAATCTCCAGGTTAGTAGCTGATTTTAAAACACTTGTGTCATCCAGGGACCTAGTATTTTAATAGCCTTTTCAAAAAACTGTGGAAATTCTTCTTTGATCCAATACTGAAACTTGACAAGAAGTAATTTTTTTAAAGTTTAGTTGCAATGTGGAATCTGAAAACATAGCAGTGAACTTTCTGTACTGAGTTACATTAAATCGTCGGTCTGCTATACACTTTAAATGGCCCTTTTGCCCGTGCATGATTTTATCACACCAATGCATTGATCATTTGGAACACATTAGTTCATTGGCTTATGTAAATATTCCAAATGTTAACACATTTCATTATGCAATAGCAAAAAAATAGCATTCATTAATGCCACCACCAATTTTATCAGAACGGTCTCATGGTGGTAGGTATACATTTTTCAAAATTCTAATTTTCACTTGAAAGCTTGAATATTATGATTGGCAACAAATATTGTCAGTTATTTTCCTTGAAGGATCAGAGTCACTGGTCATTTTCAAGAAAACCATTATTTGCCAATCGTTCTTTTCAAGGAAAAATGCTGTTCCACCAACCAAAGCAACTGCTTCCCATTTTGTCATACAAAATATTAAAAAAAGGATACTCCAAGGCTGAGATTTAATAGAATTAGTAATTCTTACTGTTTCATCAAAGACATTCTTAAGTAAAACTTGCTTTTTTTTTAAATCTGAGTGTTTGGTTGTGAAGGACACGGTTTGGTGCCTTTGCCTTGATTCGTACTGAGGTGCCAGCAGTGTTATCCAGCATTGCTTTTGCACCATCAATGCAAACATCAACACGGTTGTTTCAGGGTAAACTATGAGATTCAAAAAAGCTGCTCAACTCTTAGTTTAATACCACTTGGGTCTGCTGTCAGGTATTTACATAAAAGAATATCTTTATTTGTTGGTGCTGATACCAGATACAAGCAAAACAACAAGTCCAGCCATGTCTATAATTTTGCCGTTTCAAAGGCAGTATAATTTTGCAGATGAGATATTAACTCAGTCTTTATGTTTGCAACTAAATTTTTAATTTGATAGTTACTGCATCTTTGGAAAGTAGCACGGCCATAATTTCTTTTACTGATTTTTCATTTAGCAGGCATTGAGTAATGTAGGTTTTATTACTCTCTTGGCTATTGTGTGCCCTTCTTTCATAGCCAAAGCAATACAGTAATTTACCCTGAAAGATGTTACAGTGGGTTTTTCATTTCTTGTTCGAAAAGTGGTAACAAAAAAGCTTTGACTTTTATAGAGCTCATCATTTCTAAATTATTCAATTTCATTTCTTCTAAACTTTGAATGATTGGTCTCAAAATGATGCCTCAACGTAACCGGCACCATGAAAGTATTTGAAAATGTTCTGTTGAATACAAGATAAGGTAAATTATTAACATCTCTGAAGCTAAAGGGAAGAAAGATATCTTTTGTGATACTGTCGTATTTGCATATCACCCATATGTCTCCCTTCCATGAGTCAGAGAATGCTCTAATACTGCTGCCAATATCTTTTCCATCATCTTTAGATGTGGAAGGATTTAAAAGGTAAGTCTTCTAATCTTCCTGTTTTATGTCAATGAAAACCAAACCCACTGCCTTGGAGTAGCTTCTGGCTCATAGGGACCCTATAGGTCAGAGCAAAACTGCCCCACAGGGTTTCCAAGGCTGCAGTCTTGAGGAAAGCAGACTGCCACAAGTTTCTCCTGTGGAGCTGCTGGTGGCTCCAAACTGCAAACCTTTAGGTTACCAGCCGAGTACTTTAACCACTGCACTACTAGGGCTCCTTAAGCCAATGAAAGATATTTTGAAAAATTTTTATTTTTAGAATAAAATGTTAAATTCTAAAAATAATAATATAAAATTAATTTAAATATTTAGAAAAGTTTTCAATAAATTTGAAAACATTCTTGTAAAACAAGTCAACGAAGTATACTTTTCCCTTATGTTTCTGCATACGTACAAGGACAACTTTGGGATTTCAAAAAATCATTTATTGGATAATAATGAGGTTAGAGATTAGAACACACTAGAGAAAAACTAAGTCAATCTTTGAAAAAGCACTTATTTGTACCCTAGACTTTGGAAAATTCTAGAAAACACAAGCGCGCGTTTTACCTGCCAACAGAGGGATCACACATCATTTATCCTCTGGAAAATTCCTCTTTACACTCATGAGAGAATGAGAGTGAATACAGTTTTGACTTCGTGGATCCCCTGGGAGGGTGTCAGGAACCCTCGGAGGTCATCAGACCACATCTTGAGAACTAACGTAGTACATTCTGTTCTGGGTCGGAGTTGGGGATATAGCAAGATATACGACATTTTCTCTATAGGGAGATAAATATTTATGTAGTGGTAGCTGTGATAAGACATAAACACGAAAAGAACGAAGTTCTATGAGAAAGGGTAGGACAGGGAGACCTGTCCTCGTCTACCATGGCAGGGAAGGCTTCTGCCAGAAAGTGACATTTAAGCTGCCACCCGTATCAGCGAGGCTGGTGGGGTGGGGGGGCGACACGAGACCACTTCTTCCTGTTGGCCTCCTCAAAGCCACAGAGAAGAGAGATGGACTAGAAGCTACATTGGCCATGAGTCCCCTCTTCGCGGCGGGCTCTGAACCTGGCACGATGAATTCCCAGGACAACCGCGCGGTTCATTTCATTCAACAACACGTGTGTCCCTAGCACGGCCAGATCCAGAGCCAGCCCGGCACCCGTGGGGAACCCACTTCTCAGGGGGCGGCGGAGGGAAGTGGGCAGATTGCCCGTGATGTCGCCGACAGTGAGGGGTGGTTGAATGGGGACGTCCTTAAAAAGGGGTGTCCGGGAATGTAGACCTGCTCTTGCAGCCTCGGGCAGCGCGGAGGCAGCTAATGGGAAAGAAAGGGGAGACTCTGGGGAACAAACTGTAAGAAGGACGGGCCCCGAGCGGCTTCCACTAGAGAACTCAAAGGTGCGCTGGATCCCGGGTTGCGATGGAAACCGGGGAGGCCCGCTCTCTCTACCTCTCTAGGGAGGTCAGTCTGTTTGAACAAGTTTGGGCGAGCGGCTTTTTCTCTGTGGACTCTTGCGCCCCCCGGTGGCCGCTCTCGAAAGCGACATTTAGCTTGTTCACGCGGACGCGAATAAAGTTTTCTTCGTCAAACAAACAGGAAGTGCCTACGGAGGCCGGGCCGGCGGAGGGGCTTGGGGGGCATCAGACCGGGTGGTGACGCGAGTCCAGGCGGCGGCGGCGGCGGCGGCAATGAGCGATATAGTGGAGAAGACGCTGACGGCGCTGCCGGGACTTTTCCTGCAGAACCAGCCGGGTGGTGGGGCTGCGGCCGCCAAGGCGTCCTTCTCTTCGCGGCTGGGCAGCCTCGTCCGCGGCATCACAGCGCTCACCTCCAAGCACGTAGGTGCCCGCCGGGCCCGGGAGGTCAGGTGCGCTGGGGCAAGACACCCACGCTGGGAGGCCCTTGGCCAGAGCCTTCGGGGTCTGCGGGGCCGGCCCTCTAATGGGGTCAGGGACTGCTTGTGTGTCGGTCCGTCCGAGTGGAAGCTTTCTTTTCTTGCCCGGACTGACTGCAGGAAGGCCGGGTTTCCATACTTGGCGCTGACTGTTACCTGGGGCAGATCTCTTTAATTTGTCCAAGTCTCCGTGTATTTTCTCAACGTTTACGCGGAAAAGTAAAAATAAACAATTCATAGGTGGTTTTGAAGATTGGATGAGATGCAAAGCATGTGAAAATACCAAGTGCGATGAAGTGTCAGGCGTTTACCTAAAAAAAGTTGCTCTACTCAGTTCCGACCCCCC
>NW_004443988.1:13140567-13150381 GCF_000243295.1 Trichechus manatus latirostris
CGGGTCCCTTCAGTTGCTAGATGTCACACACCCGAACAGATCCTGCCACCTGGAAATCTTTGGGGAGCTTGAGGTTCTTAGGTTAGACCAACAAGTTGGACAAAGAAAAACCATAATTCTCTCAAAATGTAAAATTTGCTGAGTAAATCTCTGCCTCAGACAAGGTTTGAAAATGAGCAGTTATAATAGTTACCGTATTGAGCTACTATAAACTTTTTTTAAATTAAAATATTTTATTATGTTTTTGGTGAAAGTTTTCACAGCAAATTAGGTTCCCGTTTAACAGTTTCTGCACAATTTGTTCAGTGATATTGGTGACATTTTTCACAGTGTGTCAGTTTTCTCATTATTTTGTTTCGGTTGTTCTGTTGCCAGTACTCTAGTTTCCCTGCCCCCTTGCCTTCTCATCTTTGCTTTTGAGTAAATGTTGACCACTTGGTCTTGTATGTGGTAGATGATTTTTAAAAGGAGCACAGTACTTATGGGTGATGCTGTTTATTTCATGAGTTAGTCTGTTTTTTAGATAAAAGATGACCTTATGGAATAGTTTTGATTCAAGGTTTAAAGAGTATCTCAGGGCCATAGTCTGGGGGAGTCCTTCAGACTCAACCGGTGTAGTAAATCTGGGCTTTTTAAGAATTTGAGTTGTGTTCCACATTTTGCTCCCGTTCTGTCAAGATCCATGTATTGTATTCCTGATCAGAACAGTCAGTAGTGGTAGCTGGGCACTGGTCTCAGGGTAGAGGAGGTTGTGGTTCGTGTAGACTATTAAACTTATGGGCTAGTTTTTTCTCTGAGTCTTTGGTTTCCTTCTCCTTTATTCTGAACTCATAGAGACCAATAGTTGTATCTTAGATGGAGTTGCTGTAGACTTTTGAAGTTGCATGGACTGTGTAAGATAGTGATTCAAAGCTCCAAGAAGGTTATATCTTAAAAAGAACATGTTGTACCATAATTTGTTACAGGTTTTTTTAATCAGTTATTGAATATAAATTTTTAAAAATTTATTTTATTATCATTGTTGAGGCTATATACAGAAAAACGTACACCAATTCAACAGTTTTCTACGTGGACACTTCACTGACATTGATTATATTTGAGTTGTGCAGCTAGTCTCACCCTCCTTTTCTGAGTTGCCCCCCCCATTAACATAGACTCACTGCCCTCTAAGGTTCGTATCTAATCTTTTAAGTTGCTGTTGTCACTTTTATTCTATATAGATATTTTTTAAAAGAGCATAATGCCGTATCCAAACTCCCTGAGGGCCCGAATTGCTGGGTGGAGGGCTGTGGGGACCATGGTCTCGGGGAATATCTAGCTCAATTGGTATAAAATAGTTTATAAAGACGTTGTTCACATTCTACCTTGGTGCGTAGCATCTGGGGTTTTAAAAGCCTGTGAGCAGCCATCTAAGATACTCCACTGGTCTCACTCCTTCTGGAGCAAGGAAGAATAAAGAAAACAAGATGTAAGGGAAGGATGAGTCCAAAGGACTAATGAACCACAACTACCACGGCCTCCACCAGACTGAGTCCAATACAACTAGATGGTGCCCGGCTACCACCACTGACTGCTCTGACAGGGATCACAGCAGACCATCCTGGACAGAGCTGGAGAAAAATGTAGAACAAAATTCTAACTCACACAAAAAGACCAGACTTACTGGCCTGACAGAGACTGGAGAAACCCCAAGAGTATGGCCCCCGGACACCCTTTTAGCTCAGTAATGAAGTCACTCACAAGGTTCACCGTTCAGCCACAGATTAAACAAGCCCATAAAACAAATCGAGACTAATGGGGCACAGCAGCCCAGGGACAAGGACTAGAAGGCAGGATGGGACAGGAAAGCTGGTAGTAGGAAACCCAAGGTCGAGAAGGGAGAGTGTTGACATGTCGTGGGGTTGTTAACCAATGTCATAAAACAATATGTGTACTAATGGTTTAATGAGTAACTATTTGTTCTAGAAACCTTCATCTAAAGTACAATTAAAAAAAAAAAAAGCATGATGCTCAGGACAGACATATTTTGCTAGTTTAGCTAACCTGTGGTGTCGGGATATTTTTGGTTTAAGTTTTAAAAGATTATCTCAGGGTAATAGTTTCGGGATTCATCAGGCCCACATGGCTCCATAAAATCTGGATTCTATGTGTCATGGATTGAATTGTGTCCCCCAAAAATATCTGTCAACTTGGGTGGGTCATGATTCCCAGTATTGTATGATTGTGTAATCTGATGTGATTTCCTGTGTGTTGTAACTCTATCACTATGATGAGGTTGTATGTGATCTCCTTATGTGTTGTAAATTCTATCACTGTGATGTTATACTGATGAGGTTTACAAGATTAGATGCTGTCTTAATCCAATCTCTTTTGAGATATAAAAGAGAGAAGAAAGAGACACATGGGAACCTCACACCACCAAGAAAGCAGTGCCGGGAGCAGAGCACGTTCCTTTGGACCAGAGGTTCCTGCGCTAAGATGCTCCCAGGCCAAGGGAAGACTGATGCATCCTAAGGACCTTCGTCCAGAGCCGACGGAGAGAGAAAGCCTTCTCCTGAAGCTGACACCCTGAATTTGGACTTGTAGCCTACTGGACTATGAGAGAATAAACTTCTCTTTGTTAAACCATCCACTTGTGGTATTTCTGTTAGAGCAGTACTAGATGACTAAGACACTATGAGAATTTGAAATTCTGTTCTACATTTTCCCCCTTTTGATCAAGATTCTTCTATAGAATCTTTGATCAAAATGTTCAGTAATGGTAGTGGGATACTATCCAGTTCTTTTGGTCCCATGGCAAAAGAGGCAGTTGTTCATGGAGGCAGTTAGCTACACATTGCATTTACTCCATCTATTCCTGGCTCTCCTTCTTCCGTTGCTCCAGGTGAATAGAGACCAATTGTCATGCCTTGGATGACTGCTTGCAAATTTTTAAGACCCCAGGTGCTATGCAGCAAACTAGGAGGTAGAACAGAGGCACTAAATGTGGTCAACAGATCTTTATGGAGCAAGGCTGTGTGTTAGACACAAAGGGAAATGGAGTAAAACCAATTCCCTTCTCCCAGGGACTTTGTGATCTGTCCTGGGCTTAAGACAAGTGTACGTATGACTATAATGCAATAGAAGTGCCACAGGAGAAGAAAAACAGTGCTCTGAGGGTTTAAAAAACAGTGCTCTGAGGGTTTAAGATGGTCTTTTACTGGAGAGGGTCTGCTTCACATTCCCAAATCATTTGTGGACTTAATATTGTTTGTCTTAACATTTTAGCTGTTGGTAATTTTATGAGGTGCTGAATGAAATTAAAATTTTTTTTTGTTTTAAATTGCAGTTTGAAACTGTACATAAAGTATCCAGCTATGTGACATTACTTCACTAATAGTCCTAATGGACACTTGCTAATTGAGTATAATTTAAAGGTAACTTTATATTAGCCAAAAATGGAGCAATTTTCAAGTGCTTACGGAGTTGAAATAAAATGCAGAAAGTAGATGTGACCATATTGGTGTATTTACTGCCGTGTGTGTGTGTGTGTGTGTGTGTGTGTGTGTGTGTGTGTGTGTGTGTGTGTGTGTGTGTGTGTGTGTGTGTCAGTGAGTGATGGGAAGTGAGGGAAAGGCCAATAGATGGAGAAGTACTTTTGAACTCTCTTTCCACCTTAAATTGCTTTTAACCATTTTCTGCCAGACAGTTCTTAAGGGGACGGTGACTGAATGAAGAAAGGAGGAATGGTAGTTTAGCCTGGAAATATTTATGCTCTCCAGGGATGATACTGAGGGTTGGAGAGATGCCTTTAAGCAAATCTTAAACATATAATTTTTATAATTTTGTTTTAATATAATGGTTTCTTTAAATTGAAAGTGTTATAAATTGTATTTTTCTCTTTAAAAATACTGTTATAGTTTAAAATGATAATTATTCAAACATTTAAATATTTTCACTTTTTTAGGAGGAAGAGAAATTAATCCAGCAGGAACTGAGTAGTCTGAAAATAACTGTTTCTGCTCCTACTACGACACTGGTAAGTTTGCAAAGTCAGGGCCAACACACTTTGAATTTGAAACCTGGACCACTATGGACTTCTGTCCACTACTTGTCTGTCAGTTTGTCATACTGTGGTGGCTTGTGGGTTGATGTGATGCTGGAAGCTGTGCCACAGGTATTTCAAATAACAGCAGTGTCACCCAAGGTAAATAAGTTTCAGTGGAGCTTCCATGCTAAGACACTAGGAAAAAGGACCTGGCTGTATACTTCTGAAAAAATTGGCCAGTGAAAACCTTATGAATAGCAGTGGAACATTGTCTGGTATGATGCTGGAAGGTGAGCCCCTCAGGTTGGAAGGCACTCAAAATATGACTGGGAGGAGCTGTCTCTTGAAGGTAGAGTCGACTTTAATGATATGGATGGAGTAGAACTTTCGGGACCTTCATTTGCTGAGGTGGCAGAACTCAAAATGAGAAGAAACAGGTGCAAACATCCACTAATAATCAGAATGTGGAATGTATGAAGTATGAATCTAAGAAAATTGGAAATCATCAAAAAAGAAATGGAACACAAAGATATACTAGGCATTAGTGAACTGAAATGGACTAGGATTGGTCATTTTGAATTGGACAATCATGTGGTCTACTGTTACGGATTGAATTATGTCCCCCCAGAAATGTGTGTATCAGTTTGACTGGGCCGTGAGTCCCAGTATTGTGTGGTTGTCCTCCATTTTGTGATTGTCATTTTATGTTAAAGAGGATTAGGGTGGGATTGTAACACCCTTACTAAGGTCACTTCCGTGCTCCAATGTAAAGGGAGTTCCCTGGGTGTGGCCTGCACCACCTTTTATCTTACAAGAGTTAAAAGGAAAGGGAAGCAAGCAGAGAGTTGGGAACCTCATACCACCAAGAAAGCTCTGCCAGGAGCAGAGTGTGTCCTTTGTTGAGAGTTTTTAAATTACCTTTTCAATCTCTTGTTTTGTTACAGGTTTAGTTGGTCTGCCTCTGTGTTACTTTAGGTGTGTAGTGAGTTTCTAGAAATTTGTCCGTTTCCTCTAGGTTTTCAAATTTGTTACAGTACAGTTTTTCATAATCTGCTATGATTCTTTTAACCCATGTCATTTCTTACATGGGTTACTTGCTTCCTCTCCTATTTTGTCAGTTTGGGCAGTGATTTATCGATTTTGTTGATCTTTTCAAAGAACCAGCTTTTCGTCTTGTTAACTCTTTCAATTGTTTTTCTATTCTCTGTTTCATTTAATTCTGCTCTAATTCTTATTATTTCCTTTCTTCCGGTGCCCGAGGACTTCTTTTGCTGCTCTTTTTCTACTTGTTTGAGTTGTAGGGTTAATGTTTTGATTTTAGCCCTTTCTTCTTTATGGATGTGTGCATTTATTGCTATAAATCGACCTCTGAGCACTGCTTTTGCTGTGTCCCAGAGGTTCTGGTAGGATGTGTTTTCATTCTCATTTGATTCTATGAATTTCTTTATTTCATCCTTAATTTTTTCTGTAACCCAGTAGTTTTTTTAGCAAGGAGGTGGTTCAGTTTCCATGTGTTTGATTTTTTTTTTCCTAGCATTTTCTGTTACTGGTTTCTACTTTTATGGCTTTATGGTCAGAAAAGATGCTTTGTAATATTTCAGTGCTTTGGATTCTCTTAAGGCTTGCTTTATGGCCTAATACGTGGTCTATTTTGGAGAATGTTCCATGTGTGTTGGAAAAGAAAGTATACTTGGCTGCTGTTAGGTGTTCGGTACATGTCCATGAGATCAAGTTGATTAATTGTGACATTTAGATCTTCTGTGTCTTTACTGAGCTGCTTTCTGGATGTTCTGTCCATCACCAAAAGTGGTGTGTTGAAGTCTCCTACTACTATTGGGGAGCTGTCTATCTCTCTTTTCAATGCTGTTAGAGTTTGTTTTATGTATTTTAGAGCCCTGTCATTGGGTGTGTAAATATTCATTATAGTTAATGTCCTCCTGGTGTATTGACCCTTTAATCATTATATATAGTGTCCTTCCTTATCCTTTGCGTGGATTTTACTTTAAAGTATGTTTTGTCAGAGATTAATATTACCACTCCTACTTTTTTGAATGTTGTTTGCTTGATATATTTTTTTCCATCCTTTGAGTTTTAGTTTGTTTGTGTCTTTAAGCCTAAGGTGTGTCTCCTGTAGGCAGGATATAGATGGATTGTGTTTTTTTATCCATTCTGCCACTCTATGTCTCTTTATTGGTGCATTTAGTCCATTTGCGTTCAGCATAATTATTGGTAAGTATGAGTTTAGTGCTGTCATTTTGATGTCTTTTTTGTGTGTTGTTCACAGTTTCTTTGTTCTACTTAATTTTCTGTGCTGAGTTGTTTTTCTTTATGTATTTTCTTTTCATCTTTTTCACTGTTGTTTTTGAATTTGCTGAGTCTTTATGTTTTTCTTGTTTTTTATTTTGATGTGTAGGACTGTTAATTTCCTTTGTGGTTACCTTAATATTTACCCCTATTTTTTAAAATTTAAACCAGTGTTTTATTTGTTTGTATTGCCTTAACTTCCTCTCTGTGTGAAAAATCTGTCTACGTTTTTTAGTCCCTCTTTTTTGTTTTAATGTTGTCGTCTTTTACATATAGACATGTCTGTTTCCCTATTTTCGGTGTTTCAGCTTTGATTTATTTTTGTGAGTTCCCTATCTATGTTGATGTTTGGTTGCTCTGTCCTGTGTTCTAGTCTTGGGTTGTTATCTGATGTTACTGATTTTCTAACCGGAGGACTCCCTTTAGTGTTTCTTGTAATTTTGGTTTGGTTTTTGCAAATTCCCTGAACTTCTGTTTATCTGGAAATGCCCTAATTTCACTACCATATTTGAGAGACAGTTTTGCTGGATATCTAATTCTTGGCTGGCAGTTTTTTTCCTTCAAGGCTTTATATATGTCATCCCATTGCCTTCTTACCTGCATGGTTTCTGCTGAGTAGTCCGAGCTTATTCTTATTGCTTCTCCTTTGTAGATGACTTTTCGTTTATCCGTAGCCACTCTTAAAATTTTCTATCTTTGGTTTTGGCAAGTTGATAATATGTCTTGGTGACTTTCTTTTGGGATCTACCTTATGTGGGGTTCGATGAGCATCTTGGATAGATATCTTCTCATCTTTCACGATATCAGGGAAGTTTTCTACCAACAAATCTTCAACAATTCTGTCTGTATTTTCTGTTATCCCCCCCTCTTCTGGTACTCCAATCACTTGTAGGTTATTCTTCTTGATAGAGTTCCACATAATTCTTAGAGTTTCTTTGTTTTTTAAAATTCTTTATCTGAATTTTCTTCAAATAAGTTGGTGTCAAGTGCTTTATCTTCAACCTCCCTAATTCTACTTCTGTTGCCTCAGTTCTGCTCCTATGACTTTCTATTGAGTTGTCTAATTGTGGAAGTTTATTGTTAATATCCTGGATTCCTGATTGCTGTCTCTCTATAGATTCTTGCAGTCTATTAAGTTTGTCATTACGCCCTTGAATAACCTTCATAAGATCATCTATTGCTTTGTCTTTGTGTTCCTTAGCTTGTTCTGCGTTTTGCTTGATCTCCTTCCTGATCTCTTAAAGAGTTCTGTATATTAATCTTTTGTATTCCACCTCCAGTAATTCCAAGAAATTCTCTTCCTCTGGAAAATTTCTTGATTCTTTATTTTGGGACCTAGCTTGTCATCTTTGCTTATGAGGAGCATTCTGGTTGTACTTCTTCCAAGACAGATTTGTTCTTTTGACAGTCCATAGTATATTCAGTATTCTTCGCCAGCACCACAATTCAAAGGCGTCAGTTCTCTGGTTTTCCTTATTCACCATCCAGCTATCGCATGCATATAAGACTGTTGAAAACACCATGGCTTGGATCAGGTGCTGCTTAGTCTTCAAGGAGATGTGTTTGCTTTTCAACACTTTAAAGAGGTCTTTTGCAACAGATTTGCCCAGTGCAATGCGTCTTTTTATTTCTTGACTGCTGCTTCCATGGATGTTGATTGTGGATCCAAATAAAATGAAATCCTTGACAACTTCAGTCTATTTTCTGTTTATCACAATGTTGCTTATTGGTCCGGTTGTGAGGATTTTTGTTTTCTTTATGTTGTGGTATAATCCATACGGAAGGCTGTAATCTTTGATCTTCATCAGTAAGTGCTTCAAGTCCTCTTCACTTTCACCAAGCAAGGTTGTGTCATCTGCATAATGCAGGTTGTTAATAAGTCTTCCTTCAGTTCTGATGCCCTGTTCTTCTTCATACAGTCTAGCTTCTCAGATTATTTACTCAGCATACAGAATGAATAAATATGGTGAAAAGATACAACCGTTATGCACACCTTTCCTGATTTTAAACCACGTAGCATTCCTTTGTTCTGTCCGAACGACTGCCTCTTGATTTATGTACAGGTTCTTCATGAGCACAATTAAGTGTTCTGGAATTCCCACTCTTTGCAGTGTTATCCGTAATTTGTTATGGTTCACGCAGTTGAATGCCTTTGCATAGTCAATAAAACACAGGTAAACATCTTTCTGGTGTAGTCAGTAAAACACAGTAAACATCTTTACTTTGTTAGATTTCCATTTTCTGTAGTTGGTGTCATTATATACAATTTTTCTTACTGCGAGGCATAGATGTGGTGTTGGGCAGAACTAAGATAAATAGGTAGAAGTTGAGGAGCTAGAGTTTGGAAGGAAGATTTTATAGTAATGATGACCATCCAAATCCAGGTGTACCTTATGGATAAACCTCTCCCTAAGATGGTCACTTAGAGGCTGGTGACAGTTTGTTAAAGAAATTGTAAAGGGAATTCCTGCCTTGAGGAATGCACTTTTCTCTCTAAAAAGAAGAGAATAATAAGGTATGTGGTTTTACTTAAATCAAGTTCATGATGATGTTTGAAAAACTCTGAGTTAAAATTATGTTACAGAACTAGGGTTGAAACTTAATGGCTTAAATTAACAGTTTCACTGCTATTGATGTGGAAAACCTTTTGAAGAGGGACTTTTAGTATCTTTTGTTTTCTCAGTTTCTTAATTAGTAGTCTTAATGTATTAATTAAGTAATATAATTGCTTTAAACACAAGTGACCTAAATTAAATCTTATTCCTCTAAGATTTTCCTATGGGCTCTTTTTAAAATTCTTCATGTATTTGTGTGTGTGTTTATTTAAACATTATTATTCTTGCTTTGAAAATATTTTACTGTTTCATAAGCATTTGGTGATTTTGTAATCCTATAACTTATTAACTCTAATTAGTTTTTAGATATTATAAGTCTGTGAGCTTTTCTTTATTTTGAAACATGTTTTATTTTTATTTGTTTTTTATTCTGCTTTAGGTGAAGGTATACAGAACAAATATTTTCTCATTAAACAGTCTGTACACATGTTGTTTTATGACATTGGTTAACAACCCCACGACATGTCAGCACACTCCCTTTTCGGCCTTGGAAGACCCTTTTTTTTTTGGTGAAAATATACATAGCCAAAGATACACGATTTCAAAAATTTCTACGTGCACAATTCACTAACATTGATTACGTTCTTCCGTTTATGCTGCTGTTCTCTCTTTGGATGAAGGTTTACAGAACAAAATAGTTTCTCATTAAACAGTACATGTTGCCCTATGACAATGGTTAACAACCCTACTCCATGTCAACACTGTCCTTATTCAACCTTGGGTTCCCTATCACCAGCTTTCCTGTCCCCTTCTGCCTTCTAGTCCTTGTCCCTGAACTGCTGTAGCTCATTACTCCCATTTTATTTCATGGGGCTGTCCAGTCCCTGGCTGAACGGTGAACCTTGGGAGTGACTTCACCACTGAGCTA
>NW_004443988.1:13154533-13181358 GCF_000243295.1 Trichechus manatus latirostris
GATTTTTGTATGTTTATCTTGTATCCTGCTACTCTGCTGAATCTTTCTATTAGTTCCAGTAGATTTCTCGTGGAGTCTTTAGGGTTTTCTATGTACAGTATCATATCATCCGCAAACAGGGAGAGTTTAACTTCTTCATTACCAATTTGGATGCCCTTTGTTTCTTTTTCTTGCCTTATTGCTCTAGCTAGGACTTCCAGCACAATGTTAAATAGAAGTGGTGATAAAGGGCATCCTTGTCTTGTTCCTGTGAAACATGTTTTATTTTTGATGTAAGTTTTCTGTGAACATTGAGAATGGAACTGTTGTGTTAATAAAATAAATTTATAGAATCCCTTAAAATTTTTAGCTTGCATTGTAACTTTTGAAAGACTCACTTAAAAAAATTAAATACTTGACTGGTTATGCCATTTATGAAATCATGCCCCTTAGTTTATAGTATTGTGAGAGTTGTTAAGAAAGAATGCCTGTAAAGCGAACTATTGCTTATCATGTGTAGCATAAGTCTGAAGAAAGTCCAGGTGCAGTTTGATTTTTAAATGCAAAAAATGTTTCTGTTGTATAAATTATTATGCACTTGTGGAAATTTTATGGATGTTTTCGTTTGACACAGTTTTCAAAAGGGTGTGTCACATTTTTGAAGCACGTGAAATCACCATGGATGAAATTTTGTCTCAGGACCGTGTGTCTCATATAATAACTAAATTTTACAGCACAGCACATAGAATTCAAAATAGCTGCAGTTGGATTATTTTATAGTATTACCATTAACAAAATGTTTAACTACTGGTGAACTAATTTTCTAAAATTAATACTATTGGTAATTAAGTTTGGGAGTAACTAGCATGTATGAAGTCTGGTATCAGATGATTAATTTATAATACATACATTATCTCTTCAATGGCAGGATTAAAGGTTTCTCCTTAGATAATTACCAAAAAAATTTTTATTTATACAATTACTACGTTTTTTTGCTTTTCAGAAAATGATGAAGGAATGCATGGTGAGACTTATATATTGTGAAATGCTTGGATATGATGCTTCCTTTGGCTATATACATGCAATTAAGTTGGCACAACAAGGAAACCTCTTAGAAAAGAGAGTAGGTATGTATATGTTTAAGACTTTCATATTTTAACATTGGCCTTAGGGTTTCAACTACGATATCAAATAAATGAGGGCAGGTTATAGTATATTTTTAGAACACCTGCATTGTAATTTCCAAAGCTTAAAATAACACTTCAGATATTCAAAGCCTATAAATGAAATCAGTTTTCTTAATTCATAGCATTTTAGAGTTGTAGAGAAGATTAAATATTACCTGGTCTTGTGATGGTGGTTACACAACTGTACATATTTGTAAAAACTGATTGAACTGTACACTTAAAATTGGTGAATTTTATTGTATGTAAAAAGTACTGTAATACAGCTGGTTAAGAAATGTCTGTCTAATCTCATTAATTTAAAAGTCAGAAATGTTTCTATATAGAATAAAACTGAAATAATTGTAAATTTCTGTTCTCAATTTCACAAAAGTTAGCTAGAAGGATTAGAAGTTTCTTTTAAAAAATTTTGTCTTTGTACTCAGCCTTTGGGACTGTTAGGAAAATTCTTTCAAGGACTTAAATCTATTTATATAGGTTCAACATTACATCAGAATCCCAAGAAAGAAGAATTTTAGTATAGAATAGGAGTAGAACATGTTCTTTATTGAAAGCCAGCAGTTGATAGTATCATGTTGTCAAGGACCGGCAGTCTTCCACAAATTATAGTGACCTGGGCTGTAAGATGATGGGGTATATGAGAGACGCCTTGGCACAGAGAATCTAGATTCTGTGTATAGGTAGTCACCGACATATGATGGGGTTCCATTTCGGCAACTCCGTCTTAAGTAGGTTCGGATGTAAGTCAAATACCTCATTTTTTAAAATTATCTTTATTAGTGCCTTTTATTATCAGCATCCTTATAAATATGATCTTTGCCTTTGGGGGTTGGCATGAGAATGATGAGATAGCAAATTACGCACTGCAATGTTGTATATAGTACACATTATTAACAAGATGTAGCAAAAAAAAAAAGATGGTTCTAAGTGGGGTTCGCTGTAACTCAAATATATCATAAATCGAGGACTCCCTGTATATGGCATTTGCCATAATACTGATATATTTCCTCAATCCTAAGCTGTACTTTTTCATTTTTTCATAGTATTGAAGTGAGAATGCTTATTCAAGAATACATGTTTAAGTCAATGAGTACATGTAGTGTGGTAGACATGTTTCTTTCCTCAAAAGCTGCATTTATTCAGTACTCTTCAGATTGAGAAAATAAGATCTTTTATGGTTTAATGTATATTTCTATTGTATAGATTGGTATTAGGTAGCTCACTCAACAGTACAAATAGCCGGTAATTCACTATTAAGAACTGTTAGATTTTGAATACTTATATGTTTGGCTATAAGATAGAGCATGTTTTGATTGATAGTGTAGAGATTTGCACAGAAGGTATAAGGCATATATTCCTGATGTCATTTACAGGACTTTTAAGTTTGTGCACATGGCCTCTTGTCCATTTCAGGCATATCCTGTGTAATACATAATTCTGAAAGACTTCAGGATGAAGAACACCTGAAATCTTCCTTAGTGAAGTTTTTTGGACCTCATATTTTGTAATTTGTTTTTGTATTTACCTGTACTTGGTATCTTTGATACTTAAAATTTGTAATATTTTATTACTCTGTGTAACTTCTTGTGAAAATTTATTTTTTGGTAGGCAGTAATATAACTTTTACCCTTGACTTTTATAGGTTATTTGGCTGTTTCTTTGTTTCTACATGAAAATCATGAGCTGTTGCTTCTCCTTGTGAATACAGTTGTAAAGGTACTGTATTATGTGTTGGTTAATTGGAAGTTTAAATGATTCCAGTAGGCGCTGACATTTCTCCACAATCGTACTGAATTAGACAGTTACTTCGGAAGAAGGTGGGGTTAGAAAGCTCTTTTAGATCAATTTCTGTATCTGTAAAGTGGGAATAATGATGGAACTCATCTTGTACAGTTGTTGTGAGGGTTAAATGAATGACATGTGAAGTAGTAGCTGTGCTATTATTGCTGTTATTATTTATTAATGCTTCATTCAGTAAAACAGAATTATAACCCAGAACTCTAGGCTTATCATCAAGTGCACTTTCCATCAGACCATGTTGTTTTTTTCTCTGGGATCTGTTCTAATGTGATATAGATATAAATAGAACAATTGAAGTCTTTAAAAAGTTATTTTAAAGGAGAACAGAGTATAATTGGGTAGCTGAAATGTACAGATAATAACAATTTAATCCACACACAGTATTCTTTTTTTTTTGCTTTTTAATCAAAATTGATAATGAGGTATAATTGAGTGGTTGAGCTTTTCCTGTTTATCTATGGCAATCTTTTGATGTGTGTATAGTATACTATAGCATACTGTTTATTGTAGTATAGTATTTTCTGATTTTTTAATCAGTATACCATATTAATGAGCTTAAGTTTTTTTTCAACTTCAAAAAACATATTTTCAGATTCTGTTAGAATTATTTATAAACTGCACGTATAAGTATATATGAATGCTTGCATTTTATTGTATATATTCTGGAATTACTTCCTTTTAAGCTTCCATTCATATTATTGCTGATTAACAAGAAAAATTTATAAAATTGTTTTGTTTTTGGTTTAGAAAAGTTTTAAAGGTTGTAATAAAGGAAACTACTTTGACCAGTATCAGAACAAAAGTACAGTTTCCTTTTGTGTCAACTGCTTTTTGCCTATATTTATCTGTTGACTTTTTTAAGACAAATGAAGCAAATAGGGACATTCCTGTAAAATATGTAGATAAACCTGAATGTACAAAGTAATTATAAAGTTAGTAGAACACTGCTAGGTATACAGGACCTTTACGTTGTTGATTGCACCATCCCTGGTTTCAGAGTTTACACTGAATGTTTTCTTTGCTTAATAATTATGTCAGGACTTGCAGAGTACTAACTTGGTTGAAGTAAGTATGGCACTTACTGTCGTCAGCCAGATCTTTCCTCGAGAAATGATTCCAGCTGTTCTTCCATTAATAGAAGATAAACTGCAACATTCTAAGTAAGTAAATTCTTTTTGGATAGGTCTCTACAAGGAGCCCTGGCGGCACAGTGGTTAAGCACTTGGCTGCTAACCAAAAGGTTGGGTTGGCGGTTCAAATCCACCAGCTGCTAAGTGGGAGAAGGACGTGGCAGTCTGCTTCTGTAAAGATTTACAGCCTTGGAAACTGTGTGGAGCAGTTCTACTCTGTCCTGTAGGGTTGCTGTGAGTCAAAATAGACTCGATGGCAGTGGGTTTTAGTGTCTGCACCATAGATTTCAGAACAGTAACTTAGACTTGAAAATTTATTGTACTTTAACTTAATGCTACCAGGGTAGAGAATATTCTGACTGCCAGATACAGTGCAGACATCTCCAGTAGGAATGCCTTTTATTTTTATGTGGGTTTGGAAACGTAGTAGGCAGCTTTCTGAAGTTCAACCGAGAGACCGAGGCTTAGCATCAGAAGTCCTTGCCTTTCCTCCCAGCTCTACCACTAACGAGCAGTCATCCTGTTTTTCCCTTGGCTACAAGGGGTTGGTTGAAGCTCCTTGATTCTCACAAAGTTGTTTTGAGGATAACATGAACTAGTGGAAGATGTTTGGAAATAGTTTGGAAATGAAAAGCTTTGGTGTATTAGCAAGATACTTTAATATCAAAACCACGGTGTTCAAATTCTGTTTTATAGCAGACTATATCCAAATAAACATTAACTTGTAGTATGTTGTTAATCTTCTCTTATAAGATTCCTTAACTCTGTCCTTACCAACTTGACTTACTTTTTCACTATACTTGGATTATTTTATTTTCTCACCATATTTGGAATTATTTTGTTTTGACCAAGCCCCTTAGCCTTATAACTGTTAAAGCTAGGAAAGACTTTGGAGTCATTTTCCATTTTTCCTCTGTGACTATAATATTTTAGTTATATATACATTCTTGATAAAGAATTTTTTTGTTACTCCATTTCTTTAATTCATATGCTTCTTGAAGTCAGTATTTCTAATGTTTTAAGAATGTAAAATGTCTTCTTACAGCTTGTATTCTTTAGGAAGTTTTGGGCCATGAATCTTCCAAGTAAAATGATAGTTTTTTTTACTAAGAATTATAGAATAATTACATAGGTTTTAAAATACTTTTTAAGTTTTGTTTATGTCAAATCTGTGTTTAGAACAAAGGATGGGTAAAGATAATTATTAGAAAGGAAATATTTGCTTTTCTTAGATAATTATAGGTTCATCTGAATACAGCAGCAGCATATTTTTAATTATTTTTTCTTACCACCACCCTTTTGCGGTTATACACTTACTGACCCTTTGTATGAAATTCTTCAGAGAGTTTTTCCTTGGCCTCCCATCTACTATGATTTCATCCTGGCCCCTCCTGTCTTCTGCCTGGAATTCAGACTTTTTGAAACTCTATGTCCGCAGTTAGGGCCATACCCCGCTTCATGCTGAGGAAAGAGCTAAAGAATATGGGACAGAATACAGGTAGGCCAGTAGCCATCACAAAGAGGCTGTGACTTGGACTTGACGTTTGAATCCCTGGCTGTATTTAAGCAAGCCACAACCAGAGCCAGAATCCAGATCTCCTGAAATCTTGTGTAGTACTGCCACTTTGGGCCAGGCCTAGGGACTCCTGAGCCTGTTCAGAGTTTAGACTCTTTTCTCCTTACCTCATTTACCTACTGTCTAATATTGGTCAGCATCCAGTGATGGTTCATTGGGATATAGTTTGTAGTTAGCGTACACTGGTGAATCTGATGCTAATCTGCTTACATTTTTATGTGAAAAGAATTTTGTATCAGTCAAATAGTTTGTTTAGGGAGATTGGGAGTTGCTTTTTAATAGTACTTAGGAGAAGCTGGCTGCCCATTTGCCAGGAATCTTAGGGTGTTCATCAGTTGAACACACGATTGCATTGAATAAACTCAGTTTGGTTTTCTGTGTCTTTAGGTAACAGAAATATATATTAAGGATCTCTGAAAGTAAGCACTTTACTAATGTGACATTTGTTGTTGTTGTGAGCGCTGCCAGTGTAGAGTGCAAATAAGAGATAAATAAGAAATGGGCACGGGAGAGAACAACCAGGAGCACACCTTGGAAACTACACTCTGACCATAGGATAACAACGCTTTTACTTTATTTCCTGTGTGCTAGACACTAGTACAGATGAAGTGTGAGACTAGTATATCCTTACTTCTTCATTGTAATGAAGTTTTTGAAATAGAGATGAGTTAGGCAAGGAGAGGAGTAACATTGTTTTTTTCCATGTGTATCTCCCTGTGCCTCCAAAGTATGGGGCTTTAGGACGTATTTTGGGTATGCTTGCCCATGATGTAAAAAAAAAAAATTAATATTAAAAGCTACTACTTTAGAATGGGAATGTTAAAGACACTTGTAATAATAAAGGGACTCTAATATTACTAGCTGAAATTACCTGTTAACTGATTTAAAACTTATTGTTGGCTTTTTTTGCTTCCAAGTTCTGGAAATAAGGCTTTCAAAATGGTATTAGGAAATATAAAAGAATAAATATTTGTCTTCTTTTTTTTTCCTGATTTTAAAAATAAGATACACTTGTTAAAAAAATTTCTGTAACTACAGGAATATGTAACGTGCATAGTTCAAGTATCTTGTGATCTTACCTCTTAGAGACAGCTACTTTATACAGTTTGGTGTATTAGAATAATGAAATTAATGATGAATGTGTAATTCTCTTTTTAGATCATAAGGTGGTGGCTGATACTTTGAACTCACCTTTTTAAACTAAATACCTGATGATTCAGATTGGCTTGTTAGATGTCATTTTTTTATCTTTAGGGAGATCATACGAAGAAAAGCTGTTCTGGCATTGTATAAATTTCATCTCATTGCTCCCAATCAAGTACAGCATATTCATGTTAAATTTCGGAAAGCACTTTGTGACAGAGATGTTGGGGTCATGGCTGCCTCCTTGCACATATACCTTAGGATGATTAAGGTATGTTGGGAATTTCAGCAGGTGCTGAGAAGTTACCATTAGAAAAATATTGGTATGGAATTAAAAAAAAAAAATCTGTCAGTAAAATGCTTAGTTAACATTTAAAATTTTAATTATTGACTCTTTAATAATAGTTTTTGCAAATTATTGATAATAAAGAGTTGTTCAGAACTAGTCATTTTTTTTTAATGCCTTAAATTTTTTCATGTTACGAAAGAAGTATGGAAAGATATTGGCTATGGAAGGTGATTGAAATGTGCAGGTTAGTGCTTTGTGTGCATAACAGCTTGTAGAGATGAGGAAAGCTGTTGAGGGTTGTGCAAGGTATGTATATGCAGAGTTGACTCCTTACATTGATACTGTGGCAGTCGAGAAAAGAGGGTTGAATGATTAGAAATAGGCAAAACCAAAAAAAAAAACCAAACCCGTTGCCATCGAGTAGATTCTGACTTATAGCGACCCTATAGGACAGAGTAGAACTGCTCCATAGGGTTTCCAGGGAGAGGCTGGTGGATTCAAACTGCCGACCTTTTAGTTAGCACCCGAGCTCTTAACCACTGCACCACCAGGGCTACCGGAATAGGCAGACAGTGCCTGAAAGGTGCCCTTATGCTTCTTGCACTAATTAAAGATTCATTTGGATTAGCAAACTCTTCTTTTATAATTTTAAAAATATTTTTGTTTTATCATATGATAGATACAGATAGTTGGAAAAAATACTAAAAGACTTACTGAAGAACAGTAATCCCTTGGGTCTGCCCACTATCCCCACCCTGACCAGCCTGTCACTGTTCTGTTTCCCATAGGCAACCACTTTCAGTGCCTTTTGCATAATTTTGTCATAATTGTTGGTAGTCAGAGAGTTTAGCCAGAGTTTGCACTGCTAGATCTCAGTAAATATTATATACTGTGAGCCAGTTATGATTCCTTTTTTTCTTTACAATATTCTGTTTTTCCTGCTGTTAATAATTGCTTTGTTCTTTCTTTGCTTAGTTGTCTGTTTACCTGCTGTTGATTTTTTTCCCTTCATGTTCCAGCAGATTTGTGCACTACCTAGTAGTTGTTTTTCCATGTGGATGATCTCTGTCCCTTCCCCACTGCTTCCTGTTAGGCCCTCAAGTCTTCTGTCCTGGTCTCATTGTTGCTGTCTAGGACAGGTGGCACATCGCTTACACTTGGGACATCACCGGTCCTTTATGTTGGGGTCCAGTTCCTCAGTTCTGTGTTTTCCTGTTTCTTGGTGCACTCCCTCATTTTGATGAAGTATATCCTAAGAAAGGGTTTTTGGAGAGTAAGTATTTTGAGCCCTTGCATGTGTGAAAATATCTTTATTCTTCTCTTACACTTTATTGATAGTTTGACTGTAGAATCCTATGTAAAACAATTTTTCTTCAGAATTTTGAAGGCATTGCTCCACTGTCTAATAACTTCCTTTGTTGGTAGTAAGAAGTTTTTATGACATTCTGATTTTTGTTTTTTTATATGAAGCTGCTCTTTTTCTCTTGGAAGCTTATAGGGTCTTTTATCCTGGTGACTTTCATGGACCCTTTCAGTAGAAACTCAAGTCCTTCAGTTCTGAGAAATGGTCTTGTATTATTTCTTGGATAATTCCCCCCTCCCTTATTTTAATTTTTTTGGTTTCCTCTTTCAGTCACTGCTACAAGTTAGCTGTTAGACCCCTGAATTCTTCTCTTAAGTTTATTTTTTCTCCTATTATCCATCTTTTTCCTTAATTTTATCAACCTTTAACATGAACTTTGAATTTTGCTGTCTTTTTATTTTCTAAGGGTGCTTTTTTTTTATTACTATGAATGTTCCTTTGTTTTAAATTTTTTAAAATAGAATCCTTTTCTTATTTCAGAAATATAGTTTACTCTGTTTCTCTGAGGATATTAAATACAGATGCTTTGGAGTCTTCTACCTGCATTGTCTTACTTTCCTCTTGTGTTCCTTTTTTTCTGTTTATTTTAGTCACCTTTTTTGGTATTGGAATGTTACCTTGACTGTCTGGTGATGGTTGGCTGTCCTTTTGTTTTTAAGAACGAGTTATTAGAAAGTTGACTGGAGGCTTTGTGTGCTTGGGCGAGGGTCAGTAGACTGACCAACTGTACTGTAGTGTGACTGGAAGACAAGCAGGCCTTGTCATGGTATAGGCATTTGACTGTAGACCCTTTCTCTGAGACCATTTTTTAGAAAAGGATTCTCCAGTCTCCTTCTTGAGGAACTTTAAGCCCACATGGGAACCAGGCAGGGGAAGGGAGCTGGGAATCTCATCATGTAAGCTTTTAACAGAATCTTCCTGTTTTGAGTCTGGTAACTTTCTCTTGCCACCCCCTGTGCTTTGTATTCCCGTGTTTGGAATCTCTTTAGTTCAGTTTCTCCAAGCAGTAATCCTCCCATCTTCTGAAAGGGCAGTAGGTGTCAGGAGGAGGGGAAGTCACTTGCCTTTGCACAGTTGGGAAAGAAATCTTGGTGATCTAGCCACACTGTGCACATACTTTCAACTAATCCCCTTGTTTTCTAGCCCCATATCTCATCTTCTGCAATACCTGGTGCCTCCAAGCATTGAGCCTTGGGATTTCTATGAGGTGGATTAGCTCACTTCTGTAGCTCCTCTCTGCAGGAACTGAGATTGTAGCTTCCTCTGTTCTGCTACTCAGTTACTGCTGTTCCATTTTCTTTCTTCCACCCGTCCAAACTTGCTGCGGTCAAGTTGATTCTGACTCAGTGATCTTATAGGACAGAGTAGAACTGCCCTGCCCTATAGAGTTTCCAGGTCTGTAATCTTTACAGAAGCAGACTGCCGTATCTTTCTTCACGGAGCAGCTGGTGGGTTCACACTGCCGACTTTTTGGTTAGCAGCTGAGTACCTAACTGCTGCTCCAAGGCTCCTTTTCTTCTTCCACAGATATATTGAAATCTTTCAGTCGCTGGTTTGTCTCCATTTTCATTCTTTTTGTCCTCTTTGAAACAATTTCTTTATTATCAATTTCATCAGCTTTTGTAGGGGAGGATAAGCTTGTGTGCTCAATCTACCATGTTTAACAGAAGTAAAAAAAACAACTTTTGAAGTACAAATGTCCTTTGTTAGACAGTTACTTTGGGTGTAGATGTATTTAATCTTATGAATTGACATTTTGATGTGGTATAAATTTGTTTAACCTTATTAATGCTAACTAGCATTCTGGTATTACAGATGTTTCTATTATGCACAGTTAAGTGTATTTGTATGATTTATATACACATACATATGTACGCATTTATATATATAGACGCACACATGTAACTCCTATTTTTCTGTTATAGAATTCTACAGTAAACATCCTTATACGTTTCATTGTTCTCTTTTTTTATAGAAAAATTCCTCAAAGCAGAATTGCTACATTTAAAAAAAGTTATATACAGTAATTTTCCATATACATTTGTACCACTAATTAGAGTATCCTTTTCCCATATTTTGTGAACCTGCCAAAAAATTTGCAACCTATATAATAGACAAAAGATTACTATCCCTAATATGCGAAGAGCTTCTGTAAATCAGTAAGAAAAAGATAAACAACTGAAGAGAAAAATGGTCAAAAGGTATATGGAAAGGCAAACCACTGAAGAGGAAATACAAATGGTTAATAAATGGATGAAAAGATACTCTACTTCAGAGGTCAGCAAACTTTCTTTAAGGGTCCAAACCAAAAAATCAAACCTGTTGCCGAATCATAGTGACCCTGTAAGACGGAGTAGAACTGCCCCCTGGGGTTTCCAAGGTGGATTTGTACTGCCGACCTTTTGGTTAGCAGCCGTAGCTCTTAACCACTGTGCCACCAGGGCTCCTCTGTAGGGTCCAGATAGTAGAAATGTTAGGCTTTGTATGCCATATGGTCTCTGTCAACAATTACTCAGCTCTGTCGTTGTAGCACAAAAGCAGCCATGTAGTTGTTGTTAGTTGCTGTCACGACGACAATTCGGACTCATGGCGACCCCCAGTGTGCAGAGTAGAACTGCACTCCATAGAGTCTTAAAGGCTGTGACCTTTTGGAAGCAGATCACCAGGCCTTACTTCTAAGTGGGTTTGAGCTGCCAGCCTTTGGTTTAGTAGTCCAGTGCTTAACCATTTGTGCCACCCAAGGAGGCTTAAAGCAGCCATAGATAATACGTAAATCAGTGAGTATGGCTGGGTTGCAATAAAACTTTATTTTTAAAAAACCAGTGGGCTAGATTTTACCCAGGGACTTTAATTTATTACCCCTTGCTCTGCCTTACTAGTGATCAGGGAAATGCCAATTAAATAATTTTTTTTTTCATACCAGATTGGTGAAAATTAAAGCATCCTTATAAAATAACATTTTGAATTGTTTTTCTAAATGGTGATGATGGATTTATACTAATTCAGCCTCAGTGTATTGCCGGAAACTCTCTTTGTCTGAGAGCATATATATTTGTGAGAGATTTCATGAGCATCTACAGTAACAAAATGGAACATGCTGTTGAATTCAGTTTAAATTGTAGAACCAAAGTTTGTTGTCTTTTTTTTTTTTTTTTTGCTTTAAGTGTGTTCCAGAATAGAATGGTATAGATAGATATTTGATAATAAATTTTATTTTCCCTCTAACATTTACTGAACTTCAAGAGAGCTATTATTTCTCTCTCAAAAATTTGCTCTTGATACACAATGAAAATTACAGTGAAGAATCTTAACGTTCATTTCGAGAAGTGTACGTTTAATTTCCTCAGTCAGACAGGTAATCAAAGCATACTCATTCAGAAACACAAATATATTTTAATACTGCATGGTTAATTAATTTTGAATAAATGGTGTTCCTGATTTGGGGGATTTGAATATTTCTGTAATCTTGGCCGTGTTCTCCACCAAGAGCATATCTACTTCATTTACATGAGAGTTCTCACAGCAGGTTCAGAGATTACACACAGGCCTTGATTTTCATCAAAAGTAAAGGTAGTACTGCTCTTTTTCAGTATGCCGGTTCTTTTTACTTTTTGCTTTAATTGCTGGTTATTTGGTTATTAAGAGTTCTGTCTAAGATATAATTATAAGAACTTTTGAAGTATGATTGAACTGTGTGTGGGAGTAAGAAAGGAATAGTGGAAGCTTTCCTGGGGATGATTCAGCTTTGTTTCAGTCAGGTAGCCAGAGTGTAATCACAGAAAAAAATGCACATTAGAGCACTGCTTCGTTAAATGTAAAATGTGAAACTTGTGAGTAGGCATCATCTGAAGGTCTATATGTTAAGTAGATTATGGCATTTCAACCGTATCTATTTTATATTTGATAAGACGTTACTATTAAAAGAATTTTTTTTCTTTTTGGATGTAGGAGAGTTCATCTGGATATAAAGACTTGACTGGGAGTTTTGTAACAATTTTGAAGCAAGTAGTTGGAGGAAAGCTCCCAGTAGATTTCAACTACCACAGTGTGCCGGCACCATGGTTACAAATTCAACTCTTGAGAATACTAAGACTTCTAGGAAAAGATGATCGAAGGTAAACTATTCCAAGTAATTTACTTTATGACCCTAAACGACCTGATAGCCCCTAGACCTTAGTCACCTGGAGGTTTCATGGCTGAGTCAGATAAATAAACCATTGTAAGAAGCTCTTACATTCTTTCAGGTTGCTAGGATAATCGTAGCTCTCTGCTTATCCGAATCCTACCCGTTGGTAAAGGTACCTCTGAAGTTCCATCTCCTCTGTGAAATTTTCTAGTTCAGCAGTTGGCACACTTCTTTTTGTAAGGGCTAGATAAATTTCTTAGACTTTGTGGACCAGATGTTGCAACTATTCAACTTGGCTATTGTAGCAGAAGGAGCCATAGACTATACATGAATGAATGAGCATGGTTGCATTCAAAAAAGCTTTTTGTGGATTCTAAAACTTGAATTTCATATAAGCTTCATGAGTCATAAGATACTATTCTTCTTTTGATTTTTTTCCAACCATTTAAAAATGTAAAAACCATTCTTAGTTTACAGCTGTACAGAAACAGGCATCAGGCTAAGGTAGGCCTGTGGGCTGAAGTTTGCTGACCCTTGATATAGTTGCATGTGAGGACTTCACCTTTTTAATTCATTTGTCTGAATTGCTCTTTTGACCAGTAATTTATATTAAATTTTTTATGGATATATTTCCAACTATATATATATTTTATAGCTTTTTATTTTACTATAATTTTTTAAACCTACAGAGTAGTTCCAAGAATAGTACAAAGAACTCCTTTTTATGTTTTACCTAAATTCATTGATTATTTCCATTTATTTTATCATTCTTACTTTGTGTGTGCGTGTGTATGTGTGTGCATGCATGCACAGATTATTTTCATTTTAAGATTTTTTTCTGAACTGTTTGAGAGCATGTCCAAATAGATTTTATTTCTCTTGAGAGCAAGGACCATGGGTCAAGTTTGTTTATTACCATCCCTGTTATGTTTCTTTTTAAGAAAACATTTGTTAATCAGTGTTCTGACTTTATGAAATGTGGTTCCCTTTTATGCAGTAGCATATGTTTATATTCTAATTCTTTAACCTGGCTTTATAATGAGACCTTCCTCTAGGCTGTGGCTCCTAGAAACTAGAAATGCCCAGTCAGCTTCATGTCAGAACCCTCTGCCGTCACTGCTAGTTGGACTGTACCATTCTTGGTATTACTCTGTTTCCTGTGTTGATAAATCTCAACCCCAGATTGAAACATGGAGTGAAAACCTGGAGGTGATGGAATAGACACACACACATTAGAGATGTTTGTCCTAATTATGTTTTACATAACTCCAACCTATCCTATCATGGGGCTCCAGTTGGAGTTGACTGAAATTCTGTTTTAAAACAACTGATTTCATAGTAATGCATCATAGGTTATTGGTCTGAAAGACTTAATGCCATTATATATGTTGTCCGGAAGCAACTTGGGAGGTATTCAGGGAGGTTATTTACTATATTTATTAACATTATCTTTATTCTTCTTTCCTTCATCAGTGAATTTGGTGCATATATACAAACATGAGTAAGATAGTCCTTACCTTCAAAGAGTTCAATTGAGCAGTAATTAGGCTTAATTAAATGAATAAATGAACAGTGGAACTCTTATAATATTGCAGAACATTAGAAAATTTTCTTTTTTTGTTGCTCCACTTTTTAATGAGATTTTATATTAACAGAAATCTTACATATCTCAAGACATGGTTAGTTCAGTGTGTTAAAGTAAAAAATGTTAGTAAGTTCCAACAGGATTCTAAAGTATTAATTGAAATAATTACCTAGCAAAGTCTTTATATACTTACGATCTTTCACATCCATGGCTTGTATTTTCTTGTGTTTTTTAACTGTGTGCTTCTTACGTTATTAATATTTAGCTCGATCATGTCCTCAAATGTTTCCACATCCATGTGGTCAGTCATGACTGTGTTATGCCAGACATTGGCTTTAAAAGAGAGAAACCAGACTCTAATCTAGGTGTAGCATTGCCAAATTTTTAGGAGGAGGATTGGTAATGTCTGCTGTATGGTTCTCTTCTGCAGAAGAAATGCTTACACAATAAAATAAGGGATTTTACAATATGATTCAAGTTCTGGATTCTTATTGGACATTTGTACTTCAGTCAAGACAGAGTAAAAGTACATGTACTTCAAATTGAATTTTCTGGCTGTATATTTGAAAAAAGGGGCTTTTTCTGAAAGATGTGACATATGGGATATTTTGATCTTTTTATTCCTTGTTTTGTAAGGTAGCTTCTCTGCAAGACCACTCTGTGTATCCTGTGATCTTGGTGGTTTTTTTCTATTAGTGCTTTTTGAATTTGTAAACATACAAAAATACCAGCAGAAAAGCCATAGTTTTCACACTGGCCTCTTGGAGAGAAATTTTGTCTTCTGGGCTTAGTGGCAGAGCGTTAGGACTCTGTAAGGGACTGTGTTTTCCTATAGTATTTACCTCAACCAGTTACTTTGATAAGTGACCATAAAGACATACGAATGATACAGATCCGTTAATTCCACAAAATATAATGCTTTATATTTTGTGTAAATATAAGTTAAAACTTTCTTACTGAGGAATCTAGTTATTGATCAGAGAAAAGACTAATGTTTGAATAATTTTTGAAAACTGGTCAAAATACCGATAATAATAATGTCTGGAATAATCTGGATATGTGAGCTGTTGCTGTAGTCACTTAAAACGTAGAGATATTTTATTGCAAATAAAATTATAAAAGATAGTGTATTCAATCAAATAAAAACCTGATTTGTAAACTAGGTGCAGATTGAGGATAAAGTTGATTGATCTATGTATATTTCCTGATTGACTAACTAGTCAACTTGATAAAGCAGGAAATTCAAAACTCGTGGAAAAGAGCAAATTAAGTCTTTAATAAGGGAAATTCATGTAACTTCACCATAAAATGAATTTTTTTCACTAGTCTTCTGTAGATCTTCAGTTTTAAAGAGATAGAAGTTTGAAAAACTGTTGTTTTTTTGGGGGGGTTAGAATACTCTAATTCTACTGCAAATAAAATATCTTTTAAACAGGACAAGTGAATTAATGTATGATGTTCTTGATGAATCCTTACGAAGAGCCGAGTTAAATCACAATGTCACATATGGTAGGTAATGTTTGTATATGACTAAAGGTGCTTTTTAGTGTCACAGCTAAGTCTGTCTTAGAATGCTGTAAGTTCCAATTGAATTTTCTACATTAATTTTTAAAGTGGTTCTTTGTAGGTTGCTGTTCTTTTTGTAATGTGAGCATTGAATAACTAATAGAAATAATTTGAAATTATGGCATTGTTCTAGATGTTGACCTAAATTCATTATTATAATTTTCTCCTTATTGAAAACATTCATCAGGCATCTAATAGCTGTGAAGATAATCCAGCAGATCTGTTCCACATCTTGTAAAAGTTTATATTTGAAGATAGTGCCTAATAATCAGTCAACCAGTTGTCAAATATTTATTAACTTTCTATTATTTGTCAGGCCATGTGTAAGGTATTTGGAATACAGCTGTGAATAAAACAATATTAACATGGGGCTCATAGACTAGATACATGGAAAGGGACAAGTATTGTTACAACGAGAATTACAGGTGCTGTGGGAGAATATAGCAGCTCGTTGTAGGTGAGGGGGGAGAACAAGGAAGGTTTTCTTGAGAAGGTGATATTTAAGATGACACATGGAGTATGAGTAGGATATAGAGTATATATAGATGTAGAATAATGACACTATTTTATGAAGAGACAGTAAATCATTTATGTTTTATACAATTAGAAAAAGTAAGTTAGTGATAGGAGACAAGATTAAGTAGGGAGAGGAGGGTAGAGAATGGAGAAAGTAACAACAAAAACCTTCCAAGTTTAACAGCCAGTGGGAAGAACTGTTAGTTCTTTTTTGGTCAGTCTGAGAAAGCTCAGTGAAGAAATTGGGTTTTGGAGATATTTAAAAGATGTAAGTGAAATATTTGAGTTTTGTATGCTTTAGAGAACAGCAGTACAGAAGATACTGAGAGACATAACTCAAATGGGGAAGTCATTTCTTAATCTGATAAAATACCCTGAAGTATGGGATGAAGAGCGTTACTTGTTCTTTCAAACAATGGAGAACTACTGTAGATCTTTAAGAACAATGGTTGTAGAAGTGTAGGATAGACCAGAGAGCAGAAGCTGAACTAGTTTAGAAAGTGCTTGACAAAGCCACGGTAGGAATCAGGAGAACACATTGCATGCATGAAACTCGTACAGGAAAAATAATGTACGTGATAGTGAATCGCGATAGTAAACTTTGAAGGTAGATTTGTTTTGCATATATAAATGGTAATTAAGGCAACGAGAGTGGTTTATTCATGTGTTCAACCAATATTTATTGAATGCCTACCAAACAAAAACTTGATTTGTAAACTAGGTACAGATTTAGGGAAAGAGTTGATTAGCTTCTGTATATGTCCATGCTAAGTGTGAGAGATAAAAGGAATAATAAGAGAGACACACACCTTGCCCGTATGAGTGTGTAGTATTATGAACAGTTGATATTATCTAGGCTCTTGATACATAGTGAGAAGAATGAGGAGCCAGAGACCAGGGTGACCTTTATTGTGGCTGGTGGTTTGGTTAGAAGCTATTGGAAAATTCAGGCAACTGAAGTAAGTTAAAATGTTTCATTTGAGATATAATCAGTTTCTAGGATAAGCGTTTGAAATGATTTCAAGGGGTTCTGTTTAAAAATTAGTTGAGCATCTGCTTTTTTTTTTTCCTTGCAGAAAGTCAATATTTTCTTAGCGTTGACATTTCAGCTTTAATTTTTTTTGAATAGGTAATATATGCTCATGGTTCAAAATTCAAAAGGTTCAAAAGGGTATACAATGAACAGTAAGTTTTCATTCCATCTTTATCACCCACCACCTGGTTCCCTTTCCTGGAGACACCACTGTTACTTGTGTCTTTTGATGTGGAGAATACTATATACCTGAGGACATATATTTTCTTTAATGTTCTCACTAGGACACTTGTATTAAGATTACTTGAACCAACACCAACAATTTGTTTCCTTATAGGCTGTCAGCCAGTGTTTCAACTTGTCACAAAAACCTCATAGCTTCTGTTGTTTTGTTTCCTTTATTATTTCATTATTAGACTTTTATTTATATTTATACTGATACAGTTTAGAGTTTACAGTGACTGTATCAGTGGTAGAGTATCCTCAAGTAAACCTAATATAAGTCTTTATTTTATTGTTTATGTGAATTTTAAATCATAAGCTTCATAAGGGTAGGTACTGTGTCTGTGTTATTGACTACCATATCCACGATATCCAGTGCTGGGTTAGTTGGTGATTAATATGATTTAATTGAATTAAAGGAAGAAAAAGTTCTTTTTCTTTTATGTTATAATTGGGTTTTAGTGTTAATACTTTCTAAACTATATTTTTATAAACATTCCATTGTTATAACTTACTGTAGTATCAAATCAAGAAATAAATCGCATCAAAGACGTTTATTGAGTATCTGCTATGTGCCAGACATTGTACAAAGTTTTGTAGAGGTATGGAGAAGTATAAGATGTAATCTTTGTCTTTGAGGATATACATATAATGGAAGGGATAACTTATTCATGAAAGCATAACAGCAGTATAAAGCAGAATGCAAAGGGGGTGGTACAGGGAATAAATATGACAGCAGGTCAGAGGAGGTAGAGGTCACTGTGGACTGGAGGACACAGATCAGGATTTGTTGATGTGATAGGACCCCGAAAGGTAGGTAGGATTTAGATAGGCAGAACAGTGAGTCACCAGCCTGAGTGGAGGATTTGTGGTGGGGAGCAGTGGAAAGGCAATATTGTGGAGGTTCTCTCATGGTAGCCAAAGGAGTTTGAACTTTATACTGTATAAATCTGGAAGTCATGGAAGATTTTTGAACAGGATACTGATACGATGAGAATGGCATTTTCAGTAAATTAAATTGGGAGGACTATATGGAACAGGGAGGTGGGGAGATGGTGTAGATGGTTAATGCACTCGACTGCTAACTGAAAGGTTGGGGGTTTGAGTCCACCCAGGGGCACCTCGGAAGAAAGGCCTGGCAGTCTACTTCAGGAAAATCAGCCATTGAAAACCCTGTGGAGCACAGTTCTACTGTAACACATATGGGGTCTCATGAGTTGGAATCAGTTCAAGAACAAATTGTTTATATAGAATGAAGTACAAGAGACAGAACTATGACAAGTATTTTTCCCTATGCTTCCTGCTAAGTACAGCTGAAAACCGGAACATTATATATAAAAGAAACATATGACTGTAAAAGGTAGAGAAAAGAAGGCAGACCATCTGGGACTTTGAGACCCAAGGAACAAAGTGGAGGTGAGTTCCCTGAGTTAACTTTTCTCCCCATATACCCCAGACTGGATACTGGAAAAGTCAGCAACCTGGAAACACCAATAAGTGAGACCAAAAAAACACTCCAAGAAAAGCCAGTGCTCTCTAGCACAAGGACCAGGAAGAAAGAGGCAGCATAGCAAGACCAAACTTTTAGACAATACCCTGTTACTCCATCTAAGCACTACGCAGAAACAACTGTGGCCCCATCCCTGCCAGCAAAGACCAGGTAGAGAGCTAAAACTTCCACCTTCACCAGACTGTACTGAGGTGCCCCAACCCCACCATTGTGGCGATACTAGTGAAGTCTGTGTGGGGAGCTAGGCCTTCACTGGGTGGTAAGGAAGCCCCTGCTTCTGCCGTGTGAGTGGAGACCATGTGGAAAGCCTGAACTTCACATTTACTGTGGGTGACTACGTGTGCTGAGATGGTCAGAGGAAGCCTAGTGGAGAGTGAAGACTTTTATCACTTTTTAGTGATAATGAGGCCACCCCCTGAAATGTTGGTGGAAGCCGTGTAGAGAGCAGTAATGAGGTGCCCCTCACTTTCCCAGGAAGGTAGTATCAGCCAAGCCTCCCATCCCTTGCCCAACAATAACATAGAGCAATAACAATAACAGTAACTCCAGCTGTGAAAGGAGGCTGAGTGGAGAGCCTGGGCATCCACCCCAACCTTGCAGTAATAAGGCAGTACCCCACTACCTGTTTCACCCCCACCTCCTGCCAGAGTGTAGGCCCGCTAACACAGGATTTAAATAAGATCTGGAATCTCATAATACCCAACATGGTTAAATTGAAAATTGTTCGTAATATCAAGAACCAGAAGATGTCAGACTGAATAAGAGAAGACAATAGATGCCAACACTGAGATGACACAGATGTTAGAATTAGTCTGACAAGGATTTAAAGCAGCCATCATATAAATGCTTCAGTGGGCAATTATGAGTACCTTTGAAACAAAACTGAGAAAGTCTGAGCAAAGAAATAATGTATTTAAACATATTTAAATATAATGCTATAAAACGATCTTTAAAAGTATAAAGGTGAACCAAGTAGGAAATTTTTTCACTGAAAAATAATAACCGAAATAAAAAAACTCAATGGATGGGCTCAACAGATACGCAGACTACATCCCTGACAAAGGACTCATATCTAGAATATATCGAGAACTCTCAAAACTCAATAGTAAAAAATAATCCAATTAGAAAATGAACAAAAGACATGAGGGGACGTATCACTGAAGAGGATATACACATGGCAAATAAGCACCTGAAAAGATGTTCAGCATCATTAGCCATTAGGGAAATGCAAATTAAAATCACTATGGTATATTGCTACATACTTTTTCAAATGGCTAAAGTAAAAAATAGTGACTATCAAATTTTTGGTGAGGATGTGGAGAAACTTGATTTCTCATACTTCACAGTTGGAATCTGGAAAACAGTTTGGCAGATTTTTAAAAAACTAAACACATACTTAAAAAAAGGAAAAGGAAAGTGCAAGTAAAATCTAGTCTGAAGAATAAGATGTTAGAAGAACTTCCTCAAATTTTGATTGAACATAATCCAACCCAAAATATCTATGATAAAAATCAGTGTCACAAATGTTAAAACATTAATTTTTAGTAATTTTTGCATGATGACATTTTGGTTATTATCTGGGTTGATACTACTAACGAGCAGACAAAACTCCATGTTGTTTTTAAGTTGAGAAATTGTCAGAAATACTTTAAACACTGCAGAGTGGCTGCTGTTGCAGTTACGGAATTATACACAAATTTCTGTAGTTTTGTTGGAGAGTAAAGGGACTTACCTCTAGGTGGGAAAATAATTTAGAAGTCCATTAAATTCATTTTCAGTTCGTTTACACCTGATAATAAGTGCTGTATTTGAACTTTTAATTTTACTTATACTGGCTTCCTAGAAGGCCCTGGGTGGCACAAATGGTTTAGTGCTTGACTACTAGCTGAAAGATTGGCAGTTACCACCCAGAGGAGCCTTGGAAGATGGGCTTGGTGATCTGGTTCCGAAAGGCCACTGCCTTGAAAACCCTGTGAGCAGTTCTACTCCGCACACATGGGTTGCCATGAGTCAGAACTGACTTGAGGGCAACTAACAACAGCAAGCTTCCCAGAAATCTTGCGTCTTAATTAAAAATTTAGATGGCTAAAGACAAGCTCTGTTTAGTAAAACAATTGATAGCAAGAGAGTTCTGAACGTCAGGCAACCATGCAGAGAAGCGTATCAGTTATGCTAGAAAATGGAACATTATCATATTTAATCCTCCTTAGTACTGTCCCATTACTCAGGGTTTGGAAAACTTTTTTCTGAAAAGCAGTCTAGGTAGGAAATATTTTAGACTTTGTGGGACACATAGGTCTCTCTGTCACGTATTTGTTTTTTTACAACCTTTTAAAAATGTAAAAACCATTCTTAGTTCACAGAGTGTAAAAAAATAGGCAATGGGCTGGATTTGGTTGTAGTTTACCCAATCCTACCTTAGTTGATTAGTCAATTGACCAAGGCTCTTTGTTTAGCTTGTTTAGTTGAGGAAGTCATAAAAACCAAAAAAACCAAACCCATTGCTGTTGAGTTGATTCCGAGTCACAGGGACCCTATAGGGCAGAGTAGAACTGCCCCATAGAGTTTCCAGGGAGCAGCTGGTGGATTAGAACTACTAACCTTTCGGTTAGCAGCAGAGCTCTTAACCACTGTGCCACCAGGGCTCCAGGAAGTCATAAAGTCAACTTTTATCACAGCCCAGGGCAAAGACATTTTATAGCACAACATCTGAATATACATTGTGTCTTTACATCCAATTAACTTATTTTGTAGTTTATTTTAAAAATTAAAGTCAGTTCTCTTCTTAAAGGAAAATTAATATTTCTGATTCCTTTTCCCTTCTCTCTCATGGAAGGAGTTTATATGAAGCATTTTCCACAAAATTAATCTGTATATTAGCAGTGTAAAAAACAGCTAGTTGGATATTTAGGGTATATCTTGTACATGAAGAAATCTCTGGTTTTTTATGTTTTAAACTTTTAGAAATAGAGAAGTGGTAATTATATCAAGGACACTTGTTTATGCTTCAACTTGCAGAACAATTTTTAAGTCTGCTGATCCTACTTCCTCCCAGTATCTCACTTCTGATACTGTGATCCCTTAGGACGTACAGGAGTTAATGGTGTCTCAGAGAGTCTTCTTTACCACAGCAAATCTTCAGCTCCATTACTCAGGTTCTTTAAAAGAGTTTGAGAAAAAAATTTAGTGCCCACTTTGATCATCTATCATAGTTATCAGACCTTTGACTGTATCAAAAAATCAAACACTGTTAAAAGTGTTCAAAAAGGAGCTTTGGTGGCACAACAATTAAGTGCTCGGCTGCTAACTGAAATGGTGATGGTTTGAAAGACCTGGTGATCTGCTCCCATAAAGATTACAGCCTAGAAAACCCTATGGGACTGTTCTACTCTGTCACATGGAGTTGTTAGGAGTTGAAATTGACTCGACAGCACCTAACAATAATAACAAGGTGTTCAAAAGATTGTACTGTGAACCTTGAGGTTAATTTTAAAGAAGTGACTTGAAGATTTTTGAGTAGTGACCCTATCTTTGAGATAAATGTTAGAGCATCCTCAGGTGTTTGTATTGAAATAAATTACATCAATCTTTGTATGAATCCTAGAAACTGCTTGCGGATATTCTGAAACATTCAAGGAGTGCTGGAAATACCTATTTCCGTAGGAGCAAATGAGTATACTATTTGTGTGTTCGCTAATGAACGTGAGTTCCCTGAGAGCAGGGGTTTTTGTTTGTTTTGTTCACTGCTGTATTCATAGTACTAGAACAATGCCTGGCATATAGGAAATGTTCAGTAACTACTTCGATGAATAAATGTATCGTTCTTACCTACTAGTAAATATAATTGTCTTTAAATTATACTGAGATAACCTAATCCTAATAATTGTGTAAGACTGAAAACAGTAAAATTTTCTGTAAATAAGATTTTTGATTAAAGCTGACCTTCCAATTAGTTTGTTTTATTATGAGTTCTACACAAATTCGTTCTCTTATGCTTTAACGTGATACCTGCCATTTTTATATTTTCTTTCTCTAGCTATTTTGTTTGAATGTGTGCATACAATCTATTCTATTTATCCTAAATCAGAATTACTTGAGAAGGCTGCCAAGTGCATTGGAAAATTTGTTCTGTCACCTAAAATAAATCTCAAGTATTTAGGTAAGATAATTGGCTATTTTGACAAAATTTACAAAAAGAGTTTTTGAAGTTTGCTGGGTATTTTTTTCAAGTCACTTTGTTTAATATAATCTTTGTTTCTAGGACTGAAAGCTCTTACCTATGTTATCCAGCAGGATCCCAGTCTGGCTCTTCAACACCAGATGACAATAATTGAATGCTTAGACCATCCTGACCCGATTATTAAAAGAGAGGTAAACTGATATTTTGAATAGTGTACATGAAGTGTTAACAAGCTTTAAACTTTTCATTGGTATTATGAAGAGAGATTCCAAGTGCTGGGCAGTGTGTATGTGCATGTGTATATGCATGTATTTTAACTTTTCAGTGCATTTTATTCTTCTTACTAAAGTTTAAGTAACTTTTCTAAAAAATCATCATGTCTATGTCCACAGAAATGTTCTTAAAATGTGAGTTGGAGAGGTTATAGCCAATTATCTACATAGATTCATTAATAGCTTTTTGGTCCCAGTATTGTACTAGTAGGAGACCCAAATTGTCTTTCCAGATCTTACTATTTGTACAATTTAAAATGTACTCCTGTTACCATACAGTTTAAGATTAATATTTTTCCATTATTCTCTTTAACATATGTAAAATAGGTTAATGCATTCCCTATTGAAGGTATAGGAATGTTGAAAGGATTAATAAAGTGATTTGAACTTTTTGGAAGGAAACGTATAAAATTTACTTCATTTGTTTTTCAACTATTTCCTGTTGTAAAGTTGTTTCAGTGTCTACTTGGGTGTCTTCATGAATATTTCTGCTAATTCTCATGTTTATATAATAAATTTCTATTAATATAGAGAAATCATCCTATATCTTCATTTAAAATGGTTTATGGGACCTAGTTAAGAGAAGTGAAAAGTTTTATTTCTAATTTTAAAAATAATAAAGATAAGAAATAAAAATCTATTAAAAATGTAACTATCTTAATAGCAGTGAGTTAAAAATATGGGAGTTTATTGAGAAGATCTTCTGCATTGAAGTAGAAGAATCAACTGTATTATAAACCTGTATGTTAGTTTCTTTATTGGTGTTATTATGAATAGTTTTATAATACTGTTTTATTTCTTTTCCTTAAATAGACTCTGGAACTTCTCTACAGAATTACTAATGCACAGAATATAACAGTTATTGTCCAGAAAATGCTTGAATATTTACATCAGAGCAAAGAAGAGTATATCATCGTCAACTTAGTTGGCAAAATTGCTGAGCTAGCTGAGAAATATCCTTTGTTGGGACCATGAATCGTAAAATAAGTGTAGTTACACAGTGACTTTAGAAAGATTGGTAGGGATATGGTCACTTACAAGTTGAATTCTGAGTAACTAACTCCCATTCCGGATGTTCAAGTTTTTCTTGTCAGAATCAGAAATTTGTGCCGACTTCTTAGGGGATGGCTTTTTTCCTGGTTCTTTTCATTCAGTTGGTCAGTATTATGCGCAGGAAGACAAAGGCGCCTGCACCTCCTGCACCTGGTTCCCCTTCCAGACCCTCTTGGTCTTTTGGCTTTACTTCTTACTCAGTTGCCTTTCTAGTTAAAATTCTGTTTTGTTTTGTTTTTGTTGGTTACCAAAACTTACCCTTTCCACAATTGTTTATGCTGGAAATTGTCACAATAAAGTAGTTGGGATCCACTCACATGTTAACTTTTCTTAAAAGTCAGAACTTCACCAGGTTACAAGGACATTCCATTCTTTTAAATATGTCTATTGTTTAATAAAGAAAGGAGTGAATAATATTAAATTATCTTGGAAATTGCGTAAGTATAGTTTTATCCTAGGCAGTGTATAGCTCTGACAAGTAGAATCATAAAATTTTAGAGCTCAAGAGGAACAGATTAGAAAAGAGATTAAATAACTTGTTCAGCTAGACACACCACACCATCTAGCCTCTCTGAGGTATATATAATTTTCCATTATTTATCCCTAGTTAGCTAGTTCATTTCTTTCAATTATTTCACGTTTGTTAGATGCTTATTATGTGCAAGGCACAGTGCCAGGTTAGGCGACATGAACTCAGTTTATTAAGTTCAATTAAATAAGCTTTTGTTCAGCACCTTTTTACATAAAACGGGGGTATAGGACAGTTATTGCCAGAAGTTAAATGTAAAAATTCCTACCAAGGGTGAGCGGGGTTTTTTCTAAAAGGTTGCTGCACAGAGGACAATTTAATAAATGGAGTTTGGAAGCATACTTGTTCTTGACACTGTGGACACATTTGCTCCTGATAATGCGTGGTTTATTCAGACAATGAATGCTGTGTTTTCAGTGGGAGGAGATGTAATACATCCTGATATTCCCAATAACTATCTGAGACTGCTAGCAGAAGGTTGGTAAACAATTGCATTCTGTAAGATCCTAAAGTAAAATGTTTTTATTGCAGAGTCCTTAGGGAATTTAGTGGAAATTAAAATGGTGTATTAATTTCTTTGTAGGTTTTGATGATGAAGCAGAAGATCGGTCATTAAGACTATATGCAATTCAGTCTTATCTCACTTTACTAGATGTGGAAAATGTGTTCTACCCACAGAGATTTCTTCAAGTTATGAGTTGGGTGAGCTAAATACGTTAGATCTTAAAATTTTATAGTATTAATTTTTATAGAGGCCAAATATTAGCATAGTATGTTTTCTTTTGAAATCATTCATTGATAATTAACTCCTTCAGCTGTCAATTTCCTTTCCCAGTGGCTACCTTCTATCTATGCAAAGGCATTCGACTGTGTGAATCATAACAAATTATGGATAACTTTGCAAAGAATGGGAATTCCAGAACACTTACTTGTGCTCATGAGGAACCTCTACATAGATCAAGAGGCAGTCATTCGAGCAGAACAAGGGGATACTCTGTGGCTTAAAGTCAGGAAAGGTGTGCATCAAGGTTGTATCCTTTCACTATACTTATTCAGTCTGTATGCTGAGCAAATAATCCAAGAAGCTGGACTACGTGAAGAAGAACACAGCATCAGAATTGGAGGAAGACTCATTAACAACCTGTGATATGAAGATGACACTACCTTGCTTGCTGAAAGTGAAGAGGAGTTGAAGCACTTACTGATGAACATCAAAGACCACAGTCTTCAGTATAGATTACACCTCAACATAAAGAAAACAAAAATCGTCACAACCAGACCAGTAAGCAACATCATGATAAATAGAGAAAAGATTGAAGTTGTCAGGGATTTCATTCTGCTTGGATCCACAATCAACACTGATGGAAGCAGCAGTCAAGAAATCAAAAGATGCATTGCATTGGGCAAATCTGCTGCAAAAGACCTCTTTAAAGTGTTAAAAAGCAAAAATGTCACCTTGAAGACTAAGGTTTGCCTGACCCAAACCATGGTGTTTTCAGTTGCCGCACATGCACGTGAAAGCTGGACAGTGAACAAGGAAGACAGAAGAAGAATTGATGCCTTTGAATTATGGTGGTGGCAAAGAATATTGAATATACTATGGACTGCCAGAAGAAGGAACAAATCTATTTTGGAAGAAGTACAGCTAGAATGTTCCCTTAGAAGCAAGTATGGTGAGACTTTGGACATGTTATCAGGAGGGACCAGTCCCTGGAGAAGGACATCATGCTTGGTAAAGTAGAGGGTCAGTGAAAAAGAGGAAGACCCTC
>NW_004443988.1:13181458-13183816 GCF_000243295.1 Trichechus manatus latirostris
ACATGTTATCAGGAGGGACCAGTCCCTGGAGAAGGACATCATGCTTGGTAAAGTAGAGGGTCAGTGAAAAAGAGGAAGACCCTCAATGAGATAGATTGACATAGTGGTCGCAACCATGGGCTCAAGCATAACGATTACGAGGATGGTGTAGACCGGGCAGTATTTCGTTATGTTGTACATAGGGTCGCTGTGAGTTGGAACTGACTCAATGGCACCTAACAACAACAACACCAGCCTTCTATCACTTAACTGTTTACTTGTCTAGTCTTTTAAATATAGGTATTTGTTTAGATATCTATCTGTGTTTACAATGCATTTGTTGTATTTTCTATGTGAATCCATATTTGAACATATGAATATTCATCTGTCTGTATTAGTTTTCTGTAGCTGTGTAAACAATGTGTCTTAGTCATCTAGTGCTGCTATAACAGAAACACCACAAGTGTATGGTTTTAACTAAGAGAAGTTTATTTTCTCACAGTTAAAGTAGGCTAAAAGTCCAAATTCAGGGCATCAGCTCCAGGGGAAGGCTTTTTCTCTCTGTCGACCTTCTTCTCTTCAGTGTTCCCCTGGACTAGGAGCTTCTCTGCACAGGGACCCCGGTCCAAAGGATGCACTCTGCTTCTGGCACTGCTTTGTTGATGGTATGAGGTCCCCCTGTCTCTCTGGTCACTTCTCTCTTTTATGTCTCAAGAGATTGCCTCAGGACAAAATCCAATCTTGTAGACTGAGTCCTGCCTTACTAACACAACTGCCACCCATCCTGCCTCATTAACATCATAGAGGCAGGATTTACAACATATAGGAAAATCACACAATACTAGGAATCATGGCCCAGCCAAATTGATACACACGTTTTGGGGGACATAATTCAATCCATGACACAATGTTACCACAAACTTAATGGTTTAAAACAACACACATTTATTATGTCACAGTTTCTGTGGGTCAGGAGTCCAGGCATGGCTTAGCTGGGCTTTCTGCTTAGGATCTCACAAGGCTGCAGTGAAGGTGTTGGCTGGAGCTGCTGTCTGATTTGAACCTTGACTGGAGAAGGGTCCACTTCTAGGATTATGTGGTTGTTGGCAGAATTTAGCTCCTTGCATGTGTAGGACTGAGGGTTTCCATTGCATGTTGGCTGTCAGCTCTAGGCTTCCCTCAGCTCTTAAAGGTTGCCCTCAGTTTCTTGCCGCCTGGGCCTCCCAGCATGACTGCTTGCTTCATCAGAGCCGGCAAGGGAGAGAGTCTTTGCAAGACAAAGGCCATAGGTTTATGTAATACAATCACACGTAATCGGGTACATCCCTTTACGTATTTTGCCTGACTAGGAGCAAGTCACAGGTTTTGCCCACACTCAGAGAGAGGGGCTCACACATAGGCATGAACACCATGAGGTGGGGATCCTAGGGTCACTCTTGTTTCTCTGCCACATATGCATATTAGCATGTATTGCAGGTGTCTCTGTGTGATTGTCAGACACTACCATGTCATTCCTTGAGTCCCTAGGTCCTTAGTGGTCTGCCTTCTTTTCTCCTTTCAGAATCTTATATTTGTTTTATGTATATAATGCCCCAGGTTTTTAGGTGTACTTAGCAGGAAGAATAGGGAAAAGTACGTCTGCTCCATCTTCCCAGAAGCAGAAGCCCATTGGCCATTGGTTTCTGAACTTGGGATTTAGGCTGGTTACCTTCTGTCTTTTATTATACCACTCTAGAAATTATCCAATTTATGTTTCTTCTTCCTCCTTTCCTCTTGTTACTAGCTATAAATTCTTCCCTTGCCTATCTCCCACTTTTCTCTTTTTTCTTGCTGGTGCCAATATTCTACCAGAAAAAGGAAAATAGTCCATAAATACTATTTAGGCAAGATATCACACTCAATAAAGTATCAGTTTATTATCTTTAGACCTATAGAATTATATGTCATCTGAATAAGTTAGATGTAAAAAAAGGGATATATAACATAGTTCAGTGTTCTTTAGTCTATTCTGTGGACTGTCTACATCAGAATCATCTGATGCTTGTACAAAGTGTATGTCCTAGATCCCGACCACAGATATACTGAATCGGAATCTCTGGAGATTCTGGAGAAATATGTATTGTTGTAAAGCATCTCAAGTGACTCTTTTTTTTTCAATTGTAGTTTAAGCGAAAGTTTACATTTCAAGTTAGTTTCTCATACAGAAGTTCATACATACATTGTTATGTGACCCTAGTTACTCTCCCTATACTGTGGCGGCACACTTCTCCTTTCTACCGTGATTTCCCGTATCCATTCAACCAGCTTCTGACCCTCTCTGTCTTCTCATCTCACCTCCAGACAGGAGCTGCCCATTTAGTCTCATGGATCTACTTGAGC
>NW_004443988.1:13183916-13201605 GCF_000243295.1 Trichechus manatus latirostris
TTTTTACTAGAATTTGAGTTCTGCACCCCACTTTTCTCCTGCTCCATCAGGGACTCTCTGTTATGTTCCCTGTCAGGGCAGTCATTGGTGGTAGCCAGGCACCATCTAGTTCTTCTGGTCTCAGGCTGATACAGTCTCGGGTTTATGTGGCCCTTTCTGTCAAGTGACTCTTGATGCATACTAACATGTGAGAACCACTTGTTTAAATGCTATTGGAAAATAATAACAACGTGAAAGTGCTACTAAAAATCAGAAGAAAGGTATGCCGCTGCTTTATGCATTGTTAATGACTTAAACATGGAAAACTTTTTTGTATTGAGTTCCAGTTGGTACAATTTTGAACCTACAGTGTAGAATTTTATCTTTATCTAAAAATTTCTTCACCATGAGAGTATGTTTAATCTAGATTAAATTCACTCTTTGTGTAGGCACTTTGCTTAGTATAGTTTGCTGCATAGTTTGATTTTTGTGTATAAATATCTCTCTATTTTACTCATAGGTGTTAGGGGAGTATTCCTACCTTTTGGATAAGGAAACACCTGAGGCGGTTATAACCAAGCTTTACAAGTTACTTATGCATAGCTCCATTTCTTCAGAAACAAAAGCCTGGTTAATTGCTGCTGTGACCAAGTTGACACCTCAAGCACATTCATCTAACGTAGTTAAGAGATTAATCCAGGAATTTATCATATCTTTGGATACATGTATGAGACAGCATGCATTTGAATTAAAACATTTGCATGAGAATGTGGAACTCATGAAGAGCGTACTTCCAGTTAATAAGAGTTGTGAAGACATGGTGGTAAGGCATCTGTGTTCCACCTTTTTAAAATTGCGTTGTCTTTAAATGTGGAGTAATTGTTACATTTCTGATATGTCAGGACTGTACCAAAATACGGTATCTGTAGCACTTAAGATGAAAGTTGGAGTTTTCTCACGTTCATCTGAGAGCTAATTGGAGAGCTTCGTTTGGTACTGATCCTAAATAGTCAGTTCTTTTCTGGAGAACTGCTGTTAAGGAATTTATATTCTGTGACAGTCTCTTTTAACATATAATAATTCAGGAATTTCTTTTATTTTTATCTCTTCTGAACTTCTATAAGTCATTTTATTCTTACCTTTTTTTTTTTGAGAATGGAAAAAAATATTGTTCCCCATTTTATTTTATCTATCTACTATGTAAGTTTTTTTTTTTAACCAATTTAGAATCTGGCCACCCACCTTTCCTTCTCCCACCTGCTTTTGGCCACCAGCTCTTTAGCCCAGAGTGCTCAGTTACGACTCTCCCTCTTAAATCATACCATTCTCTTTTTTCAAATTGATGCAAATCAGAAAACTTCCAAAGAGAAACCAGTTGAGAAAACATAGTTGAGAAATATAAATTCCTGTTTATTAGTTGTCACAGGGTTGGGAAAGAAGAGAGGATGGGCAGTATTCCTATTAATTCTGAGCCATATTTTCATGGCTTGTATTCATTTTGAGTATTTGTTCATTAATTCTTTCAATAGCTCCTTAAACGTAGAGGCCCTGCCTTAGCATATGGTAGATGTTCCAGAGATGTTTGTTGAAATCATGAAGGAATCTGCTGTACATAGTATTAAACTAGGCAGTCAGTACACTCTTCCTTGCCCCTGATAAAGATGACATAGCCCCATCTCTGAGAATTTTGCTGAAGCTAAACCTTTCTAAATTCAGAGTTTGAGATGCCGCTTAAATGACTGAGGATTACCTGATGCTCTAAATTATCTGAGCTGTTTGCATATATTAGTGGAAGCCGGTCTGGTTTCTGAGGTCATCACTGCTATATCCTCTTGTGTTTATCTCATTTTTCTTTTTCTTCTTACTTTTTCTCTTTTCCTTTACTTCTTACTCTTTCTTCATCACTTATTGCTTTTTAGTTAATCATTCTCTCATGCCTTTCTGTTCTTGCTGAAATTAGGTAATTTTCCATAGATTTGTGAAAAAGCGTTTTTAGGCAGAAGGGGAATAGCACAGTTAAACTGTTTTAACCTGAATAGTGCCCCCATCCTCCAAAAAAAAAAAAAAAAGTACCTAATTCCTGGAATCTATGAATATGTTGCCTTACATAGTAAAGGGACTTTGTAGGTGTGATTAAGTTATGGATCTGTGATGGGAAGAGTATCCTGGATTAGCCAGGTGGGTATGATATAATTACAAAGGAATGCAGAAAGTCAGAGAGGAGAAGGCAAAGTGACAAGCAGAGATTGGAGGGAATGTGGCCACAAGCCAGGGAATGCTGGAAACCTCTGGAAACAGAAAGAGACAAGGAACAGATTCTTCCTGGAGACAGCCAGAAGGAACCAGCCCTGCTGGCACTTTGATTTTAGCTCCCAGCAAAAGGAAACTAACAAAGATACTATGCTTCCTAGTGTATGTGTCTGTCTCAACAGTAGGCTACCAGTCTCCTGAGGGTAGGAACTTTGTCTTCCTTTGCCTCAATCATAGTACCTAGCATAATACCCTGAAATACTGGATGCTCAAAAATGTGTTCTACAATGTAGTGAAATTAATAATAACTGAAGAATGACTAACATTATTAGATTCTTAGCTGGTTAACTTGATTAAAGATGTTTTAGAAAGCTAGAGGGTTGGACCCCCCCCCCCGCCCCAGAAAAACCCATTGCTGTCAAGTGGATTCTGACTCATAGTGACCCTGTAGGACAGAGTAAAACTGTGCTCCATAGGGATTCCAAGGAGTGGCTGGTGGATTTGAACTGCTGACTTTTGGTTAGCAGCCATAGCTCTTAACCACTGCACCACAAGGGCCCCAGAGAGTTAGATAGCTCATTTAGAATTGAAGCTTCTGTTTTTCACTTAAATTTTTTTTTAGGATATATGGGCTAAAATATTTAGGTGAAGGTACAGTCTACTGTTTAGAATAGTTTTTTTTTTTTTTTTTTAATTCCTAATTTTTGCTTCATTTTAATACAGGTAGATGCTTCCTTATCTTTTCTGGATGGTTTTGTGGCTGAAGGACTCAATCAGGGTGTGGCACCTTACAAACCTCACCACCAGCGCCAGGAGGAAAAGCTTTCTCAGGAAAAGGGTAAAAAAAAAAGTTTTTTAAATTGATGTAAAAGTGCATGTAACACATTTGCCAATTTAACATGTTTCATGTGTATAATTTTAGTGACATCACTTGCATTAATCATGTTGTGCAAGCGTCACCAATGTGAAAAGGGTAGTTTTTCGTGGGCTTATAATAAGCTAGATTATAAGGACATATTTTTTGTGTAATTGATATTATAATCATGTAATAAATAACTAAGGATATTTAGTTTTTAAATCTTTTTAATTTAATCCCTGTTTAAGTCTGCTTGTGATTTGTTTACCCTGACTAGATCTTCCGATACCCAGAGAAGAAAAGTTAGCCTAGAGGTATTCCAAAGTCATAGGTGTGGACAGACTGTGTGTGTGTGTGTGTGTGTGTGTGTGTGTGTGTATATAAAAGATAGACTACTGTCCTGGAATTTTGAAAGAACTTGAAGATGGAATTATCATGTTGGTCACCCTCTACAGGGCTGAAAAGTTTTAGAAGAAACCCTGGTTACTATGGACTAGTGAGTTTCATTTTCATCCTGAGCAGTCTCTTATTTCTTAAGTGTATTAGGATGCATCCTTCAACAAAATATCTGGTCCGTGAGGTTAGGAACAGCTAAGAAAGGGAAAAGTAACTTTACATTTAAGAAATGTAACCTGTCAGGGGAAGATTGTTGTTATGAATTTGGTAAAGGGGAAATCATTGAAATATTTGGGTGGTGAGTGAGAAGTCTGCATAGGAATAAAGGGAGACTAATGAATACAGTCTTTTTAGGAGTTCAGAATGTCTTTTGATACAGTTTAATGCTGAAAAGTCTTCTCTCTCTCTCTCTCTGTTTATTCATCATTTAATGGTTTTATTAAGTACTTACTGTTTTCCAGGCTCTGTGCTAGGCATGGAATCCCTGGGTGGTAGAAATGGTTAATGTGCTTGGCTGCTAATCAAAAGGTTGGTGATTCGAGTCCACCCAGAGGTGACTTGGATAAAAGGCCTGGCGATCTGTTTCTGAAAAATCAACCATTGAAAACCCTGTGGAGCACAGTTCTTCTCTGACACACATGGGTCGCCATGAGTCAAAATCGACTCAATGGCAATTGGTTTCTTTTTCTTTCTGGTACTAGGCATATTCAGTTATGAGTACAACTAAAAGATTGATCCTAAAACGAGACCAGAAAGTTACAAATGCTCATAATAGGATTGATGCCATCTTTCTACAGAAGCATTTCCTCTTTTTAAGGCTTTTGATATATTCTTTAGCATAGAGATACCTAATGGCCTAGAAGATTGAGTTCTCTTTCAAAGGATAATCAGTTTCCTTCCCATTAACTCCTTATATGTTGATTGAATGTGGTGAAGAAAAAAAAGTGAAATTGTTCTGAATTACAACTGTCAGATCACGGAGGAGGGAAGGGAAGGTAGTGGGGTGCCTAATTCCTGGCATTACCTGTTTTCTTTCTTAAAGTAAGTTAAATAGCTGACGCACATATAATAGATAGCCCTGAAATTCCCCAAGCTGATGAATTCCTTTGCCAAGCACATTTTGTTCTATAAAACCATCATCATAAATGGGGTTAAGCTTTCAAATTAGGCTCTTCCCCTCTCCTCCTAAATCTATTTTTATAAAATTCTTTAAAGCAAAAGTGAGATTTTTGTGAGTTTAGAATGCCTGTTATATTACAGAGAAGGAAGTTGGCTCTGAGGTAGAACATAGCAGGTACTGAGTAAATACTTGTGGACGAATTATAAAATATACCTTGAGAACAGGACTGGCTCTAAGATAGAAAAAAGAAGGTAGGAAAAAAGTAGGCATTTTTTGCCCAAAGAGGTGTTAATTCCGCGATCCTACATGTATCAGCTCTGGTATTGATCTTATTTGAGAATTTGATAAATCATTTGAGAGAGTAGTAATTAAATCTGTCAGTTTTATAAATGATCCTTAGCTCTGAGCTATCTTGGGCGGAAAAATGCCAAATTTATAAAGATAAACTTCAGAAACATATTTTAAGATAGTAAGAATTCACAAACATAGATGGGGTGGAAGGGAGCAAACTTTACTACCAGTTTCCACTCAAGAAGAACATTTAGGAATCAGTGTGGATTATTCTATTAAAACATTATTCAGAAATGCTATAGCCCTAGTGTTAAGATAACACCAGAAATAGTAAGGGGAAACAGCAGTGGAATCTCTCCTCTAACAGAAATATGGCTTTTGGAAAACCAGGACAAATTCAGGTTATTAGTCTCTCAAAAAAATAAATAAATTACAACTGAGGATAAACAGGTATAACCAAACAGTCAAAGTATGAAAGAACTGCAGTATGAGGTAAGATAAAGAAAAGCCAGTTGCCTTCGAATCGATTCCAACTCATGGTGACCCTGTGTGTGTCAGAATAGAACTGTGCTCTACAGGGTTTCAATAGCTGATTTTTTGGAAGTAGATCACCAGGCCTTTCTTCTAAGACATCTCTGAGTGAACTTAAACCTTGAACCTTTTAGCAGCTGAACATGTTAACCATTTGTACCACTCAAGGACTCCCAAGTTAAAGAACACCACAAAAAACCAAACCCATTGCTGTTGAGTTGGTTCCAACTCATAGTGACCCTAGGAATGTGCATATAATTAAGGCCTCTAAAGTCATGAAGGATACGAACAGTTAAAATGTTGAATTACTTTTGCTGTAGATAATTTATATTGTCTCTCACCTGAATTACTTCAGTAACTCCCAACTCCAAGGAGTCTTTCTGTCTCCAGTCTTGTCCTGCCAGATTCATCTTCTTCGTTGCCATCTAAATGACCTCTCCAAAACAAAGCTCTGATTGTGATTCTCTTCCCCTTAAAACTTTTCAGTGATTCATCATTGCCTATGGGATTAAAGCCTAGGATCCTGTATAACTTCCCATCTATTGCTTATCATCTTTGTTTCATCCAGACTGCTAATAGCCACCATGTTCTTTGCTTTCCTGCCATTACTGATGCCTTCTGTTCTTTCTGAATTGTCCTTCCCCTTTAACTTTTACATATTCATTAAGCTGCTGTTCAGCCATCTTCGTCGTCGTCTGCTTTCTGTATACCTTTATTCTCCCCACACTGTGTGCATGAGCTCTTGCACGCCTAGTTAACTCCCCCAAATCTCTGGTCTTTCCAGTCATTGATTACTGTGTGGATGATGGGGGAGGGGGGGCAGTTACTAAAAAATGAAAATAATATGGTTTGAACTACATTCTCAACCATGAGCCTTTCCAGGCCTGCTTTAGGTAACAATTTTTAATTGTCTCAGAATTATAATTTTATCTGTCTACTCTCCAGATGCTGTCCCCTTCTATGTCTAGTCTTTTCCTGTCTGCTCTTAAATTCTGCACCTCAGTTTTTGAACTTCTGCTTTTTGGTCTAAAGCCTTTACTTGTGCATAGGTAACATTTCTTGAGCTATTCACTGTTTTCACTGTTACTGGAAGTGTTAATGCAGAGGCTGGATGACTATCACAGATGCTGTTAAAGAGAGGCCAGTATTATGTAGAAGGCTAAACTAGATGATTGAAAAGCCTAGAGTGAGCGAATACTGTAGCTGAAAAGGACCTTAGAGATACTTAGATAAGTGGTTTCCAAACTTGATTATGAAAATGAGCTTTAAAAAATGATGCAGAGTATAGACGTCTATCCCTAGTCCAAACCCTTTAATGATGAAGAAATTAAGAGCTAGTTCACACATCTAGTTAATACCAGGCTTACATTGTAAACTCACTTCTTCCATTATATTTTCTACTGCATATTGATTCCTCTTCTATATCGCTCATTCAACAAACAAGCTTTTGTTTATTTAGTACTCTTTGGATTCAGTGCAGTATCCTTTGGAGGAGGCAATATAATATAATATAATGGTTGAGAATACAGCTGTGGAGCCAGAGTGTATGATTTTCTTTTTTACTCTAGCATTTCCTATCTTTGTAATCTTCAGTAAGTTGTGGATGTTGATTATGGATCCAAGAAAAATGAAATCTTTGATAACTTCAGTATTTTTTCCTTTTGTCATAAAGTTGCTAATCGGTCCAGTTGTGAGGATTTTTGTTTTCTTTATGTTGAGGTGTAATCCATAGGGAAGACTGTAGTCTTTGATCTTCATCAGTAGGTTCTTCAAGTCCTCTTCACTTTCAGCAAGCAAGGTCCAAGAATGATAAATGTGTCAGTAGGGTTAAGTTTAGCTGCATATTAGAAAATAAATAAAGTGGTACCTTATACAATGTAGAAAGTTATTGTTCTCTCCCATTAAAGAAATCCAGAGGTAGGCACCCTAGGGTTGATGATGACTTCATGATTATAAAAAACCCCAGGCTTCATCTCTCTTGCTGTTCTGGCATCTTTGATGTGCCATTTCGTGATCCAAGATGGCTACCCACATCCAGCAGTCATGCTGGAATCTAGAAAGCAGGAGAGAAGAAGGAGGAGAAGACATTTTCTTTTTCAGGAGGACTCCTCCCAGAAATTGCTCATAAAACTTGTGCATAATTTCGTTGGCCAGAACACTGTCATGTGGCAAAGGAGTCTGGAAATGTAGTCTCTTTCCTGGGGAGTCATGTGCCTAGCTAAGAATCAAGGGTTCTGTTACTTAGAAAGAAGGGGAGAATGGATGCTGGGGTAGGCATCAGCTCTACCACAATAACAATATGAATTTTCATAGTTCTGATAGAATTTATTTCAGTTAATACAGATTTAAAGGAATCTGAACTTGAGTAAATCTTGTTCTTTGTCAGTGGGGATATTTCACATTAGGGCTCCATTACGCCATTCAGTACAAGAATGTGCCTGAGAGTAACATGGTCCTCTATTCATAGCTCACCATGAGAACAGCAGCTTTTTAGCTGACATGGTTTATCAGTTCTCTTTCCTAATTGAACCCTTTTTTAGCTTCTCAGGGAGACAAAAAGACAAATATGGACAATTTGTTTTTGATCACTGTCATGGATTGAATTGTGTCCCCACAAAATATGAGTCAGCTTGACTAGGCCATGATTCCCAGTATTGTCCACCATTTTATCATCTGATGTGATTTTCCTATGTGTTGTGGATCCTACCTGTATGACGTTAATGAGGCAGGATTAGAGGCAGTTATGTTAATGAGGCAGGACACAGTCTACAAGATTAGGTTGTGTCTTAAGCCAGTCTCCTTTGAGATATAAAAGAGAGAGGCCAGCAGAGAGATATAGGGACGTCATACCACCAAGAAAGAAGCACTGGGGTCCCTGCACTAAGAAGCTCCTCAACCAGGGGAAGATTGATGACAAGAACCTTCTTCCAGAGTTGACAGAAAACCTTCCCCTAAGGCTAGTGCCCTGAATCCGGACTTCTAGCCTCCTAGACTGTGAGAGAATAAATTTCTCTTTGTTAAAGCCATCCACTTGTGGTATTGGTGTTATAGCAGCACTAGATAACTAAGACAGTCACCTAGTAGTATGAAGACCTGTAGTAGGCATTCAATAAATGGTAGCTGCTATATTATTACTACTATTAATATTTGATTAGGTTATTTCCAAACTCTCTTCCAATTTAAAAATTGTCATTGGATTCCAGTCTTAAAGTAACTTTGATCATTTTTGCTTTTTTTTCCCCATAATTTTTGCTTTGCTTTAAATATGAACTTCTGTTATTGTTTTAAAATTCTAGTCCTTAATTTTGAACCATATGGACTCTCCTTTTCTGCATCTGGTTTCACTGGACGACAGTCTCCTGCTGGCATTTCTGTTGGTTCAGATGTATCTGGGAATAGTGCTGAGACAGGGCTGAAAGAGTAAGTTCCTTTCTTATTAAAATTGAGAATATGTGAGTGCTTAAATGTCTCTTGACATTCCATTTGCCTTCTGCTTTGTATCATCATTATTATTTGCTTATTTTAGAGTGACTTCTGAGTTTATTGTTTCAGTGGTCTTCACATAATTTTCAAAGGGAGAGGCACATTTATGACTATGTGTTTTAATATAATGCCTTGAGGTGTACCTGAAAGCTGAAGTCTGGGTGGGCCAGTTGTTTCATTTGTTTTCTGTTTATTGCTCTCAGGGTGTTGATATTGTATAGTATGTCTCTCTGCTTTAAGAGCTTACCTTCCAAGACAGCACTGAATGTGTACAAGCTTTATACATAATAATAATAACACATTATTTTTATTTTTTAAGGAAGAATATCAGAACTTATACACCCAAGTAAGTATTCAGCATATCATTCTACATTCCTCATAATCTATTTGTATCATTCTTCTAATAAATGCTTGTAACCATCTCATTGGAAGATTGGCAGATACAGAGATGAACATAAAATAAGGTAATTGACGTCTCCTGAGGAAGCTGTATTCTTGCTCAAAGTGCTTTTAGAACTTCTTTCTAACCGCCTTGAAAATGGGTTATACATTTGTCTAAATGTCTTACATGGAGCCAAATTTTCATCCTTTAAAGACAGATTCTGGTTTTGGAAGTAAAGTTAAATTACTTTAGAAACGTAATTAAATTAAAAAAAATAAGATGATGTATGTAAAATGCGTGGTACAACCCAGTAAATATTAAGTGACTGATAAATAAATGGTAGCTGTTATTATTAATAGTAATTCTCATTACCATCATCATCATTATCATTATTCAGAAGCTGAGTTTACCAAGTAAATTATTGATCAATCTGGATAATTTTAGTCAAAATCCTGATGTGATAATAAAGGAAAATATCTTTCTTGTCTCTGAAGGAGCTTCTTTTAAAAGAGTTCAAAAATGTTTGAAGTAATGCCAGCACTGTTGGAATAAAAGTCATAAACTCTCAAAGATGACACCTTTGAAAGATGACATTTAAATTTTGAGATACTGTGTATTTATTAAGCAGTCAGTCACCTTACTTTATGTTCCTCCCTTTATTTGTCAGTCTTCCAATGAGATGGCTATAAGTATTTATCACAGTGACACAAATAGATTATTAGGAATGTAGAATGGTAAGCTGAATGAAATAATCTATATTCAAATAATCTTTCTCTTTTTTTTCTGCTCTGTTGACACCCTTATTTTCTTCCCAGGCATTTAATTTCGGTATTCTGAGCATGGGGAACAGATAGGGTTTAAGGGCACATGATGGTGGAGGTGATAGCAATTAAGTGTCCTAAACAGGGAACAGAGGGGCAAGGGAAGGAGAGATAGGAACTATCCTAAACCCAACGAGGAACTTACACAGTCCCTTTTGCCTACACAACAAGAGACAGCATCTGCTTTTTTAGTACTGAACTAGTATCTGGGGGACCTGGTAGAAACCAAAAACCAAACCCTTTGCTGTCGAGTTGATTCTGACTCATAGTGACCCTATACAACAGAGTAGATCTGCCCCATAGGGTTTCCAAGGAGCGACTGGTGGATTCGAACTGCTGACCTTTTGGTTAGCGGCTGAGCTCTTAAGCTCTGTGCCACCAGGGCTCTGGGGAACTTGGTAGGGCCCTGTAAATTTTATATATATGTGTGTGTGTGTGTATGTGTGCGTGTGTGTGTATACACACGCGCACACATACACACACACACACATACATTTCTCTCTGTATATGTCTATCTGTATTTATCTGTATATATACATAAATACTACCCTCAGGAAAATGGCATTTGGCAAAGCTGGGAATTCGTGGAGCTGAGCTGAGTTAAAATACACTTCCAATCCTTTGAAAGTTCCTTAGTCAGAATTTACATCTGTGTTTGAATGATCTGATTAAAAACAGTACAAAGGTACATCAGATAAAACCATGTATTATGTAGCAGTGTTGTTAAAATCCACACAAAGATGACTCATGTTACAAAAAATTCTTTTAAGATATATTTTATGTCATAAGGAGGCATAATTTGTGTATCAGATGGCCTTATACTACTCTCTTGTGTACTTTCCTACTTTTTAGACAAATCTATATGTAATGTATGATAGAGAAAGCATATGTTGGAATAGGCATGTATGCAGGTGAAATAAGCCAGAAAAAAAACTTTAAAATAGCTTGAGAATTCTTTTAGGCTGTTTTTCCCACCTTTCTCATTTTGCTTGTTGTGGGTTGGGTTCCCTGGGAAGCATATTCTGAGACAGAATTTAGCATGCAAAATATTAAGGAGTGTCCTTAGGATCAGCACAAAGAAGGGAAAGGAAGCAGATTTGGGCAGAGGGAGAAGTCAGGACGGAATGCAGTACCACCAACAGCCTCTGCTGAGCCCATGGGGAACCCTGGAGCTAAAATGACCTTTCAGAGTTATCCTGAGTTGGCCCAAGATGGGTGGCCAGGACTGTATACTTCTGTTGATCAGTCATTGGACGTGGGCTGCTCTGGGAAGGGACTTGGTGTCAGGTGAGATAGGTCTGTGCAGCTCAGGCAGTCTCTGATGGGACTAGGAGCAGGTCTATCTGCTAACAGCATTCCAGGAGCTGAGGCAACAGGTCCTTCACTGAAAGGGGTCTCAGTGGAGTATCATAGTGTTCACCACCCCTGCCTTCTTTTGTTAAACTAATGCTTGAATTGTTAGTAAAACTTGGGGATTTGCTCCTTTTTTTTTTTTTTTTTTTTTAAAAAAAATAAAGATACTTTTGTTAAAGGGGGTACAGAGAATCTGTATCCTGCTGTGGGTATTCATGAATCCTCTCGGACTTGCTGCTTTTTAGCATCCTAGAGAAGCTGAGGGTCGTTTTAGTGGTTCCCAAGACCACTTTTGGATCTGCTCATGGCAGGGACAGCCAGTTTTCTTCTAGGAAGTTTATTTGGTAACTAACAGGATTTTTTTGTTTATCTTTTTAACTTTAAAAAAACAAAAAAACTTTTTTGGTTCCTGAAAGAAAGTTTTTTTTTAAAATTTTTTAACTTTTTTAAAAATTGTGCTTTAGATGAAGGTTTACAGAACAAATAATTTCTCATTGAACAGTACACATATTGTTTTATGACAGTGGTTAACAACCAACCCCACAACATGTCAACACTGTCCTTTCTCAACCTTGGGTTCCCTATTACCAGCTTTCCCATTCCCTCCTGCCTTCTAGTCTTTGTCCCTGGACTGTTGTGCGCCATTTGTCTCATTTGTTTTATGGGGCTGTCTAATCTTTGGCTGAAGGGTGAACCTCGGGAGTGACTTCATTACTGAGCTAAAATGGTGTCCAGGGCCATACACCCGTGGTTTCTCCAGTCTCTGTGAGGCCAGTAAGTCTGGTCTTCTTATGTGAGTTAGAGTTTTGTTCTACATGTTTCTCCAGCTCTGTCCGGGACCGTCTGTTGTGATCCCTGTTAGAGCAGTCGGTGGTGGTAGCCGGGCACCATCTAGTTGTACTGGACTCAGTCTGGTGGAGGCCGTAGTAGTTGTGGTCCATTAGTCCTTTGGAGTGATCTCTTCCTTGTATCTTGTTTTGTTATTCTCCCTTGCTTCCGAAGGGTTGAGACCAGTGGAGTATCTTAGATGGTTGCTCACAGATTTTAAGACCCCGGACGCTACTCACCAAGGTAGAATGTAGAACATTTTCTTAATAAACTGTGTTATACCAATTGAGCTAGATGTTCCCTGAGAGCATGGTCCCCACGGCCCTCTGCCCAGCAATTCAGTCCCTTGGGGAGTTTGGGTGTGTCTATGGGGCTTCCATGACAAAGAAAGATATTTGTAAAGGAGCACTCAGCAGTAAAAATCATTGAGGAGGAATGGACCAGTTCCCTGTAGGGCATTCTTTAATAGTGTTTAGATTTTTCTTCAGCCACTTAAGTACTCACTTGCATTAGTTCTTCACTCATTATGAAGCATAGCTACCCATTTTTTTGTTTTTGGCATACTATAGAAAATTAAATTGATTATGATTTCTGTTCAATAAATTAGACAAAAATAATACTCAGTACAAATATTTCTGAGGCTTCCTTGTAGATTCATTTAACATCTACCTAACTTATAGTGCAGATTTTTAAAATGCTGTTTCAGGCCATGACAGGGATGCTTAAATGAGCCAAGTGACAAGGACACCTAGTTCTTATGTGACAACAATAGAGGCAAATCTTTGACTGTTTCATCCTGCACTTCTGGTTGTATTAGTCACTCCAGATTCACCAGCTATAACTTTTCAGAAAACAGTAGGTGAGTCCAAATTCTAAATTTGACCCTGGACTTTCTGCCTAGTAAAAGCTTTGTTATAGGCTTTCTGGGCTGGACACATGATTCTTAATCACTATGTTGATTCTTTTTCAACTCAGGTATTAAAAATTCCTAACCCTTATGCTTTTTCCTAAAATCTTATTAACTTGCTTCTTTTGTAGACGAAACCTCATTTTATTTTTTATAAAAGTATATTTGTAATAGTTGGAAAAAATGTAGCTAGTGCTAACATTAAAAAGCATTTGGATTAAAAGTAGTTTTACACATACGAGTTCATTTAAACAGTTTTTTGCTCCCAACAGGGTTTTCTTGAGTGAATTTGTGTTGGTTTAATCCCTTCATTGGGTGATTACAGCCAAGAAACTTTAAGAGTCATTTCTGACCTTTAACTCATCAGAATTAAAGAGAAGGTATTTTTGAAAAATCAATGGGGAAAGGAACTGATTTACAGTGGTTCTATTTTTGTACAACTTATTCAAGCAATTAAGTGAAAATTAAATGATCTGAAATTTTCCTAAGTCTGGAGTTCTGCTGCTTTAAATCGTTTGGATAAGGGGTGGCTGAGGGAAGGTTCACTATAACTAAAATACAATCTAGAGGTTCGGGTTTTACTTCTGCATATAGAATATAATATGAAAGCTGTTTCTAAAAGACAATGATGTGTTTTGAAAAATGCCTCAAGAAAATAGTTAGATTTAAATTGACTTGATTTTATTATTAATCTCCTTAGGACAAATAGCTTGAAGCTGGAAGGTATAAAGAAATTGTGGGGAAAAGAGGGCTATCTTCCCAAGAAGGAAAGTGCAACAGGTGATGAAGCTCAGCCTATTCCTCAAAAGAGTGTAATAATGGAGAATGTAAATCAAACTGTAACAAAAAAGGATCAACCTCAAGCCCATACGCAATCCAGAGAGGAGAAAGAAAAGCACCTGCTGGCGTCATCATTATTTGTTGGGCTAGGATCAGAAAGTACAATCAATTTGGTAAGTACTCAGTTACATTCATCTAAGTATTTGTGTCCCCTCTTTTGTACAAAAAACTAGCTCTATAAAGGCTCCTGGCTATCATCTGCGTACGGAGCCCTGGTGGTGCAATGGTTAACCACTTGGCTGCTGACTGATAGGTTGGTGGTTTGAACCCACTAGCTGTTGCATGGGAGAAAAGACCTGGCAATCTGCTCCCATAAAGATTTCAGCCTAGGAAACCCTGTGTGGCAGTTCTACTCTGTTCTATAGGGTCGCTATGAGTTGGAATAGACTTGATGGCACACAACGACATCGTCATCTCTACACGTGGTGGGAAATGGCTTTCCACAGCTCTGACTCTCCATCATCTCCTGAGCTCCAGAGCCACCAGTGACCACGTACATTCCTGAAGCGGAAAATCTAATTGGCTCCGCTTGAGTTAGTCCAATCAGCTAGGGCAAAGAACAGAGTCTTACAGTACAAATATGACCACAGGTACTCACTCCTGCAGGCGGATGGGACAGTTTCCAAAGGGAAGGAGGCTTGATCGCAATATTGTCAACAGTAATACTTCAAAAATATTGATATGTCTATGGAAAAAGTACTAAAAGTGTTATTTTTAATAGTTAAAAATAGGAGTCAGTTTAGATGTCTAACAGTAGGAGGTTCTTGATCCCACCTGTCAGTTTGTTTTACTATGGTGGCTTGCATGTTGCTGTGATATTGGAAGCTTTGCCACTGGCATTTCAAATACCAGCAGGGTCACCCGTGGTGGACAGGTTTCAGCGAAGCTTCCAGGCTAAGACAGACTAGGAAGAAGGACTAGGATCCAGAACCGATGGTACTGAAGGAAAAGGTCCAAGCTTCCCTGAAAACACTGGTGAAAAACAAGTCCCCAGGAATTGACAGAATACCAGTTGAGATACTTGAACAAAGGGATGCAGCGCTGGAAATGCTCACTCATCTGTGCCAAGAAATTTGGAAGACAACTACCTGGTCAACTGTTAGGAAGAGATCCATATTTCTACTCATTCCAGGAAAGAAAGAAAAGACCAAATTAGATGTCAGAAGAGACTCTGAAACTTGCTCTTGAACATAGAGTAGCTAAAGCAAAAGGAAGAAATGATGAAGTAAAAGAGCTGAACAGAAGATTTCAAAGGGCGGCTTGAGAAGACAAAGTATTATAATGAAATTAGCAAAGACTTGGAGATAGAAAACCAAAAGGGAAGAACACGCTTGGCATTTCTCAAGCTGAAAGAACTGAAGAAAAAGTTCTGATGTCAAGTTGTAATATTGAAGGAGTCTGTGGGGAAAACATTAAATGATGCAGGAAGCATCAAAAGAAAATGGAAGGAATACACAGAGTTACTGTACCAGAAAGAACTGGTTGACGTTCAGCGATTTCAGGAGATAGCACATAATCAAGAACCGACGGTACTGAAGGAAGACGTCCAAGCTGCACTGAAGTCATTGACAAAAAACAAGGCTCCAGGAATTGACAGAATACCAACTGAGATGTTTCAGCGAACCAGTGCAGTGCTGGAGGTGCTCACTTGTCTATGCCAAGAAATTTGGAAGACAGCTACCTGGCCAACTGACTGGAAGAGATCCATATTTGTACCCATTCCAAAGGAGGTGATCCAACAGAATGTGGAAATTATTCAACAATATCATTAATATCACAGGCAGGTGAAATTTTGCTGATCATTCAAAAGCAGTTGCAGCAGTACATAAACGGGCAACTGCCAGAAATTCAAGCAGGATTCAGAAGAGGATGTGGAACAAGGGACATCATTGCTGATGTCATATGGATTATGCCTGAAAGCAGAGAATATCAGAAAGATGTTTACTTGTGTTTCATTGACTATGTGAAGGCATTTAACTGTGTGGATCGTAACAAATTATGAATAACATTGGAAAGAATGGGAATTCCAAAACAATTATGCTTATGAGGAACCTGTACATACATCAAGAGGTAGTTGTTCGGACAGAACAGGGGGAATACTATATGGTTTAAAGTCAAGAATGTGTGCGTCAGGGATGTATCCTTTCATGATACTTATTCAGTCTGTATGCTGAGCAAATAATCTGAATAGCTGGACTGCATGAAGAAGAACGCAGCATTAGGATTGGAGGAAGACCCATTAACAACCTGTGATATGCAAATGACACAACTTGCTTGCTGAAACTGAAGAGGACTTGAAGCACTTACTGATGAAGATCAAAGACCGTAGCCTTCAGTATGGATTACACCTCAACATAAAGAAAATAAGTATCTTCACAACTGGACCATAAGCAACATCGTGATAAACGAAAAGATTGAAGTTGTCAAAGATTTTGTTTTACTTGGATCCACAATCATTGTCCATGGAAGCAGCAGTCAAGAAATCAAATGACCTATTGCATTGGGCAAATCTGCTGCAAAAGACCTCTTTAAAGTGTTAAGAAGCAAAGATGTTACTTTAAGGACTAAGGTGCATCTGACCCAAGCCGTGTTTTAAATAGCCTCATATGCATGTGAAAGCTAGACAGTGAATAAGGAAGATGAAGAAGAATTGATGTCTTTGAATTATGGTGTTGGTGAAGAATTTTTTTTTTTTAATCTATTCTGCCACTCTGTCTCTTTATTGATGCATTTAGTCCATTTACATTCAGCATAATTATTGATAGGTTTGAGTTTAAGGATGTCATTTTTTTAAAAAAGTTTTTATTCTTTAGATGAAGGTTTACAGAACAAATAGTTTCTCATTAAACAGCTAATACACATATTGTCTTACGACAGTGGTTAACAACCCCATAACATGTCAGCACTGTCGCTTTTCAACCTTGGGTTCCCCATCACCAGCTTTCCTGTCCCCTCCTGCCTTCTAGTCCTTCTCCCTGGACTGTTGTGCCCCATTAGTCTCGTTTCGTTTTATGGGGTTGTCTAATCTTTGGCTGAAGGGTGAACCTCGGGAGTGACTTCATTACTGAGCTAAAAGGGTGTCCGGGGGCCCTACTCTTGGGGTTTCTCCAGTCTCTGTCAGGCCAGTAAATCTGGTCTCTTTCTTGTGAGGTAGAATTTTGTTCTACATTTTTCTGCAGCTCTGTCCAGGACCCTCTGTTGTGATCCCTGTCAGAGCAGTCAGTGGTAGTAGCCGGGCACCATCTAGTTGTACTGGACTCAGTCTGGTGGAGGCCGTAGTAGTTGTGGTCCATTAGTCCTTTGGAGTGATCTCTTCCTTGTATCTTGTTTTCTTCATTCTCCCTTGCTCCCGAAGTGGTGAGACCAATGGAGTATCTTAGATAGCTGCTCACAGGCTTTTAAGACCCTAGACGCTACTCACCAAGGTAGAATGTAGAACATTTTCTTTATATAGCGTGTTATGCCAATTGAGCTAGATGTTCCCTGAGAGCATGGTCCCCACAGCCCTCTGCCCAGTAATTCAGTCCCTCAGGGAGTTTGGATGTGTCTATGGAGCTTCCATGGCCTTTCCTTGTACAAGTTGTGCTGGCTTCCCCAGTATTGTGTACTGTCTTACCCTTCACCAAAGTTACCACTTATCTATTGTCTATTT
>NW_004443988.1:13203252-13242517 GCF_000243295.1 Trichechus manatus latirostris
GGAATGTTTTCAGCCTCTCTCCATTAAGAATGATGTTGGCTGTTGGTTTTGCATAGATGCCTTTTATTATGTTGAGAAATTTCCCTTTTATACCTATTTTTTTGAGAGTTTTTGTCAGGAATGGGTGTTAGATTTTGTCAAATGCCTTTTCTGCATGTGAAGAATATTGAATATACCATGGACTGCCAGAAGAAGGAACAAATCTGTCTTGGAAATACAGCGTTAATGCTTATTAGAAGCAAATATGGCAAGACTTCATCTCACATACTTTGGACATGTTATCAGGAGAGACCAATCCCTGGAGAAGGACATCACAGTGGGTAAAGAAGAGGGTCAGTGAAAAAGAGGAAGACCGTCAACAAGATGGATTGACAGGGTGGCTGTAGCAATGGGCCCAAGCATAGCAAGAATTGTGAGGATGGCACAGGACCAGGAGGTGTTTCTTTCTGGTGTACATAGGGTTGCTATGAGTCGGAACCAACTCAACGCCATCTAACAGCATAACAACAACAAACAGTAGGAGAATGATTATGTAAATTACATTTACTCAGAATATTATTCAGCCATTAAAATTTATCAGTACTGAATTGCAGAATGAAGAAAAATACTTATGACATATTAAGCAAAAAAAGCAGAATATAAAGTTTTATTTACACCTTGTTGACAACTGTTAAGGAGATAAAAGTATATTGAGACTAAAAGAAATTATACAAAAATGATAATTGTATTTAGGTATTAAGGTGATAATTTTCAAAACTTTGTATGATGTTTATTTTAATAGTAAAAGAATGAAAAGTTGGAGTGAAAGAACAAGTGCTGTTTTTGAGCGTGTAAGAATATGTAATCCTCTATTTGGTGGGCTGATGAATGTACCCATTACAAAATTGTGATTAGAAGTAACGTTTCTTGAGCTTTACATCTTCCCACTTCCTTTATCCTCATTCTCCCTTGGTGAAGTTTTCCTTCCTTCCATCCCTGTCAGTGCTGAGCCAGATAATATGCCATGCTGTATTCCTTCTCTGTGTTTCTTCTCTTTTCAAGACTCACCAGTTCATCCTAATCCCATTTCTGTCAGACTTGATGTTCTCTTTTAAAATAAAACGTATTCAGTCTAAAAATAATAATTAATATATCTTAATGCTCTGTTAGTTGACATTTGCAATTAAGCAACAGTGTGACTGATCTTGGGTCTTTTAACCGTTAGACTTTGGTGAGAGGGTGCCAGCGTATGCTGTGGCACTGATGATGCAAATTCTCAGTAGTCAGATTACAGCAAGGTCAAGTTACACCAAGGGTTATGGAGCTCTGATTTGTGAACCTCATTGCTGGGATAGAGGTATTCCCTGCGTTCTCAACAAAGCATACCGCTTTCAGCTAGATTCTTTATCAGGAGAAATTCAGGGTGACAAATTAGTATCAGCGTTTTTGTGGTGGGCTTGAAATCACAAATGTAATTTGAATTTATTTTTCCTATTTAAATGATGCTAGTGCCTTGGGTTACTCCTTATATATTTGTTTTTCTCCCCAGCGATCACTAGAAAAAGAGTTTGGAAAAAAAGTGTGTTTCCCGTTGTTTTATGGGATGTTGAATTTTGTGAGGACCAGGTGATTTGAACTGTCTTGTAACTCAGTTAGCATCAAGTAGGAGGAGAAGCAAGTGATTATATAAAATTTTCATGTACTGTCTTACTCCTTAACCCCGACTTTTTCTCTGTCACTAGGGCAAAATGACAGGGTTGGGACTGATTGGCTGTGCTCTATGTCGTGTCTCTTTTTAGAATAAGCTTGTCATTTTCTACCAAAAAGCTTGCCGAGATTTTGATTGGGTTTGCACTGAAGTTATCGATGGATTTGGGGATAATTGACAATTTAACGATGTTGTCTTTCAGTCCATGAACATGGTATATATGTCTTCATTTATTTAGCTATTTTTTAGTTTTTCTCAACGTTTTGTTATTTTTTAGTGTTCATTAAATGTATCTCTAATTATTTCATGTTTTTGGATGCTATTATAATATAAATGTGGATGCTATTTTTAGATGCTATTTTGGTGGCGTGGTTCAAACCACCAGCCATTCCCAGGAGAAAGATGTGGCAGTCTGCTTCTGTAAAGATTTACAGCCTTGGAACACCCTATGAGGCAGTTCTGTTCTGTCCTGTAGGGTCACCGTATGTCAGGATTACTTGACGGCAGTGGATTTTTTGTTTGTTTTTTTTGGTTTTTATTATAAATTGTAATGCTTTTTAAATTTCGATTTCCAGTTGTTGTTAGTATATAGAAATAGTTTATTTATTTTTAAGTGAAACTTGTCTTTATTTATTTTTAATTTTTTTTTATTGTACTTTAGATGAAGATTTACAGAACAAACAGTTTCTCATTAAACAGTCAATACACCTATTGTTTTATGACATTGGTTAACAACCCCACAACACGTCAACACTGTCCCTTCTCGACCTTGGAGGAACTTTCTTTTGGTTAAAATATACGTAGCAAAGTTACACCATTTCAAAAATTTCAACATGTACAATTCAGTGACATCGATTACATTCTTCCACTTGTGCTGCTATTCTCACTATCATTTTCCAACTTAATCCATCACCATTATCTTCAACTCACTGCATCCTAGGCTTCCCATCAAACTTTTTGAGTTACTGTGGTCAATTTGATCTCACATAGATAGTTCTTTTTTTCTGGTACCTTAGATGAAGATTTGCAGAACAAATAGTTTCTTATTAAACATTTAGTACACATATTGCCCTGTGACAATGGTTAATAACCCCATAACATGTCAGCACTGTCCCTTTTCAACCTTGGGTTCCCCATCACCAGCTTTCCTGTCCCCTCCTGCCTTGTAGTGCTTGTCCCTGGACTGCTGTGCCTCATTAGTCCTGTTTTGTTTTATGAGGCTGTCCAGTCCCCGGCTGAACGGTGAACTTCGGGAGTGACTTCACCACTGAGCTAAAAGGGTGTCCGTGGGCCATACTCTTGGGGTTTCTCCAGTCTGTCAGGCCAGTAAATCTGGTCTTTTTTTTATGAGTTAGAATTTTGTTCTACATCCTTTTCGAGCTCTGTCCAGGACCCTCTATTGTGATGCTAGTCAGAGCAGTCAGTGGTGGTAGCTGGGCACCATGTGTCTGTACTGGACTCAGTCTGGTGGAGGCCTTGGTAGCTGTGGTCCATTAGTCTTTTGAACTAATCTTTTCCTTGTATCTTGTTCTCTTCATTGTCCCTTGCTCCCAAAGTGGTGAGACCAGTGGAGTATCTTAGATGGCCGCTCACAGGCTTTTAAAACCCCGGATGCTACTCACCAAAGTAGAATGTAGAACATTGTCTTTATAAACTGTGTTATGCCAATTGAGCTAGATGTTCACGGAGACCATGGTCCCCACAGCCCTCCGCCCAGCAGTTCAGTCCCTCAGGGAGTTTGGTGTGTCTGTGGAGCTTCCATGACCTTTTCTTATACAAGTTGTGCTGGCATCCCCAGTATTGTGTACTGTCTTACCCTTCACCAAAGTTACCACTTATCTATTGTCTATTTGATTCCCCCCCCCACCCCTCCCACTTAACATTTATTGTTCTGATGCTGTTGTCAGTTACAGATTAACCTCTCTGGTTCCCTGTTGTAATTCTTTTGGTTTTGCATAGTCCTTAAGAATTCATTTCCTAGGTTGGTATCTGGCTAGTAGAATTCTGTGTCCTCTATTCAGCCTGTGGTCTGATGTTGTTTGTTCTCAGATGGAAGGACTCCCTTTAATAAGTCTTGTAAGTTTGGTTTGGTTTTTTACATAGTCCCTTAATTTCTGTTTATCTGGAAATGACCTAATTTCACCGTCATATTTGAACGAGAGTTTTGTGGGATATATTATTCTTGGCTGGCAATTTTTTCCTTTCAAGATTTTATATATGTCATCTGATTTCTTTCTTGCCTGCATGGTTTCTGCCGAATAATCCAAGCTTAGTCTTATTGTTTCTCCTCTGTATGTGACTTTTTGTTTTTCTCGAGTTGCTCTTACGGTTCTTTGTTTGTCCTTGGTTTTAGCGAGTGTGATTATGATACGCCTTCGTGATTTTCTTTTGGGGGCTATCCTATATGGGGTTCTTTGAGCTTGGATGACATTGAGGAAGTTTTCTGTCAGCAATTCTTCAGTGATCCTCTCTGTGTTTTCTGTTTTCTCCCCCTGTTCTGGAACTCCAATCACTCGCATCTTTTTGCTTTTGAGTGTATTGCACATAATTCTCAGAGTTTCTTCATTTTTCTCCTTTATTTTTTCTGATTTTCACTCAAACATTTGTATCCAAGTTTTTGTCTTCAATTTCGCTGATTGTATCTTCCATCATTTCAGACCTGCTCCTCAGCCCTTCTATGACACTGTCCATTTCTGAAATCTTGTTTATCTTTTGGATTTCTAATTATTGTTTCTGCATGATTTCTAGTTGTGAATTTATTTTAGGATTTTGTTCCTGTATTATTTTCTTGAATTCTTCCTTTTTTTGGTCTGTATTTTCCATGAATTTGTCTGTTTTTTCCTCATTTTTGTCTGCTTTTTGCTTCAACTCTTGGATAGCTCTGAATATTAGAGATTTGAATTCCCCGTCACTTAGGTCTAGTGGCTTTTCTGCTACTGAAAGGTCATTTGGTGTTTTATTTTGGACGCCTACTGGAATCATCCTGTCCTGTTGTTGTTAATGTTTTGATATTGTCTGCTGTCTTCGGTGCATTCAGTGGTTGTTTTCCTCGTTTACTGATTGTAGATTTGTTTGTTTTGTCCTGCTTTTTTGTTTTATTTGGTTATGTCTGAGCAGGCGGGCAGTGCATTCTTTGTTGTTTGCTCGTCTGTGGGCACACTACTTTTCACCTCCTTCTCCAATGGGCAGGGTCAGTCACTCAGGTATGGTACAGCAGGGTAGGTCCATCTGAAGAGGAGTTGTTGGGATGGGTTGTTTGTGGCATGTACCAGGGCTGAAAGTGCAGACCAGGAATCAATGCACGGCAGGTTCCAGTAGGCCTTGACTATGCTTCTTGGTAGTGTGATGTTCAGCGCATGGTGCAGGTAGGTAGGAAGGAGGGGGTAGATCGTGATATGTGGAGCTCAGATGGGTACGGGAAAGAGGAGACAGGAGAGAGGAACAGGAGCTGAAAACATGCACACAAACAAAAAAGAGTGCTAAGGGAGCTTGCTATTGGAGTGGAAAGATGAGAGACTGAGAAATGGGGAAATACAAAAATGAAAAGAAAGGATAGAAAAAGGGTAAAAGAGAAAAAATGAATAAATTGAGAAACTGGCAATGAGAAAGAAAGGGAATAAGAGAGAGAATAAAACAAAACAAAAATGAAAAAAACAGAAAGAAAAATAAGAAAAAAGAAATGCGTACACGGATGTCCTTGTGTGTTTGCACAGAGTAAGGGAGTAGCTTCCAAGCTGCGCAGTACTGCCCAGCTAGAAGGGGCTCCTAAGCCAAGAAAAAAAGAAAACAGACAAATCAAAAGAGAACAAATCAGAGCAAACAAACAAACAGAAAAGCCCTGGGGGTCCCACCAGCACAGCGGCACAGGCCGGGAAGCAGTTTCACAGTTGAGCAGTGTTTTGCAGCCTTTTACGAAGAAGCAAAGATGGCACATGGAGCCATGTATTTGAGAGAAAGGAGGGGGAAGTGGTGGGAGGTAAGGAAGAAATCTAAAGAAGCGGAAAAAAACAACACCAGCAGCCAACAAATGGCACCCAGGGAGCCGGCCAGTGCAGGTGTGTGGAATCTAGGTGACACCGGGGTGAAGCTTGTGCTTCCCGGCCAAGAGACTGTGGCTGCAGGAAGCAGAGGAGGCTAAGTGGGGGTGAAGAAGGGTGTAGGGGGTGGGAAAGCCTATATTTCTGGTTACCGGTTGTTCTGTCTCCTGCTGGAAGCTCTGCGAAGCTGCTTTCTCTTACCCCCTGCTCTCTGATCTCTGATGGGCATCCAAGATGGCGGATCCGTGCTGCATTAGCTGATAGGGGACCTCTGCATGTATCTCTCCTCGGTCTCTGTTCTTGGTCAGATTCTTATTCCATTTGGTGCTTGGCTGAGTTCTTTATCTCTTCATTTGATGCTTAGGGTTTCAGGATTGACATGTGACTCTGTTTGACTTAGTTTTTCTGATCTTTGCTGCGGAGGGATGGCGTGGTGCTTCTGACTATAGCCATGTTGCCCGACAGTCTGCAATTTATTTTTTATATTGATTTTGTATTCTACAACCTTACTAAACTCACTCATTAGTTCTAATGACTCTTTAAAAAACAATTATCGGTATTTTCTAAGTAGACTTACGTGAATAAAAATAGTTTATAAGTTATGTACATGTATATATAAAAGTATGGGTATATATATGTGTATATGTACATACAGACACCTTATTTTACTGTCTAAGACATCTACTACAATGTTGAATAGAAGCAGTGAGAGCAGACATCATTTCCTTATTTTTGATCTTAAGCTGTTAAGTTCTCAGTATTTCACCATTAAGTATGATGTTAGTTATAGCTTTTGTGTAGATGGCCATGAGGTTGAAGAAGTGCCACTCTCTTTCTAGTTTGCTATGAGTTTTTATCATGAATGGGTATTGAATTTTGTAAAATGATTTTTCTGCATTTATTGAGATGATATATGGTTTCTTTTCTATTTTTATTTAGTCTGTTGATGCATTTAATTATATTGGTGTTTGAATACTGTTGAAACAACTTGGAATCTCTGAAACAAATCTCACTTGTCATGAAGTATTATCCTTTGTATATATTGCTGGATTTGATTTGCTAGTATTTTAATCATGAGGAATATTGATTCGTAAGGAATATTGGTTTGCGTTCATCAGGAATATTGGTTTGTAGTTTTCTTTGCCTGTAATATCTTTGTCTGCTTTTGGTATCAAGGTAATGCTGGCTGTAGAATATGAAGAGTTTGTTTAGAATTGGTTCATCCTTAAATATTTGATAGAATTAATCAGTGAAGCCATCCGGGCCTGAGTTTTCTTTGTGGAAGTTTTGTGATTTTGAATTCAATTTTTTAAAATACCATATTTTCACGCAAATAACGTGTCTTCTGCATTTGTTTGCCAGGCAAGCCCTCCCCTCCCTGCCGCAGGGCACCCTCACAGGCGCCACCATGCGAATCCTCTTCCACATGTTGCTGTAAAAAATTTTGCATAGCATGCTTATGAAATACCTTGTTGTGGGAGGGCGCACCTGGCAAACAAATGCAGAAGGTGGGCATTATTTGCATAAAAATACAGTGTAGGGTTCCTCAGGTTATCTTTATTTTTTTTTCTTTAGTAAACTTTGATCATTTGTGTCTTTCAAGTGATTTGCTGCTTCACCTAAGTTATCAAATTTATTGACATAAAGTGATTCATAGTATTCTTTTATCTTTTTTAATGTCAGGTAGGAGCTGTAATGATGTTGCCTCTTTCTTCCTAATATTGGCCATTTGTGTCTTCTTCCTTTTTGTTCATTATCAGTCTAGCTAGAGGGTTGTCAATATTATTGATCTTTACAAAGCAGCAGCTTCTATTTTCTTTCTTTTTTTTTAATGCTTGTTATTTCCTTCCTCCTATTTACTTCCAGTTTAATTTGATCTTTTTCTGGCTTCTAAAGGTGGATGCTTGGAGCATTGATTTGAGACCTTTCTTTCCTAAGTAAGCATTTATAGCTATATATTTCCATCTAAGCACTGACTTACCTGCATCTTACAATTTTTTTTTTAAATAATATTTTATTGAGTTTTTGGTGAAAATTTACACAGTAAGTTAGGTTCCCGTTTGACAGTTTCCACACAAATTGTTAAGTGACATAAGTTACATCACAATGTGTGAGCATTCTCTTTAATTGTGTTCTGTTTGTTCCCCTTTCAGTACTCTAGTTTCCCTGCCCCCTTATCTTCTCATCTTTATTTTTTAGTAATTGTTGATCTTTGGTCTCATACTGATGGTTTTTAATTAGAGCACCGATCTTATGGGTAGTATCTTTGATTTGTGTGCCACTCTGCTGTTTCACTGAATGGTGATCTGGGGATACACTCGTTTGTAGGTTTAAAGGGTGTCTCAGGGCGATAGTCTCAGGGAGTCCTCTGTTCTCTACCGTTCGAATTTGTCTGGCTTTTTTTTTTTTTTTTTAAATAGGAATTTAAGTTCTGCTGCACATTTTTTACCCATTCTATCTGGGACCATCTATTGTGACCACGGTCAGAATGATCAGTGATGGTAGCCGGACACCATCTAGTTCTTCTGGTCTCTGGGTAAATGATATTGTGGCTCATGTAGACTCCTTTCTTCTCAGAGCGTTTGGTTACCTTTTCACTGTTTTGCTCCTGGTGAGTAGAGACCCATAGTTGTGTCTTAGATTGCTGCTCCCATCCTTTTAAGACCCCAGACAGTACACACTCTACTGGGCTGCAGATCATGATTTTTTGTGAACTATGTTATGCCAGTTGACTGAGTTGTCCCATGAGACTATGGTCCTAAGCTTTCAAACCCAGAAAACCAATCTTGGAAAATGTTTGGTTATGTTTGAGTAGTATCCTATATTTGTGTCTTCAATGAGTATATGTGCCTGCTCCCACGTATTTATATTTACACATACCTATAGATACTTCTGGATCCCTGGAGGCGCAGTGGTTAAAAGCTCATCTGCTAACCAAAAGGTCAGCAGTTCGAATCCACCACCTGCTCCTTGGTAACCCTATGGGGCAGTTCTACTCTGTCCTGTGGGGTCTCTATGAGTCAGAATTGACTTTATGGCAGCGGGTTTGGTTTCTTTGGTGAGTTATAGATACTTGTATCTGTTCTCACCTATGTACACACCTGTACCTACCCATATACCAGTGTGCCTGTACCCATCTATATGTGCTTACACACTTGTTCTTACTTGGTGTGCTGTGCCCACTACATCCACATTGGGAGCTACTTTTCCCATCACCAAAGATAACAGGTCTCTATGGTCTAAAGTGTACTTTCCCCAAAACTCCCCCCTCCTCTCCCTGGTAACCGTCAGCAAACATTGGTCTCTCTGTATTTATCTGTTTTTGTCTTCTTATAAAAGAGGGATCATACAATATTTGTCCTTGTATGCTTGCCTTATTTCACTTAACATTATGCTCTCCAGGTCCATCCATGTTATGTTTTGTGGACTCATCATTGTTCTTCATGGTTGCATAGTATTCCATTGTATGTATATGTCACTGTTCGCTTATCCATTCATCCATCGATGGGCATTTAGGTTGTTTCCATTTATTTGCTATTGTGAATGAAGCAGCAATGAACATAGGTGTACATACGTCTGTTTGTGTCATTGTTTTTAGGTCTCTAGGAGTGGGATTGCTGAATCATAGGGTAGTTCTCTTTCTAGTTTTTTGAGAAAATGCCATACCAGTTTCCATTGTGGCTGTACCATTTTACAGCCCATCAGCAATGGATAAGGGTTCTGATCTCCCCACATCTTTGCCAAATTTTTATCTCTTTTTTTTCCCTCAGTGCCATTTTAGCTGAGGGTAAGATGGTATCTCATTGTAGTTTTGATTTGCATTTCTCTAATGGCTAATGATCCTGATCATCTTTCACATATTTGTTGGCTGCTTGAATGTCCTCTTTGGTGAGGTTCTGTTCATGTCCTTTGCCTATTTTGTGACTGGGTTATCTTTTTGTTATTGAGTTGTTTTGGTTTTCTACAGATTTGAGAGATTAGACCCTTATTGGATCAGTCTTTTCCAGAGATTTTTCCCAGTCTGTAGGTTATGTATTTATTCTTTTAATAAAGTCTTTTGATGAGCATAAGTTTTTAATTTTTATGAGGTCCCATTTATGTATTTTGTCTTCTTCTATTTGTGCATTTGTTGCAATGTTTGTTATTCCATTTTTACAAAAGATTAGGTCCCATAGTTTTCTCCCAGGAATTTTATGGTTTTAGGTTTAACATTTAGGTCTTTAATCCATTTTGAGTTAATTTTTGTGTATGGTGTGAGATACGGGTCCTGTTTCATTTTTCTGCAGGTGGATATCCAGTTTTGCCAGCATCATTTATTAAAGAGACCATTTCTGCCCCCACTGAATGGACTTTGACCCTTTGCTGAAAATCTGTTGTCCATAGATAGCTGGGTTTAATTCTGACTTCTTGGTTCATTTCCACTGGTCTGTGTGTCTATTGTTGAACCAGTACCAGGCTGTTTTGATTACAGTGGCTGTATAGTATGTTTTGATACTGGGGAGTGGAGGCCTCCTGCTTTATTCTTTGTCTTCAGTATTGCTTTGGGTATTTGAGGTTTCTTTCCTTTCCATATGAAGTTGGTCACTAGTTTTTCCATTTCAGTGAGGAATGTTGTTGGGATTTGTATTGGGATTTCGTTGTATCTGTAGATTGCTTTAGGTAGAACTGACATTTTCACTATCTTAAGTCTTCCAATCCATGAGCACAGGATGTCTTTCCATTTTCGTAGGTCTCTTTTATTCTCTGGTAGTAGTATTTTATAATTTTCGTTGTATAAGACTTTTACGTCCCTGGTTAGGTTAATTCCGAGGTATTTTATCAATTTGGGGGCTATTGTAAATGGTATTGTTTTCTTGATTTCTTTTTCGGAGTACTCTTTATTAGTATTGAGGAACCCAACTAATTTTTGTGTGTTTATCTTGTACCCTGCAGCTCTGCTGAATTCTTCTATTAGTTCCAGTAGTTTTCCTGTGGAATCTTTAGGGTCTTCTATGTATAGGATCATGTCATCTGCAAACAGAGATAGTTTTACTTCTTCCTTTCCGATTTGTATACCTTTTATTTCTTTTCCTTGTTATATTGCTCTGGCTAGGACTTCTAGTACAGTGTTGAATAAGAGTGGTGATAATCAGCATCCTTGTCTCATTCCCATTCTCAAAGGGAAAACTGTTAGCCTTTCTCCATTGAGTGTAATGTTGACTGTTGGTTTTGCGTATATGCCCTTAATTATATTGAGAAATGTCCCTTCTATTTCTATTTTGCTGTAAGTTTTTTCAGGAAAGGATGTTGAATTTTATTGAATGCCTTTTCTGCATCAATTGATACGATTATGTGGTTCTTTTCCTTTGTTTTATTTATGTGGTGGGTTACATTGATTGATTTTCTAATGTTGAACCACCGTTGTAATCCTGGTATGAATCCCACTTGATCATGGTGTATGATTTTGTTTGGAATATTGCTAAAGTCTGTTGGCTAGAATTTGTGAAAATTTTTATATCTATGTTCATAAGGGATATTGGTCTGTAATTTTTTGGTGTGTGTGATGTCTTTGCCTGGTTTAGGTATCAGGGTTATGGCAGCTTCATAGAATAAGTTTGACAGTGTTCTTCTTCTGTGTTTTTGAAGAGATTGAGTGGGATTGGTGTCCAGTCTTCTCTGAATGTTTGGTAGAATTCTCCAGTGTAGCCATTTGGTCCTGGGCTTTTTTTTTTGGTGGCAGTTTTTTGATGACATATTCAATCTCTTCTTTAGTAATGGGTCTGTTTAAATTTTCTACCTCTTTTTGTATTAGTTTGGGTAGGTAGTGTGTTTCTAGAAATTTGTTCATTTCATCTAGGTTTTCAAATTTGTTGGAGTACAACTTTTCATAGTAATCAGTTATGATCTTTTTTATCTCTGTTAGATTGATTGTAGTGACACCAATTTCATTTCTTAATTTGGTTATTTATTTGCCTCTTCTGTTTTTTTTCTTTGTCAGTCTAGTGGTGCTTTGTCCATTTTATTGATCCTTTCAAAGAACCAACTTCTGGTTTTGTTGATTCTATTATTTTTCTATTTCATTTATTTCTGCCCTGATCTTTAGTATTTCCTTTTTTCTGGTAGCTTTTGGTTTCTTTTGCTCTTCCTTTTCTACTCATTTAAGCTGTCAGATTAAGTTAATGATTTTGAATCTTTCTTCTTTTTTAATGTAGGCATTTATTGTTAGGAATTTTCCTCTGAGTACTGTTTTTGCTGTGTCCCAGAGGTTTTGATATGTAGTGTTTTCATTTTCATTTGATGCTAGGAATTTTTTAATTTCACTTTTTTTTTTAATTAGTCAAAGGGTATGAATATTTTAGTGCATATTTTTAAATTGCTTTCCAGAAGGTCTGTAAAATGTGCAATACAATTTTCTTTTTTTAAAAAGTATTTTATTGTGATTAATGCAAATTAGGTTCCCACTTAATTTCTACACAAATTATTCAGTGACATTGGTTACATCTTTCACAATGTGTCATTCTCATTCATTCTGTTCTAGTTGTACCATTTCTAGTACTCTAGTTTCCTTCTCCCCTTTTCATCTTTGCTTTAGAATAATTTTTGACCATTTGGTCTCCTATAGTTGTTTTTTTTTTTTTTTTTTTTAAAGAAGCTCATTACTCACTCTTTATTTTATGATCCAGTGTGTTATTTAGCTAACTGGTGACCTCAAGGGATAATTTTGGTTTAAAGTGTATCTCAGGGTGATAGTCTCAGGGAGTCCTGTAGTCTGGACTTCTTAAGAATTTGAGTTCTTTTCCACATTCTTCTCTCATTCTGTAAGGATCCATCTAATATGGCCCTGGTCAGAATCGTTGGTAGTGGTAGCAGGGCACCATTGAGGTCTTCTGGTCTCAGGGTAGATGAGGCTGTGGTTTGTGTCGACTGTTAGTCCTGTAGACTACTTTTTTCCCTGCGTCTTTTGTTTCCTTCTTTCTCCTTTGTTCCAGATAAGTAGAGACCAACAGTTGTATCTTAGATGGCCACATTCACAAGCTTTTAAGGTCTGAGATGCTACTCATCACTTTGGGATGTAGAACATAGACTTTATGAACTATATTATGCCAATTAACTGGGTTGTCCCATGAGATTATGGTCCTAAGTCTTCAAACCTCGAAAACCAATCTCGCAAGGTGTTTGGTTGTGTCTAAGAAGTGTCTGTACCCGTGTCCCCTATGTGGTTTATTCTGTATATGGATATACATGCATGCACACCAATACCTGTATGTACATATGCCTGTTTCTTTTCTTTTACTCAAAACCATAACATCTGTCATGTTGGTGTTGTATTTCCACTTTACTGTTTGTGATTACAGGTAGTCCCCAACTTAACAGGGCTCTGTTCTGACGACTCTGTCAAAAGTTGGTTCTGATGTAAGTCGAATACCTCATTTTTTTTCTTTTCATTATTATTGCCTTTTATTATCGGTATCTTTATAAATCTAATCTTTGTCTTTGGGAGTTGGAAATATTACATATAAACTTACATACAGATCTATTTTAATACCTACATACATTAAAAATACATACTTTTGATTTCTTCTGTGACCCAATAGTGTATTATTTAGTTTACATGTATTTATTTCCCCCCCTTATTTTTCCTGCTGTTGATTTCTAGCTTCATATTGTTATGATCAGAGAAGATGCTTTCTTATGATTTCAATCTTTTAAAATTTGTTGAGATTTGTTTTGTGTCCTAGCATATATGGTCTATTCTGGAAAATGATCCATGTGCACTGGAGAAGAATGTATATTGTTCTGATGCTGGGTGGAGTGTTCTATATATGTGTTAGGTCCAATTGGCTTATGGTTTTATTTAAGTTCTCAGTGTCTTTAGTGATCTTCTTTTTAGATGTTCTGTCTGTAATTGAAAGTGGTGTGTTGAAGTCCATTACTATTATTGTAGAGTTGTCTGTTTCTCCTTTCATATTAGTATTTGTTTCAGGTATTTTGGTCCATTGCTGTTAGGTGCATATATATTTATTATTGTCCTCTTCTTGCTGAATTGACCTTTTTATTATTATGTAATATCCTTTTTTATATCTTGTAATAGATTTCTATTTAAAGTCTATTTTGTCTGATATCAGTATGGCCACTCCTGCTGTTTTTTGTTTACTAATTGCATGGAATATTTTTCTCCATCCTTTTATTTTCAATCTGTTTGTGTTCTTATGTCTAAGGTGTGTTTCTTGTAGACAGCAAAAGCATGAATAATGTTTTTTTTATCCATTCTGCCACTCTCTGCCTTTTGCATGGAGAGTTTACACCATGTACATTTAAGATTATTACTGAAAATGAAGTGTCTACCTCACTGATTTTGCTATTTGTTTTTTGAGTGTTTCATATCATCTTTGTTTTTTTTAATTCTGATTTTTCTGTTTTTGTTTATATTTGGCTACTTTCTTGTGATGAGCCTTTTTGCTTTCTTCCTTCTTCTGAATGTTTTTTGTTGGTAATTTCTTAGTGGCTACCACATATATTACATTACACAACTTATAGTTGCAAAAACATTTGACATATGAAAAACAGTTAACATACAACCTTAGCATAATAAATCTATTCCTCATATACTCCTCCATCCCCATTTCTGTTGTTGTGTCTCCATTGACATCAGTATACAACCTGTATTCAATAAGTTTACTTTGTACTTATTTCTTGCAAAGCTGATGTTGTATTGTTTGCATAATTTAATTGTTGATTTTATTCCCTGAAAATATCATATACTTGTGTTTCTTTGGAGATCTTGCTCTCTCTTATTTTTTATTATTTTTTCCTGCGTATATATAAGCGTATTTATTTAATGCTCTTGCCTTTTCATTTGGAGTACTCCCTTGAGCAATACTTGTAAAGCGGGTCTGGTAGTGGCAAATTCCCAGAGCTTCTGTTTATTTGGGAACCTCTTGATTTCTCCCTTGTTTTTGGGTGACAGCTTTGCTGGATAAAGAATTCTTGGTTGGCAGTTGTTTTTGTTCACTATTTTATATATGTCCCTCCATTGTCTTCTGGCTTCTAGAGTTTCTGGGGTAGAAATCCACACTGATTCTTATGAAGGCCCCTTGGTATGTTATATTGCATTTTTCTCTTGCTGCTTTCATAACTCTCTCGTCTTTGGTTTTCAAGAATTTTATTAGGATATGACACAGAGTTATCTTTTTGTATCTCCTAATTAAGGTTTGTGTAGCTTCCTGTATTTGTAGATTTGATTGTCTGTTCAGGTCTGGGAAATTTCCCTCTGATTATCTCTTGGAAAATTGTTTCTTTGCCTTTATTGTTGCAGTGGTGCTCTGAGATTCCAATAATTCTAATGTTAGATTTCTTAATTGAATTCTGTATATTTCCTTCTGGGTTTGTTTGCTTTTCTTTTTTCTTTTCACTTGTTTTTTTTTGAGACTTGATAAATTCAATTATTTTGTCTTCTACTTCATTTAGTCTGTCTTCAGTCTGTTGGACTCTTGTTGAGTGTTTCCCTAGCATTGTCTAATTTAGTTGCTTTGTTCTTCAGTTCCAGTAGTTCTCTTTTTTTTTTTTTTAATTTTTTATGTTTTCAATTTCCTTGTTGAGTCTTTCATTTTGTTCCGTTTGTTTCCTGATCTCTGCTGGTTTGTTTTCTGTGTGCTTTTTGCTTTATTTAAACATATTTAGTATTACAGTCTGACAATTATGAATTCTTTGCATTAGTCTGGCCTCAATAGGAGAAATTCCCTGTTCATGTTTTGCTTTTGATCCTTCTGTGATTTTGTGTGTTTTTACTATTTTTTGTTGAACTCGGGCCATTTTCTTATCTTTTTTTTTTAATTTAAATTTTGTGTTCTGGTTTTTGTGGGAAATTTTTCTGATTGGGTGTGCTGGTGGCGCAGCAGCCAAGTACCTGGCTGCCAACTGAAAGGCTGGGGCCTGCACCCACCAGCCGCTCCTCAGGAGAAGGATGCCACAGCCCACCTCTGCAAAGACTCACAGCCCTGGGAACCCCACAGGGCAGCTCCACTCTGCCCCACAGTGTCATTATGAGTCAGAATTAACCTGGCAACAGTGGGCATGGTATCTTCTCCTGAGAACCACTAGAGGGCACTCTTATATCCTTAGGTTGTTTTTTCAGTGCTAATATGGTCCTGGATACATGGGAGAGGAAGTTTAGCTAGTTGCGGGCTCTGACATAAGCGGTGGGGCTCGACTTTCCTGTGGCAGTGATGGGGGGCTCTCTGTGTTTTTCCCTCATGGGCACCCCTTCACAGGCTCTCTCAGTATGTCCCAACATGGGCAGGGAGCCAGCCATTTTCCTCTGTGTTGCCTGTCTGTCCAAAGTATTCCCTTCTCCCTGCTGCCCTGGCAGTTTCTCCTTGTCTTAGTGCATGTCTGTTTTGGGCCTCACCAGGATTCAACAGCATTCTTTCACAGTCCCATGGTCTCCTTTTGCCCCTCCCAATTGTGCGGCCCACAATCTCCCATAGCCAGTCTGCTTCACCTTAAAAAATCTGACTACAACTTCCTCAGGTTAGCTCCCTTTCTGTGTTCCTTGTTTGGTGTGTTGCCCAGCTCTACTCCCAAATGACTGTGATGAATGAATGTTCCTGATGTTGTTAGTGGGTAGGTTCTCCCAGCTTCTGTGCGTCGTGTTTCTCCTCTTCCCTGCTTCTGGACTCACCCCAGCTCTCCAGCACCTCAGCTACTGTCTGGAGTTCTGAGATCTCAGTCTATGCTTGTTTTTATTCATTGTTCTGTGGGTTAGTTGCTGGGGGAGTAAATGAGAACATCCACTCACTTCACCATCTTGCTCCGCCTCCCCCACAAATTTTAATAATTTGTAGTTTCATTTTCAATTAGTTCAAAATAATTTCTCGTTTCCCTTATAATTTCTTTTTTGAATGGTGGTTCTTCAGAGTTGTTTAATTTCTAAATATTTGAGGATTTCAAGATATTTTTCTATTATGGTTATCTATTTTAATTCCTTTGTTGTCAGAGAACATACTTGTATGATTTCAATTTCTTTAAATTTATTGAAACTTGTTTTAGGCACATATTGTGGTTTATCTTAGTGAATGTTTTGTATGCACTTAAGGAAATGGTACATTTTTCTCTTGTTGGGTGGAATAGTTCATAAGTGTCAGTTAGGTCAAGTTGATTGGTAGTGTTTTTTGAGTGTTTTATATCTTTACTTATCTTTTGTCTACTTGTTCTATCAATTATTAAGAAAAGAGTATAAAAAGTATCCAACTATATATGTGGATTTGTCTCTCATTTCTGTCAGTTTTGGTTTCATGTATTTTGAAGCTTTGCTATTATGTGCATATTCGTTTTGGATTTTTATGTCCTCTTGATAATTGACCCTTTTATCATTATGAAATGGTAATATCATAATGACCTTGTATCCATTTATCTCTGGTAATATCCTTGTTCTGAATTCTACTATGTTTGCAATTAATAAAGTCATTTAGCTTTCTTATGCTTAATATGTTTTCCATCTTATGACTTTCAGACTATCTATTTCTTTGGATTTAAAGTGAGTTTCTTATAAAACCGAAAAAACCAAACCCGTTGCCGTCGAGTCGATTCCCACTCATAGCGACCCTATAGGACAGAATAGAACTGCCCCATTGAGTTTCCAAGTAGTGCCTAGTGGATCCGAACTAACGATCTTTTGGTTAGCAGCCATAGCTCTTAACCACTACGCCACCAGGGTTTCCAAGTTTATAATAGACAGTAATATATGGATATTGCTTTTTATCCATCTAATAATCTCTTTTAATCTGCATGATTATGCTGTTTACATTTAATATAATTATGATTGTGTTTAAAGCTGCCATCTTGCCATAGGTTTTTTGTTTGTCCCATCTGTTTTTGTTTTTCTTCTTTTTTCCCCCTCCTCCTGTTAGATTGAGAAATTTTTAGTATTCTGTTTCATCTGAATGTTAACTTATTAACTATACCTTTTTTCTTAAGCTGTTGCTCTAGACTTTATAATATATATCTTTAATTTACCCCCTTCAAGTAATATTACACCACTTCACGTATACTATAAGAACTTTATAACAGTATACTTTCATTCCCTCATCCTGTTCTTTGTGGTGCTATTGTCATTCATTTTACGTCTTGTAAACCCACAATATATTGTTACTATTTTTGCCTTGAATAGTTAACTATCTTTTAAATAAACTGAAAATGAGCAAAAAATGTCTCCTTTATTTTCCCACATATTTACCATTTTGGGTACTCTTTTCAAACTTTATAGATCCAAGTTTCCATCTGGTATCATTTCCTTTGCAACTGAAAAATGTCCTTAAACATTTCCTGTAGTACAAGTGTCTTTTAGTACAGGTGTGTGTGTATGTATGTATATATGGCTAAGAGAATTTGTCACTAGTAGACCTGTTGTGATACACTTATATGTGTATATATATATAGAGAGAGGGAGACAGAGATTTATCTCAAGGAAATGGCTCATGTGGTTGAAGAGGCTGGCAAGTCCCAAGTCAGATGTTAGGTTGAAGGCTTCTCCTGACTCACGTAGCTGCAGGGGCTAACAAACCCAAGGCAGCAGATCAGATGGCACGCTACTAGCTCACAGGCTGAGGAGTCCAATTAATCCAGGATTGGCAGGTCAGATGGCATGCTGCTGGCTCACAGGCTGTGGAGCGTGACAAATCCCAAGATTGGCAGGTAATATGGCAGACCGCTGGCTCAAGTCCCACAAACCAGAGGTCAGATGATGACAAATCAGATGCAGGATCCAGAGCAAGAAAGCAAGTTTGCCAGAATGTCCATATATATGTTGGATGCAGGCCATATCCCCCAAGGAAACGTCCCTTACAACTGATTGGCTGATCATATCAGATCACATCATAGAGGATGACTAACTACATCATTACACAACTGCCAAACTACATCGTTACATAACTGCCAAAACAATGAGAAGCATGGCCTAGAAAAATTGACACACAACTTGAACCATCACAACAGGTCTACTAGTGACAAATTCTCTTAGCTTTTGTCTAAAAAGTCTTTATTTCACCTTCACTTTTAAAAGATATTTTCTCAGAACATGCAATTTTAGATTGGCTGTTTCTTTTCTGTAACTATGTTAATAAAGTGTCACTCCAGTATCTTCTCATTTCTGTAGCTTCTTATTAACAGCAGAACTGGATGACTTGAAGACAGAGTAATGGAAAGTATCCAAAAGAAGAACAGAGAAAAAAAAATTAACAGAGCATCAATGACCTGAGGAACAGTATCAAGCAGTCTAATATATATATCTAATTTGAGTCCCGTGACTGACAGTGGAAGTCCTTTGTCCCTCCCCCCCCACTTCCCTTTATTTTTACTTTTGTTTTAATAGAATGTTAGCTCTTGTTTGATGAGTTCTGACTTGGGAGGTAGGAGACAAACTCATATGTTGAGAGTTAGAAGAAGATACTGGGGCTTGAGGAGAAAGGAGAGGGTATGAAAGAGGTAATTAGAATTCTGGTTCATTAGAATTATGTGTAGCATGGCCGCCCAATGTTGAAGGCTCCAGGAGGGTGCACTGATTGTAGATAGGACTTAGAGAGACAAGGGAACTCTTGAACCATCACTCTTTTTACGTATATTTGCAGACCATTCTTCAGCAAGTTTAGATACAGGATGGCGAATTTGCTGTTCCTGTCTCCTGTGTCTGTAGCAAATTTCATTAAACAGTTAGGAGAACTCTTTCTTTCTGAGTGTTCCAGTCAGCCACTACCAGTTGATTGTTGTGATAAAACCAATTTTTCTTCCCTCCTAATTGACCACATGTCATGAAGTCGTGATTATTACAGATTACCAAACCAGAGTTGAGGCCATCCCTGTAATATTTGAAGGTATCTTAGGCTTCTATAGGACAGTTCTAGAAACTGAAAATGACTAGGTTTCTCACTTTTTTTGTTTGTTTTTAAAATATATATAACAACATTTGCCATTCAACATTTTTTAAATTGTGTTTTAAGTGAAAGTTTACAGTTCAAGTAGTTTCTCATACAAAAATTTATACATACATTGTTATGTGACCCTAGTTGCTCTCCCTATACTGTGACAGCACACTCCTCCTTTCCACCCCGTATTTCCCGTGTCCGTTCAACCAGCTCCTGTCCCCTTCTGCCTTCTCATCTTGCCTCTGGACAGGAGCCGCCCGTTTAGTCTCATGTATCTGCATGAGCTAAGAAGCACACTCTTCATGAGTATCATTTTATGTCCCATAGTCCAGTCTAATCTTTGTCTGGAGAGTTGACCTCGGGAATAATTTTAGTTTTGGGCTACCAGAGAGTCCAGGGGCCGTGTCTTCCAGGGTCCCTCCAGTCTCAGTCAGACCATTAAGTCTGTCTTTTTACTAAAATTTGAGTTCTGCAGCCCCAGTTCAACATTTTTTAGGTGTATAATTTCAGTTTCTTACTGTGCAATCTAAATTCTGAAATCTAATAGGCTTTTAGAATTGTTCACAATTGACTTTTTGACGTTTTTTCTTTTTCTGATTATATGTGTTTTGAATGAGAGATTAGATTTTGCTAATGGATCAGTTGTGTACCTGTTAGAATTCCAGGGTTTAACATTTTCTTCGTCTCTGATTCTTTGTTAATTTATAGTTTATAGATACAACCTTAGCAATCAGTAAATTATTCATCTAAAATTATAGAAGAATGTTTAAAACTCATGCTCAGTAAAAATTATTTTTTATATTATTTTTTATTTTTACAGCTGGGAAAAGCAGATACTGTCTCTCACAAGTTCAGAAGGAAATCAAAAACCAAGGAAATAAACAGCGGAGAAACAACCAGTACTCATAATATGACCTGCTCTTCCTTTAGTTCTTTGTCAAATGCAGCATATGAAGAAGATTATTATTTGGATACTTTACAAGATAGAAGAGACAAAAAATTAAAGCAATTTTCCCTCAATTCAGAACTTTTGGATTCTGAATCATTCACAGAACTGCCCGTGGTTGAGAAACTCTCAAATTGCAGCATGTCTGCACCTTCTTTGTTTGCTGATAACAACTTGGAAATTTTTCACCCTTCTCCATCTACTGCAGCCTCAGCTGCCAATGAAATTTCTGTAGCTTCTTTGTTGGAAGAGCCTACTGAACACATGCATTCAGATCTCATGGAGGTCTGTAATAATGAAACCATATCAGTATCTTCGTACAAAATTTGGAAAGATGATTGTTTATTGCTGGTCTGGTCAGTTGCTAATAAGAGTTGTTCAGAATTGAAAAGTGCTAACTTAGAAATTGCTCCTGCAGAGAATTTCAAGGTAAGACAATGAATGGTTCATCATATCTGCCTTATATGGACAGTGCTTAGTGTTTCTGCAGTTAGCTCTTCTGATGAAAAAATTTTTTTCTTCCACATTTTCTTATCTCACAACAAAAGCAAAAAGTGTGACAAATTTTTTTATTACTCTTAGTGGGGAAGAATTATTCAAAAGAGACAAAGAAGGAAACATGATAAAGATTGTATTGGGGAAGGCCATAGATATAAAGTGAGTTTTAATAGAGCATGGTAGTGAAGAATGTAGTCTCTGGACTCAGACTGCTGGCTTTGAATCTTGCCTCTGGTATGTATTAGCTGTGTTACCATGGACAAGTTATTTAATTGCTTAGTACCTCAGTTTCCACATCTGTCAAATGAGGATACTGATATTGTGTTCCTGTTGGCTGCAGATTAAATGAGATAATGTCTGTGTATTGCTTATAGCCTACATGGCACATGTTAGTGTTACTGTGTTACTTTAAGGGTGTATTTTACATTCTTTTCCTGCACTGTTTAAATGTTTCATTCATTCTTGTCATAAACACCTAAACAAAATTCTCATATCATTAAGCTTGCATAAATCCAAGAATATCAGGGAGTAAGAATATTGAACAATAAATGTGTATACTGTTAAATTCCTCTTTTTCTCTCACTGATTTATTCTGTACTTAGTACATGGGTATCAGTTTTGTCTCTATCATAGTTCCAAGAGATTGTCATTGTGATTTCTGGATGTATGGCTTATTGTATTATTGTTTGGATGTCCTTGGTGGAGTTTGACCAGTATATCAGTCTTTTATAAAACTGAACCAGTTTCTTCTTTGAGCTACAATGTGTTGACTGATACATTGCATGGGCTACTGACTGGGCAGAAGTTTCTGACTCTATATGTGTATTACAATGGATCACCAGTGGAACTTGAAAACAAAATCACCTGTCTAGTTGCCTGAGCTCTACAGCCAGAGCTTGAGTAGCGGTGGAGGAGGAGAAGAGAAGACACCGTTTTTTTTTTTGTTTTTTTTTTTTTTTGATTAAAGCTTCTAGCTATGAAAATCTGGTGCCAGCCAGGATTGAGAGCCACAAGACTGGAATTTAATAATCTTTTAAAAAAATTACATATTTTAATTATAATGCTATTTGTTACATAATTTGCACCTGTATACTATTATTTTTTAAGTATGTATGCTAGGGAATTTTTCTTTTTTTTGTTATTGTTGTGCTTTAAGTAAAAGTTTACAATTCAAGTTAGTCTCTCATACAAAATGTATACCTATGTTGTTTTGTTACCCTAGTTACTCTCCCTATACTGTGACAGCACACTCCTCCTTTCCACCCCTGATTTCCCACGTCTAGTCAACCAGCTCCTGACCCTCTCTGCCTTCTCATCTCGCCTCTGGACAGGAGCCGCCCATTTAGTCTCATGTATCTACTTGAGCCAAGAAGCACACTCTTCACGAGTATCATTTTATGCCCCATAGTCCAGTCTAATCTTTATCTGAAGAGTTGGACTCGGGAATGGTTTCAGTTCTGGGCTAACAGAGAGTCTGGGGGCCGTGTGTTCCGGGGTCCCTCCAGTCTCAGTCAAACCATTAAGTCTGGTCTTTTTACTAGAATTTGAGTTCTGCACCCCACTTTTCTCCTGCTCCATCAGGGAGCAAGGAAATTTTCATGTTCAAAGTATTTCTTTTTTTTTTTCCCATACAAAAATTTATACATACATTGTTACGTGACTCTAATTGCTCTCCCCATACTGTGACAGTACACTCTTCCTTTCCCCCACTGATTCCCCATGTCCATTCAACCAGCTCCTAACCCTCTCTGCCTTCCCATCTCACCTCCGGACAGAAGCTGCCTGTTTAGTCTCTTGTATCTACTTGAGCTAAGAGGCACACTCCTCACGAGTATCACTTTATGCCTCACAGTCCAACCCAATCCCTATCTGAAGAGTTGGCCTTGGAAATTGTTTTAGTTCTGGGTTGATAGAGAATCCAGGGGCCATGCTTTCTGGGGTACCTCCAGTCACAGTCAGACCATTAAGTCTGGTCTTCTTACTAGAATTTGAGTTCTGCACCCCACCTTTCTCCTGCTCCATCAGGGACTCTCTGTTGTGTTCCCTGTCAGGGCGGTCATTGGTGGTAGCCAGGCACCATCTAGTTCTTCTGGTTTCAGGCTGATGAAGTCTCTGGTTTATGTGGCCCTTTCTGTCTCTTGTGTTCCTTGTGTCTTTGGTGTTCTTCATTCTCCTTTACTCCAGGTGGTTGGGACCAATGATGCATCTTAGATGGCCGCTTGCAAGCTTTTAAGACCCCGGATGCTACTCACCAAAGTAGGATGGAGAACATTTTCTTAATAAGCTTTGTTATGCCAGTTGACCTAGATGTCCCCTGAAAGCATGTTCCCCAGGCCCCTGCCTCTGCTACTGTATCCCTCAGGTGTTTGATTGTATTCAGGAACCTTCTTAGCTTTGGTTTAGTCCAGTTGTGCCAACTTCCCCTGTAGTAAGTGCTGTCCTTCCTTTCACCTAAGATAATTCTTATCTATTATCTAGTTAGAAAGTAACCCTCCCCCTCCCTACCCACCCTTGTAACCATCAAAGAATGTTTTCTTCTGTGTTTAAACCTTGTCTTGAGTTCTTATAATAGTGGTCTTATACAATATTTGTCCCTCTGTGACTGACTAAATTCACTCAGCATAATGATCTCCAGCTTCCTCCATGTTATAAGATGTTTCATGGCTTCATCATTGTTCTTTATCGTTGCATGGTATTCCATTGTGTGGATATACCATAATTGGTTTATCCATTCGTCCGTTGATGGGCACCTCGGTTGTTTCCATCTTTTTGCTATTGTGAACAGTGCTGCAGTGAACATGGGTGTGCATATATCTATTCGTGTGACAGCTCTTATTTCTCTAGGATATATTCCAAGGAGTGAGATAGCTGGATCATATGGTACATCTATTTCTAGCTTTTTAAGGAAGCGCCAAATCGATTTCCAAAGTGGTTGTACCATTTTACATTCCCACCAACAGTGTGTAAGTGTTCCAGTCGCTCCACAGCCTCTCCAACATTTATTAGTTTGTGTTGTTTGGATTAATGCTAGCCTTGTTGGGGTGAATTAATATCTCATTGTAGTTTTGATTTGTATTTCTCTAATAGCTGATGATTGTGAGCATTGCTTCATGTGCCTGTTAGCCACCTGAATATCTTCTTTGGAGAAGTGCCTGTTCATATCCTTTGCCTATTTTTTAATTGGGTTATTTGTCTTGTTGTTGTTGAGGCTTTGCAGTATCTTGTAGATTGTAGAGATTAGACGCTGATCGGATTTGTCGTAGCCAAAATTTTTTTCACAGTCTTTAGGTTGTCTTTTGACTCTTTTGGTGAAGACTTTTGATGAGCATAAGTATTTGATTTTTAGGAGCTCCCAATTATCTAGTCTCTTTTCTTGTGCTTGTGCATTGTTCCTTATGGTTCGTATTGTGTTTATGCCATGTATTAGGGCTCCTGACATTGTAGGGAATTTTTCTTAAGTGAAGTTGTCAGGCATCTTTGTAATGTAGTTTGTTATTAATTTCTCACATTAGTATGCTTTTTACTGCTTCAATTAAATAGAAAATTGGTATCCATATAATATGTATTGATCCTTTTTTTTTCAATACTTTTATTCCTTGTATTTACAGATCACTGAACAACCTGAATGCTGTTTGCCAATAATAGAAGCAGAAAGCACGAAAAGTTTTCAACATAGTGTGCAGATGGAAAAACCTTTTACAGAAGGGACTCTTTCTGGTTTTATAAATTATCAAATGATAGATAGTCGTTCTGCTCAGCTGGAATTTTCAGTAACCTTATCACTACTAGATTTTATTAGGTAAATATTTTCTGGAATGTTAATTCAAGTTATTCATTCAGCAAATATTTATTGAGTATCTTCTCTCGACAGAGGCACAATGCTAGGTTGTGACAAAAATGGACACAGTCACTACTTTCAGGGAGCTTCCAGTCTAGGGAGGGAGATACTGAACAATCACGTAAACACATATGTAGTTACTCATTGTGCTGTGAAGGGGAGGTAAATGGTACAATGAGAAGTTTATAATGTGGGACCTGATTTAGTTGGGGTCAGTTGGTGATCTGGGAACACTTCGGAGAGGAAGTAACATTTAAACTGAAGTAACTTCAAAGATGACTCATGGTTTTGTTTTTGTTTTTTTAAGTTTTAAAAGTTTGTCTCAATTTGTATTTCATTCATCTGATTAATTCTTTCATAAAATCTGTTCATTAAGCTTTAGAGATCTGCAGACAACAGTATTTACCAACTTTTTATTAAACATGCAGTAAGTTTTTAGCATTATGTGAGACACCATGCAGTGTTATCAACAGAACTGAAAACAGTCTCTTAGTTATTCTGCCGTCTTTTAGTTTTATAAATATATTGTACTGTATTTGAACATTTTTTAAGTAAAGGCTGTGTTAACCAAGAATACAAAATAATACTTGTAAAATTTTTAACCTCTGTACATCCACTTGTGTTGTTTACACTGCCGTGATTTTTGCTCATGCTTTACAGTCTTTTAGTAAATGTGTTGATGAATTTGCCAAGGTATTTATGCCAGTGATGCTGTATAAAATAGAATCCAGCCTTCAAAAAGCTTCCATTCTCTGGCTGTGAAGGTATATCCCATCGCAGTGAGCATTAGTAACCTTAAGAAGCACAATATATGTAACTCTAACAGTTCTATGCATTTAGTAAAATCATGTATCTTTAATTAAAAATATTTTTCCTGATTATAAAGTCAATAGGTACTTATTATAGAAATTCAAGTGTTATAGAAAAATATAATATAAAAGTTTCCTAAAATCCCACTCCCAGAGATATCCAGTTAACTATTTGACCTTTAGTCTCATGAGCCATTGTTTTTTAATACGTTTGTTAAAATTCTTTGTTAGTCTAGTTTCTACAAGGTACTGGGTCTTTGTGTTCCTACTCTTTTATGTGACTATGATAGAGTATCTCATTATCCCCAAATACTAAGTATACATGAAAGAAAAGTTTTATATTGTATTTGAAGATTAATGAAATTAATTGGAAAAGTCTACTAGAACGACTAGTAGAGAACTGAGTGATTTTACTGAAAAGACATTTGCAGTTTAATAACATCTGCTTTCACTATTTTATTTCATTGGGTTTAAAAACGTAAATTTTATGGGATGCACATTTATAATGATTGTATGTTTTATTCTCATGTTTCATTTGAAATGATTTGTTTGCTTGTTTAGAATCATTTTATTCTTCTGAGCATAAATCTAATTTTGAAAATTATTTTCAGACCATTAAAAATCTCTACTGAAGACTTTGGCAGACTTTGGTTATCCTTTGCAAATGATGTGAAGCAAAATGTAAAAATGTCAGAATCTCAAGCTGCTCTGCCTTCTGCCCTAAAGACCCTGCAACAGAAGCTGAGACTTCATATTGTTGACGTTATAGGTTGGTACAGTTATAAAAAGGCAGCCCTGTGTTTGTGGGGGCTTTCTCACAGTCGGAGCACCCACTAACTCTGACGAGCGTCAGGTTTCTTAGAGCTGTGTTCCCTGTTAGGAGAAACTTTCCAATGAGTGTGTTGTTCAGACTAAGTTAAAAAATGTAAAATTTGTGTTTTATTGCAGACAATGAAGGGCTGTTGGCCTGTCAGCTGCTCCCATCCATGCCCTGCCTGCTGCATTTCCGAGTTCATGCTGATGTACTAGCCCTGTGGTTCAGATCCTCCTGCTCTGCTCTTCCCGACTATGTACTGTATCAGTGTCAAAAAGTGATGGAGGGGTCCTAGCAGAAGCTCTGCTCATGTTTTCTCCATCACAATAAAAGGTTTACACAGATAAAGTTATTTACCAAAGTAAAAAGAACTCATGGTACTTCTAATGAAAATGGGGATTATTATGAGTTGTGGTTTTATGTGTCTTACGATTCCTGGTCAAGAAGGATCCCCAAGAAGCTGTATCCTTAACCTTTTACTCAGGACTGTACAGTATGTTTGGGTCCAAAAAAAGTGACCTAAGCTAATGTTATAAACTGCTAATGATTTATATATCACTTAGTGTAGAGGGATTGAAAATATTTATTTTATTATAAATAATTTTATAGCAGATTTCCTCTAGTGCTAGCTGATTTGTAGTACAGCCAAGTCTTAGTTGTCTGCGATAAGGGAGAGGAGACAAAATTGCTATACCAAACCTAATTCATGTTTGGCTTTGGAATGCAGTGTATCCTTTTTGGTGGGCAAATCAGTACTTTCAGTTATGTTTTGCTTAGATCCGTGCTGAACTAAGTTGGTATAGCCCACACTGGCATTTGTAGGGAATCCATGAGCATGCTGGAAATAGGGGGGAACCAATCTGTGATAAAATGTTTTTATTATATAGAATTTGTTACACATAATTCTATATAATTTGACTGTAAAATTTGTTTTCCAACTGCATTTATTTTTAAAATTCAAGGTGAATCACTGTATTCTTATTTTAAAAACTCAGAGCCATTTATTAAATATTACAGAAACAAAACCCGTAAGAGCACACAGTACCAAAGCAGGCAGATATAAAAGGACTTTTGAGTTATGGCGAATATCTTAGTTACCACTTAAGTTCTTTTGGCCAGTTTAAATTTGGGGCTTAGATAAATGGCAGAGCCGTCCTTCCTGGCCTTTGAAGCCACTGGTACTCAATGGATATAGCCGAAGCAGTGACTGTCTTGAAGTATACCATACAGGTTCCTCAGTAAAATATGTCCTTTTCATCTTATAGTTGTGCCTATTTGGCCTCTGTCAGAACTGTTAACCAGTAAAAGAAGATATTAAGCTTAGTGAATGATGGACCAAAATATTGAGATTTTACATTAATATTAAAAACTGAAATAGTATTTTACAAAACCTTATGGTGCTGTGGGAAATATTTATTATTTCACTTTTTCTGAAACTTCACCATGGAGACTATTCAGTAATGTAGTTTTAAGTCATTGCAGTTAATACTCTGGTTAATTGGTACTGTTTATCACCATGGTCAGGAATTCTGGTTTTAGGTTATGTCATTAATCATAGCTGATAAAGATACTAAGGGGCTTCCCCATAGCTGATAGATTTCATTAGTCATTTGTGTCTTAGAGTATTCCCCTCAAAAAACAAAGACAGTGTTTTTTTTTCATGATTAACTTTAAATTACTCATTTTAAATTGTAACATCTTGTTAATTTCATTCTTTTAAAAACATATGGTAAAACCTTGCTACAAGAATAATGATAAGTGACTGGAATTTCCTGCAGTGATTCCTCCTTTCGAGTAGAAAATCGGACGACTCCTCAAGCTCCCAACAGTGTTGTGGTGAAGGGAATGTGCTGACTCCGGGGGGTGTGGTGGACACTGGTGGGGTGGGCTCATTAGCTTTCCTTTTATTCCTACCTCTGTCAGCAGCATCCCTCCCCTCAGCTCCTTAGCTGATTCTGCTGTTACTCAGACAAAGAGAGGAAGTCCCTTCTCACTTTGCAAAAAAGAATGCAGTGTTGTGGCAGAGGAGGTGCTCCAGTTTTTGTGTGTCCTTCCTTCCATGTGTTGGCACGGCCACTGAGCCTGAATCAGGTGTGGAGCAGTGGGTGTAAGACGCCTAGCAAGCAGATGGACAGCTGTCTGGGAGAGATTCCAGTGAGCTTGTCTGCTGCTTTGTTACAGAGTGTGTTCATGAGTGGCGTCAGCAGTTGTCGCGATAGATGTGCTTGGTGTACAGAGCCTTCCATGGTGGAAGATGTGTAATGGGAGGTTTAGGGCTGGGAACGTGATTTTGGGGTCAGCCAAAGGGAATATGGTGTCACTTGTGTTCTTTCTGAACCTTCTAAATAAAAAGCAACGTGACAGGGTTTCTAACTGAAATGTTTAGCAGAATGTTTACAATTTTTATATTTTTATAATTTCAAAAACAAGCAACTAATAGAAAAAAGTAGATTTTAAAGAACTTCAGTTTATATTCTGCCTAAACTCAATGTTTTGAATTCTAAATCAGGTATCACCAAGTTTTTTTGAATTGTAGGATATGTAACTAAAAAATAGGGAGAATGATTTTTGTGAGTGGACTCATTCTCTTTGCGTTATAGTTGCAATTTAGTTGAGTGAATGGAGCAACATCTAGGGCAGGAGCTGTGGTGGGGATGCTCCGTGGTGAGTTCTGGGCTAGGCATCTTTGCTGAGAATGGAGATGGCAGCAAGTGTGAATCTGGGGGAGAATCAAGGGTAGCCTTATGAGCAGGTGGAGCAGAAAGGGTCGAGCTCCTGGCCAAATGGTCCCTGTGGAGGCAGGCAGATCAGAGACTCCGAGCAGGATAGGATCCTTCTAGAGAAACTGCCTGTGGGAGTTAAGCGGCGATTAGAGCATTGATGTGCTCAGCTTGCCAAGCACATTGTATGCTCTGCAGAGAAGCCTTATTTTAAACAATATTCTGCCACTTAACCAAAACAGTTATGGTCAAAGTGCAGTATTTTGTTTTTTCGTTTTATTTTATGTCGTTAACATTTTAAAATATTAAGCTATTGGCCTTATATTATTATGGATAGATGTGGTCGTTGTGTCATGATTGTGAGCCACTGAAGGTGTACTGAATCTATTCACGTGTCTTTAAGGTGTTTTGCTGTGTTAAGATTTTAACATGGGAAAAATGCAAGTGAATAACAACAGGCATTGATTACCTTACTTTGGAGTTGAATTCTGTAATTTGAAAAGTTCAGTTAAACATGTAATAAATACAAAGAAATCTATACTTTTTTTTGGTCTATGTATTCTTTATTATCTAAATAGCTGAATAATAAGTAATACTATTTAAGCAGTAATTTGATAGGCATTACCAAAAAAAGAGCAGAAGTAATTGGTGTGGGGTGGAAAGAATAATTTACTCATTACAACCCCAAAGAATCTGGTCTAATTGGTTAAAAGTAAAGATCCTGATATTCCTGTATCATGTTCACAGAGAGAACTTTGTGGGCCTTCAGCAGGTTAGAGTGTGGACTAATCCTCAGATGCCTGCCCATGTCCCCAGCTTGCATCCAAGCTGACCAGAGCATTCAAAGCAGTGTGTTCTCCTTCTCTAATGCCTCAAGATGCAGGAAACACAGTAAACCTGTCGGAAACTCAGTGACCAGAGAGGGAGTCTCCTGGCCGTCTCTGCACTATGTATCCTAATACACAGCCAGATCAGAAATGGGGTTTAAACCTCACTGACTTACACCTCTTGTTGGCTGTAATTATAGTATAACAGGAAAAAAGTTTTGAGACTTGACCCATTTTGGGGGGACTGATGAAAAAAGATACTTCAGTGCACCACACCCACTGTAGTAATTGAAAAGAAGAGGTTTGTTGAAAGGTAGGAGTGGCCTGCAGCCAAATGGGCCAGGGTTAATGGTTGTATGATAGTTTCTTGTTTATTTGTATGCATACTGAGAGACTGAGCTTTTTATGATTAGGACCATGTGTGTTTTTTTATTGTAAAAATATATATAACAGAATATTTGCCATTTCAATCTTCTTCTCCCACAAGAATAACAGTTTTTTTAATTAACTGGCTGACATACCTCCATAACACTTGGTCCCCTATAATTGACTTCCTCTTCATATAACTGATTTTTTTTAATGTACAAATATATATAACAAAACATTTGCCATTTCAGCATTTTTTACATGTACAGTTCAGTGACGTGAATTCTGCTCATCATTTTGTGCAGCCATCACCACTATCTCTTCCCAGATTTTTGTCATCACCCTCAACAGAAACTCAGCATGTGTATATTTTTTTGTCCTTTTGCCTGGTACATGATAGGCACTCAGTTATTAATCAATGACTGGAGAGACCTGGCCACCCAAAGTCAGTGATCCTGCAATTCTTTTTTTAATTTCCCAGAAGTAAAGAACAGCCATCTGGTGGTTTTATTTTTTTAAATGCACTGGCCATTTAATGGTGCCCACGTGCCCAGCACTGTGGCTCCCAACATCCAGAATTACAGGGGAAAGTCAGTACAGAAAAGGCTCTTGAGAAAAACCATTGCAAGAAAGGAAATGAGCGCCACTAAAAGTGTCCTATACGCTTAAAAAAAGGGAACTAAAAAAAGGGCTGCATTTTTCAAAAGCTTTAAAAAAAAGGACTACTTCAAGGGTCTCTCTGCTTGGCCCGTAGTGCTTCGAGGGCCCACGTGGCATAGCGGTGGGGGCCCCGCTGTGCCCACCCCCTTTGCTGCACAGGCGGAAGTGAACTGACCACGCACCTAGAGCTCTTGCACACTGCCCTCCACCATCAAGCTCTGGTCAGTGAACGCACAGGAGTGGCAGGGGACGAGCACACTCCTCTTTTCTGGGCTCCGGCAGGGCGTGGTCTGCCCCACAGAAAGTGCGAAGGCCATCTGTTCATCATGGGGATGTGCAGGGAAGGATTCGCGTTCACTCTACATACACTCTATGTCCCATTTATCCTGAATACAGCTCTCTACCCCCCTCCCTGCCCCCAGTTGCCAATATGCGGCCCTCCTGGGGCTGGGCAGCCTCAACGAAATCGAAATCGTGGCGCATGGGCGACTCCTCCCCGCAGGCCTGGTCAAGACGGCGGGGCTTCTTCTCTGTGGCGGCGCTGCCCTAAATGTATAGCTCCACGAGCACCTTGGTGGGCTGCTTCTCCATCTTCTCGGGCACGCAGTGGCCCAGCAGCCAGCCCACGAGGTCTTGCGCGTGGTGGTGGTGGGGGCGGGGGCCAGCATGAGCCAGGGGCGGCTGGGCTGGTTCTCGCGCCCCAATAGGCCAACGTCAGCAATGGTCTGGATCTTCATCATCGCCTGCAGCACCTTCATGGCCTTGCCCAGCAGGCCGACCAGCGAGAGCCGCAGCTACGAGGGCTTGGCAATCAGCAGCCACCGCCGGAGGCCCTGGGTGAAGGGCACGACCTCCGGCGCCAGTCGCTGGGGTGCGTGGTCCCACGAGGAGGCCGCGGGTGGGTCATGGTAGATCCAGTCCAGCATGCCCAGCTTGCGCACCAGCTGGATGCCTCCTTCATGCTGGTCCAGGGCCGGAAGGGAATTTTGGTGGCCTCGAAGTGCAGGAGGGACTCCCAGGGCTGTCACCGGGCCAGCAGCAGCCAGGTGAGCAGGGTCTTGCAGTGGTAGATGAAGATGGCGTTCGCTGGTCGGGCACCCAGGCACAGGGCCTGGCCCCGCTGGTTGTACACCCACAGGATTCAGGGGATAATGAGCTCGTAGGTGTCCTGCCTGAAGCACTGCGAGATGGCTAGGAGCTAAATGTATGTGTATGTGTAGTAGAGGCCCTCGGGCCACGTGGATGGGCACCAGCACTCTCTCAGCCTTAGCTACACTGGTGCAAGCTGCTGCAGGATGGAGGTGGGTGGCACAGTCCGATATCAGCTGGGAGTCTGGGAAACAAAATCAGTCAAAAAGGGTATGTGGTGATGGTTGAACAACATGATGAACATAATTAATGTCACTGAACTGTACAAGTGAAGACTGCCCATTGTAGAAATGGCAAATGCTTTGTTACTGGACCTCTACTTTCTCCAAGGCGTCTGGTCTAGTTTATAGATATAAATCAGCAGAAGGAGTTTCTAATGAAAGTAACTTATGCCAGTTTGTACCAGATGGGAGACAGGAAGCATGACTGCTGGATGAGACCTCTACCAGCCTGAAAGGTGTCCTAGGGTGAAATCACCACAAAGTTATGGTAAAGCAAGAAGAAAGATTTTATTCAATAGATGTTCAGAGAGGCAAAAGTGGGAATGGACCAGCATGCTGCCAGAGCTGTGTCTGTCCGAGTCTGAGGAATGTTACAGAATCATCAATATATATTAACATTACAAATGGGTAAAATCATTGAAAGCTTCACCTGTTCACAGATTTGTTCAAAACGGCTGAATCACCATGCCCTACATTTTGAACTGTCTTTCTTAATAATCTTTGGTACACGTTTCAGTAGCGACAGTCAGGAGGGTCTTCACTGGTCCAACAAATCTTACTACTCACTAAACACTAATAGAAAAACATAAGAATGGAAAGTATGTGGGTCTTTTGTGCTCTGTTTATGATTTGTTTATGTGAAAGAGTCCATAAAAGATATTTTTACAAGATTGTTCTAGCTGTTGTTTTTATACCACAGGGCCTAGTTGATGTGTCATTTTGAGTCCTTGTGAGTCCGTAAGAGTCCAGCTCCAGCTGGGTAACATTCTTTTTACTCAAGGATGGGGATAATAGCTGCAGTTTTATCTTCTAAATCAAAGTTATGTCATAAGATTTTGCCATGTCATTTAAGAGATACTCTCTGCAAATGCAATGTGATTACAGATGATATTACAATGGGGGTGACTTTTTTGTATTATGATGTTGTTGTTGTTAGTTGCCATCCAGTCCATTCCGACTCATGTGACTCCCTTGTGCAGAGTAGAACTGCTCCGCAGGATTTTCAAGGCTGTGACCTTTCTGAAGTAGATCGCTAGGCCTGTCTTCTGAGGAGCTTCTGGGTGGGTGTGAAGCGCAAACCTTTTGGCTAGTAGTCAAGTGCTTAGATGTCTCTTAAGTTTTATTGACCTAAAGAACTTGTACTAGGACAGAAAGCAGTGGACATTTGATCAAGGAAGTTAAAGATAGAGAGCTAGTGAGTATGATAAAGTAGCCTTACCAGCTAAATCAGCATCATGTATTTCTTTAGAAAAGTGAGCACTATGATAATGAGAGGGACACCTATACTTTAATAACATCAACAGTATTAGGAAAGCTTGAAAGGAACAGGCCGTCTGGGATAAAGCTGCAGGAAGGTTTGAGTTACTTAAAAGGAAATGTGTTTTGTACGCATCGCACAGAAAACTTTTTATGGTAGGTGCATGGATTCAAGGTAGGAGGGCACCCAAAAGGTAAGTCCCAGAAGACCCTGAGAACTTAAGGATTGTGGCTCCACACAGAGAAGATGAGGCTGGGGGTGGAGAGAGTACAGATGATATCAAACATCATGAGTTTCCTGGAGCACCTTTAAAGCTGAGGAAATTGAAGATTTTTACCAACTTTTGCAGTCTGAAATTGATCTAACGTATATTCATAATTACTGGTGATTGGAATGTGAAAGCTGGAAACGCATCAGCTGTGGGAAAATATGGCCCTGATGATAGAAACGATGCCAGAGATTACACGATAGAATTTTGCCAGACAAATGACTGATTTTTTTCAACAACATTAACTGCAACTATAAAAACATACACGTAGATGTAACCAGTTGGAAAACACAGGAATCAAATCAACTACATCTGTGGAAAGAGACCATGGAAAAGCTCAATATCATCAGTCAGAACAAGGCCAGGGACCAAATGCGGAACAGACCATCAATTGCTCCTATGCAACTTCAAGTTGAAGCTGAAGAAAATTGAAACAAGTCCACGAGAGCCAAAATACAACCTTGAGTATATCTCACCTGAATTTAGAGACCACCTCAGGAATAGATTCGACGCATTGATACTAATGACTGAAGACCAGACGAGTTGTGGTGTGACATCAAGGACATCATATATGAAGAACGCAAAGGGTCATTCAAAAGACAGGAAAGAAAGAAAAGACCAAAATGAATGTCAGAAGAGACTCTGAAACGTGTTCTTGAATGTAGAGTAGCTAAAACGAATGGAAGAAATGATGAAGTAAAAGAGCTGAACAGAAGATTTCAAAGGGCAGCTCAAGAAGACAAAGTAAAGTATTATAATGAAATGTGCACAGACCTGGAGTTAGAAAACCAAAAGGGAAGCATACACTTGGCATTTTTCAAGCTGAAAGAACTGAAGAAAAAATTCAAGCCTTGAGTTGCAATATTGAAGGATTCTATGGGCAAAATGTTGACTATGCAAGAAGCCTCAAAAGAAGATGGAAGGAATACACAGTCATTGTACCAGAAAGAATTGGTTGACGTTTAACCATTTCAGGAGGTAGCGTGTGATCAAGAACCCATGGTACTGAAGGAGGAAGTCTAAGCTGCACTGAAGGCACTGGTGAAAAACAAGGCTCCAGGAATTGACAGAATATCGACTGAGATGTTTCAACAAACGGATACTATGCTGGAATCACTCACTCGTCTATGCCAAGAAATTTGGAAGACAGCTACCTGGGCAACCTACTGGAAGAAATTCATATTTGTGCTCATTCCAAAGAACAGTGATCCAACAGAATGTGGAAATTATCGAACAATATCATTAATATCACATGCAAGTAAAATTTTGCTGAAGATAATTAAAAAAATGTGCAGTAGTACATCAACAGGGAACTGCCAGAAGAGGACGTGGAATGAGGGATATTATTGCTGATGTCAGATGGATCTTGGCTGAAAGCAGAGAATACCAGAAAGATGTTTACCTGTGTTTTATTGACCATGCAAAGGCATTCAAACTATGTGGATCATAAGAAATGAAAAATAACGTAGCAAAGAGTGAGAATTCCACAACACTTAATTGTGCTCATGCAGAACCTGTACATAGAACAAGCAGTCGTTCAAACAGAACAAGGGGATACTGTGTGGTTTAAAATCAGGAAAGGTGTGTATTACGGTTGTATCCTTTCAGAATACTTATTCAATCTGTATGCTGAACAAATAATCTGAGAATCTGGACTATATGAAGAAGAATGTGGCATCAGGATTGGAGGAAGACTCATTAACAACCTTTGATATGCAGAAGATATAACCTTGCTTGCTGAAAGTTAAGAGGAACTTGAAGCACTTACTGATGAAGATCAAAGACTACAGCCTTCAGTATGGCTTACACCTCAACATAAAGAAAACAAAAATCCTCACAACTGGACCAATAAGCAACATCATGATAAAAGGAGGAAATATTGAAGTTGTTAGGAATTTCATTTTACTTGGATTCACAATCAATGCCCATAGAAGCAGCAGTCAAGAAATCAAACGACATATTGCATTAGGCAAATCTGCTGCAAAAGACTTCTTTGAAGTGTTGAAAAGCAAGAATGTCATTTGAGGACTAGGGTGTACCTGACCCAAGCCATGGTATTTTCTGTTGCCTCATATGCATGTGAAAGCTGAACAGTGAATAAGGAAGACCATAGAAGAATTAATGCCTTTGAATATGGTGTTGATGAAGAATATTAAATATGCCATGGGCTGCCAGAAGAACAAACGCATCTGTCTTGGAAGAAATAGAGCCAGATTGCTCCTTAGAAGGGAGGATGGTGAGACTTTGTCTTACATAATTTGGACATGTTACCAGGAGAGACCAGTTGCTGGAAAATGACATCATGCTGGGTAAAGTAGAGGGTCAACGAAAAAGGGGAAGACCCTCACTGAGATAGGTTGACATAGTGGCTGCAACGATGGGTTCAAACATAGCAACAATTCTGAGGATGGTGCAGGACTGAGCAGTGTTTTGTTTTATTGCACATAGGGTTGCTGTGAGTTGGAACCGGTTCAGTGGCACCTAACAACAACAACAACATTCCTTATATGACAAGTAGAAAGGGTGGACTGGATATTTAAGGAATGGAGACAAGGCATATATATTCTTAGCAGAAGGCATTTGGTCTGAATTTCTACCACATAATTTAGTGAAGGTAAGGGCAAAACCAGTGGCTGGAACAAGCTGGTTCCCGTTGATGACAGATATCAAGGTATGAGAATTTAATTTTTTCCCCATCTTACTTGACTGATTAATGGTTGATTGGATTAGACAGAACAGCTATTGTGAGTTACAGGAAAGATGAAATGATTTAAACCCAAATATTTGACCAATCTTTATCTGCAGTTAGAGAATATGTATATCCCAGAACCCTGAAGTACCTAGGTTTTTATATGTAAAGAAAGAGGGGCTAAAAGTGATTGTGGCAATATTAGGCCCTAGCCTCTTGTTGTTTATAAAGACCTGTAACAGAGAGTACTTGGCAGGTCGAAGCACTTGCCAGAATCACTTAACAGCACTAAATTAGACTATAAAGGATTTCTCTGATATTAACTTTCTTATGGATTCAGATTTTGTGGAAGATGATTAGGACATTGAATATTACTTGCATTTCCTATGATAGCTGCCACCATAAATAAAAGAGGGCTAATTGGGAATATCTGAATTGCAATAGTTTCTTAAACTTTTTATTATAAAAAATTCAAACATATACAAAATAGAGAGTATTATAATGAAACCCATGTACCATCATCCAGCTTCAACAACTATAAACATTCTGCCAGTCCTGTTTCTTCTATACCTCCCCAGACCCTGCCCCCTACTTGATTGTTTCTTATGGTTCTTCTATTTGCATACATTGCAATGTACAAATCTTAACTGTTTAACTTCACCAAATAGATACACCCATATAACTCACATCCCTCTCAAGCTTTGAAACATTTCCATTATCCCAGAAAGTTTGTCTTATCCCTTCCCAGTCAACTGCTGTGTCCCATCATCCCACTGTCCTGAGGAAACTGCTGTTGTGATTTTTCCCCCCACTATAGGTGGCATAGTGGTTAAGAGCTACAGCTCCTAACCAAAAGGTCGACCATTTGAATCCACCAGCCCCTCCTTGGAAACTCTATGGGGCAGTTCTGCTCTGTCCTATAGGGTCACTATGAGTTGGACTTGACTCAACAGCAATGGATTTGTTGTTGTTGTTTTTTTTTTTTATAGATTAGCTTTGCCTGTTCTAGAACTTCATATAAATGGAATTATTCAGGATGTACTGTTTTATGTCTAGCTTTTTTTTTTTTTTTTTGGTCAATGTTATGTCTCTGAGATTCATCCATGTTGTTGTGTTTATCGGTTATTGTGGAAAGACTGGGAAACTTGAAAGGGACTGTATGCAGAGTAGATGTGGGACCACAATTAGGTAGATGTGATGTTGATGTGACATGAGGAGTGTAGGTGAAATATTCCTTGCCCTGAGATGTGTCACATTGATGAGTTAACACACATTTTCTCCACCCACTAATGCATCTCCAGCATCGAGAACAAATTTAAATGACATGAGCAAAACACAGAAAGGTTGAGTTACAGAAAATAACATGAGTTGGGAACAGAATTGAGAGGGATGCAGGAATTTGTGGTCAGGAAGAACAGGGAGCCACTTGAAATGATTGTAGCAGACTCAACCATCTTGATCTTTGATACTTTCATCATACAGGTGTGGTATTGTGTTCAGTCTGGCCAATGTCAAAGGCGGTGACTTTCAGACTTTTTGATGGTAACCCAGAGTAAAAAATACTTTGTATACCATGACTCAGTTCACACATTATGTATGTCACAAAAATGAAAATTGCATGAAACAACACTTAACCATACTCAGTGCTATGTACTTTGGTATTTTCTATTCTAATCTATTCCATTAAAAAAAAAAAAAAAGCCAGTTGCAACCCATTACAGTGATTTCATGACCCAGTGACGGGTTGTGACTTGCAGTTTGAAAAACACTAATGTGGGTGATAATTCCCGGAGTGAGTCTCAATTTAGAGATAAACTCCTCATTATTTTCTCCCAGAACAATTCAAATCCTACAGTCCTGCAACATCTTAATTGTTGCTATGCTGGCATCCCTCCTGGACAAAATGTGAGAAACAGGAATATTTATGGAGTTACTTATTAGTGGACGTCAGATGGACCATTACTGTTTCACAATTTTTGGTAGGTATGTTATAAAGTGTATAATTAATATGCTTTTCAATGCATTGGAATGCCAGTGCCCCAGGATTGGTATATATGTTTCTTAGGGGGAATAATACTGGAATGAGGTACAGGTGCCCTTTCTCCAAAAGTGGGTCTGTCACTTTGTTTTTCCCACTCCAAATGTAATTTTTAAAGCCCGTTCTGTTCATTGTTGTATTTTTCACAAGACTTAGCTTGTTCCTCTACTTGATGACACTAATGGTATTGCTAAGGGGAGTCTGTCCTTAGTTATGAACACTTCCTTTATTAGGCTGGGTCCAGAGCAGCCTTTATTCTGGGATTAATTTATCGCTACTGAAGCAACACCCTCCTGAGGATTCTACCCAGTATACTATATCTACATTGTCAGAGCATATAGCCATTGCATGGTACACGTTCTCACTTTTCATCTTCATTTAGTCTTATTCTACAAATAACTATCTATGTAATGATTACACCAGTCCTTATGAATATCATTCTCCAGTACATTCTTTTTTTTTTAATTGTGCTTTAAGTGAAAGTTTACAGTTCAAGTTAGTTTCTCATACAAAAATTTATAAACACATTGTTATGTGACCCT
>NW_004443988.1:13243771-13261239 GCF_000243295.1 Trichechus manatus latirostris
AGTGTATAAGTGTTCCAGTCTCTCCACAACCTCTCCAACATTTATTATTTTGTGTTTTTTGGATTAATGCTAGCCTTGTTGGGGTGAGATGTTATCTCATTGTAGTTTTGATTTGCATTTCTCTAATGGCTAATGATCCTGAGCATTTCCTCATGTGTCTGTTAGCTGCCTGAATATCTTCTTTGGCAAAGTGCCTGTTCATATCCTTTGCCCGTTTTTTAATTGGGTTATTTGTCTTGTTGTTGTTGAGGTTTTGCAGTGTCTTATAGATTTTAGAGACAAGACACTGATCGGATTTATTGTAGCCAAAATTTTTTTCCCCGTCTGTAGGTTGTCTTTTTACTCTTTTGGTGAAGTCTTTTGATGAACATAAGTCTTTGATTTTTAGGAGCTCCCAATTATCTAGTTTCTCATCTGGTGTTTGTGCATTGTTACTTATGGTTCGTATTCTATTTATGCCATGTATTAGGGCTCCTAGTGTTGTCCCTATATTTTCTTCCATGATCTTTTTCTTTTTAGATTTTATATTTAAGTCTTTGATCCATTTTGAGTTAGTTTTTTGTGCATGGTGTGAGGTATGGGTCTTGTTTCATTTTTTTGCAGATGGATATCCAGTTTTGCCAGCACCATTTGTTAAAGAGACTGTCTTTTCTCCAATTAATGGACATTGGGCCTTTGTGAAATATCAGCTGACCATAGCTGGGTGAATTTATGTCTGGAATCTCAATTCTGTTCCATTGGTCTATGTATCTGTTGTTGTACCAGTACCAGGCTGTTTTGACTACCGTGGCGGTATAATAGGTTCTAAAATCAGGTAGTGTTAAGCCTCCCACTTTGTTCTTCTTCAGTAATGCTTTACTTATCTGGGACCTAGTCTCTTTTTTATATGAAGTTGGTGATTTGTTTCTCCATCTCAATGCAGTTGAAATTTGGATCAGGATTGCATTGTATCTATAGAACTGACATTTTCACAATGTTGAGTCTTCCTATCCATGAGCAAGGTGTATTTTTCCACTTATGCAGGTCTTTTTGGGTTTACTGCAGTAGTACCTTGTAGTTTTCGTTGTATAGGTCTTTTATGTCTCTGGTTAGATTTATTCCTAAGTATTTTATCTTCTTGGGGGCTATTGTAAATGGTATTGATTGGATGATTTCCTCTTGGAAGTTCTCTTTGTTGGTGTTGAGGAAGCCAACTGATTTTTGTATGTTTATCTTGTATCCTGAAACTTCGTGGAAATCTTCTATTAGTTTCAGTAGTTTTCTTATGGATTCTTTGGGGTTTTCTGTGTATAAGATCATATCGTCTGCAAACAGAGATACTTTTACTTCTTCCCTACCAATTTGGATGCCCTTTATTTCTTTTTCTAGCCTAATTGCTCTGGCTAGGACCTCCATCACAATGTTGAATAAGAGTGGTGATAAAGGGTATCCTTGTCTGGTTCCTGTTCTCAAGGGGAATGCTTTCAGACTCTCTCCATTTAGGATGATGTTGGCTGTTGGCTTTGTATAAACGTCCTTAATTATGTTGAGGAATTTCCCTTCTATTCCTATTTTGCTGAGAGTTTTTATCATGAATGGGTGTCAGACTTTGTCAAATGCCTTTTCTTCATCGACTGATAAGATCATGTGGTTCTTGTCTTTTGTTTTATTAATGTGATAGATTACATTGATTGTTTTTCTAATGTTGAACCATCCCTGCATACCTGGTATAAATCCCACTTGATCATGGTGAATTATTTTTTTGATATGTTGCTGAATTCTATTGGCTAGAATTTTGTTGAGGATTTTTGCATCTATGTTCATGAGGGATATTGGTCTGTAATTTTCTTTTTTTGTAGTGTCTTTACCTGGTTTTGGTATCAGGGTTATGCTGGCTTCATAGACTGAGTTTGAGAGTAGTCCATCTTTTTCAATGCTCTGATATACCTTTAGTAGTAGTGGTGTTAACTCTTCTCTGAAAGTTTGGTAGAATTTCTCCAGTGAAACCGTCAGGTCCAGGGCCTTTTTTTTTGGGGGGGGGGGCTAGTTTTTAAATTACTTTTTCAATCTCTTCTTTTGTTATAGGTTTATTTAGTTGTTCTACCTCTGTGTTAGTTTAGGTAGGTAGTGAGTTTCTAGAAATTTGTCCATTTCCTCTAGGTTTTCAAATTTGTTAGAATACAGTTTTTCATAGTATTCTGTTGTGATTCTTTTAATTTTAGTTGGGTCTGTTATGTTGTTGCCCATCTCATTTCTTAGTTGGGTTATTTGCTTCCTCTACTACTTTTCTTTTGTCATTTTGGCTAATGGTTTATTGATTTTGTTGATCTTTTCAAAGAACCAGGTTTTGGTCTTGTTAACCCTTTCTATTGTTTTTCTATTCTCTATTTCATTTAATTCTGCTCTAATTCTTTTTATTTCCTTTCTTCTGGCACCTCAGGGCTTCTTTTGCTGCTCTCTTTCTGCTTGTTTGAGTTGTAGAGTTAATGTTTTGATTTTGGCCCCTTCTTCTTTTTGGATGTGTGCATTGATTGCTATAATCTGACCTCTGAACACTGCTTTTGCTGTGTCCCAAAGGTTCTGGTAGGATGTGTTTTCATTCTCATTTGATTCTATGAATTTCTTTATTTCATCCTTAATTTATTCTGTAACCCAGTAGTTTTTGAGCAAGCTCTTGTTCAGTTTCTGTGTGTTTGATTTTTTTTCCTTGCTTTTTCTATTATTGAGTTCTACTTTTATGGCTTTATGGTCATAAAAGATGCTTTGTAATATTTCGATGCTTTGGATTGTGTTAAGGCTTGCTTTATGACCTAATATGTGGTCTGTTTTGGAAAATGTTCCATGTGCATTGGAAAAGAAAGTATACTTGGCTGTCGTTGGGTGGAGTGTTCGGTATATGTCTATGAGATCAAGTTGGTTGATTGTGGCATTTAGATATTCCGTATCTTTATTGAGCTTCTTTCTGTATGTCTTGTCCTTCACTGGAAGTGGTGTGTTGAAGTGTCCTACTATTATTGTGCAGCTGTCTATCTCTCTTTTCAATGCTGTTAGAGTTTGTTTTATGTATTTTGGAGCCCTGTCGTTGGGCGCTTATATATTTATTATTGTTATGTCCTCCTGGTGTGTTGACCATTTAATCATTACATAGTATCCTTTCTTATCCTTTGTGGTGGATTTTACTTTAAAGTCTATTTTGTCAGAGATTAATACTGTCACTTCTGCTCTTTTTTGGTGTAGTTTGCTTGATACATTTTTTCTATCCTTAGAATTTTAGTTTGTGTCTTTAAGTCTAAGGTGTGTCTCTGGTAGGCAGCATATAGATGAATCGTGTTTTTTAATCCAATCTGCCACTCTCTGTCTCTTTATTCGTGCATTTAGTCCATTTACATACAGGATAATTATTGATAGGTACGAGTTTAGTGCTGTCATTTTGATGTCTTTTTTTGGTATTGTTGACAGTTTCTTTGTTCCACTTAGTTTTCTGTGCTGAGTTGTTTATGTATTTTCACTTTTTCATTGTTGTTGATTTTGTATTTGCTGAGTCTTTATGTTTTTCTTGTTTTTTAATTTGATGTGTAGGATTGTTAGTTTCCTTTGTGGTTACCTTAATATTTACCTATTTTTCTAAGTTTAAGCCACTTTTATTACTTTATATCGTTTTGACTTCCTGTCCATATGAAAGATTTATGTCTACATTTTTTAGTTCTTTTTTTGTTTTAATGTTGTCATCCTCTACATATTGACATCTGTGTTTCCTATTTTCAGTGTTTTAGCTTTGATTTATTTTTGTGACTTCTCTATCTGGGTTGATACCTGGTTGCTCCGTCCTATGTTCTAGTCTTGGGTTGTTATCTGATGTTATTGATTTTCTAATCAGAGGACTCCCTTCAGTATTTCCTGTAATTTTGGTTTGGTTTTTGCAAATTCCCTAAACTTCTGTTTATCTAGAAATGCCCTAATTTAGCCATCGTGTTTGAGAAACAGTTTTGCTGGATATATAATTCTTGTCTGGCAATTTTTTTCCTTCAAGGCTTTATATATGTTATCCCATTGCCTTTTTGCCTGCATGGTTTCTGCTGAGTAGCCTGATCTTATTCTTATTGACTCTTCTTTGTAGATGACTTTTTGTTTATCCCTAGCCACCCGTATAATTCTGTCTTTTGTTTTGGGAAGTTTGATTATAATATATTTTGGTGACTTTCTTTTGGGATCTACCTTATGTGGGGTTCGATGAGCACCTTGGATAGTTATCTTCTCATCTGTCGCGATATCAGGGAAGTTTTTTGCCAACAAATCTTCCACAATTCTCTCTGTATTTTCTGTTATTCCCCCCATTGTGGTACTCCAGTCACATGTAGGTTATTCCTCTTGATTGAGTCCCACATAATTCTTAGAGTTTCTTCATTTTTTAAAATTCTTTTATCAGATTTTTCCTCAAATAAGTTGGTGTCGATTACTTTATCTTCAGTCTCACTAATTCTGACTTCTATTGCTTCAATTCTGCTCCTATGACTTTCTGTTGAGGTGTCTAATTCTGAAATTTTATTGTTAATCCTCTGGACTTCTGTTTGCTGTCTCTGTGGATTCTTGCAGCCTGTTAAATTTGTCATTATGCTCTTCTCTAATCTTCTTAAGTTCCTCTATTGCTTTGTCTGTGTTTTCCTTGGCTATTTCTGCATTTTGCCTGATCTCCTTCCTGATCTCTTGAAGAGTTGTATATATTAATCTTTTGTATTCTACCTCTGGTAATTCCAAAAAGTTCTCTTCCTCTGGAAAATTTCTTGATTCTTTGTTTTGGGAGCTTGCTGAAGCCATCATGGATTGCCTCTTTATGTAATTTGTTATTGACTGTTGTCTCTGAGCCGTGAATAAGTTATTATATTTATTTTATGTTTGATTACTGTGTTCTAGCTTCTTGTTTTGTTTTGATATGCCCGAATAGGCTGCTCATGTGAGCTAGTCTGGTTATTGGTGCCTTTGAAGCTCTGACATCCTGTCAGCGGGTGGTTAGAGCTGTTACAAGTATGTGACCCCAGGAGTCTGTTTACTTTTCTTGTATGGATTCAGCTCAGGTGTCCAGGCAGTCAGTCATCAAGGTGTGGTGCAGGCTGTCACGTACAGTCTTAGTCAGGCAGGGGTGATAGGTGTAGGCACAGGTATCTGGCTGCAGTAGGGGGTCAAGCACTGAGCAAGGCAGGGGGTGACGGCTGCCTCTCAGTGTCTGGAAGGAAGGTGTGTCCCTATTCCCTAAAGCGTGTAGGTGGGTGGGTTTTGCAGCCAGACTATGAGCATCCAATGCTGTTGGCTGTAAGGACTGAGAGGCACCACTTATCCTTGGACCCCTGTTGTGGGTGGCCAGGTGATGTGGGTGGAGTCACTAGTCCTCAGGCCCCTGATGTGGGTAGGTGAGAACCCTGCTTAATGGGCAGAGCAGTGCCAAATGTCATGAACCTGCCACTGCCCCATATAGCTGATACAGTTGAAGTTAGGCCTCAGGTATATACCCTTTTGTACTGTGGTAATGAGGGCCTACACTGCTGAAATAGGCCCACAGAGGTCTATGCAGGGGTGACAGGCATTCAAAGTCTGTTACCCTTTATGCCTGTGCATAGGCAAGGGAGCTGTGCTTACCCTTTGAGCGCCACTTTTCACTGGTTCTGGAGGCCTGAGTAGACTCTCTGCCGCTTGTTCTCTCCCTGTGTGGAAAACACTTCCTGAGTGCCACTGCTTGCCTCACCACGCATGTGAGCTGAGCCAGCCTGAAGGGTGCCGGCTCCCAAAGGGTCAGGTGTGGCAACTCCTCACTGCTTTTGAACCATCTCTCCCTCCCCTTGCCACTCAGTCCTATTCCTCAGCTTTGGCTTTGATGTTCAGGGCTCCTAGATTGTCACATATAAGCGATTCACTTGTTTTTTATGGTCTTTGTTTTAAGAGGGACCACAGGAGGCATCTGACTACTGTGCCATCTTGGTCCTACCTTCTAGTAAATTCTTCAAAAATGACTCATTTAAGAAAAAAAGTTGCCATCGAGTTGATTGTGACTCATAGTGACCCTATAGGACAGAGTAGAACTGCCACATAGGGTTTCCAAAGAGTGGCTGGTGGATTCGAACTGCTGACATTTTGGTCAGCAGCCAGATGCTTAACCACTGCACCACCAGAGCCTCAGAAGTTCTCATAGGAGCAATATTTCTTGACTACCTTTATATTGATAGCAGTTTGTTTGTGCCCTCTATATTTGAAGATCATTTTTGCTGGACATAAAATCCTTGACGTAGATATTTTTTCCTTGGGTATTTTAAATATGTTATTCTATTTTCTTCTGGCACAAAGCATTGTGTCAAAAGTCTGATGATCGAATTTTGTCTCCTTTATAAGTCACTTGCTCTTTTTTCTTAGATAATCAAAGAATATTTTGTATTTTCAAAGGGCATATAAATCTTACTAGAATGTCTCAGTGTTCATTGCTTGATATTCTCTAGTATACAGTGTACTTCTAATTTCTTTTTTTTAACTTTGAGGAATATTTCCTTGAATTGTCATTTCTAGTATTTGTTTTGATCCCATGCTTTGATTTTTTTCTTTAGGAGCTTTTGTAATCCATATTTTGGACCTTTCTTTGCCTATTTTGCTTATCACTTTCTCTTGAATATTTACTCCCTCTTCCTTTTTTCTTTCTTTCAATCTCCTTTTCGCAGTCTGTTTTTCTTAAGACATTAGTCTTTGTGTTTACTCATCCTTCTGTGCCTTCTAGTTTAGTCTTAGTTCTGAATTTTTTTTTAATTTTAATTTCTTTCTTAAGGTCTATCACCTCATTTCTGAGATTATCTAGCTTTAATTTATGTTGTTCTTACATATCTTCCATCATTTTCTTAATGTTATTTAGCTTGTTTTGAAACATTGGGTTACAGTTTTGTTCTTTTATGTGGGCATGTTATTCTACTGTGCTTTTATTTTCTGTAAGGATGCTATTTCACTCCTAATCTCTTTCTTTTTGTAATAAGTTTATATGGGATTTGACCATGATATTTTCCTAATGTTTATATTTATATAAAATTAGTTTCCCTAAATATTTAGAAGGGAAAGTGGTTTGGGATAGAAACTTCATAAAACTGCCTTTTGGTTTTGTTTTCTGTAATATGGTTACTTGCTTTCTGATATTTTCTAGCTCTGTCATACTTTCCCACTTTTATCTGGACTTTGTTTTTCATCTTTATTGTCCCTATCTTGCTCACTTTTTTTCCTCTTAGTAATGTTAGTAAACTGATGCAAGAAACTGATAGGTTATGATTACGTGAACAATTATGTGTATTACCTCGTTTCACAATAATTCCAACCCAAATTCTAGTCATCTAGGCCTCCCTGAACTTCAGTCTTCAAATTCTGCCAGACTCTCTCAGGATTTTTCCTCCCTGAACTGAACTTAGGACAGTGTCTCTAGACAGTGAGCTGGGACCATCCCCTAGGCAGTGAGCTGGGACAGTCCTTCAAGCAGTGAGCTGGGACTGTCCTCCAGGCAGTGAGCTGGGACCATCCTCTAGACAGTGAGCTGGGACCATCCTCCAGGCAGTGAGCTGGGACCATCCTCTAGGCAGTGAGCTGGGACCATCCTCTAGGCAGTGGGCTGGGACCATGCTCCAGGCAGTGAGCTGGGACAGTCCTCCAGGTAGTGAGCTGGGACCGTCCTCTAGGCAGTGAGCTGGGACCGTCCTCTAGGCAGTGAGCTGGGACCATCCTCCAGGTGGTGAGCTGGGACCATCCTCTAGGCAGTGAGCTGGGACCTTCCTCTAGGCAGTGAGCTGGGATATTCATAGTGCTAGCCTTGCTTTTGTTTCCCTTCTCTCAGGGACATCAGAGTCCTGTGCTGGTTGTTTTTCAATGTCTGAAAACCATGGCTTCATATAATTTGTCTAGTTTTCTAGTTGTTTAAGATAGGAGTGTAAATCTAGTTCTTGTTATTCGAATTTGGCCAGAAGAAGTAGTGTCCTAAACAGGTTTTAATTTCATGAATGAGCTATTCCCAGCCTCATTTTAGGAATTCCGGAGGCACCTGATCAAATGCAGTATAGAATTTGGAAGGTAGGTGTCACTGTGTAGACACATAAACGTCTTTTGTATGTTTTGGGTTTGGCCAGCTTATCACAGCTAATGAAGCAGCAATAAGGGGCTACAATTAGCATCAAAAGGAAGAGACCTTTGTTTTGGTAGCAAAATGTTAGTTAAGAGAACTGCGTAGAGTAGGACAGGAATTCTTAAATCTTCCCATCAGAATGAACCTCTGAATTTGCATCAACAGATACTGCTGGACAGGCTGGGCAGGCTTAGAGCAGAAGCCTTTGCTAGAGCAGCCAAAGATAAGAACTACCACAGGGTGGAGTAGGGTTGTTGTTTCTTAAATAAAATTTGCTTCTATGGATATCAAACTTGCAAATGTTGGAAATTATTGTCAGCCCCTGGCTGTCCACCAGAGTCTCTCTTCCCTACCTCTTCCTCACAATTCAAGTTAAAGGTGTAAGTCTGTAAAGTGTTGTCTGCTTAACGAGTTGTCTATAATGCCATGGATCTTACCAGTACAGATATTTTTCTTTGTTAGAATATATATATATATTTTTTAATGAAGTGACGCTTGACTAAATTATTTCTTGGTTTAAGAGCTATTATTACTTATCTGAGTTTCTCTTGTGAACTTGGCTACCAAAGTCACTGCAGGGGCGTCCTTTGTGCATACAAGATTAAAAAAAAAAAAAAAAGACCCATCCTACAGCATGACCAACATTGCCATCTATCATATCACTCTTGCTCCTGGATTCAAGACTAAGCTTCAGAATCCTTTCTAACATAGCACTTCCGTCATGGATTAAATTGTGTTCCCCCCAAAATGTGTGTCAACTTGGCTAGGCCATGATTCCCAGTATTGTGAGGCTGTCCTCCATTTTGTGATCTGATGTATTTATCCTGTGTTTGTAAATCCTAACCTTTATGGGAGCCCTGGTGGTACATTGGTTAAGAGCTTGGCTGCTAACCAACAGGTTGGCAGTTGAGATCCACTAGCTGCTCCTTGGAAACCCTATGGGGCAGTTATACTCTGTCCTATAGGGTTGCTATGAGTGGGAAACGACTCAACGGCAATGGATTTGGTTTCATTGGATGATGTTAATGAGGCAGGATTAGAGGCAGTTATATTAATGAGGCAGGACAGAATCTACAGGATTATGTTGTATCTTGAGTCAGTCTCTTTTGAGATATAAAAGAGAGAAGCAAGCAGAGAGGGAAGGGACCTCATTACCCCGAGCAAGAAGAGCCAAGAGCCATCCACCTGTGGTATTTCTGTTACAGCAGTACTAGATAACTAAGACAACTCAGGACCCATTACTAGTTAATCTGAGTTGCCATTCAAAATCTATTTGTCCTCTCTGTTTTAAGTAGGACACAATCGGTTTATGTATCAAACTCCCTCATAATAGAGGGTCCCCTGGATTTCAAATACATCTCAGATTTCTCTCTCCATGTGATTTACCTACTATCCACATGACTTCTAATTAACTACAAAATGCCTCCAAAGAAGAGTAGTTTCTCATCACACAACAAGGAAGCATTTATTGAATGCCACTGGGTCAGAAGAAGTTTTAAACCGTATCATGCTTAATTTCCCCAAAACACTGTCAGATAGATACTATTTTTATTTCATTGATGAGGAAACTGAGGCTCAGAGAGCTTAGTGACTTGCCTAATGTCACCCAGGTATCTAGCAGTGGAGTCAGGACTTGGACTGAGATGTTTTGATCTTCCTGGAATATTCTCTGCTTTTTTCTTATTTTTCCTTTTTCTTTCCACACTTCTTGGCTTTGGTGAAGAGCAACTGGCCAATAAGAGGGTGCCATAACTTCTGTGAACAGATTGACAAGTCACAGCTTGTCATGGGAAGCATTCTTTTTCTACTGGAGAGAGACATTTTTCTTTTGCTTTTCTTGGTTCCTTCCAGGTTTGAAGCCATTCTGACTGCTGAAAGTCCAGCTAATCTAAGGGAAATGAGAGACTACAGGAATTTATTTCCAATTAGTCTGGTAGTTGTTAATTAAATTAAGCTGTGATTATTTTATTTGATTGAAGCAGGTAATTGTGAAGCCAGAGAAAAGCTATTTTCAACAAGCTAATCATTGATAATTGATTATTCACGGGCATTTTTTGTTGTGTTGTATTAGAGCAGTCAACACCAAAATTGGGTGAGAAGCAGATAAATCCAGCACTAGTATGTGTTGTATACAGATAGATATGTCTGTCTATTTACACACATATACATACATACATATATGAAATAAACATGTTTGAAATTATTAACTTGTTATTTATATATGTGAAGTATCTTTTACAAATAAATTGTTTCAGCCACATCAGCTTGAGACCCTCTGAATATATAGTTTCTCAGCCAGTGAGCTATGATTGACTCCCAACAGGGCAGCTCCTGTACAGAGTGCTGGAGCAGGTGAGGGGCAGGGGAGTCTTCTGTCTGAGGCTGGGTCCTCTAAGGCCGGATCTGAGGCTGAGATGCAGCTTTACTGTCTGGTCTGGGGGCGCAGGCCCCAGGTTCCGGAAGCCCAGAAAGAGATAGGGCAAGCGCCCGTTACCACACCAGGCTTTCGACGATCCTCCCCAGACCCCACATCTAGAGAGAAGAGAGGGAAACGTCCCCCGGAGCTGCAGGAACAGAGCATGGTGCCAGGGAGTGGGGGTAATCGCCCCTCCATCCCTTCCTACCACCCTTTCTTCCTTCCTTTCACCATTCATTAAACAACTTTTGTAGGTCAGCCACAGTAGTGCTAGGTGGTAGGGAGTGAGACTGGGTTCTTGCCCATACAACAGAACGAAACACTGCCTGGTCCTGTGCCATCCTCAGAATCATTGTTATGCTTGAGCCCATTGTTGCAGCCCCTGTGTCAATCCATCTCATGGAGGGTCTTTCTCTTTTTCACTGACCCTCTGCTTTACCAAGCATGATGTCCTTCTCCAGGGACTGGTCCCTCCTATTAACATGTCCAAAGTACATGAGACAAAGTTTTGTCATTCTTGCTTCCAACCAATACTCTGGCTATACTTCTTCCAGACAGATTTGTTCCTTCTGGCAGTCCATGGTATATTAAATATTCTTTGCCAACACCACAATTCAAAGGCATCAGTTCTTCTTCTGTCTTCCTTATTCATTGTCCAGCCTTCACATGCGTATGAGTCGATTGAAAATACCATGGCTTGGGTCAGGAGCACCGTAGTCCTCAAAGTGACATCTTTGCCTTTCAACACTTTAAAGAGATCTTTTGAAGCTGATTTGCCCAATGCAGTGCGTCTTTTGATTTCTTGACTGCTGCTTCCATGGGTGTTGATTGTGGATCCAAGTAAAATGAAATCCTTGACAACTTCAGTCTTTTCTCTGTTTATCATGATGTTGCTTATTGGTCCAGTTGTGAGGATTTCTGTTTCCGTTATGTTAAAGTGTAATCCATACTGAAGGCTGTGGTCTTTGATGTTCATCAGTAAGTGCTTCAAGACCTCTTCACTTTTAGCAAGCAATGTTGTGTCACCTGCATATCTCAGGTTGTTAATGAGTCTTCCTGCACTCCTGATGCCATGTTCCTCTTCATATAGTCCAGTTTTTTGGATTATTTGATCAGCATACAGATTGAATAAGCGTGGTGAAAGGATACAACTCTGGCACACACCTTTCTTGACTTTAAACCACGTAGTATCCCCTTGTTCTGTTGGCTTTGTTCTAACTGATGATATTGAGCTTTTCCATCTTCTCTTTTCACAGATGTAGTCGATTTGATTCCTGTATATTCCATCTGACAAGGTCCATGTGTATAGTCGCTGTTTATGTTGGTGAAAAAAGGTATTTGCAGCGAAGAAATTGTTGGTCCTGCAAAATTCTGTCATGCGATCTCCGGCATCATTTCTGTCACCAAGGCCATATTTTCCAACTATTGATCCTTCTTCTTTGTTTCCAACTTTCACATTCCAGTCACCAGTAATTATCAAATGCATCCTGATTGCATGTTCGATCAGTTTCAGACTGCAGAAGTTGTAGAAATCTTCAACTTCTTCATTTTGGCCTTAGTGTTTGGTGTGTAAATTTGAATAATAGTTGTATTAACTGGTCTTCCTTGTAGGTATATGGATATTATCCTATCACTTGACAGTGTTGTCTTCAGGATAGATCTTGAAGTGTTCTTTTTGACAGTGAATTCAACGCCATTCCTCTTCAATTTGTCATTCCTGGCATAATAGACCATATGATTGTCCAATTCAAAATGGCCAGTACTGGTCCATTTCAGCTCAGTAATGCCTAGGATATTGATCTTTATGAGTTCCATTTCATTTTTGACGACTTTGAATTTTCCTAGGTTTTACTTCTTACATTCCATGTTCTTATTATTAACGGATGTTTGCAGCTGTTTCTTCTCATTTTGAGTCATGCAGCATCAGCAGATGAAGGTCCTGAAAGCTTGACTACATCCACGTCATTAAGGTCGACTTTACTTTGAGGAGGCAGCTCTTCCCTAGTCATATTTTGAGTGTCTTCCAACCTGAGGGGCTCATTTTCTGGCACTATATCAGACAGTGTTCTGCTGCTATTCATAAGGTTTTCACTGGCCAGTTTTTTCAGAAGTAGACTGCCAGGTCCTTCTTCCTAGTCTGTCTTAGTCTGGAAGCTCCGCTGAAACCTGTCCACCAAGGATGACCCTGCTGGTATTTGAAATACTGGTGGTAAAGCTTCCAGTGTCACAGCAACACGTAAGCCACTAGGGTACAACAAACTGACAGACACATGGTGGAACCAAAGTGTAGAACTCTCATTTATGTAAACTTCAGTGCCATTTAATTGATTTCAAGAACAATTCTTCAAAGGTCCGCATATTTCTGAAATCTGGTTAATGATGTGTAGTAAAAAGAGAAAGTGTATACTGCCATATTGAAGCATTTTTATTGAATACGATATCACAAAAATGTGTTGCTCAGTTATTCTACATTTACAAAATATACGTAAAATATAACTACAGCTACTATTTCAATCGGTAAACCATCATAACTTATTTTTGATTTTGGATTATGAATTTATGTACACTACAGTCCATTCACTGCAAGCACATTTTGCTTTATAGAGTCTTAATTTTGTAAGAACATTGGTTTTACCACAGCAATAAAAATACTAAATTTCTATTTAGATTATCATTGCAAAAATAAATAATTGCATCTTCAATATCAAATTTTTAATTGATTTCAGAGTAACATTCACAGTAATGTCAAATGTTTCACTTTTGAGGAATAAAAAATTTAAACTCTTTTATTAGATGAAAAAATTGAGGCATTATTGTAATTAACTGATTTTTTTATTTGAAGCATTTGATGATACTGGAATTAAGCTGGCATCATTTAACTGTTTGCAAAATTCTGCTATCAATTCATTTTTAGTCTACACATAAGAAAAGCTTGAGTAAAAAAATGAACAAAATCAATTTAAGAGAGGAATCTGTTGATCTCAATGAGAAGTCTTGCTTTGCAGTGATATGTAAACACACCTTCTGCAGCTGCACGTGCTGAATCATTGTGTTTGGGTGCAGTTCTCTCAAAATAGTGGCTACTGTTTAAATCAATACTGATGCTTCTTTGGCAGATTTGTGTCTTCTAATTCTCATGAGGTCAGTAATATCACAGTGGTTGGAGGTGTCTATCAACTAGCATGTGAAAGTTACATATTCATCATCAACTTTCTTGGGAAATGGAAATTTGGTACTTAGTTTTTCATTAACCATTTGCTTGCATTTTTTGAGCTCATTGCTGCTGAAAGAATTTACTGCAAAATATAGAAGTGTTACTAAACAATACAAGATATAGTTGTAGGTGAATGTCATATAATCAATGACAAAACCACAATATCAAGACCACTCAGAAAACTTTCTTTACATCCTCTGCCTCTATTTTTCCTTACATATTTTATGTACACTAACCCTAACAGCTCCCCCCTGACTCTTCCATTTTGTGGCCTGCATGCTTTGTGCATTACAAAGGCTGTGACACCAGCCATGGTGACACTAGTGACAATGACAAATGCTTCTCCCTAGTCACTAGTATGGGTGTGCCCTGCAAGCCGTCTTTGAAAGGGTGGTGTTCTGTTATGTCAGGAAGAGGCTGGGAAAAAAGAAATGAGTTATATATAGCTGGTCATCTTTCCTATGTGGTAAAGTGAGAAATCTGTTCACTGCACATGAGCCTCAGGCACTACTAGATGAAACTATGGCAGGCAGAAGCTGAAAGTACACAGTAGAAGTCTACTAAACCCAAACCAGCTTATTTTAATAATATTGTTAATAATACTTCACTAAAAGATGAAAATTCCAGGGGATATGCTAAACTAGATGGAATGCCAGGACAACAGGAGTATATTGGGATTGTCCTAGGCAACCCAGGGTATATGCTGTCCCTACTTTAATGGTTTCGGGGAGAGAGAGCTGGCTGGAGTAGGGGACAGCAGGGGCAAGAGTTGATAACAGTCATTGTTTTACTTCCTCTTTTATTCAAAGACCTGAAAGGATTCAACATTTCTTTGATGCCTAATGGGACCTAGACTGTCTGAGCGCTGCATTCCATGGGGAGCAGTGATCTGTTTAATCTTTTAAAAATTCCATTAAGGAATCTTTACCCCAAGACTGGGAAGTCCTAAAAAAGGGGGTTACTTAGAAATGGAGGTGAGAACATGCCTAAAATCTACTTCAAATTTATTTATTTACTTATTTTTATTGTGCTTTAGGTGAAAGTTTACAGAGCAAATTAGTTTCTCATTAAACAATTAATATACATATTGTTTTGTGACATTGGTTGCCAACCCCGTGATGTGTCAACACTCTGCCCTTCTCGACCTCGGGTTCCCCATTTCCATTTGTCCAGCTTTCCTGTCCCTTCCTTCCTTCTCATCTTTGCTTTTAGGCTGGTGTGCCCATTTAGTCTCATATACATGATTGAACTATGAAGCACGTTCCTCACGTGCGTTATTGTTTGCCCTGTAAACCTGTCTAATCTTTGGCTGAAAGGTGAACCTCAGGGGTGACTTCAGTACTGAGTTAAAAGGGTGACCAGGGGCCATCCAGTCTCTGTCAGACCAGCAAGTCTGGTCTTTTTTGTGTGTGTGGACTTGAATTTTCTCCTATATTTTTCTGCCGCACTGTCCGGGACCCTCTATTGTGATCCTTGTCAGAGCAGTTGGTGATGGTAGCCAGGAGCCATCTAGTTGTTCTAGGCTCAGTCTGGTGGAGGCTGTGGTAGCTGTGGGCATTAGTCCTTTGGACTAATCTTTCCCTTGTGTCTTTGGTTTTCTTCACTCTGCTTTGCTCTGGCTGGAATGGGACCAGTAAATGTATCTTACATGGCTGCTGGCAGGCTTTTAAGACCCCAGACGGCACTCACCACAGTTGGATGTAGAACGTTTTCTTTATAAACTATGTTATGCCAGTTGAGCTAGATGTCCCCCAAGACCATGATCCCCAGCCCTCAGCCCAGTAACTCGGTCCCTCAGGGAGTTTGGATGTGTCTGTGCAGCTTCTATGACTTTGCCTTGGTCAACTTGTGCTGACTTCCCCAGTATTGTGTATTGTCTTACCCTTCACCAAAGTTACCATTAATCTGTTGTCTAGTTAGTTTTTTTCCCTCCCCACTCTCTCCCCTCCCTCATAACCATCAAAGATTGTTTCTTTCTGTGTGTAAACCTTTTCATGAGTTTTTGTAATAGTGGTCTCATACAGTATTTGTCCTTTTGTGATTGACCTATTTCACTCAGCATAATGCCCTCCAGATTCATCCATGTTGTGAGATGTTTCACAGATTCATCATTATTCTTTATTGTTGCATAGTATTCCATTGTGTGTATGTACCATAGTTGTTTATCCATTCATCTTTGATGGGCATTTAGGTTGTTTCCATCTTTTTACTGTTGTGAATAATGCTTCAGTGAACATGGGTGTGCATATGTCTATTTGTGTGACCACTTTTATTTCTCTAGGATATATTCCTAGGAGTGGGACTGCTGAATCATATGGTACTTCTATTTCTAGCTTTCTAAGGAGGCACCATATCGTTTCTGAAAACGGTGGTACCATTTAGCATTCCTACCAGCAGTACATGAGAGTTCCAATATCCCCACAACCTCTCCACAATTTCTTATTTTCTGTTTTTTTTTTGATTCATGCCAGTAATGTCGGGGTAAGATGGTATCTCATTGTAGCTTTGGTTTGCATTTCTCTAATGGCTAGTGATCTCGAGCATTTCCTCATGTGTCTCTTAGCTGCCTGAATGTCTTCTTTGGTGAAGTGTCTGTTCATATCCTTTGCCCATTTTTTAATTGGATCGTTTGTCTTTTTGTTGTAGAGGTGTTGGATGTTCCTATAGATTTTAGATATTAGACCTTTGTTGGATTTGTCATAGCCAAAAAATTTTTCCCAGTGTGTAGGTTTTCTTTTTACTCTTTTGGTGAAGTCTTTTGATGAGCATGTTTAATTTTTAGAAGATCCCACTTATCTAGCTTATCTTCTGTTGTTTGTGTATTGTTAGTTATGGTTTATATCCTATTTATGCCATATATTAGGGCCCCTAGCATTGACCCTATTTTTTCTTCCATGATCTTTATAGTTTTTGGTTTTATATGTAGATCTTTGATCCATTTTGAATTAGTTTTTGTGTATGGTTTTGACTACCGTAGCTATGTAGTAGGTTCTTCTCCTTCGATAATGTTTTACTTCTCTGGGGCCTCTTTCCTTTCCACATAAAGTTAGTAATTAGTTTTTCCATCTTATTCAAGAATGCTGTTGGTATTTGGACCAGAATCGCATTGTATTTGTAGATTGCTTTGGATAGAATTGACATTTTCACAATGTTGAGTCTGCTTATCCATGAGCATGGTTTGTTTTTCCATTTATGTAGGTCTCTTTTGGTTTCTTGCAGTAGTGTTTTGTAATTTTCTTTGTACAGTTCTTTTATGTCTGGTTAGATTTTATTCCTAAGTATTTTATCCTTTTAGAGGCTATTATAAATGATATTGTTTTCCTGATTTCCTTTTAGAAATTTCCTTTGTTGGTATATACTTTTGCAACTGATTTTTTATTTTATTTTTTTATTGTACTTCAGGTGAAGGCTTACAGAACAAATAGTTTCTCATGAAACAATAGTACACATGTTGTTTTATGACATTGGTTAACAACCCCACAACATGTCAACCCTCTAACTTCTCAACCTTTCTTTTTGGTGAAAATACACGTAGCCAAATATACACCATTTCAAAAACTTCTACATGCACAGTTCAGTGACATTGACTATGCTCTTCCAATTGTGCTGTTATTCTCACTTAAGATGAAGGATTACAGAACAAAATAGTTTCTCATTTAACAGTTACTACAAATGTTGCCCTATGACAATGGTTAACAATCTCACAACACATCAACAATGTCCTTACT
>NW_004443988.1:13273492-13286633 GCF_000243295.1 Trichechus manatus latirostris
GTTTTTGTAAATGTTTTGATATTGTCTGCTGTTTTGGGGGCATTCAGTAGTTATTTTTCTTGTATATTGATTGTAGATTTGTTTGTTTCATCGTTGTTTTTTATTCGGTTATGTCTGGGCAGGTGGGCTGTGTGTTCTTTGTTGTTTGCTCATCTGTGGGCACGATACTTTTCACCTCCTTCTCCAATTGGCAGGGTCAGTCGCTCAGATGTGGTACAATAGGGCAGGTCTAGCTGAAGAGGAGTTACTGGGATGGGTTGTTTGTGGCACTTACTACAGCCAGCACAGCGGGTTGGTAATCAGTGCAGAGCAGGTTCCGGTAGGCCATGCCTGCACTGCTTGGTGGTGTGATGTTAAGCGCATGGTGTAGGTAGGCAGGATGGAGGGGGGAAATTGTGATGTGTGGAGCTAAGATGGATATGGGAGACAGGAGAGAGGAATAGAAGCCGAAAACGTACAAACAAAAAAGAGTGCTAGCAGAGCTTGCCATTGGAGGGGAGAGATGAGAGACTATGAAATGGAGAAAAACATAAAGGGGAAGAAGAAGAAGAAAAAGAAAAGAAAATAATGAATAAATAAAAATCAGAAAGGAAAAAGAACAGCAAATCTCCCAGGGATCCCACCGGTGTGGCTGTGAGTTCTGGGGAAGTTGTTCTCAGGTGTTGCAGTACAGCCTGGCTAGAAGGCGTAGAGGTATTCAGTGCCAGGTATTCAAGGAACAGGAAGAAGAGGAAGGTATATAGAGATGACAAACTGAGTAATGAAAAAAGACAAAAAGGAAAAAGAGGGAAAAGAAAACAAAACAAATGAAAAAAAAGAAAAACAAGAAAAGTCCCCCCAAAAAACAGAAAAAAAAAACCCCACAAAAAATGCGCTCAGGGATCCCTCTGCACATCTGCAGAAGCCGACGGTGTAGGTTCCAAGCCATGCAGCACTGCCCGGCCAGAACGGGCTCGCAACTTGAGAAAAGGAAAAGAAAACAAACAATTCAAAACAAACAAAAGCCCCGGGATCCCACCAGCATGGCAGCCCACACCAGGATGCAGTTCCACACTCAAACGGAGCTCTGCAGACCCTCAGGAAGAAGCAAAGATGGCACACGGAGCCAGGCATTTGAGCAAAATGAGGGGGAGGTGGTGAGAGGTAAGGAAGAAATCAAAAGAGGTGGAAAAAAGCAACACCAGCAACCAACAAATGGCACTCAGGGAGCCGGCCAGTGTGGGCGGGTGGCATCCAAGCAGCCGGTGCTTCCCATCCAAGAGACTGTCTCCACGGGAAGCAGAGGAGGCCGAGTGGGGGTGAGAAAGGGTGGGGGGTGGGAAAGCATATATCGCCAATTACTGGTTGTTTTTTCTCCCACTGGAAGCTCCATGAAGCTGCTTTCTCCTACCCCCATTTGCTGGTCTCCGATAGGAGTCCAAGATGGCAGATCCTCGCTGTGTTAGCTGATAGGGGATCTCTGCATGAATCTCTCCTCACTCTCCGTTCTCTGTCAGTTTTCTCACTCCATTTGGTGCTTGGCTGAGTTCTTTATCTCTTCATTTGATGTTTTAGGGTTTCAGGATTGCTGTTTTCTCTGTTTGGCTTAGTTTTTCGGATCTTTGCTGTGGAGGGACAGCATGGTGCTTCTGCCTAGAGTGCCATTTTGCCTGAAGTGTATTATTATTTTTATATTATGCTGAATTCTGTTAGCTAGAATTTTGTTGAGAATTTTTGCATCTATATTCATGAGAGATACTGGTCCGTAATTTTCTTTTTTTGTGGTGTCTTTGCCTGGTTTTGGTATCAGGGTTATACTGGCTTCATAGTATGAATTTGGAAGTATCCCTTCCTTTCCTGTGTTCTGAAATAGTACTGGTGTGAACTTTTCTCTGAGTGTTTGGTAGAATTCTCTAGTGAAGCTGTCTGGACCAGGACTTTTTGTTTTGTTTGGGAATTTTTTTTCTTTTTTATTTACTTTTTAATCTCTTCTCTTGTTATGGGTTGTCATGGATTGAATTATGTCCTCCAAAAAATGTGTGTTATCAGTTTGGCTGGGCCGTGATTCCTGGTATTGTGTGATTTTCCTGTATGTTGTAAATCCTGCCTCTATGATGTTAATGAGGCAGGATGGGCAGCAGTTAGTAACGCAGGACTCAGTCTACAAGATTGGATTGTACCCTGAGGCAATGTCTTGAGATATAAAAGAGAGAAGTGAGCAGAGAGACGGGGGGGGGGGACCTCATACCATCAAGAAAGCAGTGCCAGGAGCAGAGCACATCCTTTGGACCGGGTTCCCTGTGCAGAGAAGCTCCTAGTCTGGGGAAACACTGAAGAGAAGAAGGCCAACAGAGAGAAAAAGCCTGGAGCTGATGCCCTGAATTTGGACTTTTAGCCTACTTTAACTGTGAGGAAATAAACTTCTCCTCGTTAAAACCATCCACTTGTGGTGTTTCTGTTATAGCAGCACTAGATGACTAAGACATGGGTCTGTTCAGATTTTCCACCTCAGTTTGTGTTAGTTTAGATAGTGTGTTTCTAGAAATTTGTCCAGTTCCTCTAGGTTTTTAAATTTGTTGGAGTACACTTTTTCATAGTACTTTGTTATGATCCTTTTTATTTCAGTTGGGTATGCTATAATATCCCCCGTCTCATTTCTTATTTGTGTCCTCTCCTGTTTTTCGTTTGTCAGTTTGGCCAGTGGTTTTGTCGATTTTGTTGATCCTTTCAAAGAACCAACTTTTGGCCTTGTTGATTTTTTCTATTTGTATTCCATTCTTTTTTCTTTATTTTTCCTCTGATCTTTATTGTTTCCTTTCTTCTGGTGGCTGTGGACTTCTTTTGCTGTTCTCTTTCTATTTGTTTGATTTTGTCCCTTCTTTTTTGATGTGTGCGTCTATTGCTATAAATTGATCTCTGAGCACTGCCTTTGCTGTATCTCACAGGTTTTTGTGTGACGTGTTTTCATTCTTATTTGATTCTGGAAATTTTTTGATTCTATATTTGATTTCTTCTATTACCCAGTGGTTTCTAAGCAAGATGTTATTCAGTTTCCATGTTTTTTATTTTTTCCCTTGCTCTTCCTGTTATTAATTTCTACTTTTATGGTGTTTTGATCAGAGTAGATGCTTTGTATTATCTTAATGTTTTAGATTTTGTTGTGGGTTGCTTTGTGGCTTAAGATGTGGTCTATTCTGGAGAATGTTCCATTTTCGTTGGAAAAGAATGTATACTTTGTTGCTGTTGGGTGGAGTGTTCTGTATATGTCTATGAGGTCAAGATGGTTGATTGTGGCCTTTAGATCTTTGTTGAGTTTCTTTCTAGATGGTCTGTCCTTTACCAAGAGTGGTATGTTGAAGTCTCCTACTGTTGTGGAGCTGTGAATTTCTGTTTTCAGTGCTGTTAGGGTTTGCTTTATGTGTTTTAGAGCCCTGTTGTTGTGTGCATAGATATTTATTATGATTATGTGATCATGGTGGATTGTCCATTTAATCATTATATAATGCCCTTCCTTGTCTTTTACGGTGGATTTTGCTTTAATATCTATTTTATCTGAGATTAGTATTGTCACTCCTGTTCTTTTTTGATTGCTGTTTGCTTGATATATTGTTTTGATCTTTGATTTTTAATATATTTGTGTTTTTGTGTTTAAGATATGTCTCTTATAGACAGCATATTGATGTGCCATTTTTTGTCCATTGTGTCACTATCTGTCTCTTTATGAGTGCATTTAAGTCACTTACATTCAGTGTGATTATCAATAGGTGTAAGTTTATTGCTGTCATTTTCTAGTGCTTTTTTGTTTTTGTGGTGTTGACATTTTCTTTGTTCCTTAGTCTCCTGTGCTGAGTTCCTTTTGTTTGTGATTTTTTTTTTATTTTTTCATTATTGTAGATTTTGTGTTTACTGAGACTATGTTTTTCTTCTTTATTTTGCTGAGTAGGTATGTTAGCTTTCTTTGTGGTTACCTTGAAATTTACCCTTATCTTCCTAAGTTTGAACCAGTCTTTTATTACCTGATATCACCTTGACTTCCTCTCCATTTGAAAGTTCTGTACCTATTCAGTGTATTCCCCTTTTTATTGTTCTGATGTTTTCGTCATTTAGAGATTGACATCTCTAGTTTTGTGCTTGAAATGTTTTAGTTTTGTTTTATCCTTGAGAGGTCATTACCTACGTCGGTTTTTGGCTGATACTGACCTGTGTCCTAGATTCAGGTTGTTGTCTAATGTTGTTGGTTCTCTAACTGAAGGACTCCCTTTAATAAATCTTGTAAGTTTGGTTTTGTTTTTACAAACTCCCTTAATTTCTGTTTATCTGGAAATGTCCTAATTTCACCATCATATTTGAGGGAGAATTTTGCTGGATATATTATCTTGGTTGGCATTTTTTTTCTTTCAAGGTTTTATATATGTCATCCCATTGCCTTCTTGCCTGCATGGTTTCTGCTGACAGAGCTTCGTCTTATTGTTTCCCCTTTGTATGCGACTTTTTGTTTTTCTTGAGTTGCTCTCAGAATTATTTTTTTGTCTTTGGTTTTGGGAAGTGTGATGATTTGTCTATGTGACTTTCTTTTGGGGTCTATCCTAGATGGGGTTTGCTGAGCTTTTTAGATGGTCAGCTTTTCATTTGTCATCATATTAGGGAAGTTTTCTGTCAGCAAATATTCAATAATCCTCTCTGTGTTTTCCATTTTCTCCCTGTTCTGGAACTCCAATCACGTGCAAATTTTTGCTCTTGATTGTATGCCACATAGTTCTTAGGTTTTCTTCGTTCTTTTCTCTGATTTTTCCTCAAAGTGACATCCTTGGGTTTGTCTTCAATTTCGCTGATTCTGTCTTCCATTGTTTCAAATTTACCCCTAAAAGCTTCCATTGTGTTATCCATTTCTGAACTTTTGTTTATCCTTTGGATATCTGACTGCTGTTTTTGTATGATTTCTAATTATTTATTATGATATTTTGTTCTTGTATTATTTTCCTGAATTCTTCTGTGCTTGGTGTGTGTTTTCCTTGATTTTGGCTATATTTTGGTTGGTTTTATCTGTGTTTTCCATGATTTTGTCTGCGTTTTCCTTGGTCTCTTTCCTAAGCTCTTGGAGAGCCCTGAATATTAGACTTTTGAATTCCTTTTCAGGTAGTTCCAGTAACTTTTTTTCTGCTGGAAGGTTATCTGGTGCTTTATTTTGATCACTTACTGGAGCCATCTTGTCTTTTCTTTTTTTATGTTTTGATATTGTCTCTTGTCTCCAAGACATTCGAGTATTATTATTTTTTATTTATTGAGTGTAGGTTTTTGTTTTGTCCTACTTTTTTGTTTTGTTTGGTTATGTCTGGGCAGGAGGGCTGGGCATGCTTTTTTACTTGCTCATCTGTGAGCGTGATAGTTCTCACCACCTTGTCCTGGTGTGCAGGGCCAGTCACTCAGCTATGGTGCAGCAAGGCATGTCCAGCAGGGAGGGAAGGGGTGGAGATGGGTTGTTTATTTGCATTGTGAACTGTTCCAGGGCTTTGGGTTGGAGTGTTGCCCACAGTGGGGTGGAGCTGGAGCCAGTGGGGAGGGATCTGGGTTCTGGGGTCTGGGCTGGTTCCTCTTAGGGCCTAGGGATATGGCGATGTGGGCCTCAAGCTGGGGGGAAGGACCCTGGGGTCAAGGCCAGTTCCCCTCAGGGTCGCAGGGCACAGCAAGGCAAGGCCACTACTGGTGGGGAGGTGTCTGGGAGCTGTAGGACATGGCTACACAGTGCCAGTGCTGGCGGGGAGGGATAAGAGGTCCAGGCTAGTTCCCCTCGGAGCCACAGAGCATGGTGAAGCAGGGTCAAAGCTGGCAGGGAGGGGTGTGGGGTCCAGTTGGCAAGGCAGAGAACAGGGACAGGAGGGGGGGTTTGGCAAAGGCAGGAGCAGATGGGGCTAGATGTAGGAGGGCGATAGAGTGGGTTGGTACTGTAGTTCCCAGCACTCAGGACTGCTGGAATGGAGTGGGTCTTGCTGCAGTTCAGCAGAGAGGTGGGGGTTGTAGGAGCGTGCTCCTGTGGTTACTGGGTGAGAGAGTCTGGGCTTCTCCTTGAGTTGCAGCCAGCAAATGTGTCTTACTTAGCCCGGGGTGTATCTGCACCATACCTCTATCTCTTATTGGGAATTCCATGGAGATGCCTTTCTGCATATGAGGTTGTTGGCTTTATTCCAAGATGGCCACGCTGAGTCATGCCATTTGGCCGGAAACCTCCACTCTATATCTCTACTCCTTCACCATTTTCTATCCATTGCTTCTTCTCAGTAGCTTCTGATTTAATACTTTATCCATTCATTTAAGGTTCAGAGTTCCAGGATTGATGTCTGTATCTGTTTTACTTGGTTTTTCGGGTCTTTGTTGCAGCAGGATGGCTTACTGCATTTGACTAGTCCACCATCTTGGCTCTTCCTCTCTACTTCACATTTTGATTCAAATTGGTCAAAAGATGATTTTCAATATTAAGATATGGACTCACCCCAATTTTAAGAAAATGGTCTCCATTCTTTCCCTAGTAGATTTTTAAGGTTTATCAGTGATGTCACCTTCTTTGTGAAGACATCTCAAACTTCACCCCCTGCAGCATTCTCACTTGTTTGTTCCCTTATTATACTACTAACTATATAGTACTTGTCTTTTTTCCTTGTCTGCTTCCCCATTAGACTGTGAACTCTTTGAGTACTAGGACACCTTGTTATTCATCACTGAATCTTATGTTACAGTTAACACAGTGCCTTTCACATGGTAGGTGCTAAATGAATGTTTACTGGGGGGGGGGGGGGAAGGATCTAAAAAGAACCATAAATGAGCTTAACTTCAGCGAAACTGGGTGAAGTTTGCATCTGGATACAGTCACTTGCCAGTTTGTTTTCAGAGTCATTCTCTACCCTTCTCTTGCTTTGCTGTGTATTTCAGGGAAATACATTTCCCAAGCTCCCTTGCTGAAGTCTTCTACTTAGGTGTGTCCTATGGGAGGCTCAGGTGGGAAATTAGAGGACTGGAGGAAGGGAGAAGCAAGGGTATTTCTCCCTCTCTCTCCTTGAAATAGAGGTGGTGGATATGTCTCCTCAGTGGCTCCATCTACTGTTAGACAGGGTCCCCACCCCTCACTATATAGCCCCAGCTCCTGAGAGCAAGTAGCATTGCCTCCTATCTTGGTTCCTCCAGCCCTAGGAGTTGGTAGCAGCTTCCTGCTATTTCTAATCTCTGAGGTGCATCACTGTCAGCTCTTTCATCAACTCTGTAACCAATTCCCTGTATTAAATTTTCTCTGTTTGAAATTTCTGGAGTGCTTTCTATTTTCCTGATTGAACTGTAATTGATTCCAATCTCTCCCGTTTTCTTTTTATCATAGTCCTTAGATGTTTAATGATGTCACCCCCATTATAGTAACATACTTGGAGGGATTGAGCCACTCCTTCTGGGTTTTCTGGGTTTTATATACCATATCCTCTACTTCTTGTCAAAACTTGCCACATCAGTGTCCCATATGTGGTTATCCAAGAACACAACTAGGTATTTGACATCCAGTTGTACAAAGGTCTTAGGCCATGATAATACGTTGTTGTGTATCCTTCAAAGGAATATTTGAACTTACACAGAAATTTATGGCAATATGATGCTTTGCTCAAAAGAAGGGGTCCCAATATTAGAATTCCACACTTTTCCTGGCAACCCCTAAAGTCTTCCCAAGCACGCAGTGCTTACATAAAGTTGGTCCTTCCCACTAAGATATTTCCCATTTTCTCAAACCGACCAGAATTTGGGAAGCTGAAAACAAAGCAAGATAGGCTAAGAGAGGCCACAGATTGAAAAGAGCAGAAGTGTTTTGACACTTGTTTTTCTGAAAGTAGGCTTCCAAGCAAGACCTGCTGATCCGCAGAATACCAAAAACCAAACCGAACCCATTGCCTATGAGTCAATTCCAACTCATAAAGACCCTACAGGACAGAGTAGAACTGCCCCATAGGGTTTCCAAGGAGCGGCTGGTGGATTTGAACTGCCAACCTTTGGATTAGTCGCCAAGCTCTTAACCACTGTGCCACCAGGGCTCTGTTCAGCAGAATAGCTATGTGCTGTTTTCTAGGGATAAAAATGTAGGATAGAGGAGGAATTTGGGCCTCATGGCTGGGGATAGGACAGGAATGGGCCTGCAAATGACACATGGAGAAATGACGGGGCAGGTAGCTGTGTGTGAACTCCAAAGTGATCAGGCAGAAGGGAGAGCTAGAACAAGGATAGAGGTGGAGGAAAGAAAGGAGTGAGAAAGGGAGCAGAAGCAAAAGCATGGCTTTGTGAATCCCAAGCTGCCTCAAGGTAGCCCGGGGCAGGACATGCTACAGTATGAGAACAGCAGCACCCACTCATTACCTGGGCAGGTGAAAATGACCTCATCCCCTTATATGCAGTCATGACTGCCTCCCTCCAGAATTAATTTCCTCTTAAATGGCTTATCAAGAATTTCCTGGGAGGAGGGAATAATGTCAAGAAGAGTGACCCACAGTGAAGGATTCCTTCAAAGCTCTGAAAGCAACCATTACCCAAAATAGGCATCCACACAGGCTCATTTATGACTTGTCATAAATACCAGTACTAGCAATATCAACTTCATACAAGGAGATGACTTCATAGCACTTCAGAAAGTTACAATATCATAAATTTCTATGAATATGTTATTTCAGCTGCTGTCATAATTTGCTGTAACAGGGCTCCGGTCAATTTTAGAAGTTTCCATGTAAATATATGTATATATTGGTAGGAGAAAAATTAAAACAGAACAAAATGAGGTCAAGTATCACATTTAATCCACAAATATTATGATAGAATGTGAAATTGTTTTATGGGTGGCTAAAGTAAACCTTTTTTGGGGGGTGATGTTATGGTGATTGTCACCAGTCTAAAAAGAAAGGATTCCTGAATAGGGAACACAAGGAGCAGGCATCTTTAGAACCTCTCCTTTTCTCTAGTTAATGGTGTCCACCTTTATAAATGATTTTGTGGTGTCCTAAAATACTAGAACCAGTACATTTATGTACATATAAATTTATTCTGGTACTTTAAACCAAAAGCAAACCCATTGCTGTAGAGTTGATTACGACTCATGGCAACCCCATGTGTTACAGAGTAGAAGTCCTCCATAGGGTTTTCTTGGCTGTAATTTTTACGGAAGCACATCACCAGGCCTTTCTTTCGTGACACTGCTATGTTGGTTCGAACCGCCAACCTTTAGGTTAGTAGTCGAGCATATATAAATTTATACTGGTACTTTAAGAGTAACAAATATGTTATTTTACAACATTCAGTGCCTGGTGACATGTTTGGAAGTGCACCATAAAAGAAAATATATTCCAAAACTGAGTTGGTGCTTATCTATTGTTGTTAAAAGTCATTCAGGTGAAAAACTAACAATGTGGGCCTGACTCTCCAAAACTATTAATTCAGGGAGCAGTTGTGGAAATGGTTAGCAATGATTGTTCACTCTGGTTTTCTAGAAACTATGCCTAAGGCATGGTCTGTGATTCTCTCTTCTTCCTTTGAGTCTGGAATCCTCCTCTTCTCCCAGGTTGCTTTCCCAGCTAACGGGGATTTTCCAGGGGATTTTCCAGATGCCTCTGACTCCTGAATGTGCTGCAGGTTTGGAGCAGGCAGATTTCAGGTTGGAGAGGTTCAAGTCTGTTATCTCCAAGGGATTCACTGGGGAGGGTTTGGGCTACTGTTTGAACAACAGGTTATTTAGATAAATTGGTGATACGGTATTTAAAAAGGGAACCAGCTTAGTAGCCTGCTAGCAACTGTCTAAGCCACAGACTTCCTCTCTAAGGCTCAAAGTAGACTCAGTAAAATTATTTCCAGGAAGGTGTGGAAGTGGAGGTGGAAAGGGTATCGATTTGGAGAATATATGGGGCCAAGGGAAATGCCTAGGTCTTTTCTAAAATGTGGTTCCCCCTCCTTCTGAGACCTGTTTATAAGGGCAGGAGATGTGGCTTTGGAGAGCAAATATCTGCTCTGAAGTAAGCAGCAACAAAGGGAGAATGAAAAAAAAAATTTAATGTACAATTTGCCTAAAGAAAAAACTACATTTTTTATCACACTAGTTCTTCAAACTTTTAAAAAAAAAATATGAGTAGCTCCAGGACCGCACAGCATAGTGAATACCAGTGGCCAATACCACTTAAACGCCTCCTGCTAGACAGTTTGTTCTTTCTTGCCCTGGTTTCAGTGGAAAACCAGCAATCTGTGGGGCCTTTTATAAGGCACAATCGGGGGCTTACAAGGAAAGAAGATGGACTTGGGAACATTCACAAGTAAATACACGCAACAACCACTGTAGGAGGTTTAGGTGTACATGCTAGATATTCAGGAAGGTTTGAAGGCAGAAGGTGGTGGACAGTGAGCTTACGAACCAGGTGGAAGTCAAGGAGCCATTGCTGAGGTAAACACCCTTATTCAAATGCCACAGACACACTGTTTTCCTAAACAGAGAGACTTGAGGCCCAGCAGTCATTATGCTGGAGCAAAGGATTTAGGTCAGAACCAAAGTTTTAAAGACGTTTTAATGAAGAAGTGCAAAGATTCACCGGCTAGCAGCCAAGTGCGGTCTGATTTGTTTGCGTTTCCTCTGGGAACACACAGGCAATTGAGGAATTGGCCAGCCACAACTGGGAGGATCACCCATTCCCTGTCAGCCTTTTCTCCCAGGCATTTACAAGGTGGAGGCTGAGAGCCAGGGGGAACCCGTTCCCTACAATGGCCAAGTTCAGCAGCCCAGTCAAGCTCTCTCCGGGGAGAAGGGTCTTAGACTTTTCCCACACGCAAACCAGTGTTAATTAGCCCACAAGTGAGACCAGCTTCACTCAGGTGAATGAGAGGCATCGAGGAAGAGGTGGAGGTGAGATGTTGCCACTTCTTCCCTCTGCTAGTCGTGGTTTGGATGGCTTGCTCCAGGTTCAGAGGCATCAAGCATGTGTGACAATAGGCCAGTTTTCCTTGTTCAGGTTCTTGGAAATGTTAGCCAAGAATCTTTCAAACAATCCTATTGTTTCCAATTGAAGAGTTTTGAGAAATTTGTCAACTAGATTTTACTTTAAAATAGGGAAAAATGTTTTTTGCTATGGTTTTGGAAGTTAGAAAAGAAATAGTGCTTGTACCTACACATGTGAGTGAATACACACAAACATGTAGCTCCCTTACTTTTTCTTGGGACTTTGATGACATTGATAGAAAATTAGGCAAAAATTTGAAAGGATATGTGATTGCAAAAGGTGAGGAAGAGGAGTTAGTGAGATTTAAAGAGGATGGGTCACATTACCCAGCCCTGGTTCCCTGGGTAGCCCTGACATGTGGCTGATGGCCATTGCTGAGCAGAATCCATGATGTTTTCTTCAGTGGTCAGAACATCAGAGCAGGGGTGTGGAGCTGGATAGCCGGAGGTCATACATATGTAGACATGACAGGACAAGAAGGAGGCAGGAGACCCAAAAGTAAATGTGTCTGTCCATGTGTTGAGCAGCCAGGAGGGAAACGCACTTTAAATTCCCTGTCCCTTCCAAATCATGGGAGAAGGGACTTCTGTGTACATAGAATGGAGACAGGTGACCTATTGAGTTCTGGGGACATGAGTTTGAAGAATGGCCAGGGAATCTCCTGATAACCTGAACCAGCAACTGGTTGTCTTCTCCAGAAATGAGTTGAGCCATAAGGTCTGGGGCAAACCCTCATGTTTGCAGGGCTAGCAGTGACCTTGTAAGCTGGCATCATAGCCCTGCCCTGTGCTAGGGGACCTGCATTGAGGGGCACCTGGTGCTTTGGGGAGGCCTTTGAGTACCCCATCTCCACAACATGGCTGGAGCCCCTCATTCTTTTTTGCCTCATCGGCTGTAAGGTCCTTTCATGAGATGAAGCCCCACTTATCTCTTCCTTCTGGCAAAAGGCCCACTTTCCCTTGCTCAAAGATGTCTTGAATGGGGCACAGTGAATGGGTTGGGTAGCCCTGGTCAGCCTGCAACCGTGTGGCACCAAATGTACACGTGCTTGGAGTTGTACCCACTGGGGTGGAGAGCCCTCCCTGGCTCCTCTCCTCTCCTGTCCTCGAGTCCCACGCTAGCTGGTCTGAGCCTGGGTTCAGTTTTAAGATTCTCTTTCTGCACTAGCTGAAAGAAAGGCATGTAACCTGGGATTTCTTCTGCGCTTTTTTACCTCCAGGTTCCAGGACTAATCCTGCCCAACACTGGTGCTTCCAGGTTGTCTTGCATTATTGGACGGGGCGCTTGGAAAGAAAGGGCCCGGAGGGACCTTGCAGAAGAAGACACCTTTAACATTCTCTCTAGGGAGTCTGCTTATACTTCCTGGGGAGAAACTGGGCCAAGTGTAATTCTCAAAATTTCAGCAGAAATTTAGAAGAAAAAAATTTTTTTCCTCTTGAAATTTTATTGTGTTTTAGGTGAAAGTTTATAGTGCAAATTAGTTTTTCATTCAAACATTTATACACAGATGGTGACATTGGTTGCAATCCCCCCACAATGTGTCAGCACTCTCCCCCTTTCCCTTTCCACCTGGGTTCCCTGTGTCCATTTGTCCATTTCTCCTGTCCCTTCCTGCCTTCTCGTCTTTGCTTTTGGGCAGGTGTTGCCCATTTGGTCTTGTACACTTGGTTGAACTAAGAAGCACGTTCCTCACATGTATTATTGTTTGTTTTATAGGGCTGTCTAATCTTTGGCTGAAAGGTGGACTTTGGGAGTTACTTCAATTCTGAGTTAGCACGGTGTCCAGGGGCCATAGTCTCAGGGGCTACTCCAGTCTCTCAGATTAGTAAGTCTGCTCTTTTTTTTTTAAAAAAATTCTTTTTATTGTACTTTGGATGAAGGTTTACAGAACAAAGTTTTTCATTAAACAGTACATATATTTTATGACATTGGTTAACAACCCCACGACATGTCAACACTCTCCCTTCTCGACCTTGGATTCCCTATTACCAGCTTTCCTATCCCCTTCTGCCTTCTAGTCCTTGTCCCTGGGCTGTTGTGCCCCCATTAGTTTCGTTTTGTTTTATGGGACTGTCTAATCTTTGTCTGAAGGGTGAACCTCAGGAGTGACTTCATTACTGAGCTAAAAGGGTGTCCGGGGGCCATACTCTCAGGGTTTCTCCAGTCTCTGT
>NW_004443988.1:13286733-13313942 GCF_000243295.1 Trichechus manatus latirostris
TTTTATATATGTCATCCCATTGCCTTCTTGCCTGCATGGTTTCTGCCGAATAATCTGAGCTTAGTCTTAGTGCTTTTCCTCTGTATGTGACTTTATTTTTCTCTAGCTACTCTAAGGATTCTTTCTTTGTCTTTGGTTTTAGCGAGTGTAATTATGATATGCTTTGATGATTTTCTTTTGGGGTCTATCCTATATGGGGTTTGTTGAGTTTCTTGGATAGTCAGCTTTTCGTCTTTCATGATATTGGGGAAGTTTTCTGTCAGCAGTTCTTCAGTGATCCTCTCTGTGTTTTCTGTTTTCTCCCCCTGTTCAGGAACTCCAATTATTTGCAAATTTTTGCTGTTGATTATATCCCACATAATTATCATGGTTTCTTCGTTCTTTTTTCGGATTTTTCCTCAGAGTTGTATCCAAGTGTTTGTCTTCAATTTCGCTGATCCTGTCTTCCATCATTTCAAACCTACTCCTCAGCCCTTCTGTGACACTGTCCATTTCTGAAACTTTGTTTATCTTTTTGAATGCTAATTGTTTTTGTATGATTTCTAGTTGTGAATTTATTTTGGCATTTTGTTCATGTATTATTTTCCTGAATTCTTCCATTTTTTTGGTCTGTATTTTCCATGAATTTGTCTATTTTTTCCTCATTTTTGTCTTCTTTTTGCTTCAACTCTTGGACAGCTCTGAATATTAGAGATTTGAATTCTCTATCAGGTAGTTCTAGTGTCTTTTGTTCTACTGGAAGGTCATCTGGTGTTTTATTTTGGACATCTACTGGAACCATCGTGTCCGGTTTTTTTTTTTTTTTTATATGTTTTGATATTATCTGCTGTTTTTTGGACAGCCAGTAGTTATTTTCTTCATTTATTGATTGTACTCATCCTGCTCTTTTGTTTTATTTCATTATGTCTGAGTAGGCAGGCTGTGCATTCTGTGCTGTTCCCTCATCTGTGGGAACGATACTTTTTGCCTCTTTGTCCAATGGGCAGGGTCAGTCGCTCAGCTGTGGTGCAGCAGGGCAGGTCCAGCTGAAGGGGAGTTCCTGGGATAGGTTGTTTGTGGCACATACTAGAGTTAACAGGGTGGGCTGGGAATCAGTGCAGGGCAAGTTCCTGTAGGCTGTGCCTGTGCTGCTCGGGGGTGTGATGTTTAGCACACGGTGCAGGTAGGCAGGAAGGAGGGGGGAGATTGTGATGTGTGGAGCTAAAATGGGTATGGGAAAGAGGAGAGAGAGGAGAGAGAAACAGGAGCCAAAAACAAACAAACAAAAAAGAGTGCTAAGGGAGCTTGCCATTGGAGTGGAAAGATGAGAGACCAAAAAATGGAGAAAAACAAAAAGGAAAAAGAAAGGTAAAAGTAAAATAAATAAAAATTAGGGGAAAAAAAGCTCCCAAGGATCCTCCAGTGTGGCTGCAAAGACTGGGGAAGTGGCTCCCAGGCTGCATAGTATAGCCTGCTTAGAAGGGGTAGAGGTGTCACACAGTGTCAGGTATTCAGGAGACAGGAAGAGAAGGTAAGTATAGAGAGACAAGAAGCTAAGAAATAAAGAAATACAAAAAGGAAAAAAGAGAGAAAACAAAACAAAACAAAAAGAAAAAAGAAATGTGCCCAGGGATCCCACTGTGCAGCTGCGCAGACTGGGTGTGTAGCTCCCAAGCCGCACAGTACAGCCTGGCTAGGAAGGGCTCCCAAGCTGAGCAAAGAAAAAGAAATCAAACAAACAAAACAAAACAGAACAAATCAAAACAAACAAGAAAAGCCCCAGTGATCCCACAAGCGTGGTGGCATGGGCTGGGAAGCAGTTCCAGTCTAGCAGCGTTTCACAGCCTTTCAAGAAGAAGCAAAGATTGGCACATGGAGCCAGGTATTTTAGAGAAAGTAGGGGGAGGTGGTGAGAGGTATGGAAGAAACCAAAAGAAGCAGAAAAAAGCAACAGCAGCAACAAACAAATGGCATTCAGGGAGCCAGCCAGTGTAGGTGGGTGGAATCCAAGCGGCACAGGGCTGAAACCAGTGCCTCCCAGCCAAGAGACTGGGGCTACAGGAATCAGAGGAAGCTGAGTGGAGGTGAAGAAGGGTAAGGGGTAGGAAAGCGTATGTTACTGGTTACCGGTTGTTCTGTTTCCAGCTGGGAGCTTTGTGAAGCTGCCTTCCCATACTCTGTGTTCACCAGTTTCCAACAGGAGTCCAGGATGGCAGATCCGTGCTACGTTAGCTGATAGGGAACCTCTGCAGGTATCTCTCCTTGCTCTTTGTTCTCTGTCAGTTTCTTATTCCATTCGGTGCTTGGCTGAGTTCTTTATCTCTTCATTTGATGCTTAGGGTTCCAGGATTGACGTTTGTCTGTGTTTGACTTAGTTTTTCGGATCTTTGCTGTGGAGGGACGGTGTGGTGCTTCTGTCTGTAGCGCCATGTTGCCTGGAAGTCCTCAAGTCTGGTCTTTTTTTGTGAATTTGAATTTTGTTCTACATTTTTCTCCCACTCTGTCTGCGATCCTCTATTGTGATCCCTGTTAGAGCATTTGGTGGTGGTAGCTGGGCACCAACTAGTTCTTCTGGGCTCAGGCTGGTGGATGCTGTGGTTCATGTGGTCCGTTAGTCCTCTGGACTAGTATTTTCCTTGTGTCTTTGGTTTTCTTCATTTTCCTTTGCTCCAGACGGGATGGGACCAATAGATGTATCTTAGATGGCTGCTCACAAGCTTTTAAGACCCCACACACAACTCACCAAAGTAGAATGTAGAGGATTTTCTTTATGAACTCTGTTATCCCAATTAACCTAAATGTCCCCTGAGAAGAAATTTAGAGAGTAAATTTTGAAGTTAATTAATTGAAAGATGAGAAATGGAAAGGAAAAAAAAACCCACAGCAAATGTGAAAGCCACAGCATTGTCAGGACACTATGGGCCACTTTGGGCCACTTTTCTCACCGTTGTCTAGGCTCTCAGCATTGGTGGTCACTGATGGCGTCCACTGCAGTGAAGGCAGCTGTCCCTCAGGCACTTGTAGCTGGTGAAGACGGGGCTTGCTGACAGCCCCAGGGTGATTGACTGTACAGGGAGAACAACAGCATGGGAGTGAGCAGGTGTCCAGGGAGTGCCTTCTGGATGCCAAAGGAGAATGAAATGGACCCTGTTTCAAAGTTGAAAAAAGCAGGAGGTAAAAATAACTCACAAGGAAATTACATTCACTGAGAATCACAGAATTTGAGATGCAAAGGAGCTCAAGTCTAGCCCTCAGTAGTGGGGTCAGCAAACTTTGTTGTTGTTAGTTACTGTCGCGTCAGCTCTGTCTTGTGGTGTCCCCCTGTACAACAGAACAAAACATTGCCCAGTCCTGTGCCATCTTCATGGTCATTGGTATGCTTGAGTCTATGGTTACAGCTACTGTGTATTTTATGGCCTAGATGAATGTAGGCGGTTCATCTTCCAGCACTATATCTGACAGTATTTCATTGGCTAATTTTTGGAAGTGGATCACCAGGCCTTTCTTCCTAGTCTGTCTTAGCCTGGAAGCTCTGCCAAAACCTGTCCACCAGGGGTGTATGTGCTGGTATTTGAAATGCTGGTGGCATAGCTTCCAGCATCATAGCAACACGTGAGCCACTGTAGTATGACCAACTGGTGGATTGGTGGTGGCAGCAAACTTTGAACTTTTTAACAGTGCAGATTTCCAGGCCCTATCTTCGGCAATTTGTATCAGGTAATGTTGGCAATGGGATCAGATTCTGCATTTTCAACAGAACCATTCCCCTAGCCCCAGTAATTCTGATGCAGATGGTTCACACTTTGAGGACCTCTGCCCTGTGTAATGCCTGAATTCTTTCTACATCACCCGACACATGGCCACTGACTCAGCATCCAGGAAGGTGATGCGATGGAAGCTGCCAACGTCAGGCAGCTCCCGGTCAGCCTGGTCTCCTTACACTTAGCAGAATCCACCTCCTTGTAAACATCACCCCATCAAAGAGAGTGATGGGGCTTCTCCAGGAAACACTGAGGTGGGGAACATAGATGATGCTTGAGGCTCCAACTAGGATGCAGTTAAGCACACTCATGTAATTGGGATTTGATTGCTCTGACTCTAAACTCCTAGAGAAAAATCCAATATTGAGAAATTATTATTTGTGATATTTTTGGAAGACATCAATTATTTTATTGCTAATACGGTCTGAGATTTCCTTAAAATTTTCTATTTGTTGAGGGGATGTCTTAATAAATTTTAAAATAATCCTGATACTTTCCTATGATATTGACCCAAATCGTTTATCACTTATGACTTATGGAGAAATTTCTCATTACCCTGTGATCTGTCCAGCGACACGTTACTGGAGTTGGATACAATTTCAACCTGAAATTTTTCGCAGCAGAGAGCCGGTTCTAGCAGTGCACCCCAGTAGGCTCCTGCTGAGACTGTTGGCAGGCAGACTATCTCGGCCTACGCTGTGCCATTCTCTGGTCTGTATGAGCCTTGATTTTACCTTGCGTATTCTGGCTGAAAGCTTTGCCCTTGGAAATCCTTGTACATAGATCTACAGTCAGAAGTCCTGAAGAGGATCATCGAGGAGCCATTTGTTAGCTTATTTGGAAATTACTGCTTCGTTTAAATAGGCTTCCCTTTTAAGAAACCTACAGTGCAGAAATGCCCAGAGTGTCTTTTCTGAGATATTCAGAACACAGAAGTAGGGAACTGGAAGGGTCCTTAGAGACCTAGTGCATCTTGTACAGTTGAGGAGCAGTGAGATGTAAGACTGTCGCCAGGTAGTGGTGGAGCTAAGACTACACCTCCGGCCCGACTCAGCTCCTTCCATGTTCTACACTTCCCACAAAAGCCAAAAAGAAAACCAAACCCCAAATACCTATCTCCCTCTTCCCCGCAAACCCAATATTGCTAGTTCTAAAATGTAGTTGTAACTGTGTCTGAAACACAGAGTGAGGGCAGCCCTGTTCCACCACTGAGAGGACGTGACCCTCTCGACAGGGAAGCCACTCTCTGAGAGGTGGAAGTAGCCCAAATCACTCCCTGGGGACCAGCCCACAGGCCCTTCGTTCATTAGTGACGGAGCCTTAAAAAGCGCCTCTGTCAGTATCAGCCTAATTGCTGCTTCCCGGTGAGCCTCCAGTGCCCACTCTATACCAAGCTCTAGCTCCTTGAGGCAGGAGCCAAACCCCAGACTCCCTTGTCCTGGGAACTGGTCTAGAATGGCCTTGGTAGTCACCTGAGTGGAGCTCTGTATCACGGCCTGGGAGGCCTGACTGCCCAAGCTTTGGCTGCCTGAATAGGCTGCCAGGGCCTCTGCCTGTGGAGACCAGCCCCAGCTCATCAAAGTAAGGGAAAGGGAAGAAGCGGTACTGAGGTACTGGTGGTGGCGGGGTGTGAGAGGGTGCTTGCTGTGGCTGCCCCTCCTTTTTCTGGGACCGGGAAGAATTTGATGCCATCAGTATCTGAGTGCCACATCTTGTTCCTCAGGAACAAGCTCCTGTTTTCTAGAACCACATGAACTCTTGACGCCTGGACTTGTGTGTGCACACCAGCAGGCGCGGCTGGAATGGGGACAGAACATGAGCAAGTGCAGGCAGCTCTCTTCTTTGCAAGGAGACTTCACAAGGCTTCTTCTCTGTCCCCTTCCTCAGGAGGAACAGTGCCTGGTTTGTCCAGGCATGGCCACTCTTGTGTATTTGAGATGAGTATAAGCATTGCCAGGATGGGTAGGTCAGCTTCTGATTTATATGTAGTAGCTTTTCCTGCCAGTTTTCAAAGGGTGGGCAGGACATGTGGGAACCCACCTCTTTCTGCAGCAGGCCTATATGTCCCACAGATGTTGGCTCACCCCTCAACTTCTGAGTCCCCACAAATGAGTCACTGTCAAGGGCACATAAACACTCATTTATTCATAGCACTTTCATACATGGTAGCAACGTTTCTCAAAGTTGAGAACTTAAGTCCCCCCAAGTTATGCCTGCAGACCTATAGGGGATGCCAGGCATAGTTTGAGAAATCCATTAAATTAAATTTTCTTTCACTGGAGGTGACCAGTCAGCACTAACAACATTGTCAACACAGAGAAACTCAGACCCTGAAACCAGATGGCACCACTTGGCTATAAGGTATTTATCCCCACATGGATAATGTACTTATGGTGATTTTTATTTTATTTTTAAAGTTGTTGCAGTGAAACAAAAACTCCTTTTGGAACTCACACCCCCTCCCCTGGACTTTCAGGGATTTGTAGACACCATTTTGAGGAACACTGCTGTGAAAGAGTCTTTCCCCTAAAAAGCAAGACCTCCATCTAAGGGAAGAGCAGAAGCTGTACTCTGCTTGGAGTCCCTGGGTGGTGCAACAATTAACAAGCTTAGCTGCTGTGAGGTGTGGAACCCATTTGCACTAAACAATTTGGCCTTTGGTCCTGGTTCCTGAGAGCCTGACCACACCTGAGACTGATGAGTGGGGGCTGACCAGACCAGAGGAAACACCTGGGAGCCCTGATGCCGACTAAGCCTCAGAAAGCCACGTGTTGAGGCCAACAAAGGCTTGGAAGGTGGAGCCTCACTGGAGCTTCCAAGTTGGAGAGTAGACATCTGCTCTCGAGGGGGTAAGCTCTGTGCTGAGGCCCCTCCCGCACCTCCCCTTTGTGTTTGCATCCTTTTCCCCTCTAGATTAAAGACAGCCCTTTCCCTGCAGTTTGTGAGTTGTTCCAGCGGATTATGGAACCTAAGAAATAGAGAAGGGACTGGTACTGGTTGACGTGGCCTCCAGTGAATGGGGAGAGAGAAGGCACCGGTACCCCTTGACCTAGCCGTGGGTGAATGGGATGAGAAAGGGCTGCCTGGAGCAGCTGGTGTCTGAACTGACCAGGGAAGGGAAACTGAGATTCCATGGACTGGTTTGACACCGATTTGCCACTGCTGCTAACTGAGAGGTTAGAGGTTCGCGTCCACCCAGAGAGTCACTTCAGAAGAAAGGCCTGGTGATCTACTTCAGAAAAACCAGTCATTGAAAACCCTATGGAACACAGTTCTACTGTGACACATGGGGCTGCCATGAGTCGGAATTGACTTGATCGCAACTGCGTAGCCTGCTTGGGCTAAGACTCGCATAGCAGGGTCAGACTAAGCAAGGGCAGTCCATGTGACCACGCAGCTCTGAGCTGGGAGGGCCTTGGCTGCCCTCCTCCCAGGCCCATCTGATTTATGACTCTAATAATCATCTTCGACATCCCATTCCTGCTCATGCTACCACAGCAGACTGATTTAGAATTTCCATTGGTTTTGATCTTGACATCTGGCCAGGGGCCCATCTACAGAAAATAGCACCTATGGCAGTTAGTTTTAAATTGCTGAATGATCTCACAGCTGGCAATGGTAACTCAAATGGCCAACAGAAATTACTCATTAGCGCACCTCTTCAAGCAGCACCCAGGGCACATGCCCTTACCTGCCATACCTTAGTTACGTCTCTGCGTCTGGGACCATATTAAATGAAAGTCCCAAAGATACTTGGGGAAGAGGGCATATAGGCCTGATTTGAATTCCTTTCTTTTTTTATGTAAATGGATGCAAGAAGCTCATTGGAGCAGCCGTGAATTTACTGTTTTCCTTCTGAAAAGTGTACAGATGGGGAGAATGGGAGTCTGGAGGAAAGCACAGATGGAGAAGCCTTTTCATTTTGATTTGTCACTGAGCAGACACCTGCAGTGACTGAGGGTGTCAAGACGCAGACGCAAACACAGGGAGGATCATACAGAGCATGGTGGGAGTGTTTCTACAGGGGTCAGAGGCATGAGGATACACAGCAGGGGTGGCTGGGAATTCCAGCCCAAGTTCCAGAGAGGGTTGAAGACCCAGTGATGTTTCCAGATGACTGGCACACGCTGCTCCTGCCACCCTTCACACTTAAGGAATGAGTCACGTCTCTGTGCTCGATTTGCCAAGCAGGTGTTTGTCAAGCTTCTGACAGAGCTCTTTGAAATTTGTGCGGGGCTTGATCAGTTGCATGATTCTGTACTATTGCTTTATTTGAAATTAGTTTCCTTTCCTATCATTTTTTGCAAAATAGTAGCCTTTGTGATCAGGTGACACCTAAATGTAGACATTCTAACTTTGCTTTTGTAGGTTCTCATTATTGAAAATTTTGTAGTGTTCTGAGCACAAACACACATTTATGGAGTCCTGTTTTGAAAGCATCTGCTGATCTGCTGGTCACATTTGTTTTCAGCCAAAACAGTTTCTCAGGACCACCTCAGGTTGGTGTCCTCAGGACAAAGCGATACAACTGTGTAATCAGATTCTTTCTTTGGTCACTAGATTGTTAGTAAAGTATTTGAAATCTTAGGCCTTTTAGCTACATGAAACTGGATTAATTGCTTGAGTTTAGATGCCAATGGTATGTTTGAAATGTACACAAGGATTGGTTTTGGCTCTGCATTTTTAGAGGATTGGTGGGTTACTTGCAGCCTACTCACTCCACCTACTGGTGATAACGCGCTTGGGGATACACCAGCTGGCCTTGTACTAGAGGGACCATTGGCTGCCTCAGTTGGGGAGCCTAAGGCAGTAGACCGTGTGTGGCCCACACTTTGCTGCTGCCCTTATTCAGGTGTGCTGGTCTCATCCTTCCTCGAGCAGAACAGGAAGAACCCAGTTTCCTTAGACTCATGGGCTGCCAGAACCCACCTCAGCCCTCCTCTGCTGCCGCTGCTGTGCGTTGAAGCCTGTGGAGCAGTTGGGAAGGGACCTGCAACCCTGTTTGGCTGGGGATCCCCCCCTTTTCCCCACTCCATCTCATAGGGGAAGAAGACAGTCCACCCATCCCTTTTGGGTCTGAGTTCTCAGTAAACTCCAATGCAGAGTTTTTTTAATAATAAAAGAACCTGCTTCTAGAACCACCTCTAGAACTAGAAGGCAGGACTTAATCAGACGAGTAAACAAGGCAGGCATTCAGGACTCTGTATGTGAAAATCCAGCTACTTCTGGACCATTGCAGCAGGCAGGTGGGAAGGAAGGGGAGCCTGTTGCCTGCAGCTTCTGCCAGCACTGCCCAAATGACCAACCACCACCCCAGTCCAGATGTGTATAGGGCATCATTTCCAGCAGTCGGGTCTGTGAGGGGCTGTCAAATACGTAGAGCAGAGATGACTTAACTTCCATATTCCCACTGGACATCCTCCCTGTGACCTAATTCTGGGTGCTGGTAGCTGAAGAAACTTAAATGGTGTTGACATAGGAGCTGGTTAAGGCTGAATGGCCAGTGTTGGTTCAGTGGACGTTGTATCACACCCTCCCACAAGCCATCTCCTGGTGTTCCTGCTGGGGGCAGATCACCGGGTGGGATGAACCATGGGCTGAGCTATGTGGTATGTCCACATTGTCATCAGATGCAAGAGAAGCACAGTGGGGAGCATGAGGCGGTGCAGGGGGAGCAAGTCTCAAAGCGTCACCTGCCAGTGTTGTAAGGAAATAGACACATTGCCGTGAAGCTTAACACTATGGAGGAAGATGTTAGAAGCAGCAGTGTGAAATCAATGCTATTATCCATTCAGAGATGGTGGCCAGGGTAACGCCCGTGCCTGTGTGCTCACTTCCCACAGACTTGTGGCAAAGACCCCACCCCCAGGAGTGCTCCCTCTGAGGCTACTTCCTGTTATGGTCTGAGGTTCCTGGGTGTCTTGCTCTTCATTTTCTTCTTCCTTTCAATTCTATTACTCTTTACACGGTAACTAACTCCAAGAAATTTAATTTTTGAATCATAACTCCAAGACCTCCTGTTTGAAGGATAGTTTCAATTTATTAATGAACCAGAGACAACAGCACAAAATGACCAAGAAGGGCCAAGAAAGAGGGATAGGGGTTCATTCTGCCTGACTCTCCCATGTATACCAGAATAAACCCTCCCTCTGCCTCACGGTGGTGCCTCTGAGACCAGGAAGGTCAGTCTTGTAGCAAGGGCACAGTGCTTTTCCGCTTTTGTGTTATTGGCGGGGGAGGGGGGGACTCCCCCACCCTCGTGCCCCCATGGGGAGTTTCCCTCTGCAGGATCATAAACCTGCACATCCGAAACTATAAAACAGGGCTCTTGAAAAACAGCTTCCCGGTTTGCAGCTTTTTCATACCTTTAGATGTTTTCATTTTTATTTTGTCTGAAACAGCACATTTAGAGACAGATTGCAAACACAGCCCATTAGATACTATTGTTCTTTTCTTCTCTGCTGCATAATAGACTAGATCCAGGTTTGTCCAGCTTACACTTAGAAAATAGAAGCCCTCACATGAGAGTTTTCAAAGCATGAACATACATTATGTTATCTGACCCTCACAACAGCCCTGTGAGGTAGGCAGGGCAGGCATCCTGCTTCCAGGATCCAGAGGACAGGGCTGTAACTGGGGGAGCTGAGTCCTCTGACTCCTGGTCCAGTGCTTCTTCCACTCCACAAGATGAGCTGGTGAACTGACTTTACCGTAATGAACAGAGCAGCCTTTCTGCTTAAAATAGATTAAATGGTCTTTGAGCTTGCAAACAAAGGGGATTTTAAGTACAGACTTCATCAGGGAGCTCAGAGAATAAACACACCTGAACTCAGCATCAGAGGGGTGAATAGGACAGAACATTGACATCTTCCAGAAGGGTTTCTTCTTGTTTTCTGGATTCTGTCCCAGACCACAGTGGGTGCTGTAACTTAAGAGCAGCAAAGTTCAGAAGGCAGGAAGGCATTCAAAGGACTTTCTCGTCTAGCAATTTATTGATTCCCTCACAGATCCTCTTGAGGTTGGGCCTACAGTCTCCATCCAGACTATAGAGGGTGGAGAGGAACTCCACATCAGCAAAGTGGTTGAAAACATGGTTGATGCGCCCATGTGTCCTGGGTGTCAGATGTCGCTGCACCAGTTCGTGCACCAGGTCCTTGCACTCGTGCAGAAGCTTGGAGAGCACGTTCCTATCAAAGGTATACTCTACCTCATAGAAGCTGACAACTGTCATGGCGGTCTGGTTCAGCTTCTTCCTGAACTTCTCCACGACAACCACCTCCTCCTGGCTGAACTGGTTGTTTCGGTAGAGGATCCCGATTTTGATGGCCACCTTGATTAAGTCTTTCATGATTTTGTGGGCTTCCTTCTTGTTGTGGGTGTGCTCTTTGGTGACTTTGTAGAGCTCATCAAAGATCTCACTGCTGGTGTCGTCAATCAACATGTTGGCCACAGTTTTGCTGGCTATTTTGCTCAGAATTTTCTTCTGGGCTTGAAGGGCAAGGCTCTTTGAACTAAAAACATCGGGACCTATGGTAAGGAAGGAAATAAAAGTTATAGAAATATGAGAACTGTTTATTATGTTTTTGGCAAATGAAACACTTACTTGAACTTAAGTTCATAAGCAAACACGTAGGCCTTCATATCCTTCAACTCCCTAACTAAACCCCACCCCAGTGTCCTCGCCACATGCCACACCTGTTTCCACTTCCAAACCTTCTAAACTGGGCTTGTGCCCTTCCCTCTGCTGGTGGTGGAAGTTGTTTCCTCTTGTCCAAGCCAAATCTCACCTTTTCAGACCCACTTCATGCATAAAGCATTCTTGACTCTACTAGCTCGTAGAGAAATCCCTATGACTGCTCTTGCATTGGAAACAATTCAGTTTTGCAAATTATAAAGGAGCAGATTATTGCTTCGTGGCAAGAAGGAAGCACTAATGCCAGCCCCATTCACTTAGCAGACATGGTTATTGATCACGGCAATCTTTCTGACTGAGTCATAGCATTCATATAGTCTAAGATATGTTTTCACTTTTGACATCTTGGAAATTGGAATGTGTCCTACAGTCATTGTTGCCAGGTAGCAGTTGTGCTGCATTGTTTTAACCTGTGTGCACATCAGTTTGAGAGCAGGTGTCAGAGGTATGGGAGAAAAGCCAGGAGACAGCCATGGAGCACTCTCGTAAGAAATGTTGCCTCACCAGTGCTCCCGGTGACACACAAAATGGCACTGTGGAAAACACAGACACCAATGACTCTCAGTAAAAAATCCTTCAGAAGAGTTGGGCTCTGAAGCCTTAGGAAAATTGTAGCCAATTTATTTCGCTGATATTTTCCTCTTTGTGAATGAACGAGAGCAATATATATTAAAAAAATGAAAAAAACTATGTCTAAATATGTCTAAAACAGCTCTTTCAGTAAGTATAAAATAAAAATTCTAAGTAATAAAGCAATGGTTCATAACTTAATTGACAGCATTTTTTTTTCTTCCTTAACCAGGTGCCATAAAGTCAGCTCCAACTCATGGCAACCCTACTACATGTGTCACCGTAGAACTGTGCTCTACAGGGTTTTCAATAGCTAATTTTTCAGAAGTAGGTCTCCAGGACTTTCTTCCAAAGCACCTCTGGGTGGACTCGAACTGCCAACCGTTTGGTTAGAAGCCGAGTGCGTTAACTGTTTGCATCACACAGGGACTCCTTTTTCTTTCTAAAGAACATACAAAATAATGGCATCCTACAACCAGTGGCATCTTTGATTTGATTAAATACTCCACAGAGTCACTGACTGGCTGGAGATGGCATCTGAGTTGAAACCCACCAACCATCCTGGACTTCAGGATGTAAATGTATTATTATTATCTTTTTAAGGAGATTCAAGTTGCCCAAGGACAGGCACAGTGTCTCCCACAGCACCCAGCTCAGTTCTGGGCATACGGATGGAATGGTATCTGCGAGTTATATCAGAGAAATATTTCAGTAGAACTATAAAGCAGTAAAATGCAGTGTGCACAAAATATATGCTAAGAAAATCTAATTTTCCTTAGATTTGAGGGTCCTCTGGGATCTCACAGAACCCTGGCATTGGTTACAGTCCCGGTCAATGTTCCATGGCCACACGGAAGTGGCAGATGTGATGGGCAGTTAGCATGGACAGATGGCCAGATACACCGGCTTCTGCTCCCCTTGTTCTGGCCCCGCCCCATATGGTATCCCACCCCTCTGCCCACCCTAGACCCACTCCCTCCGTGGACAGTGATTAATCACCGGACACTCAGGCCTTGCAGACATAGACTCAATGAACACTCAATTTAAACACAGGCCTGGCAGTCCTTCCAGGCGCCTATCCCCTCACACACAGGCCCAGCACAGCCACTTCAGCTGCGGGGCTTCCCAAGTCAGCAACTTCTGCTCTAGGGCCTCTTCTGGCCACTGGTCCCTAAGGGGCATGGTCTGGAGTAGAGTGGCTGCAGTGGGATCAGCAGAACTGAAGCAGTGGGCACCATGGCCCCCTGCCCACGACTCCAGGAAGCACTCTCCCCCAAGTTAGAGCCCATAGACTCTCCAACTTCCCAGCCAGGTAACCCTGGCGTGGCTGGGATTTTCCCTTCAGCCTCAGTGCAAAGAGAACAAACACTTGTGTATGACAGACAAGGAACTAACGGTATCTTTCTGTCTTGTCTTTACTATGAAAAAGCCCCAGCTTCCTGACTGACACACTTCCAGAGTCTGAGAGATACTACTGCCCAATTTGATCACTGACCACAGTCACCAGACCTTGCTGTGAATGACCTGTGCTCCAAAAACGTCAAATTTGCCTTCCAAAGACAAATATTTGCAAGCATAAAGGATGTGCAAAGATTGTGCTATATGCTTTGAAGTCAATTCCAAAGCAGAAGCTTAAAGATTTCTGAGTGATGGCTCTGCCCCTGACATAACTGCATGCCTCCTCCACGATTGTTTTGATGGGAACAATGCAATCAAGATGTGTCTGTTTTGGAATATCAAAAAATGAGTCATTTTTTTGTAGTCACAGTTCCTGAAATCTGTTAGAGAATAAAGTATTTTTAAAGGCTCTCTAGAAAGGCAGCAGACATGCACTTACACAGGAGCAATGGCTCTCCTGGGTGGTGCAAACAGTTAATGTGCTTGGCTCTAACTGAAAGGTTGGAAGTTCGAGTCCACCCAGAAGTGCCTCAGAAGAAAGGCCTGGTGATCTACTTTGGAAAAATCAGCCATTGAAAACCCTATGGAGCAGTTCTACTCTGAGGCACATGGGTCGCCTTGAGTCAGAATCAACTCGATGGACACTGGTCATTCTACTTCACCCACAGAGCTTTAACTTAATTTTTTTTTTTTTTAAACTGTGAAAATATATATAACAAAACATGCCAACTCAGCAATTTTTACATGTTCAATTCAGTGACATTGATTACATTCTTTAAGTTGTACAACCATTCTTGCTTTTTCCAAACTATTCTACCACCAGTAACGTAAACTCAATGCCCCTAAGCAAGAACTCTCCTTTTCCCCCTTACTCCCACTCCTGGTAACCACTAATAACCTTTGGTTTCTATATACTTCCTTATTTCATATAAGTGAGATCATACAACGTTTGTCCCTTTGCGACTGACTTATTTCACTCAGCATGATGTTTTCAAGGTTCATCCATGTTGTGGCATGCATCAGGACTTCCTTTCTCTTTATCACTAAGTAGTATTCCATTATGTGTATATACCACATTTTGTTTATCCATTCATCAGCTGATAAACATTTTTGTTGTCTCCACCTTTTAATTACTGTGAAAAGTGCTTCAGTGAACATGCGTGTACAGGTTTTTGTTTGCGTTCCTTCCTTCACTTCCTCTGGGTGGATACCTAGGATTGGGATTGCTAGATCATATGGTAATTTATGTTCAACTTTTTGAGAAAGCACCGAACTATTCTCCGCAGTGGCTTACCATTTTATATTCCTACCAGCAATGGATGAGGTCACTTCATAATTCCATACAACTAAAGGATGCATACAAACTGAAGTTTAAATGAAAAGAATATTCCAGTGACCATAAAACTCCAAGCATTAAAAAATTTCTTCTGGGTATGATTATAATTTTGATAAATACTAAACATAAAAAGTGTTATTGGAAATGCATCTCTTAATAGGATGGGTAGAAGTGAGTTATGGCGCATTAATTAAAGGAGGTTTTACCAACACCAGAGTTTCACATGGTCCCTTTGTTTGGCCAGGGAGGTTCTGTACCTCAGGGTAATACATCACATTAAAATTCTCTATGATGAGAGCTCCATGATGGAAACAGGGAAAAGAAGGGAGATGCACGATGCCTTGACCTCAGGTTTCTTCTAAAGCAGATAAGTTACAGGAAAAAGTATGTACTGAAGTTGAAGAAAGCAATTTGGATCTATAAAGCAGTCCCCTCAAAACTCTCACGTCTGCGTATCTCATGGAAAATCTGGGCTCTCAGACGTGCACACACCAGTTACCATGCAGCTCTCCTGGGAAAGCGCACATTACCAGAGGTGTTAATAGGTGTCCAAGAGGGGAGCTCCTGGGTCAAATACGTAAGTTTGGAAAACAGTGGGTTAAGCAAAGTTAAACGTTTTTTTTTTTTTGTGAGACTTTCAAAATGTATCTTTAATACATTAAGATGTTTTGTAGTCTTCCAGAGAGGAGTGGGTAGAGTATGATGTAACGTTTCCCAACTTAATCTGATCAGGAATTCAACGTTTGTCTCCTGAGTATGGTGACCAACTGTCCCGGTATGCCCAGGGCTGAGGAGTTTTTAAGACAGGGGACCTGAAGTACTAAAATCAGAAACGTCCCAGGCAAGTCAGAACAAGTTGGTTACCCTACTCCTGAGCCGCTAGTAATGTGTGTATCATTGACCTAAAAAATGAAGAACAGAGAAGCAACAAAAAAATTGAAAGGATAGAAGAAAACGATACATACCTAAAGTTTAAGATGCTATCGCTTCAACAGGTAAGCTGTACGCCTGTGTTGCCACATTTACCACCCACTCTACCTGCTTTTTAATCCTAGAGTTAACCCCTCAGTCCCTTTTGTCTCTTGTTTTTCTCTGCAGTTATGGAGCATTTAACTATTAGTTTGGCTTGTATGAAGTGCTATGGGGAAATCCCAAAAAAGTATTCACTTGGGTCCTACTCTGAGAGAACATATGGGTCCTGCAAGGAGGCAAGCAGTAGACAAATGAGACAAAATACAAAAACATACAAAACATCCCAAATTGGCATGAGTGAGAACAGCGGGGTGAGAAGCTCCAGGGGCTCTGAAGGTGGGCTTGAGTGTGGACAGATGGGAGTGGCCAGGATGTTGGGAAGTGGTTTCTACCGTCATGGGTACAGGCCAGTAATTTCCCCCAAGCCACAAAGGCCCTGGGTGTTTTCCCTATTAAGTTTCCAGCCACCTCTCTTGTATAATAATATGCTGTTTACCTACAACGGGACTTGTGGTCCAGGTGTCTATACTGAGGTCACAGGTATAGCATCTCTGAAACTTAAAGGTCACTAGTCTAGAGCAGAAAAACCCAAGTGTTATAAATCATCAAGATCACAGGAAAGCTTTAAGAACAAACAATGAGTATATTCCAGCACTACCCCACACTGTCAATATCAAAATCTTCAGGAGTGGGGACAGTAGTCACAAGCTCCCTCAGTGATTCTGACATGCTGAAGGTAGGACCCACTGATTATGACAACATGCCCCAACATGTATCCTGCAGAACACTAGTCCTGTTAGATACTCAGGAAGGGAGGTCCTGTGGTCAGGCCAATAAGTTGTAGATGACCATACAGTCTGGCTTGCCCTCGATGGATTCCCCATGCCCCCAGATAGCTTATGCCTCTTACTCGTTCAAGGCCTTGAGGAGTCCTGCAGTAAAGACACCTTTATAGTTGTATTTAGTCTACTACTTCCTAAACTTACTGGACCTTAAAATGAATGAAAAAAAAATCTATCAACATTTCCAACTTTTTTTGGTAGCATCCACTAACATCCGGTGGTATACATCATGGGAAATGCTGAGATAGGATTGAGAGAAATAAAATCAAGACATTGTGGTCAATAGAACACTTTTACAATCCCAGGGATCCATGGGGGAGGGATGGGGAGATACCACTGTGTCCAACATGCATGCATGCTACAACACATGACTTAAGGGTAAGTGTGTGCACCGAGGAAGAGACTTCTGCAAAGGGACAAACATGGTGACCCACCAGAGAGAGACACTGTAGGCTGAGAGCAAGTGTGTGAACTGAGCTTTGGGAGCCAAGATCAGGAGTGCACTTGGGATACTTGGAGAAACAGGCCTAACTAGTGGGCACATGTTTGTTTAGAGAAACACCAAGAGATCTAGGATAGGGTTCGGCAAGAGCTGTTCTCATATTTCTGTACGCAACCCTTAGGAAGGTCCTCTTAGCCAGCGACAATTGTCTTAACCATGTGTGAGTAAAAGTTCTCATTCTCCAATCATGAAACATGATGGATTGTTTACAGTACTTCAGAATCTCTGAGAATAGAGATGAAAATGTGATTATGCAGGCATGGTATAGCTCACCTGACCAGCACAATGAGACGAGATTGAGGAAGCTGCAAAATGTGATCCTTGTGGGAAAAACAGGGGGTTTCTTTAAATTAAAACTGATGGAAAAGCTCAAGTGAAAGGAATATGAAGACAGTGCTCTGAGAATAAGTACCCCTTAGAATGTTTACAAAGAAAGGAAAAGTACCAGAACTATGTTGGGAGGATGGCGTGACCATGGGAGTAAACTAGTTTGGAGAAAAAGCAAAAGATAATTTAAGTGGGCACTTCACTTCATGGAATAGTGCTTGGGCCAGTCCGAGTTGATGATTTTATAAATGATGTTCAGCAGTAGTACAAGTGATGTTTCCACATTTCTAGAAAACACTATGCTCTCTCAGATGGTGAAATGCCAAGTTGGTGGTGATAAACAGCAGGAAGATATTACCAAGCTGGGTGAGTGGGCAGGAGAGAGGCAAATGAGCTTCAGCATATAAGAACAAAGTAATAAATTTTGGGAAAAATAAAGTAAATAGCAGTTATAAAAGATAACGATCTGAGCTGTCAGCTACAGCCCAGGGTGTGTGGTGGGAGAAAGGGGTCAGGGGAACAGCCCTCAACGATTCTCTCTTACAACTGTGTAATTTCTCTACCTTTAGTTAAGGAAATTATTGAACAATATCATAAATATCACACACAAGTAAAATTTTGCTGAAGATCATTCAAAAGCAGTTGCAGCAGTACATCAACAGGAAGCTGTCAGAAATTCAAGCCAGATTCAGAAGAGGACATGGAACAAGGGATATCAGTGCTGATGTCAGATGGATCACAGCTGAAAGCAGGGACCACCAGAAAGATGTTTACCTGTGTTTTATGGACTATGCAAAGGCATTCAACTGTGTGGATCATAACAAATTATAGATAACATTGCAAAAAATGGGAATTCCAGGACACTTAATGGTGCTCACGAGGAACCCGTACTCAGACCAAGAGGCAGTCATTCAAACAGAACAAGGGGATACTGAGTGCTATAAAGTCAAAAGTGTGCATCAGGGTTGTATCCTTTCACCATACTTATTCAGTCTGTATGCTAAGCAAATAATCTGAGAAGCTGGACTATATGAAGAAGAATGGGGCATCAGAATTGGAGGAAGACTCATTAACAACCTTCAATATGCAGAAGACACAATCTTGCTTGCTGAAAGTGAAGAGGACTTGGAGCACTTACTGATGAACATCTAAGACCACAGCCTTCAGTATGGATTACACCTCAACATAAAGAAAAAAATCCTCACAACTGACCAATAAGCAACATCATCATAAATGGAGAAAAGACTGACGTTGTCGAGGATTTTTTACTTGGATCCACAATCAACGCCCATGGAAGCAGCAGTCAGGAAATCAAACGACGCAGTGCATTGGGCAAATCTGCTGCAAAAGACCTCTTTAAAGTGTTGAAAACAAAGATGTCACCTTGAAGACTAAGGTGCACCTGACCCAAGCCATAGTGTTTTCAATAGCCTCATATGCATGTGAAGTCTGGACAATGAATAAAGAAGACCTAAGAAGAATTGATGCTCTGAATACTGAATATACCATGGACTGCCAGAAGAATGAACAAAGAAATCTGTCTTGGAAGAAGTACAGCCAGAATGCTCATTAGAAGCAAGGATAGCAAGACTTCATCCCACATACTTTGGACATGTTATCAGAAGGGACCTGTCCCTGGAGAAGGACATCATGCTTGGTACAGTAGAAGGTTAGTGAAAAAGAGGAAGACCTTCAGCAAGATGAATTGACACAGTGAGCTGCAACAATGGGGTCAAGCATAAGAATTATGAGAATGGTGCCAAGACCGGGCAGTGTTTCGTTCTGTGGTGCATAGGGTCGCTATGAGTTGGAACCACCCTGACAGCATCTAACAACAACAACAGTTAAGGCGTGTGTGGAAAACTTGTATATAAGTATGAATAGCTGTGTTATAACTTGAAAAATGTTCCAAGCAAGCCTCCCAAAGGTAAAGTAGCTTCACAAACTACTTTGAACTTGGAATTTCACAACGAGCACCCATCTTTCTGATCACCTGCTTATGTACCCAGAAAAGCTAATTGGACCTGCCATGTCCCTAATGGGGGCTCCATCCTTCACTGCTGAGAAAGGCCCCTGTTCCCATCTCCTTTTCTGCTTTCTGGGGAATGATGATGCAGGGGTTGGCTGGGTGAGATATCCATGACAAAACACCTTCTGGAGAAGATGGCTGCTTGTGCTTTAATTCTTGGTTGCCCTTAAGTAGCTGTAGGGACAAAACTATTAAGGGACCTTAAATGGTGTTTTGAAATGGAAACTGCAACTGTGTTTGGTTTCCAGAATAACTGAATTGTTGCATCTCCAATGAAGCTGAACTAGAAAACATTTTTCCTCCCCTTGTATAAAACTGTGGCTTGTATTCCTTTGGGATATTAACGCAAGAACATGGAGCTGGAGGAGGTACAATGAAATAACAGTGTCAAGGGATGTTGAGGCCTTTGTGTTAGCAACAAGCAAAAACCTTGATTCCCCTGCACTCCGAGGAGAAATGATCAAAGCTTAGAAGCTCATGAAAAATGCCATTTGTTGGCTCAGTCCTCTTCATACTTGAATGAGACGGCATTCCTGAAGCTTAAGAAAGATATTTTGGCAATGCAAGGAGCCCTAATACATGGCATAAACAGAATACAAACCACAAGTAACAATGCACAAACACCAGAAGAGAAACTAGATAACTGGGACCTCCTAAAAATCAAACACTTATGCTCATCAAAAGACTTTACCAAAAGAGTAAAAAGACAACCTACAGACGGGGAAACAATTTTTGGCTATGACAAACCCGATCAGCATCTAATCTCTAAAATCTACAAGATACTGCAAAACCTCAACAACAATAAGACAAATAACCCAGTTAAAAAATGGGCAAAGGATATGAACAGGCACTTCACCAAAGAAGACATTCAGGCGGCTAACAGATACATGAGGAAATGCTCATGATCATTAGCCATTAGAGAAATGCAAATCAAATACAATGAGATACCATCCCACCCTAACAAGGCTAGCATTAATCCAAAAACCACAAAATACACTTATACACTGCTGGTGGGAATGTAAAATGGTACAACCACTTTGGAAATCCATTTGGCGCTTCCTTAAAAAGCTAGAAATAGAAGTACCATATGATCCAGCAATCCCACTCCTTGGAATACATCCTAGAGAAATAAGAGCCATCACATGAATAGATATATGCACACCCATGTTCACTGCAGCACTAAGATGGAAACAACCTAGGTGCCCATCAACAGACAAATGGATAAACAAATTATAGTATATTCACACAACGGAATACTACACAACGATAAAGAACAACAATGAAGCCATGAAACATCTCATAATATAAATGAATCTGGAAGGCATTATGCTGAATGAAATTAGTCGCAAAAGGACAAATATTATATGAGACCACTATTATAAGAACTCAAGAAATGGTTTAAACACAGAAGAAAACATTCTTCGATGGTTATTTCGATGGTTACGAGGCTAGGGAGGGAGGGAGGAGGTATTCACTAACTAGATAGTAGATAAGAATTATCTTAGGTGAAGAGAAGGACAACACACACTACAGGGGAAGTCAGCACAACTGGACTAAACCAAATGCTAAGAAGTTTCCTGAATACAACCAAACACTTCAAGGGACAGAGTAGCAAGGGCAGGGGTCTGGAGATCATGCTTTCAGGGGACATCTAGGTCAAATGGCATAACAAAGTTTATTAAGAAAATGTTGTGCATCCTACGTTGGTGAGTGGCATCTGGGGTCTTAAAAGCTAGCGAGCGGCCACCTAAGATGCATCAATTGGTCCCAACCCACCTGGAGCAAAGGAGAATGAAGAACACCAAAGACACAAGGAAAACATCAGCCCAAGAGACAGAAAGGGCCACATAAACCAGAGACTCCATCAGCCTGAAACCAAAGAACTAGATGCTGCCTGCCTACCACCAATGACCACCCTGACAGGGAACACAACAGAGTCCCTGACAGAGCAGGAGAAAAGTGGGGTGCAGAACTCAAATTCTAGTAAAAAGACCAGACTTAGTGGTCTGACTGAGTCTGGAGGGACCCCGGAGGACATGGCCCCCGGACTCTCTGTTAGCCCAGAACTGAAACCATTCCCGAAGCCAACTCTTCAGACAACGATTAGACTGGACTATGGAACATGAAATGATACTTGTGAAGAGTGTGCTTCTTAGCTCAAGCAGATACATGAGACTAAATGCGCAGCTCCTATCCAGAGGCGAGATGAGAAGGCAAAAAGGGATGGGAGCTGGTTGAATGGACACGGGAAATCTGGGGTGGAAAGGAGGAGTGTGCTGTTACATTATAGGGAGGGCAGCTAGGGTCACATAGCAATTGTGTGTATAAGTTTTTGTATGAGAAACTGACTTGAATTGTAAATTTTACTTAAAGTACAATTAAAAAAAAAAAAAAAAAAGAAGAAGAAGAAATGTTTTAGAATACTTTAAAAGGCATCACCATAAAACTTAGATGACCTGGGAGGGTTAAGGAATGGATTTTTCTGCCTGAGGGCCATCCTTGAGGCCTTCTAGGGTTTGGCCCCTCCCACACTCTCCAAGGGAGCCACTAGCCTTGAAGACACATTCCCTGGCTCACAGCTGCTGCTGGGAAGACCTAGGGCCCCCCAAATTTCTACTACCTGCCTCAGTGAACAGACAGCTTGTAGGCCCTGTGGGTGAGGTCACCATGCCTTGGAGGCAGCAGCCTCCTCCAGGCACCACAGTGTGTATTAAATACTAATATTTAATCTACAGACTAACCTTGGCCCCTCAGTGGTGTGCAGCATCCTGAGGGATGAGGGGAAAGTCCCTCTAGTCTAGTGGCCCCCATCACACTGTACACAGCCTTACTGTATCGCTCCTTTTCAGTAGGTTTGACTTATTTCAGCATTATGTTTATGTATGCTTGGTTAAACAGACTCGCTGATTATATTATCTAGATCAAACTAAACTAATCTGACAAAATGGACCAGTGTTTTCAAAAGAGGCCTGAAGACAATGCCCCAAGTCATTCAGGCACATGTGAACAGCAAGAAAATGGCAGCACCAGCAATGTACCTACTCATACTAAGAGCTTTTCCCCGCCATACTGCAGGATAAAAGTGATGATCTAATCATATCTGACAAGAACTAGGCCATAACAATTTCAAAAATTTAATAAGACTATTTGATATGGATTTCAGGCACTTACTTGCCTTGAGATACTACCCAACACAGTAGGAAGCCGCTGCAATTAGCAGGACAGTTAAATGCATACTCATTTTTGATCTTTAGCTTATCCTCTGGGATGACTTCAAGGCGAGAGAGAGGAGCAAAGCAGGAGGCCAAGTACTTCTTTCAGCTTGGGACTGGGGCATTATGGTGCCACCGGCTGAACTAGGAATCCTGGGAAAGGAGCCTGTGTGTGGAAAGATGAATTCAGTTGTGAGCTCACTGAGTCTGAGGTGCCCTCTGGGGTACCTGGGTGGAGATACTCATGTAAGCCTATCCACCAGGCACCTCAGATTCAACCTGTCCTCCCCATCCAAACCCTGTCCCTTTCCAGAAAGCGGGAGATGGTGAAAAGTCTTATTCTCCTGAAACAGTTCATCAGGTTCTTCCTTTAAAATGCAAATACCTATTTAGCTGGTTAAGGGAGCTGGTGGCCCAATGGCAGCTAAGTGCTAGGCTGTAAACAGAACAGTTGGCAGTTTGAACCCATACAGTGGCTCCATGGGAGAAAGACCTGGCAATCTGCTCCCAAAGAAATTACAGCCTAGGAAACCCTATGGGGGAAGTTCTCCTCTGTCACGAAGGGTCGCTATGAGTCTAAATCCATGGAACCTAACAACAACAACATTTAGCTGGCTGAAGCGCATTCTCTGTTCACAGCTTACTGTGAATGTCCTCCCTGCAGGGATTCTCTCTCCCTTTGCTGCCACCCCCAACCACCAAAAGCATGGAATATTTAAAAATTAGGGTGGGAAGGGAGAGGCAGGATTGGGTGTGGTAGGACTAGGGGAGGTGGGGAAGAGGAGGAACTGAATACCAGAGGCAGCCAAATGCAGAACAGGAAGAGATGCAGAAGCCAGTCCTCACCCCCTTTGCACGAGGCCAGTCCTCCTGCCTCCAGCTCCAGTGTGGGTGTCCCTGAAATCCTGCCTTTGGTTCAAGTGTGGGAGAGGGCAGAGTTTTAGCTTTGCTCTTGGTGGCTGCCCATCCCTAGCGATTCATTCATCCAGAGGCCAGGAATGGGGATTTGCATGTTGTGGGGGCACCAGGCTTGCTGAAATTCCGTAGCTATATGGGATGTTACGGAGTGCTGGGCAAGGACATACAAGAGCAATGGTAGTCAGAACAGGACACTTCTTACAGGAAAACAGATTCTGATTGCTTCAGTATTTTGCATTGAATAATTACACTTTAAAAGCAGCACTTGATTGTCTTCAAGATGAAGACCAAGTTTTTCTCATTTCAAACAATCCCTGGCCTTGTATCACTTACTGGTTCAGGTTATGTGAACAGAGATGGCAGGGTCAGATGTAAAACCTTTAGCTCGGTATCTTGTTTTAGACCTGCCATTCGCCCATCAGTGCTGAGCAATCTGTGACTCAGTTAATGATAACGTCAGAGATAATGATAACAACTACTGAGCACATACTACGTACCCAAGATGGTGTACACCGTGTATGTAATCCCCACAGAATCTTGCAAGAGAGGTACTGTGAGTCCCATTTTACGGATGAGAAAACTGAGGCACGGCCGATTCAAAGAATTCCCTCGAAGCTACCCAGCTAGCAAGTAGCAGAGCTGCAGTTGGGCCCAAGTTCAGACCGACTCCAGACAAAGCCTGCAATCTTTGCCTTCTTGCATTTGCTTTCAGAAAATTACCCTTAGTTCCTTAATGACTGCGATTTCTCCCTTACCTGAAACATTAAATAGGCTTCAGCTTAAATCCCCATCTAGCTAGGGACTTACATTTCATCTTTTTTCTTTTTTAAGTACAAAAGGAACAGTCTCATTATGTGATAGAATAGTACTACATATTCATCAAAACTTGTAGATGTGGCTTTCTTTTTAGAGGGAATTCTGTATATTTCAACAGAGCTACGTCTTGATTTTATTTTTCATATTGATTTTACAGCCAGCTCTGAAAACTGAATGACTGATAATTTTACTTAGCAGAGCGAACTGAAGCACATACTTGTGAAGTCACTGGGGGTTGAATCATTTCCAGCTCAACAGGTTAATTTTGGATATTTGAGAGAGATTTTTGTCTCACTGCATTAGAAGAACAACCAGCACTAAAATCAACATTTACTTACATGATTTAACAAAAGCGTATTCATTTGCTCTCTCTCTCTCTCCCTCTCCCTCCTCCTCTCTCCTTCTCTCCCTTCCCTTCTTTCTGTCTCTTCATCTAGCAAATAACTCGTGTCTCCCTGAATGGTTAGGTCATGTTCAAGCATAATAATAATAGACCACTTAAATGTAGTACTCAGTCTTCTAAGCACTTTACACATAGTAACTCATCATGTCTTTGCAACACTCTATGAAGTAGGTGCTAATATCATCATCAACATCATCGTCACCCGCATTTTACATCTAAACCAATGCAAAGAGATTAAGCAATTTATCTAAAACTACCGAACAAACCAAAAAACCAAACCATTGCCGTTGACTAGATTCTGACTCATGGTGACCCTATAGGACTGAGCAGAACTGCCTCATAGGGGTTCCAAGGCTGTAATCTTTACAGAAGCAGATTGCCTCATCTTTCTCCCACAGTGTGGCTGGTAGGTTACAGCCGCCAGACCTTTTGGTTAGCAGCCAAATGAGCACTTAACCACTAAGAGGTGGCAGAGGTGGGATTCAGACCCAAGCAGCCTGCCCCAGAGTCCTGTGCATTAACCTGCCATGCTAAACTGCATTCATGAGGTGACAAATATCAATTAGCTTAAATGTTTTGTGAATTATTGCCAAATTTAAAATGGAGATTGAGCAGGTTTTTCCCCCTAAGAATTCATTATTTTTAAATCATGAAGCATCTGCAACATACAGAAAAAACAATATAACAAACACGTGTGGCCACCACCCAGACTGCACAAATCTTAGTATTCTGTCCTCAAAGAAGAAGATGAAGCCCTCTTTGTTCTCAACTCCTTCTCTCCCCTTCTCCCTCCCCAGAGCTAACTGCATTTCTGAAGTTGATGTGTCTTTGTCCCATCTATGTTTTTATATTTTTTACCTTATGAGTTTGTATGCATCAACATTACATTCCTTAGATCAAGAGATTCTAAACTTCACATAAAAAGTGCCATACTACACAGATCCTTTTGCAACTCTTCATTCAACAGTATGCTTTGAACATTTATCTAGTTCAGCCATCTAATTGCTTATTTTAAAAAAAAGAAAGAAACCCCTTGCCATTAAGTCAGCTGCGACTCATGGTGACCCCATGTGTTAGAGAGTAGAACCGCTCCATAGAGTTATCTTGGTTGTAATCTTAACGGAAAACAAAAAAAAACCAAATCCATTGCCATCGAGTTGGTTCTGACTCAGTTATTCTGAGGTGCCGCTGGGGTGGGGGGGTTTGAACCACCAACCATTCGGCCAGTAGTCTAGTGCAAACCCTCTGCACCACCCAGGGACCTATAATTTCTTATACGAGTATATTATATATTCATGTTTCCTGCTGATGGACATTTAAGTTCCTTCCACTTTCTGCAAACAAAAAAGTCCAAAAACATGTCTCCTTGTGCACACTCACAACAGTCTCTTGGATTTTATATCGGGACTGCAACTGCCAGGTCGTCTACAGATGCTGCCGACGGCTCTCCACTGAGACTGCACTAATTTTCACTCCCAGCAGCAGTGGATGCGAGTTCCTGTGGCTCCACTTCCTTGTCAACACTTCAAATGTCCAATTTTTTCCTTTTTGCCAATCGATAGGTATGACATGGTATTTTGCTTTAATTTGCATTTCCCTGATTATGAATGAGATTGAACATATTTTTGTGTTTATTAGGCATTCGGGTTTTTCTCTTCTGAGAACTGCTTTTTCATAAAATTTACTCATTTTTTTCCAATTGGATTGTATGTCTTTTTCATGTTAATTTGTAGAAGCTTTTAAAAATATATTATGGAGTCTAATCTTCTGATTACGAGTTACGACTATTTCCTCCCAATCTGCAGCATTATCTTTTTTTTTTCCCTTCTTTTTATTGTACTTCAGGTGAAGGTTTACAGAACAAATAGTTTCTCATCAAACAGCAGTACACACATTATTTTATGACATTCATTGGTCAACAACCCCACGACACATCAACCCTCTCCCCTCTTGACCCCACTTTTTTTCTTTTTGGTGAAAATGTACATAGCCAAAGATACACCATTTCAAAAACTTCTACATGCACAGTTCAGTGACATTGACTACACTCCTCCGATTGTGCTGCTATTCTCACTTTAGATGAAGGTCCACAGATCAAAACAGTTTCCCATTAAACAGCCAGTACACACGTTGCCCTATGACAATGGTCAACAACCTCACATCAACACTGTCCTTACTCAATCCTGGGTTCCCCATCACCAGCTTTCCTGTCCCCCTCTGCCTTCCAGCCCTTGTCCCTGGACTGCTGTGCCTCATCAGTCCCATCTGGTTCCATGGGGCTGTGCACTCCCTGGCTGAACGGTGAACCACGGAAGTGACTTCACCACTGAGCCAAAAGGGTGTCTGGGGGCCATACTCTCGGGGTTTCTCCAGTCTCTTTCAGGCCAGTAAATCTGGTCTTTTTTTTGTGTTAGAATTTTGTTCTACATCCTTCTCCAGCTCTGTCCAGAA
>NW_004443988.1:13315399-13322283 GCF_000243295.1 Trichechus manatus latirostris
TTTGTATATGGCATGAGGTATGGGTCCTGTTTCATTTTTTTGCGGATGGATATCCAGTTTTGCCAGCACCATTTGTTAAAAAGACTGTATTTTCCCCATTTGATGGACTTTGGGCCCTTGTCGAAGATCAGGTGACTGCAGGTGGATGGATTTACATCTGGGTTCTCAATTCTGTTCCATTGGTCAATGTGCAGCATTATCTTTTAACTTTATTTATGGTGTCTTTAGTCATACATGTTTTAAATTTTAATGTAGTCAAATTTATCAATATTTTCCTTTATGGGTTGTGATTTTTGTATCTCGTTTTAAACAAATCCTTTCCTATCATAGGGTGATAAAAGAGTCTCACGATATTTTCCAAAAGTGTTAAAGTTTTGCTTTTCACATTTAGGTCTTTAAAACATCTGGAATTTATCTGTGCCTATTGTCTGAGACAGGGAATCTTCCCCCTCCCCCTCAATTTATTCAGTCTGTTGAATACTTACTCCTTTCCCTACCGAACTGTTAGGCTACTTTTTTCGTATCAAGTGTCCATATTGCACAGGTCTATTTCTGAACTTTCTGCTCTGTTCCATTGGGCTATTTGTCTATATCTGCACCAATACCACATTGTCTTAATTACTATACCTCATAATAAGTCTTGATAGGCCATAGGGAAGACTCAACCTTATTCTTTTTAGAAATTGTCTTGATCATTTTTGCCTTTAGTCTTCAATATGAATTTCAGGATCATTGGTCAAATTCCATGAACACCCTGTATTAATCTGGGTAACATGAATCTTTATGATATTGAGCCTTCCCATCCATTAACATGATGTACCTCTCCATTTAGTCAGACCTCCTCTGTCCTTCAATAATATTTTATAGGTATTTCCATAAAGCTCTTCTATCTCTTTCATAGATTTATTCCTAGGTACCCTATAGTTTTGGTTGCTACTGGAAATTTAATTTTTTTTATTAGTTTCTAAATGGTTATGAATAGTGTATAGGATCCCAATTGATTCCTATATATTTATCTACAATTCAGATATTTTGCTAAGTTCTGTTATTACTTACAGATTTTACACAGCATCTCATGGATTTTTTTGGTAGGCAGCTGCATTGCCTGCACAAAATGATTGTTTTCTTCCTCTTCTTATTTCTTTTTCTTGCCTTATTGCACTGGTAAGGACATCCAGTATAATGCTGAATAGTAACGGTGCTATTTGGCACCCGTCTGTTCCTGACTTTAATAGGATTGCCTCAAAAATTTCCCCACTGAGTAGGATGTCTGCTAAGGGTTTTTGATGAATACCATTTACCAAGTTAAAGAAAATTCCTTTGTTTCTATCTTGCTAAGGCTTTGTTTTTAATTAGGGAAGTCTATCAAATTTTAGGAAACACTTTCTTTGCACCTATTGAGAGGATCATATGATTTTTCTCCTTTAAAATGTGAATTTAACCAATTATTTTAAAAAAACTTTTTATTTGAACCATCATTGCATTCCCAAGATAAGCTCTACTTAACTATGGTGCATATGCATTTAACATACTGCTGAATTCTATTAAATCTGTTGCTGTTGAGTCGATTCTGACTAGCAATCATCCCCCCAAAGCTTATTTCAGGGCAATAGTTTCAGAGGTTCATCCAGCCTCCATGACTCCAGAAAATCTGGATTTCATGAGAATTTGAAATCCTTTTCTACATTTTCCCCCTTTTGATCAGGATTCTGCTATAGAATCTTCGATCAAAATGTTCAGTAATGGTAACTGGACACCATCTAGTTCTTCTCATCTCATGGCAAAAGGGGAAGTTGCTCATGTAGGCAGTTAAACACACACTCCATATCCTCCTCCTATTCCTGACTCTAAGAAGCCCTGGTGGTGTAGTGGTTAAGCACTTGCCTGCTAACCGAAAGGTTGGTGATTCGAACCCACCACTGCTCAGTTGGAGAAAGATGTGGCATATGCTTTTTTAAAGACTTACAGCCTTGGAACCCTATGGGGCAGTTCTGTTCTGTCCTATAGGGTCAATATGAGTTGGAATTGACTTGACAGCAACGGGTTTTTGGTTTATTCCTGACTCTCCTTCTTCCACTGTTGCTCCAGGCAAATAGAGACCAATTATTATATCTTGGATGGCCACTTGCAACCTTTTAAGATCCCAAGCACTACACAGTGAACTAGGAGGTAGAACAGAAGCACTAAGCACGTTATTAGGCCAATTAACTGGGATGTACCATGAATCCATAATGTAAACCTCCAAACCAAGGAACCAAATCCCATGAGATGTTTGGTTGTACAATAAGCAGCCTCAGCAGCTACTCTTCTTTCTTTCTTTTTTTTTTTTTGGTCGTTGTTGTAAATATATCTATCACACAACTTTTGCCAATTCAACTTTTTATAGCTGTACAACTTATTGACAGCAGTAACATTAATCGGCTGTACAATCTTACCCTTAATCAATGTGATTTTTACATCATCATTTTTTTTGATGACAGCATAATATTCTACCCCACAAATGTGCCACAATTTCTTCTACTACTTGTCCCTATTCAATAGATTCTCAATTTCCAGTTTTTCTGTGATGATATGAAGTGTCTCCAGAAAGTAATAAATAACCCAACACCAGGGTGTGTAACGAGAGGGGGGCTGTCTAAAGAAGCCCCTATTGATACATGACAGGATTCCCTTCTAATGACCCTTCCTAAGCCAGGAAGTGGCAGGGACCATTGAGGAGGAGCTCCACAGACTCTGTGGTTCTGGCCACCCCCACCAGTCCTCCCACCAGAGGTCTTCTTGTCAAAGGACATACTGAAACCAGGAGCCAAAGGGCAGCAGGTCAGCCCTTCACAAATATGGCTTTGCCCTAGTCCAACTGACTAAAGACAGTCAGGTGGATGAGAGCCAAACTGTATCAGAAATCAAGCCAGCTCTCCCTGATGGTGGTGCCTCTGGCTGCCAACCATGCCCTGGTCCTCTCATGCCTACAGCTGAATCCAGCAGACCCTCACCCTAATGGAACAGGCACAGCCACAGCTTCTCAGTTCCAGCTGAAGGTCTCCCCCTACTCATAGAGTCCCTGGCCAGCCTTCACCTCCTTCTTCCCAGGGAGGGTGGCCTTCCTGTGCTGCATGGGCTCTCTGCTTTCTACACTTGGCACAGATTTCTTAGAGGCCTGGTGCACAGAGGACTTGTGTATCCTCACAATTAGAACAGTTCCTGCTATATAGAAGTGGTTCAAAAGGTATCTGTTAAATGAATGACCAAATGAATGATTTTAACAACATCTTTCTTGTTCCTTAAGGTCCAGATTCTATCTGTTTAGGATACATGCCTGGAATAAGGTATGTATTCAGGAAATAGAGGTAGAATTGAATGCTCTCAAATGCCTTCCTAACTCAGCACAAGGTCTACCTCTTGTCTTTCACATAGAGCCATCTTCCCTGCCTGCTCGGGCTCTGCCTGTTGTGTCTGGACCAGGAGCACCATCACCTGGGGGGCTAGATGTGTTGCCACCTGCACACCCCCACTCATTGTATGATTGCAGTAGGAACCCTCTCTCCATGGCATCAGCACCCATCCCTCTTGCCACCCCTGGAGCCTCCCTATTCAGTCCTCCTCACACTCACAAGCTATTTTAATACTCGGGAGCTGTCGGGGATCAGAATAGCACAGGCCAGTCTGTCTCTCCGGTGATCCTCTCCCTGCTGGCAGCCCCCAAACTGTGCTCTCCACATCAGCCGCTCAAAAACCCAGGCTCAGGCCACTGGACTGCCAACAAGGACGCTGCAGGATGCAGCATTCAGAGCCGTGGAAGGGTGCCAACCCAGTAATATGTGAAATTAGTAAATAGGTCAATGCAACGAAAATGTCAGGCTTTGCAGCTCTTCAGTTTTTGCAGTATAGATATATAACCTAAAATATTTAAAATCAGGCAGTAAAATGGAACAAATTCCATTTTATATTGAAAAAAATAAAATACAGCCTGAGCCAGTGGGTATTTGTAAGCCAAAACGACTGAGGGTCCTAGAAGTTGCTCTAGTTGGATTAATAACAGTAATGCGTTAACACTCAGCTTAGCAAGCTTAAAAAAAAAAAGATAAACCATTAGCTGTACTAGAGAGGTCAGAACACATGAGGTATAGGAAACCAGAAGGTACTTCTGGATGGGAGATGATTTGGCAGACAGCATTATGCCTTATTCAATGTTCTACTTAATGTTTTTTTTTTTTTCTTTAGTGAAATATGAATTATGTACAATGACATTTTTCGGATTTCAGTCAGTCTGAATGTGAACAGCAAGAAAGGCTCATGTAACATATTACTTATAATACCATTTACGTATATCCTGTAGTAACTTGTTTTGTTCATTGATGTGAGATCTGAGACACGAGTGAAGCCACATTCCGGATATCCTCTGGTGCCACGGTCAGTATTCAGCAGGGTGGAGTGATGGTGTTGAGGGATGTAGTTTGCAGGTGGGGAACTGAGGGCCTGAGGGGAAGATGGTGGATATCTCACTCACCTGCAGGTCCCCCAGGTTGGGTTCCTAAGCTCTGCTGGGACCCCTACTCTGATGGAATCACTCTAAATCCAGGGAGGGTCCCCCTGCCATCACTAGGAGGAAGGGTAAAACTAGCTGTGGAGACCTGACCTCCTGGAAGTTACCCATAAACGTGTCTCTCTTGAGTCTTCCTGTCTAATCTAAATCTCCCCATACTTGTCTCAAAGACAGTAAGTGTCTCCAAATAAAATTATACTTCATGGTAATAGAGAATGGTGCCATCAAAAGGGACACTAATGTGCCTCCATGACTGGGTCTCAATGTCCTCAAATCAAGTCAGCAGGTGCAGTCACTCAAAGTTGCTAGGAATGGCTGACCTGTGGACTCAAGATGCCAGGGCTGTGACCACAGAGTTGCTCCAACACAGTGGGAAAGTCATTGAGCTGAGCTCTGGTCTTTTCTCTAGGCCCAGAGCCAGCTGCAGGGGGTGGAGGGAATCCAGCCTACAGTCCTGTCCCACTGCTCACTGTGCCGTGAGCCCAGCCCATCACCTTTCTGGTTTCTCTGTCAAATGAGTGTACCAGACTATTTAAATAGGAACCCCTACAGAATCAGAAACTGATTTTTTCTTTAATCCATAAGAAATGACAGTGGGAGGCGGGGCCAAGATGGCAGAATAGTCAGACGCTGCCGGTGGACCCTCTTACAACAAAGACCCGAAAAAACAAGTGATTCGATTATATATGACAATCTAGGAGCCCTGAACATCAAAGGCAGAGTTGAGGAACCAGACTGAGTGGCAGGGGGAGGGAGAGACGGTTCAGAAGCAGCGAGGAGTTGCCAGACCTGACTCGGTCAAAGCCTGAGCCCTGCAGGCCTGATCAGCTTACGGGTGAGCAGTGAGGCAGGCAAGCAGCCGTACTCATGAGGCGCGTTTTCCACACTAGGAGAGACCCAGCTGCTGACAGTCTACACGGCCACCCAGAACCAGTGAGAAGCAGCCCTCACTGGCAAAGGATGAGTACTTGCATACAACTTACCGTGCAAATCAAAAACACCCCCCTTAGGGAAAACCCTCTCTCCCATTTACCTCCCCACTCCCTGCTCTGCACTGGGTCCAAGACCAGCTTCAGCAATTGCCGAGTCCCCTGGGCCATAAGTAGGATCTATCACATGCTCAGAGCCATTCTCCGTGCCTTGGAGAGTGAACAAATTAACAAATGGGAAAAAATAAACTGCCAGCTCCCCTAAGCCAGGAACTCAGGTCAGGCACAGCTCCTTTGCCTAGGCACAGGCATAAGGGATCCATGGACATTGAGTGCCTTTCCCCCTTCATAGACTTGTGTGGGCCCATCTCAACAGCGTAGGCCCTCATTACCGCAGTACAACAGGGTATATACTGGAACTCTAACTTCGAGTGTTTGAGATGTGAAGTGGAAGGTTCTTGACATTTGACACTGCTCTGCCCATTAAGCAGGGTCTTCACCTACCCACATCAGGGGCCTGAGAACTGGTGGCTCTACCCACACCACCTAGCCACCTACAATAGGGGCCCATGAATAACAGGTGCACCCCAGTCCTTACAGCCAACAGCATTAGGTGTTCATAGTCCAGCTGCAAAACCCACCCACCTACACACTCTAGGGAACAGGGACAGGCCTTCCTCCTGGACACTCGGGGGAGGCAGTCAGCTCCCTGCCTTGCTCAGAGTGTCCCCCTGCTGCAGCCAGATGCCTGTGCCTACACCAATCACCTATGCCTGTCCAGGACTGTAAGTGAGAGCCTACACCACACACTTGGTGGCTATCTACCTGGGCACCTAAGCTGAATCCATACAGGAGAAGTGGGCAGACTCCTGAGTTCACATACCTAGTAACAGATCTAACTACCTGGTGACAGGACATCAGAGCTTCAAAGGTGCCAATAAACAAACTAGCTCATATGAGCAGCCTATTTGGGCATATCAAAACAAAATAAGAAGCTAGGACACAGTAAGAAAACATAAAATAAATTAATAACTTATTGATGGCTCGGAGACAACAGTTAATATCAAACCACATAAACGGGCAATCCATGATGGCTTCAGAAAGCTCCCAAAATAAAGAATCTAGAAATTTTCCAGCGGAGGAAAATTTCTTGGAATTACCAGAGCAGAATACAAAAGATTAATATACAGACCCTTCAAGAAATTAGGAAGGCAATTAAGGAAAATGCAGAATACACAATAGAGGAAATTAACAAGATTAGAGAAGAGCATAATGACAAATTTAACAGGCTGCAAGAATCCATAGAGAAACAGAAATCAGAAATCCAGAAGATTAACAATAAAATTTCAGAATTAGACAACTCAATAGAAAGTTATAGGAGCAGAATTGAGGCAATGGAAGTCAGAATTAGT
>NW_004443988.1:13326714-13331837 GCF_000243295.1 Trichechus manatus latirostris
GAAGCTCTGAAACATCTTATAACACGGAGGAATCTGGAGGGCATTATGCTGAGTGAATTTAATCAGTCACAGAAGGACAAATATTGTATAAGACCACTATTATAAGAACTCAAGAAAAGGTTTAAACACAGAAGAAAAGATTCTTTGATGGTTATGAGTGTAGGGAGGGAAAGTGAGGGTTATTTACTAACTAGATAGTAAATAAGAATTATCTTCGGTGAAGGGAAGGACAGCACACACTACAGGGGAAGTCAGCACAACTGGACTAAACCAAGGCTAAGAAGTTTCCTGAACGTCCTGACAGGGAACACAACAGAGGGTCCCTGATGGAGCAGTAGAAGGATGGGGTGCAGAACTCAAATTCTAGTAAGAAGACCAGACTTGATGGTCTGACTGAGACTGGAGGTGCCCCGGAAGGCATGGCCCCTGGACTCTCTATCAGCCCAGAACTAAAAGAATTTCCGAGGCCAACTCTTCAGACAGGGATTGGACTGGACTGTGGGAGATAAAGTGATACTCGTGAAGAGTGTGCCTCTTAGTCAAGTAGATACAAGAGACCAAAGGGGCAGCTTCTGTCCAGAGGTGAGATGGGAAGGCAGAGAGTTAGGAGTGGGTTGAGTAGTCACGGGGAATCGGGGTGGAAAGGAGGAGTGTGCTGTCGCAGAATGGGGTGAGCTGTTAGGGTCTCGTAACTGTATGCAAAAAAATGTTTGTATGGAAGACTAACTTGAAATGTAAACTTCATTTAATTACAACAATAAAATTTTTTTTTTTAAAAAAGAATTTTCCTGAATACAAATACTTTGAGGGATAGAGTAGCAGGGGTAGGGGTCTGGGAACCATGCTTTTAGGGGACATCTAGGTCAACTGGCGTAACAAAACTTATTAAGAAAATGTTCTGCATCCTACTTTGATGAGTGACATCTGGGGTCTTAAAAGCTTGCAAGCAGCCATCTAAAGGAGAATGAAGAACACCAAGGACACAAGGAAAGTATTAGCCCAGGAGACAGAAAGGCCACATAAACTAGAGACTTCATCAGTCTGAGACCAGAAAAACTAGATGGTGCCTGGCTACCACCAATGACCACCCTGACAGGGAACACAACAGAGAGTCCCTGATGGAGCAGGAGAAAGGTGGGGTGCAGAACTCAAATTCTAGTAAGAAGACCAGACTTAATGGCCTGAGACTGGAGGAACCCCAGAAAGCATGGCCCCTGGATTCTCTATCAGCCCATGACTAAAACAATTTCTGAGGCCAGCTCTTCAGACAGGGATTGGACTGGACTGTGGGACATAAAGTGATACTTGTGAGGAGTGTGCCTCTTAGCTCAGGTAGATACACGACACTAAACCGCAGCTTCTGTCTGGAGGTGAGATGGGAAAGCAGGTAGGTTTAGGAGCTGGTTGAATGGACATGGGGAATCAGGCGAGGAAAGGAGGAGTGTGCTGTCAAGTATGGGGAGAGCAGTTAGAGTCACAAAACAATGTATGTATAGATTTTTGTATGGGGAAAAAAGGAAATGGCAGCGGGCACATACCAGCTGTGTGCTGACGCTGGCGGATGGATTATCAGCTTTCCGCTCCCGCGAGATGCCTCCCCTCCATGCCTGCTCTGCTGCTGTCAGACTTCAGCAACCAAGTGCCTCCTGCTTTCCCTCCATCAGGCATCCACCTGGGAGCCTTAGGCTTCCCTTTTCTATATTTTCCGTCTAAAACGCAGCCCCTACTCTGACTTCCTGGAGCCCGTGCCTCCTCCTACCAGGCCTGCGGCCTTGCTGGCCCTTTGCGCGCTGGCCTCGGAGCCACAGACCAAGCCGCAGACTGTGGGCCCCACCAAGCCCGGCCCCGTCTGGGGCCTCAGCCATTCAGCACTGAGGCAGCTCCACAAGGAAGCTGTGACTGAAACCGCCCTGCCACCCCCACACCAACCACCCAAGAGAAGGTGGCTCATCCTTTCCTCAGCCTCACCCCGTTCTGCTCGCGCATCTCCTCTCTCCCACCGCTGCTCTAACCTGCCCTCTCTCCACAGCAAACTCCCCAACAACCCTGCTGACTCAGGGCTCTCCCCTTACACCTGGCTTCATTTGTTCACTGTAAGTTCCCAGAGAGTGGGCCCTTGACTGCTGTGCTCACTGTGGTACTCCCGGCACACAGTAGGAGCTCAATTACAAACTTAAACCTCAAAATATAGTCACGGGACAGCCCAGGAAGTGATGTCACGGGCGTCCGGGATGTTCGTTTCTGCAGGTGGAGGAAAGGAGAGCCCCCGAAGAGGCTGCGAGAAGCCTGAGGAGGAAATGGCCATACCAGGGCAGAAAGAGCTGTGGCTTTTTTCCTCGGCTTTCACCTCAAATTGCAACTGCCCTTACCAAAGTCACCAAATGATTTTCTATTCGTTCCCAAGGAATGTTTGCAAACACAGAAGGGCATTTTTGGTTGTCTTGTCACAGTGTGTGGGGGGGGGGGGAGGCGATGGGGGCGCCAGATATGCTAGCCATCCTATAATGCTTGGGCATTCCCTCAGACAGACTCCACTTCTCAGTCCTGGGCTTACCTGACCTCTATGGGCATGGGACCCTCCCTCCCTCAGTCGGCTTCCCAGCTCACCTCTCCTAGTCCTCTTCCTTCTCTGCCTACTCCTTCTCAGCGTCCTCCAGGGCTTCTTTTCCTCTGTCCATGCCTTAAGTGCGGGTGTTCTCCCGCATGTACTCAGGGCCCTCTTCTCTCTCATCATACACTCTTGATTGGGAGATGTCACCCATTCCCCATTGCTGATGCCTTCCACATATGTTCCCCTAGCCCAAAAGCCTGTGGAGGCTCCCCTCCACCCCATGACTGCCTGCTGGGCCCCTCAATCTATTTTCCCAAAGACCCTGCCACTCCACATGCTGAGAACTTCCACTCATCTCCAGCCCCTCCTTGTATTACATGTGGGTCTGCTGCCTGCCCAGTGTTCAGGCAAGAACTGGGAGCCATCCTTGCCTTCTCTCTCCCTCACCTCCCACATCTAATGGGACATCAGACTGTCAATTCACCCTCCTTTATACCTTCAAAAGCATCTGCCTTTCTCTGCCTCACTGACACTATCTTAGTACAGACCCTCATTTTTCACCCAATCGCCTGTCCGCTTACCGATCTTTCTTTCCTGCTTTCATTCTGTTTTCCATTGTGCTGAGGGCAGGTTTTGATGATGCTAGAAAGATCCTTGACTGGCTTCCCATACTTCTCAGCACGGCATGTCAGGCCCCGGAGATGACGACCTGGGTTCTGCTCACCTCTCCAGCTTCACCCCCGACAAACCCTGAGCTCCGAACTCCAGTCCACATGCAGGTCTCATAGGTACCAGGCTCTCATGCCTGGGCCCCTCTGTGCCTTTGCACATTCTGTTCCCTGTGCTTGGATACCCTGCCACCCCACCCCCACTAACTCCTACTCAACCTCTAGAGCTCTGCTGAGGGGTCACCTCCTGAAGGACTTCTGACCTCTGGTTGACTCCTCTCTGCAGTCACTTTTCCCTCTGTCACCATGTGTCTGATCATCCTTAGCCAGATGAATGACTATGCCTCCTACCAATCTACGGCCTCCCTGAGGGCAGGGATCATGGTTTAGTCATCCTGGGAACTCCATCCAGGGATTGGAACACAGAGAACGTTCACTGCATGAATGAATGGCTATCATCGTTGACATTTTACTGAAATATATTCACGCTCATGTCAGAACGATGATGACAGGAGCTGGCGTGGGGGGCCTGAGACCCTTTTCCTGCTCTGCTCAGGCCTCTCCCTGAGCCCAGGCCTCTCCTCTCCTCAAGCCCCAGAGCCAAGCAGGAGCATACCCACTGTGCCCCTCCCCGACAAGGGCATGGGCACCACCATATCACTTCCCACGATAACCAGTCACTTTTCTTTTTCATTTTATTTTTTTCAACTTTCCAAACAGTGAATTTTATTTTTTAAAATTCCATGTTACTATGTGTGAACCTGATTTATTTCCAACTATATATATTGAAAAATTTCAAACCTACTGAAAAGTTGCCAAAATGGTACAATAAACTCACATATACTATTTACCTAAGTTCATCAAATGTTAGTATTTTGCCAAATTTGTTTTTCTTTCACTGTATGTATATTTATTTTTTTCTTGCTGAATAGTTTGAAAGTTGCATGTATCATAGCCCTTTATCCCTAAATGCTTTAACGTGTATATCTCTTTGTAAAAAATTTTTTATTGTGCTTTAGGTGAAAGTGTACAGCACAAAGTAGTTTCTCATTCAAAAATTTATATACAAATTTTGTGAGACTGGTTGCAATCCCCGTGATGTGTAAGCACTCTCCCCCTTTCCCTTTCCACCCAGGCTCTTCGTGTCCATTTGACCATTTCTCCTGTCCCTTCCTGCCTTCTTGTTTTTGCTTTTGGGCAGGTGTTGCCCATTTCGCCTCGTATACTTGACTGAACTAAGAAGCATGTTCCTCACGTGTGTTATTGTTTTATAGGCCTGTCATTTCTGAGTTAGTAGGGTGTCCGGGGGCCATAGTCATGGGGGTTCCTCCAGTCTCTGTCAGACCAGTAAGTCTGGTCTTTTTTTTTTTTTTTTTTTTTGTGAATTTCAATTTTGCTCTGCATTTTTTCCCCGTTTTGTCTGGGACCCGCTATTGTGATGCCTGTCAAAGCCGTCAGTGGTGGTAGCCAGGCACCATCTAGTTCTTCTGGGCTCATGCTGGTGAAGGCTGTGGTTCATGTGGTCCATTTTTCCTTTGGACTAATATTTTCCTTGTGTCTTTGGTTTTCTTCATTCTCCTTTGCTCCAGACGGATGGGACCAATAGATGTATCTTAGATGGCTGCTTGCAAGCTTTTAAGGCCCCAGATGCTAGTTAGCAAAGTAGGATGTACAACATTTTCTTCATGAACTACGTTAAGCCAATTGAGCTAGATGTCCACTGAGACCATAATCCCCAGCTCTCAGTCCCAGTAACTTGGTCCCTCAAGGTGTTTGGATGTATCTAGGATGCTTCTATGACTTTGCCTTGGTCAAGCTGTACTACCTTCCCCTATATTATGCGTTGTCTTTCCCTTCACCAAAGTTAACTTGTCTACTATTTAATTAGTAATTTCCCCTCCACA
>NW_004443988.1:13332092-13333193 GCF_000243295.1 Trichechus manatus latirostris
TTTTTTTTTGGTGAAAATATACATAGCCAAAGACACCATTTCAAAAATTTCTACATGCACAGTTCAGTGACATTGATTATGTTCTTCCATTTGTGCTGCTATTCTCGCTTTAGATGAAGGTTTACAGAATAGTTTTTCATTAAACAGTTAGTACACATGTTGCCCTATGACAATGGATAACAACCCCACGACATGTCAACACTGTCCCTTCTCAACCTTGGATTCCCTATCACCAGCTTTCCAGTCCCCTCCTGCCTTTTAGTCCTTGTCCCTGGACTGCTGTGCCTTATTAGTACCATTTTATAAGGCTGTCCAATCCCCGGCTGTATGGTGAACTTTGGGAGTGACTTCACTACTGAGCTAAAAGGGTGTCCAGGGGCCATACTCTCAGGGTTTCTCCAGTCTGTCAGGCCAATAAATCTGGTCTCTTTCTTGTGAGTTAGAATTTTGTTCTACATCCTTTCTGAGCTCTGTCCAGGACCCTCTATTGTGATACGGTTAGAGCAGTCAATGGTGGTAGCCAGGCACCATCTAGCTGTAGTGGACTCAGTCTGGTGGAGGCCTTGGTAGCTGAGGCCCATTAGCCCTTTGGACTAATCTTTTCCTTGTAGCTTGTTCTCTTCATTCTCCCTTGCTCCCGAAGGGGTGAGACAAGGGAGTATCTTAGATGGCTGCTCACAGGCTTTTAAGATGCCAGATGCTAATCACCAAGGTAGGATGTAGAACATTGTCTTTATAAACTGTGTTATGCCAATTGAGCTAGATGTTCCCTGAGACCACGGTCCCCACAGCCCTCCATACAGCAATTCAGTCCCTCAGGGAGTTTGGAAGTATCTACGGAGCTTCCATGACCTTTCCTTGTACAAGTTGTGCTGGCTTCCCCAGTATTGTGTACTGTCTTAACACTTCACCAAAGTTACCACTTATCTGTTGTCTATTTAGTAACCCCCCCACCCCTCCCGTCCCTTGTAACCAACAAAGATTGTTTCTTTTTGTGTGTAAACTTTTACATGAGTTTTTACAGTAGTGGTCTCATACAATATTTGTCCTTTTGTAATTGACTTATTTCACTCAGCCTAATGTCCTCCAGTTTCATCCATG
>NW_004443988.1:13335175-13380189 GCF_000243295.1 Trichechus manatus latirostris
TGGGTTGTTTGTGGCACGTACCAGGGCTGACAGTGTGGACCAGGAATCAGTGCAGGGCAGGTTCCAGTAGGCTGTGCCTGTGCTGCTTGGTAGTGTGATGTTCGGCACACAGTGCAGGTAGGCAGGAAGGAGGAGGTAGAATGTGATGTCTGGAGCTAAGATGGGTATGGGAAAGATGAGAGAGAGGAGAGAGGAACAGCAGCCAAAAACATACACACAAATTAAAAAGAGTGCTAAGGGAGCTTGCTATTGGAGTGGAGAGATGAGAGACTCATTAATGGGAAAAAACAAAAATGAAAAAAAAGAAAAAGGGTCAAAGAAAAAAAAAACAAATATATCGAGAGACTGGAAATGAAGAAAGACAAAAAGGGAATAAGAGAGAGAAGAAAACAAAACAATGGAAAAAAAAACCCAAAAACAAAACAAAACCAAAAAGAAAAAAGAAAAAAGAAATGCCCCTAGGGATGTCCCTGTGCGTCTGCACAGAGTAAGGGAGTAGCTTCCAAGCCGTGCAGTACTGCCCGGCTAGAAGGGACTCCCAAGCCGAGAAAAGAAAAAGAAAACAAACAAACAAATCAAAACAGAACACATCAGAGCAAACAAACAAAAAAGCCCCAGGGGTCCCACCAGCGTGGCGGCACAGGCTGGGAAGCAGTTTCCCAGTCAAGCGGTGTTTCATAGCCTTTCAGGAAGAAGCAAAGATGGCACACGGAGCCAGGTATTTGAGAGAAAGGAAGGGGAGGTGGTGAAAGGTAAGGAAGAAATCTAAAGAAGCGGAAAAAAGCAACACCAGCAGCCAACAAAAGACACTCAGGGAGCTGGCCAGTGTGGGCAGGTAGAATCCAAGTGACACTGGGGTAAAGCTGTTGCCTCCTGGCCATGAGACTGTGGCTTCAGGAAGCAGAGGAGGCTAAGTGGGCATTAAGAAGGGTGGGGGGTGGGAAAGCCTATATCACTGGTTACTGGTTGTCCTGTCTCCTTCTGGAAGCTCCGTGAAGCTGCTTTCCACACCCCCTGTTCACTGATCTCCGATAGGAGTCCAAGATGGCAGATCCTTGCTGCAGTAGCTGATAGGGGACCTCTGCATGTATCTTTCCTCGCTCTCTGTTCTCGGTCAGTTTCTTATTCCACTCGGTGCTTGGCAGAGTTCTTTATCTCCTCCTTTGATGCTTAGGGTTTCAGGATTGACGTGTGACTCTGACTTAGTTTTTCTGATCTTTGCTGTAGAGGGATGGCGTGGTGCTTCTGACTATAGTGCCATGTTGCCTGGAAGTCAATATTTGTCCTTTTGTGATTGACTTATTTCACTCAGCATAATGCCCTCCAGATTCATCCATGTTGTGAGATGTTTCATCGGTTCATCATTGTTCTGTATTGTTGCGTAGTATTCCACTGTGTGGATGTACCAAAATTTGTTAATCCATTCATTTGCTGATGGACACTTAGATTATTTCCATCTTCTTGCTATTGTGAATAATGTTGCAATGAACATGGTGTGCATGTGTCTATTGGTGTGACGGATCTTATTTCTCTAGGATATATTCCTAGGAGTGGGATTGCTGGATCATATGGTATTTCTATTTCTAGCTTTATAAGGAGAAACCATATTGTTTTCCACAGTGGCTGTACCACTTTACATTCCCACCAGCAATGCATAAGAGTTCCAATCTCCCCGCAGCCTCTCCAACGTTTGTTATTTTCTGTTTTTTTGATTACTGCCGGTCATGTCGGGGTGAGATGGTATCTCATTGTAGTTTTGATTTGCATTTCTCTTATGGCAAATGATCGTGAACATTTCCTCATGTGTCTGTTAGACACCTGAATGTTTTCTTTGGTGAAGTATCTGTTCATATCCTTTGCCCATTTTTTAACTGGATTATTTGTCTTTTTGTTGTTGAGGTGTTGAAGTATTTTATAGATTTTAGAGATTAGATCCTCGTGACAGATAAGTAGTAGCCAAAATTTTTTTCCCAGTCTGTAGATTCACTTTTTACTCTTTTGGTGAAGTATTTCGATGTGCATTTTTAGGAGCTCCCAGTTATCTAGTTTCTTTTCTGGTGTCTGTGCATTGTTAATTATGGTTTGTATTGTGTTCATGCCATGCCCCTAGTGTTGTCCCATTTTTTCTTCCATGATCTTTATCATTTTAGGCTTTATATTTAGGCCTTTGATCTATTTTGAGTTCCTCTCATACTGAGGAGGATTACCATGGCAATAACACATCATCAGTATGGTAAAACTAACCTCTCATGAGAGTCTAATCCCAGCTAACGTTAGGGTCTGAGTTAGGTTTTGTGTATGGTGTGAGGTATGGCTCCTGTTTCCTTTTTTACAGATGGATATCCAGTTTTGCTAGCATCATTTTGTTAAAGACTGTCTTTTCCCAATTTAATGGACTTTGGTCCTTTGTCAAAGATCAGCTGACCCCAGGTGGATGGATTTACGTCTGCATTCTCAGTTCTGTTCCATTGGTCGATATGTCTGTCATTGTACCAGTATCTGGCTGTTTTGACTACCTTGGCTGTATAGTAGGTTCTGAGATTAGGTAGTGTGAGGTCTCCTGCTTTGTTCTTCGTCTTCAATAATGCTTTGTTTATCCGGGGCCTCTTTCCTTTCCATATAAAGTTGTTGATTAGTTTTTCCATCTTGTTAAAGAATGCTGTTGGTATTTGGATCAGGACTGCATTATATCTGTAGATCACTTTGGGTAGAATTGACATTTTCACAATGTTGAGTCTTCCCATCCACTAGCATGAAGTATTTTTCCATTTATGTAGGGCTCTAATTTTGGTTTCTTAGTGTTTTGTAGTTTTCTTTGTATATGTCTTTTATGTCCCTGGTTAGATTTATTCCTAAGTATTTTATCTTTTTAGGGGCTATTATAAATGGTATTGTTTTCCTGATTTACTTTTCAAAGCTCTCTTTCTTGGTGTATAGGAATCCAACTGATTTTTTTATGTTTGTCTTGTATGTTGCTACTCTCCTGAATCTTTCTATTAGTTCCAGTAATTTTCTTGTGGAATCTTTGGAGTTCTCTATGTATAGGATCATATCATCTGCAAATAGGGATAGTTTTAATTCCTCCTTTCCAATTTGGATGCCCTTTGTTTCTTTTTCTTGCCTTACTGCTCTAGCTAGGACTTCCAGCACAATGTTAAATAGGAGTGGTGATAAAGGGCATCCTTGTCTTGTTCCCATTCTCAGGGGGGATGCTTTCAGCCTCTCTCTGTTGAGAATGATGTTGGCTGTTGGTTTTGTATACAAAAACCCACTGCCCTCAAGCTGACTCTGACTCATGGTGACCGTATAGGACAGAGTAGAACTGCCCCCTAGGGTTTCCAAGGAGTGGGAGGTGGATTCAAACTACTGACCTTTTGATTAGTAGCCTAGCTCTTAACCACTGCACCATCAGGGGTCATGGTTTTGTATAGATGTCCTTTATTATGTTCAGGAATTTCCCTTTTATTTAAAGTTTTTATCAGGAATGATGTTGGACTTTATCAAATGCCTTTTCTGCATCGATTGAGATGATCATGTGATTCTCTTCTTTTGTTCTATTTATGTGGGCATTATGTTGATTGATTTTCTAATGTGAACCATTCTTGCATACCTAGTGTGAATCTCACGTGGGCACACTGTATTATTTTTTGATATGAGAATTTTTACATCTATATTCATGAGAGATACTGCTCTGTAATTTTTCTTGTGGTGTCTTTCCCTGGCTTTGGTATCAGGATTATTCTGGCTTCATAGAATGAATTCCAGAGTATCCTTCCTTTTCTATGTTCTGAAATAGTTTGAGTAGTACTTGTGTGAGCTCTTCTCTGAATGTTTGCTAGAATTCTCCAGTGAAGCCATCTGGCCAGGGCATTTTTTTGTTGGAATTTTTTTTATTACCTCTTCAATCTCTTCTCTTTTATGAGTCTGTTCAGATCTTCTATCTCAATTTGTGTTAGCTTAGGTAGGTAGTGTGTTTATAGAAATTTATCCATTTCCTCTAGGTTCTCAAATTTGTCAGAGTACAATTTTTCACAGTGTTCTGTTATGACCCTTTTTATTTCAGTTGGGTCTGTTGTAATGTCTGTCATCCAATTTCTTATTTGGATTATTTGTTTCCTCTCCTGTTTTTCTTTTGTCAGTTTGTCCAATGGTTTGTTGATTTTGTCGATCTTTTCAAAGAACCAACTTTTGGTCTTGCTGAGTCTTTCTATTTTTTTTCTATTCTCTACTTCACTTATTTCTGCTCTAATCTTTATTATTTTGTTTCTTCTGGTGCCTGTGGGCTTCTTTTGCTGATCTCTTTCTATTTGTTTGAGTTGTAGGGGTAACGTTTGATTTTGGCCCATTCTTCTTTTTTGATGTGTGCATTTACTGCTATAAATTGTTCTCTGGGCACTGCTTTTGCTATGTCACAAAGGATTTGTAAGACATGTTTTTATTGTCATTTGAGTGTAGGAATTTTTAAATTTCATCTTTGATTTCTTCTGTTATGCAGTGGTTTTTAAGTAAGGTGTTATTCAGTTTCCATGTATTTGATTTTTTTCCCCTTGCTCTTCTCCTGTTATTGATTTCAACTTTTATAGCATTGTAATCAGAGAAAATGCTTTGTATTATTTTGATGTTTTGGATTTTATTGACACTCACTTTGTGACCTAAAACATGGTCTATTCTGGAGAAAGAGCCATCCATGTGCACTGGAAAAGAATGTACTTTGCCGCTGTTTGGTGGAGTGTTCTGTGTATGTCTATAAGGTCAAGTTGGTTGAATGTGACAATTAGATCTTCTGTATCTCTGTTGAGTCTTTCTTGTTTGTCCTTCATCAAAAGTGGTGTGTTGAAGTCTCCTACTATTATTGTGGAAGTGTCTATTTCTCTTTTCATTGCTGTTAGAGTTTATGTATTTTGGGGCTCTGTTATTGGGTGCATATATGTTTATTATGGTTATGTCTTCTTGGTGGATTGACACTTTAGTCATTATATAATGTCCTTCCTTATTTTTTATGGTGGATTTTTAAAGTCTATTTTGTCAGAGATTAATATTGACACTTCTGCACTTTTTTGGTTATTGTTTGCTGGATATATATTTTTCCATCCTTTGAGTTGTAGTTTATTATGTCTTTGTGTCTAAGGTGTGTCTCTTGTAGGCAGCATATTGACAGGTCATTTTTTTTTTTCTCCATCTGCCACTCTGTCTCTTTACTGGTGCATTTAAGCCATTTACATTCAGTGTGATTATTGATAGGTGTTTACTGCCATCATTTTGTTGTGTAGTTTTTTAATTTTTTTTGTGGTGTTGACAATTTCTTTTCCTGCTTAATTTTTTGTGGATGTTCTTTCATTTCTTTTGTTGTTGTTGATTTTGTGATTATTAAGACTTTATGTTTTTCTTCTTTTTTAATTTTGATACGTAGGTTGATTAACTTTGTGGTTACCTTAAAATTTACCTTTATCTTCCTAAGTTTAAAACAGTCTCCTATTTCTTGAGATCACCTTGACTTCCTCTCCATATGAAAGTTCTATAACTACACCATTTAGTCACCCTTTTTGTTCTGATGTTGTAGTCATCTATAGATTGATGTCTCTGGTTCCCTATTTTCAGTCTTTTGGCTTTCTTTTAATTTTAGTAATTCTTTATCTGGGTTGGTATCTGGCTGATTTTGTCCTCTGTCCTAATCTCAGGTTGTTGTCTGATGTTGTTTGTTGTCTAACTGAAGGACTCCTTTTAATATTTCTTGTAAGTTTGGTTTGGTTTTTATGAATTCCCTTATTTATCTGGAAATGTTCCAATTTCACCATCATATTTGAGAGGGAATTTTGCAGGATATATTATTTTTTGTTGGCAGTTTTTTTTCTTTCAAGGGGTTTTGTATATACATCCATTGCCTTCTTGCCTGCATAGTTTCTATTGAGTAAGCAGAGCTTAGTCTTATTGTTTCCCTTTGTAAGTGGCTTTTCGTTTTTCTCAAGATGCTGTCAGGATTCTTTCTTTGTCTTTGGTTTTGGCAAGTGTGATTATGATATGTCTTGGTGATTTTCTTTGGGACCTATCCTATATGGGGTTTGCTGAGCTTCTTGGATGGTCAGCTTTTTATCTTTCATGATATTTGGTAAGTTTTCTGCCAGCAAATCTTCAACCATCTTCTCTGTGTTTTCCATTTTCTCCCCTTCTTCTGGAACTTTGATCACACTCAAATTTTTGCTCTTGATTGTGTCCCACATAATTCTTAGGTTTTCTTCATTTTTCTTCAGTCTTTTCTCTGATTTTTCCCAAACAATGTGGCATCCAAGGATTTGTCTTCAATCTTCCTAATTCTGTCTTCTGTTGTTCATATTTGCTCCTAAAACCTTCTATTGAGTTGTCCATTTCTGAAATTTTGTTGTTTATCTTTGGATTTCTAGTTGCTGTTTCTGTATAATTTCTAATTATTTATTTATTTAGATCTTTTGTTCTTCTATTATTTTTCTCAATTCTTCTATTGCTTTGTCTGTATTTTCCTTGATTTTGACTATTTTTTCATTGGTTTTGTCTGTGTTTTCCATAATTTTTTCTATTTTTCCTTCATCTATTTCCTGATCTCTTGGAGAGCCCTAAATATTAGTCTTTTGAATTCCACATCAGGTAGCTCCAATGTCTTTTCTTCTACCAGAAAGTTATCTGATTCTTTATTTTGGTCACTTGCTGGAGCCATCTTGTCCTTTTTAATATGTTTTTATATTGTCTGCTGTTTCTAAGACATTAAGGTATTATTTTCTTTATTTATTGATTGTATGTTTGTTTGTTTCATCCTGCTTTTTCGTTTTGTTTTGATACGTCAGGGTAGGCATGCTGGTTGTGCTTTGCTGCTTGCTCATCTGTGGGCACAACAGTTCTCACCATCTTGTCCCACTTCACTGTAAACTGGTTTGGCAAGGTGGCTGAGAGTGGACTGGGCGGGCCCTGTTTGCCTCCTGATGTTGGTCCAGCACTGTGGGAGCATTCACAGCCCCTCAAAAGTTGGGTAGGGGTGTCAGATGGGGAGTGATACAGGCTCGCTTCCTACCATTCAGCAGCTGGTTGAGTGGCAGGAGGGGAAGAGCAGTACAGACCTGGTGCAGTGCCAGGCCTGAGCACCAGGGGCACTCTAGCCATGGTGGCGCAATGGGGGAAAGGAGGAGGAGGTGGTGTATGGGGCTAGGTGGGAGGGAGAAACAAAAGAAAAGAGAAAGAAAAAAAAGGGTTGCACAGCAACAGCTGGCAGGTGGGGGTGGGGCAGACCTGGTGGCCAGCAGGAAGGTGGGTGGTGGTGGCATTTGGGGCTTGGCAGGAGGGAGAAAGGAAAAAAAAAGATAAAAGAAAAAAATGGCAGCATATTAGGGCCCAGCAAGTGGGGTAGGGGGTGGACCTGGGGGCTGGTGGGAAGGGAGGGGAGGTGGGTTATGAGGCTAGGTGGGAGGGAGAAAGAAAAGAAAGAAAAAGAAATTGTAGCACTGCAGGAGCCTGCAGGAAGGGGGACAGATGGCATATGGGACTAGGTGGAAGGGAGAAAGAAAAGGAAGAAAGGGAAAAAAAAAAAAAAAAAGCCACACAGTCAGAGGGCGTGTGGAGGGCCTAGGGGGAGATATCGTATTGTGAATCCTGGCAGTGGGGGCTGCCAGGATGTGGGGTGGGGGTGGGGGGGTTGTAGCTTTTTACTCACTAGAAGGGTGAGGGGTGGGAAAGCATGTTTCTCTGACCCTGAAATTGCCTTCCCATACTCCCTGTCCAGGGCTGTGGCTAGCTGTGTTTCAGGATGACCATGCTGTGCCGTGTTAGTTGGCAGGGGACCTCCACTCCCTATCTCTCCTCGTTCTCTTTTCTCCATCAGTTTCTTCTTCCATATGGTGTTTGAGCTAGTTCTTTTTCCCTTCATTTGATGTTCAGGGTTCCAAGATTGACATTTGTATCTGTTTTACTTAGTTTTTCGGGTCTTTGCTGCAGAGGGATGGTGTGGTGTGTCTGTCTAGGGCACCATGTTGGCTAACATGTCTCATTTAATTTTAAACAATTTTATTTTCAAAGTAGTAGAGGTACACTATTTTAAAAGTCAAATCATTCTACAAGGCTTATAAACGAAGTGCAGTTTCCTCGGCCCTACCTCTGATTCTGGCTCCTTAGAGGCAAACTACTTTAAACTATGTTACCTGTCTCAAGTAATAATCACCTCTATGTATTTAAATTACATGCTTATATTGTTAGTTCTTGCTTTTATTCACTTTTAACTTCCTACTATGGAAGGGAGGGATTTAGCTTTCTTCCCCATTCATTTCTCCTTCCACTTTCCAATTTGGTTATATTTCAATTTTTTGTTAAATCAAACATCAGCAATTATGTTAGTATGATTTGGATATCATTCACAGTTGAGTCATGTTGTGTTCTAGGACTCCTGTGACTGCATTTCCTTTCTTATTCATCTTGTTTTCCCAGGAGTTAAACACTGCCTTGTTCTTCTTTGGGTTAGTTTTCTATCTATCTAGCACTAGGTCACTCCCAAAATAGAGTATAACATTCTTTTCAATAGGTTCAAACACATCAATTAATCTAAGGCTTCATTTTTATTTCCCCTTGGAGACCCCTCTGGGAGTTTTCTGCCCCGTGGCTCAAATCTGGGAGATTTCTCTCTATTCTTGATAAATCTGTTGTCTGAGATCTCCACCATTCATCCCTTCTCTCCTGTCTGTCTCCTGTTTCTTGGATATTATGGCTTCCTCTTTCTTAGTTTGCTGCCCCCTTTCAGTAGGGCACATCATCTAGCACGGGGGCAACAAACTACCTTAAAGGGCCAGAGAGTAAAAGGCCAAAGTCAAAATAGAGGAGATTATGTAGGTACTTATATAAAAACCAGCTGCTATAGAGTTGATTCTGACTCATAGCAACCCCATGTGTAGAACTGTGCTCTACTCTGGCTGATTTTTCTGAAGTAGATCTCTAGGTCTTTCTTCCAAAGCACCTCTGGGTGGACTTAAATCTCCAACCTTTTGGTTAGCTGCCAAGTGAGTAAACTGTTTGCACTACCTAGGAACTCCAGATTCTTATGCAACCACTTAAAAATATAAAAAACATTTTTAGCTTGTGGGCCATACAAAAACAGGGGGAAGGCTAGATTTGGCCTAGGGGCTGCAGTTGGCCCATCTGAGATCTAACAGCTCCCCAAGAAAGGGGAGATAGTAAAAACATTTTTGTTTTAAAGATCTTACATGTCTTAAAATGACTTTATTCCACCTGCACACTTGACTGATGATTTGACTAGGTTCAGAACTCTTATGTCCGAAATCATTTGCCTTGAGAATTTGAAGGCATCGCATCACTGTGGTCCAGCTCTCAGTATTGTATTTAGAAACCCACTACATGGTTTTTCTCTCTGGAAGTTTTTAAGATCTTCACTTCATGACCAATCTGCAGTCACAGCCACAGGACTTGGAGTTCCCACTGCCTTAGTCCCTCTAGCTCCTGGGAGGTCTTGCGGGGGTGGGTGGGGACCCAAGGTAGAGGAAGTGGTGAGGAGCACTTGGGTCCAAGATGCTACAGGGGAAGGAGAGGCAAAGGGCTGGGTCTAGGAAGACCGAGAGGAGGGAAGAGTCAGGAGAAGGAATCGCTTCTGGGTTGTGGAGGAGAGGCAGATAGGCCCCCACAGGAGGCCCAGCTCTTTTGGAAGTTTTGGACTCTTTAAGGTAAGAGGAGTTACCTCCCAGGTGGAAGGGCCCAAGAAGGCTGGAGCAGCAATGACTGGCAGACTGGTTGTAGGCCCAGCAAGTCTTAAGAGAATGGGCCTGTCCTCTGGCACCTCTGTCCCTCCGGCTTCCATGCCACATGACCCCAACTTCTTAACAATCTGACCAGCTGCTCTTAGCCCTTACCCAGCCTTCTTTCTGCCTTGATTACAGTCTCAGCCCCTAATTACCACCAACCTTCAGCCCTCTTCAGATTTTGCTCAGACCTCAGCCACTCTTATTGGGTTACGACAGTGTGGCTGTGGCAGAGCTTATTTTTATGTGGAAACTTTTTTTTTTTTTTAGCAACAACAAAAAACCAAGGATGGTTGGAAACAGCCCTCTTCACCCCATCCTTAAACTTTAGCACATCCCTGACCTGACCTCCCTCCTGGGTTTTGGGGAGAGCCTGGGGGTGGGGGGTGTTGGAATAGCTCTTTCTATGGCAAATAACACCCACATGCTAACCACACTTGCTGGTCTTAGGATGTGCCATCCATCATTCTCAGCATAATGCTTGCTTCTCCAAGAGTTCACTCCTAGCTTGATCATTCTGCCTCTCATTTCCTCTGATCTCTCCTTTAAAAATCGCAGTGGTCATATTCACTCTCTTGCAATTAGTAATGAGATATGACTTCTTCATAAGAGAACCAATACTGAAGAGTGGTTGTTTTAAAAATGGGGGATGGAAATTTTCTGGAAGGGTGAAAATGCATAGTCAACATGTATTATGATTTTATATCTGAAACTGAAAAAACACTAAGCCTGTTGCCGTCGAGTCAATTATGACTTACAGTGACCCTATGAGACAGAGTAGAACTGCCCCATAGGGTTTCCAAGGAGTGGCTGGTGGATTCGAACTACCCACCTTTTGATTAGCAGCCGTAGCTCTTAACCACTGTACCACCGGGGCTCCTATATCTGAAAAGAGGTCAATCTATGTAGTTTTTCATAATACTAACCAAAAAAGTAACTACAGACACCAAACTCTTGGCTGATGGGGGACACCAATCATTAAGTGTGGTAGGCCGGACTAAAAACTTGTTAGAAACTCTCATAAATGTGGGTCTAAAGGGCAAACACTTCTGTAAACTTTCTCGCTGGGCTACCCCTACTTGATGGGCTAGAGTAGGAAGAGGTGAGGGTTGGGAGGCTGTAGAGGGGTCATGATACAATCTCTGATTTTCAACTTCAATATGCACAGGAAATCCTCAATTAAATTCCTGTCTACTTCCTTCAGAAATAGATATACATTATATTTGATATCATACAACTCCTTAATAATTAGTTTTTTTGAAAGAGGGTAGCAGGCTGTTCCCTTATAAAAGCTAATAATCCTGTGTTATGGATTGAACTGTGTCCCCCAAAAATATGTGTTATAAATACTAACCTCTATGCCTGTGGTTATAACCCCATTTGGGAATGGGTTGTCTTTGTTATATTAATGAGGCAGGATTAGTGTAGGGTGTGTCTTGAATCAATCTCTTTTGAGATATAAAAGGGATTAAACAAGCGAGAAGCAGAAAAGAGGAAGAGAGATGCTAAGCCACATGAAGATCACCCAGAAGCGGAAGCTCAGAAGAGACAAGGACCTTCCTCCAGAGTCGACAGAGAGAGAAAGCCTTCCCCTAGTGCCAGCACCCTGAATTCAGACTTCTAGCCTCCTAAACTGTGAGAAAATAAATTTCTGTTTGTTAAAGCCACCTACTTGTGGTATTTATCTTATAGCAGCGCTAGATAACTAAAACCTAATTTGGTACCAAGAAGTGGGGGTGCTGCTCTAACAAGTAGCTAAAATGTGAAAGTGGTTTTGGAACTGGGTAATGGGTAGAGGCTGGAAGGGTTTTAAGGTGCCTAATTGTAAAAGCCTAGATTTCCTCGAAGAGACTGTTGGTATAATTATAGACATCAAAGGCAATTCTGGTGAGGGCTCAGAAGGAACTGAGGAGAGCTATAAAGTCTCTATTGTCTTTGAGAATACATACGACACTAACAACAGAATGGTGCTAGAAATGTGGACATTAAATGTGCTTCTGGTCAGGTTTTAAAAGACAATAATGAACATGTCATTGAACAATGGAGGAAGGGAGATGCTTTTTATGCAGTGATAAAGAACTTGTCTGAACTATGTTCAAAAGTTTGGTAGAAGGTAGAACTTGTAAGTGATGAACTTGAATATCCGGCTGAGGAGATTTCTAAGCAAAATCTTAAATGGGCTGCGTGGTTTCTCCTTACTGCTTATAGTAAAATGTGAGAGGAAAGAGACAGACTTAAAAATGAACTGTGCGAAGTTAAAATAAAACTTAAAGATTTTGAAAATTCTGTTGTAAAACTAAAGACACATGTCCTAGAATTTTCACCAAGAACATGGCTACACAATCTTTTATTAAAGAGTTAAGCCTGTGACTGATGGATCTAACCAACTACCACAGCAGAAAACCCATCAACTTAGACTGAAGGGGACAGAGAAAGAACGAAAGGAAAGAACACTATCTGCCTCTTGGAATTCTTACAGGGAGGAAACATGCTAAAGGAGCTATATCTGTTGTCCTCCAAGAAAAGAAAAGGATCATCCCTGGAGTAACTCAGAGATCAGCAGAACTATCAGAAGGAGCACGGGAAGCTGGGCTGCTTGATTTCAAAGGGTAGAACCATGGCCTGCAGTGTTTCAAAGGGTGGGGCCACAGTCTCCTAGGTTTCAAAGAGACAGATCTTCATCAACTTGGTTCCAGAGTGTGGGGCTGCTGTTCACAAATGCCAGGGGGATGGGGCTGCTGCCCAAAGCTGACAGGGTGGTGCTGCCATGTCCAAGGGGCAGAAGAACGGGTCCTGCCAGGGGCTGAGAGGGTGGGGTTGCCACTCAGATGAACTAGGAGAATGGGGCCACCCAAAGCTAAGGGAGCAAAGCTGCTGTTCCAGTGGGCCTGGAAGCCAGAGCTGAAGGACCTCCACCCAGAATCCAGAGGGCGTGGCCAACATCCAGAGTCTAGAGGGCAGGGCCATTGCCCAGATGATCCCAAAGAACAGAGGATTATTTTCAAGCCTTGAGAGCTAATGTAAATTGTTCTGCTGGGTTTTGGACTTCCTTGGTGCCTGTCATCCCTTCTTTCCATTCAATTTCTCCCATTTGTAATGAAAATGTCTACCTTGTACCTGTTCTGCCATTGTACTTTGGAAGCAGATAACTTGTAGTCTAGATTTCACATTCACAGATGAAGTGGAACTTCACTCCAAGGTGGAATACAACTAAAGTCTCACCCATATTTGATTTAGATGATTCAGAAGATGAGACTTTGGACTTGGAGTGAATTTAAGACTTTTGGGATGATGTCATGGGCTAAATGTGTTTTGCATGTGGCAGGGACATGAATTTTGGGGAGCCAAAGGGTAGAATGTTATGGATTGAATTGAATTGTGTTCCCTAAAGTACATGTTGTAATTCCTAACTTCTATGCCTGTGGTTATAATCCCATTTGGGAATGGGTTGTCTTTGTTATATTAATGAGGCAGGATTAGTGTAGGGTGTGTCTTGAATCAATCTCTTTTGAGATATAAAAGAGATTAAACAAGCAAGCCAGAAGCAGAGATGGGGAAGAGAAATGCCAAGCCACACGAAGATTTCCCAGGAGCAGAAGCTCAGAAGAGACAAGGACCTTCCTCCAGAGTTGACAGAGAGAGAAAGCCTTCCCCTAGAGCCAGCATCCTGAATTCAGACTTCTGGCCTCCTAAACTGTGAGAAAATAAATTTGTTTGTTAAAGCCAACCAGTTCTGTATTTCTGTTATAGCAGCACTAGACAACTAAGATATCCTATTATAACAGGCTTTTTTTTTTAAAATCATGCTAAAATATACGTAAAATTTACCATCTTAACCATTTTTAAGTATACAATTCAGTGGCATTAAGTACATTCCTAATGTTGTATAATCATCACCACTTTTACATCATCCCAAACAGAGTCTCTGTACTCATTCAATAACTCCCCATTTTCCCCTCCCCTCAGTCCCTGGTAACCTCTATTCTACCTTCTCTCTCTATGCATTTGCCTATTCTTGCTATTTCATATAAAGTGGATCCATATAATATTTGTCCTTTGTATCTGACTTATTTCACTCAGCATAATATTTTCAAGGTTCATCCATGTTGTAGCATGTATCAGAATTTCATTCCTTTTTATGGCTGAATAATATTCCATTGTACACACATACCACATTTTATCCATTCATCTACTGATGTGCACTAGGGTTGTTTCCACCTTTTGGCTATTGTGAATAATGATGCAATGAACATTAGTGTACAAAGTATCTGAGTCCCTGCTTTCAGTCCTTTTGGGTATATACCTAAGAGTGGAATTGCTGGGTCATATGGTAATTCTATGTTTAACTTTTTGAGGAACCACCAAACTTTTCTAAAGTAGCTGTACCATTTTAAGTGCAACGTATGAAGGTTCTAATTTTCCTACATTCTCAACAATACTTGTTATTTTTTGATTTGTTGTTTGGTAACAGCCATTCTAGTGGGTGTGAAATATATCTCATTGTGGTTTTGATTTGCATTTCCCTAATGACTAATGATGTGGAGCATCTTTTAATGTGCTTATTGGCACATCTTCTTTGGAGAAACGTCTATTAAAGTCCTTTGCCCATTTTTTAATCGGATTGTCTTTTTGTTGTCGAGTCATCTTTATTATTAAAATGTCCTTTTTTTCCTAGTTGTAAAAGTGATAAAGGTACAAAATCAATGTATAAATGTAAAAAGTGGAAGTGAAAGTCACTCATATTTGAGATGGGGTCAGAGACGGAGAAAGGTCATGGAGGCAGTCAGAGTCCAAGATGCCAGGTCAAGAGTAACAGCAAGAGCACGTTTCCAGATACCCTAAATGGCTGAGTCAACAAGTCTCACTGGCTCTCATACCTCTCCTAGCAGTTCTTTTAGCCTGGGAGGGATCCAGTGCCGTCAGTGGACCCATAGGCCTAAAATTTACAAGCTCATTACGCATCCTGTGTGTCTACACTTCCCTTCCAAGGCTCACAAGGGCCAGCCAGGCTGGGTGAGCTCAGAGGAGAGGGGTGGTTATGGTGTGGAAGCACCCAAGAAAGAGGAGCCAGGGCAATGGGTGAGCAGGAAGAGGGCTGAAGAGAGAAGCCTGGGTTACACCCTAACAGAGGGATGGGCTGCTTTAAAGTAACATTTCCTGCTGAAAGTATTACATGTTCATTGAGGAAAAATCTGGAAGACAAGTACAAAGAAGAAAATTAAAATGACCAATAAACTCATCATCTAATATGGTTTACTTTTTTCCAGCATTAAAAAGTTTTTTAAAAATAGAAGTGCTGTGTGTCTGAATGTGAGGGGGGGTTTCTCCCATTCTCCATATATAAAAGGGGTATACGTATATATTTGTATGAGTGTGTGTGTGTGTACATATATACGTATATAGTAAAATTAAGATCATACATTATCAAGCTTTCTTTATGCAACATTATAATATGAAAATTTCCCTATATCATTAAATATTCTTCAAATTAATTTTTCTTAACAGCTGAATAGTGTTCCACTGTGTGGAAATGTCATTATGTATTTAATCATTCAATAAATATTTGAATGAATATTTAATATGTTTATTAGGTTGGAAATTTAGGTTTGTTTCTCCTTTTTTTTCCTTTTTTGTACGTGGTAGTTTTAGTGAAAATATGTCACTTACTTTGTGATGGGGTAATTTAATCTCTCTGAATCTATTTCTTCATCTGTAAACTGGGAATAATAATACCTGCTTTATCCATGTTGTAGTATGGCTAAGAGATCATGTGTGTAGGGTATTTCATTGTTCTCATGACTTCTCGTTTGTCCAACTGGCTTGGTGGCTGGCGAGGCCCCCTGGCAGGGCTAGGGAGGGTGAAGTGAAGACAGTGGGCCTGGGCTTGGGTGTTGGGTGGAAGTGCCTCCCGGGTAGTCAGGAGGAGAGGCCCAGGGGCCTGTCGGAGGCAGGATTCTCACTCAGGAGGGAGGACTGGGCTAGATGCACAGCTTTGGGAATCTTTAGCTTTGTGCTCTAAGAATGCATGGTCTTTTTCCAAGAGAAAATGTGTTGTCAGAAAGGAACAAGGCCAAGGGCTGGCCTTAGGGGAAAGATTAATGAGGAAGAGCAATTGGGGGTGGTGGTGCAGAAAAAACAGGATCATATACACAGAGGTCAAAAGAAAAAAAGAGCCAAGAAAATTCAGGTTTAATTCCCATTAGATACTCCTCTGGGCTTTCTAAAGCTTGACCCTGTATAAACTTAGCTCTGACAGCCTTGCTTGACTGAGACTGAATCAGTGAATTATGAAGCTAAATCCTTAGGGTCGAGGGGTCTAACACAGATGAACCAATAGTCCCTTAACAAAAAAAAAAGAAAAAAAAATCAATCTAAACCAAAATAAAACATAACTGGAGAGCTAGAGGCCAATAAATCTATTACTGAAGTTGGTAGCTATTTAGGCTCAATGTAAAGTAACCTCTGCAATTGTCACTGGGCATCATGAAACCTACCAAATGCCTCTCGAGTATTAAAAAAATTTGATGATCTCTTGAGAGCTCTGCGAAGCTCTCCTGACTGAGGAAGGGGAGTGGGCTGGGCACAGGCGGAGGCTGCTGGGGAAAGCCCGAGGGCCTCTGGTGGTCTGAGCTCTGTCAGATGTACCCAGGAGGGAGGAACCTCAGGAGAGGAAAAGGAGGCGAGCAGAAGGCACCACAAGAGCACCGTGGAAGGTGTCAGGAGAAAGAGCAGGGGTGCTTCTGATACCCCAACACCCCGAAGAACTCTGAATGCATAGTAGCATTCACTGCGGCAAACTGACCCTTAATATTATTACAGATGTTTTTGGGAAAGAATAGAGGAGCCGGAGGATCTGGCCTCCTGCTCTGGTTCTGACGCTGCCTGGCAGTATTGCCAGATGTTTTTAGCGTCCACAGATAAACATTTCAGAAGGGGGTGGGGGGGCTCTTGTTCTCTTATAAACCCCCTTCCCTCCTCCAAAAAAGCTCTGTCGTTTCTTTTTAGGATTACTTTCAGACTACACTCTTACCTTATGAAAAGCACATCTATTCTTAGCGCTCACTTTAACTGTCTTCTTTGTACTATTTTCACATAGTCTATCATGAGATTGCATTCTCTTGATCATAAAACAACGTTACTAAAAAGCGGTAACTAACAGACAGTGCTGGAAGACCAAGCGTGAGTCGCCTAGCTGTGAATCTCAAGTTCTCTCACTACACTGCAGTCTCATCTTTGTGTTTTCTCTTCCCCTCGAATCCTACTGGTCACCATGACCTGTGGATTCTACACCTGAAATGATCTAAATGTTGGGGTGGGGGGAAAAGCTTAGGACCTGGCTTAATTATACTCTGAAAAAAGCACCTCTCTTCTCTGCTTTCATCCCCTCTTCTCTCCTCTCAGCGTTCGCCATGCTCATCACCCATGAGGTCTCCATGACCCTGAGGACACCCACTGCTGCGGGGTCTTCCAGCGCCTTGTCTGTCTGGCAGTAGCTTTGTGCCGACTCTCCCCCACCTTCCCTCTCATTCCCATTGCTGTCGAGTTGATTCGGACTCCATAGCAACCCTATAGGACAGAGTAGAACTGCCCCATAGCCCCTTATTCTGTAGCCCATGCCAGCCAGTCCTTGTCCAAGTGTTAGTGGGCTAATGCAGGTAATGTCTGCAGTTGAAAACGGGGCTCTCTGGGGACATAATACCCTAACCTAACAGAGGGACCCTAAAAGTGAAAGTTCTGGTTCCCATGGGAGCTGAGAGGAGTAAAGGGCGTGCAACAGAACCTGGTGGCATCCATCAACCTAACTACATAGTCTACCTGGTACAGGAACAGAGTGTGGAGTTAGACTGACTTCATATCCACTGATGAGCTATATGACCCTGAGCAAGTTACTTAACCTCTCTGTGCCTCAGTTTCCTGGTCTATAACATAGGGTTACTTATAGTACCTGGAGCCCTGGTGGTGCAGTGGTTAAGAGCTCAGCTGCTAACCAAGTCGGCAGTTCAAATCCAACAGCTGCTCCTTGGAAATCCTATGGGGTAGTTCTACTCTGTCCTATAGGGTTGCTATGAGCCTGACTCAACTCTAACGGCAATGGGTTTGGTTTTTTTTTTGTTTTTTTTTCAAATAGTACCTAGCCCAGATGGCTGTTATAAGGGTTAAATACCTTATAAACAGTTAACCCAGCCCCTAATACGTGTTGTTTTGTTGTCAGCTGCCATTAAGTTGGCCCCCAAGACTTATGGCAACCCCATGCACAATGGAATGAAAAGCTGCCCAGTCCTGTGCCATCCCTGTGATTGGTTGTAGCTCAAACTGTTGTGGTTCATAGGATTTTCACTGAATGATTTTTTTGGGAGTCGATCATTAGGCCTTTCTTCCTAGTCTGTCTTAGTCTGGAAGCTCCACTATAACCTGTTTAGCATCACAGCAACAGACAAGCCTCCAATGACAGACAGGTGCTGGCTGCGCATGAGGTGCATTGGCCAGGAATTGAACCCAGTTCTCCTGTGTGGAAGGTGAGAATTCTACTACTGAACCACCTCTAATACATAGTAAGTGCTTAATAAATAGTTGCCATTATCACTATTATTTTTAATAATAAACAGTATTATTTATTTCTTAATATATATTCATATATATCTGGGGCTGGACTCTGGCTAGACAAAGACCATCCCTACAGTTTCTTATCTTGTTTAATATTTGCCACAACTTCTCAAACTCTAGTTTCTCTCAACCTATAACCCCCAGCCCTAGTCTCCTCTCCCTGACTTTCTCAATCTTGTCCAAAGAAGACCAAGGAACCAGGACTCAAACATGCTGGGGAAGAACAGCTGGAGAGGCCTGCCCCGCAGACGGCCCCTTCCTTTGTCTCCCTCCCACACTTCCTCCTCCCTCTCAGAAACGTTTGTCACCTTCCCAGCATAACCCACAAGCCCCAAATCAGGAACGCAGGATGTGTGTGCTCACCAGCAACAGCTTTTACAGAATTTCCTCCCTCACATGAAATTGGATGCCTCGACTACAAAAACATAAACTGGAATTCTCCACAAAGCTACTTATCGCTAAAATGCTTCCTTGCAGGGGCCAGAACAGTGTCACAGAAAGCATATTTTATTTTTGAAAACAGAACCTAGAAGCCAGTGGCTGCCCCTGTGCTTTTTTTTTTTTTTTTTTAACAGTTTAAAGCAATATTTGGATACAACCAAAGTGTCTCCTTTTTTCTCAGAGACCTAAGTTACAAAATATACTGGTTTCTATTAGGGTGTGTCTAGCACTTTCTGTGCCGCCAAGCCTTCCATTTTATAGTTTGCACACCAGTAGATTTTCCATGAACAGGCTCAAATTTATTCCCAGGCAATGAGGTTTAGAAACCCATTATGAACGTGAAGATTGTTCTAAAGCAGCCTCAGAATTTGGCCATTAAGTTGCCTAAAAAGAGCATTTCTGACATACAATTTTTTTTCCAGCATGCCTTAATATATGTGTGTGTTGGGGGGGGGGGGCGTTATTCACTCTCCTTGTGTATTTCCTTGCATTGGGCTGTTACAGGAAATTAGTTTTTTAAATTCTTCTTCTCTATCTTTTTCATTTCTGTACTTCTACAGCATACAGCCCAAACACCCACCTACACAGGCATTTTACATATAGTTGGAAGCCAAGTGGCTAAAAAACAAAACAAAATCATTTAATAGTGTCTTTATAGAGATTTACATGTGAATTCTAATAGGAGCCAATGGTAATTTTGGAGGAAAATGAGCCAGTTAGAGAAAACTGCTAATGGAAAGTGTGACTATAATTCAGTTTTGTTGACAAATGAAAAAGCAGGTGCCATATTTTTCAAGAGAAAAATAACGTAGGAAATAGAGCTGCATATGTACACACTCATACACACTCTCTCTCCGTCTCCAGAAACATACATGTTGGGTACAACTGCAACAATGACATCCAGTTTTATGTTTTGACTAAGACAACCCTCTTCTCCTATCAGCTCTCTAGGGGCTCCTTCCAGCCAGGCCAGGCTCTTCACAGGCTCCCAGCCTTGCCACCTCCTCTGCTTCCCTCTGGCTGGATAACCTCTTTCTCTTTCTGCCATCCAAATCTTTCACCCCTCAAGGCTCCGCCATGAAGCCTTCCCTCCAGAGTGTGAGACTGCAGAATTGCCCCATACTCCAAATCCCACACTGTGTATTGCTGATGCCATGCCTCCTGCAGGCTCAGTTTTGGGTGGGTGTTGTCTCTCCCCAATATGGCTGCAAGTCTCCTGAGGGCAAGACCACATCTAATTTCACTTAGATATACCATTTACCATCATAGCACCCCGCACCACTTGAACACAAAACAGATGATTGACTAGCATCTGTTGGATTATGTGAACAGTTGGGTGCAGAGCTAGAAGACTAGGCAAATGGTTAATTTAATATGGCAGTCTAAACCATCTTAAAGAGGTCTAGATAAAGTTTATAGCTCAACAACTATCCCCTGAACTCTGCCAGCAGACCAGTCCCCTGTCCCTAACAACACATCCCTAAAGAACTCTGGAGGTGACCTGTGGGGCATGCTGTGACATACTGCCCAGATTCTCTTTCAGGAATGAAGGACACTGCTGGGAGTGCTACCTGCAGACAGCCCTCAGCTGAAGGGAACAGCATTACCCAAAGCCACACTCCCTTCCTCGGATTGGCCTCCATCCAATGCCTGATCCCTGTGGGGGTATAACTTGACCTCCTTACCCCAACTAAGAACAATTCTGAAGGGTCATCCCAGCTCCAGAGCTCTATGGAGTTGGCTGAGGCTGTTGTTGGATCTGCATCACAGGTCAGCTTCTCTCTCTGCCCAGTGTGACTTCCTTCCTTTCGCTTCCCCAGGTGTTGATCCCAAGAGCAGTCACCAATAAACCTCCTGCATGCTAATTTCCAGCTCAGAGTCTGCGTTCCGGGGAACCAACCTACAACTCACTCCATCCATCCTCCTCCCAACAATCTACTACTGTGTTGATGGCACATGGGTGGTTGTGGGTGGAGATGATACAGATGAAAAAGACCCAGTCCTTGCCCTTAGGCAGCTAACAGTTGAATACAGGAGATGAGATGTGTACAGGAATAACCATAAAACACAGAGTAGAAAATGGCCGGTGTCAAGGAAGAACACAGCACAGAGAAGCAGGGTGTAATCCTGGGGTAGGCGTTGGGGTAGGGGGCACAAGCCTTCTTTATACATTGGCTTAGGCTGTGACCATCGGTAGATGTGACCTATCTCCCGAACAGGATTCATGCCCTGGAGGGCAGGATAGACTGTGTCCTCATCTCTCTTTGCATCCCCCATACTTCCTAACACAGAGCCCCAGACAGCACAAGAAATCTTAAAATTATGCCCCAATTAAATTTTTAAAAAAATTAGTTCTCTTTACAGAACGGGTTTCTGGCTGCAGATCTGGCCTGTTGGTGCAAAGCTCTCAGGAGGCTCCTCAAAAGTGCATTCGTTTATCATGCCCATAAAGTCTCCGTAACGTGAAAACCCCCACGACAAGGTCCTTCTCTCAAAGCAGCTACAATTCACTGTGTGGATGAGGCCGAGACCCATCAAAAGCCCAACAAACAGGAACGAGAAGTGGGGATGTGAGTAACAGCCAAACAATAGGTGATCCCCCTGCTGTCAGTCAGCCATCTATCAGTCTGTCGGTTGACACAATATACTGAACAGCCCCACCTGTCGGGGTGCTAGGAACATAACAATGAGAATCAACAAACCTTCCAATCTAACAATCCCCCCTAATTCACTGTGCTGGCAGGGTTTCCGTTTAAAGGGGACAAGGGCCTTTAGCCAAAAAATCACCTGAAAAAAGTGATTTTTTCAAAAAAGTGCCTGAAGGAAAGGTCTGTCAGCTGTGGGAGCCGCCCCCTGTTGCTTGTGCCTCCAGGGCTTTTTCCCACTGCTGTTCTGCCCTCACTCCAAGGCGACGCGCTACAGTATCCTTCTACTCTTCCTCTCTCTTCACTGCTTTTGTACAATCTGTTACCAGCTTCTGTTGTTTGTTTCTCGGAAATGCCACTGGAAGCCTTCCCCTCCTGCCTGTCAGTGTCATACCCCCTCTGCTAGTGTGACCACAACCCGGCAGCTGAGGCCTAGAGCCGAGGTAATCCCTGCCCACCTCCATCTCTGCCAGGCTTGGGTTTTGAAAACCAGTGTTCCTTCTGTCACGTCTCTGCTCAGCAATCAGCCATGGCTCCCAAGGCACCTTCAGCATCAACTTTTTAAGACCCTGTTATAATTCGCCATTCCTACACTGACCTAAGGAGGACTGGTGGTGCCACAGTTAAGCACTCAGCTGCTAACTAAAAGGCTGGCAGTTCAAACCCACCCAGTGGCTCCGTGGAAGAAAGACCTGGTAATCTGCTTCTGTAAAGACTCCCCCCAAAAAAACAAAACCCACTGCCATCAAGTTGATTCCAACTCATAGCGACCTTATAGGACGGAGTAGAACTGCCCCATACGGTTTCCAAGGCTGTAAGTCTTTACGTAAGCAGACTGCCACATCTCTCTCCCGTGGAGTTGCTGGTGGTTTCAAACTGCCGACTTTTTTGGTTAGGAGCCAAGCACTTTAACCACTGCACCACCAGGGCTCCTTCCGTAAATATTACAGCCTAGAAAACCTTATGGGGCAGTTCTATTCTGTCACATGGAGTGGCTACGAGTTGACACTGACTCAGTGGCACCTAACAACAATACTGCTGACCTCGGGGGCAGTGGTAGGTAAGTGGTAGAATTCTTGCTTCTACGCGGGACACCTGGGTTAATTCCCAGCCAATGCATCTCATGTACAGTCACCACCTGTTTGCCAGTGGAGGCTTGTATGTTGCTAGGATGCTGAACACGTTTCAGTGAAGCTTCCAGACTAAGATGGACTAGGAAGAAAGGCCTGGCAATCTATTTCTGAAAATCAGACAGTGAAAATTCTATGGATTAAAATGGTCCATCTGCAGCTGATCACCGGGATGATGCAGGGCTGGGTGGCATTTTATCCTGTTGTGCATGGGGTGGCTGACAACACTGACCTCATTTCATTTCCCATTTCTCCCCAGTATACACTATATTCAGTCACCTCCCTGTTTGTTTGTGCCTTGCTCAGGCTGTGTCTGCCTCCCGGGAGGCCTTGTTTCCCCTTGGCCACATACTGCATCTTACCACTCCTTGTCCCTGTATTCACATGGGCAAAGCTTAGGACCTGGGAGAGGGAAGGGTAGGAGGGCAGAGTTAAGGCCCTCTGCTTTCTGTTCTTTATTTCTCTGGAGGTCTCCCTATCACATAGCAGCTTTGTCAGATAAAATGCTCTTCTGTGGCACCTACCCAGCTGCAAGGATGCCCTATCAGCTCGACTGCCCTGGACCATCTAGTTGTGAGTGGAAGTAGCTCATCTTCCCTCTCAGCTGGATAGACTTAGTCTTCCGAGTGAGAAACGGGAAAAGCTGACATCGCTAACATTTTCTCCCCTGTTGCTTCTCGGGAAAGACTCTCAATCACTCCTGAGTTAACATACCAAACTCTAAGGCTTCTGAGAGACGGATGGTGGGTTTGTCAAAGGAGAGGCTGCCAAGTTAGGTCTCTGGAAGGAATCCAGTGTTCCACAAACCCTGCCTCCTTGCTAATCATAGAAGGAACCAAAGACTCCAGAAAGGCAGAGAAGAGCTGCAGGAACAGAAGGACACAGGAACATCATACTGTGTTTCCTTGACACCAGATAATGCAGATTGAGATAAACCTCAAACCCACCCCCATCTGGAGCCTCCACTGCAGGCTGTTGCTCTATGAAAGGTCTGCACAGCACACAGTGGGGAGATCTTCAGAAGTCTCCTGAGAGGGGTACAGTAAAGAGTGGGTGGACCACAGAGACTTCCTCACTCCTCTGCTCACTGGTGACTGGTAAGGTGACTGCGATGGGCAGAAGTGGAAGGGAGAGTGGTGAGCACCTTCTGTGCCTCCTGCCAGTTCACCAGTGTGGGGGTGGAAGAAGGGATGCCCCCTTCTGCCATTTGAAGGGCATGAAAGAGGGGAGCACTCCCATCTCCAGGTTAGAAAGTGGATGGGTAAGGAGTTATCTGCTGTTTACAACTTTCCCTAGAGCTGGAGGAAGGGGTGGTAAAAGCAGCAGTTTTGAATGTCCCCATCTTCAAACCTTGAGCTTGTGGGTGGCATGAGGTTAAAAAAAAAAACATGGCAAACACACACATACACACACACACACACACACACACACGCATACACACACCAGAGAAAGAGAGTAAGAGAGTGAAAAGGAAAAAATTCAGAACAAATCTCCTTAAGCGATCTTATTAATGTGATAATAAGGACAACAATCTGTGTTACATGTGCCTAGCAATCGACAAAGCACTGGGGTATATCGTTTAGCAGCGTTCTCACAATAATCCAATCAGGTAAGAATACAAACAACAGCACCATTTACTTACTGATTACTACGTACCTACCAGGAACGCTTTTCATATGTTATTTAATTTAACCTTGCCAACACTCTTGTGGTTCTATTGTTACTCCTGTTTTGCAGAGGGGGAAACGGAGAATTGGAGAGGTTAATTAACTTGCCCTTCAGGTGGAAATTGAAACCTAGGTCTGTCTAATTCCAGAGTCTAGGCTCTTAACTTTAACCTGGCTCTTTCACAAGTGTGGGAAGGGAAGGGTGTTGAGAAGGAAGCAGCCCTAGATCTCACCTCCTTCTGAGACAGGTGCACACAGACACACAGAAGTACTCCAGCAGGTCCCACTCACCTTTGTCTTTCTCAGTTACAAACCCATCACCTACTCGGCTTGCACACATACAGGTCACCAGATGAATGACAAGCTTCCCCTAGGAACAAAGGTCAACCCCGAAGAATAACACCTGTCATTTAACCTGTATCTGAAGCTGCAACAAGGATTTTCATTCGACAGGATACAGCCATAGAAGCAAAGCAATGAATTAGCATCCCAATTTGAGGCTTTGTCATAAAGGAGAGTACTTTCAGTGAGATTGAATGCCATTTAGCAGAATGGTTTGTGACATTCAAATAAATGTTCAACTTGTAAGATTCAAGCCCACGAAGAAAGAAGAAATGACTGTAGAAAACAGTAAGGCGCAAACACATGGTGACAGCTCACAAGAGCTGGCTGCCCTATTCCTTATCTGACCCATCTAGCATGTGCTCTTAGCTCTGCAGAGGCTGTCTCCACAAACTGATATGCACAAAGACAGGGATGTTCCTCCATGGGGCAGCTGGAGGAAAACGGCACCAGGGCACTTAAGAACTTTGCCCCCTCTCATCTGAACCATGTACAAACTGTTCTGGAGTTTCTCCTCCCTCCCTCTCTCCTCCTCCCCTCATCTTTGGCTAAGCCTCTTTATCCTCCTCCCCCCTCTACATCAACCCTCACAAGGGATAGGAGGTTAGGGGGAGGGGAAGCATGAAGAACGTTAGTCCCTGGGATCCTGAGAGAGTAAAGGTCAGTGCCAATGTCCTCGCCCTTTTGAGCTCTGGAAACAGACTTAGATACACACCACTGAAACTTTTAAGTGATGGGAGGAGATCCACGGGCCACCTGTATAGGCACAGAAACATACAGGCAGGCAAAGGGCTCATGTTTGTGAAATATATCCACACACACCTACACAAAGCAGGTGGCCCTTGTACACACAGATATCCTCACACAGAGGCATCCTAGTGAAGCCACCTTTCCTTTACGCCCACATCGGTGGACCACAGCCACCCGGTGGGAGGCAGTGGAAAAGAAGTCCTTGGACCTGGCTGCTCCCTGGCTGTGAGACGTAGGCAAGCCACTTAACCTCTCTGAACCTCTGTAAAATGGACATAATAAGCACCTCACTAGGTGTGGTGAGGATTAAGGGGAATAATATACGTAGGCCCTTGGCACAACGCCTGGCACTGTCCTGTCTGGCACTGTCCTACCCGGCTCCTGAGCCTACCTTTGCTACACCCCAGCCTGGGCTGACAGTGCCTCGTCACTTGTGCCCTTCCTTCAGGATTGCGTCTGACGTTGGGAAATGTGAGGGCCAAACTGGAGTTTCGAGTCACTACCAGGAGGATCCCAGCAGGCAGGTCACAGGTCTGCCGGCCATGGCTAGTCTTCAGGGTGCTGGGAGCCCCGGGCACGTGGGGCGAGCAAGTCGGTCCCAGGTGTGTGGGCCCGGGGCGGGGTGGGCCGGTGGGGACCAGCAGAAGCTTGGAGGTAAGTCAACCCAAGGCAGTGGGTGGCTTCCTCCTGTTGCTCAGTATCACGGAGAGGCGGGGGAGGACATTCATTTTTTTCCTAAGTATGCATCCACCCATTGCTTCGATAACTATCGATTGTGACGAGCTGGCGGTGCCTCTAAAACGCGAAGCCCGGCTCCGCACAACCAAGCGTCTGCGTTCCGGGCCCCCCTCCGCTGGGACCTCCTCGGTCGGCTGCCGGGCGGCGATGGGCGAGCGCTTCTGCACCGGCTCGCTTAGCAGCCTCGGGAACCGCAGCCACGAGCTTTGGTTTCACCGCTGCTCGTCCACCCCCGGGGCCTTTCCTTCCTGGAGTTCCCCGTCAAACCCTCCGAGCTGATCACCTACTCCGCAGCGTGGCTCCAGCGTCCTGGGTTCAGGGACCTGGCCGACGCTTGGCAAGTTATTCCAAAAGGCTGATGTGTTGCAACCCTCGCTGCAGCAGACTACGGGACGTGGATTTCCCGAAACCTTCCCCGCCCCCACCCAGCCCGGGAGACCCCAGCCCGCTGCAGGAGTCCGGCAGCGCCAAGAGCCCCCAGCAAATCCACCTCCTCTCTCTCCCGCGCGCCCAAGTGCAATTGGGAGAGGGGAGCCCCAAAGCAAACTCAGGGCGCGGAGCAACCCCCAGTCTCGGCCTGGAAGGGATCCGGATGCTGGGGATCGGCCTCCCGCCTGGCAGCTGGGAGAACTACTCACGATTTCCTGCCCGGGCCTCCTCTCCCCCCGGGCCCCAGCCCTCTCTGCTGGGCGGCGGCGGCCCCTCTGTACCTGCGGTGGTCACGGGCTCGCCCTCGCTCTGCTCGCCGGAATCCGAATCCATGCTGCGGGCTGGCCGGGCGTCCTCAGCCGCCTGGCGTCCCAGCTTAAGCTCCGCGGTGCACTCGGTGCGGGAAGTGGGGCGGCGCGGGCTGGGCGGTGCGCGGCGGCCTCGGCCGGGGGCGGCTCCGCAGAGGCGAGCGTTGCCCGCCGTCCGCGCCCCGCTCCCGACGCCCGCCGGCCGGTGCCTGCACGCGAGGCGAATGCAGGGAGGAAGGTGCGGCGCGCCAGGAGAGAGGCGGGCGGAGGGGAGAGAGGGCGCGAGCCGGGAGGAGCCGGAGCGTCGGACGCCCGGCGGCTTGCAGACTGGGGTTAAATACCCCGGGGCGGTGCCGCTCCTCTTTCGGCACCCTGGACGAGCTGCGCGCGGCGAGGGTGTGCTGGTCGGCGGGGTCGTGCCCCTTCCCTTGGGTGTGACTAACTTTGGAGGCTTCTTGGGTGAAAAAGCACCTCTACCGCGTAGGAAAAGGAGAGATTCCGAGTGGGAATTCTGGGCTGCCTGGGTTCTAGTCGTATTTCGCTCGGAGAGCTTGGTCAAGTGACTCAACCTCTCGGTGTCTGTTTCTTTATCCTGAAAATGGAGATAATGATAGTTCTGTGCTCGTAGGAACATAGCGGGGAGTAAATAAGATAATACTTGTGAGGGGCCAGGGCTTGGTCGCCAAGCGCAGGGCCTGGCACCTAGCGAGGAAGTAAACAACACGCAGCAGGTAATGCCAACTCTGGCTATTACTATTATTCGCTCGGCGTGGGCGCGGCAGATTGGGGAACCGGCGTTTGAGCTGATAGTTAGCGTCTGAGCCCTCGCCGGGAAGGCTAGACCCGCCCTGCCAGTCAAGGAACCGTGCCACTTAGCGCAGCCAACTCGCGGGGTAGGAATTGATTTTAAAAAACTTTTCTTTGTCTGATGGGATTAACTTCCTCACCAACCCCCTCCCCGATTTCCTAATTTAAAAAAAAATTTTATTAATTAAGAGACTAAACTGGAGACGGGGCGGGGGGGATGCATGGAGCAACAGGGCTCGGGAGCGCCTTTGTTAATTCTTGATTATCCACGCAGTTTTCTTGTCTCCGGAGTTACTGGCTACAACATTTACATAATCTCAGGCTGGCTTCTCTGCACGTAAAGTGCGCTCAGAGAATGCAAACGAATTTTATCGACCTGAGCAAAAGGAAATCAGCGCTTTCTAAAAAGCGCGATTTATTGTTTCCTGTGTGCACTCATTTAATCGAAAGAGACCCAGTGAAGACTTTAGGTTGAGTTATTTGAAAATGCTATTTGGAGGTAAAAAATGGTTGAAAGTTGGCAGCTTCATAGAGTCCAACCTATATTGTTATCCCCATTTACAGATTTGGAAACTAAACCTCAGAGAGGGTAGGTAACTTTCCTGTGGTCTCACATCCAGTAAGTAGGCGAGCTGGGGCTGATGAAATCAGTACTGTCTGATATCCAGACCTGCACCTAACCTCTGTGATATAGTGTCACAAGTGAGTTTTGGCTTCTTGGCTACCTGGGGGCTGCCTTTAGTGAAGGTATGGGCTTCACAGAGTGCAAATACAGCTCTACTTTGTATTCTTGGAAAAAGTTTTCTGGATGGCCAAACTTATGAGCTTTAGTGAGAAAGCTGGGTGGATTTCCATGGAGTGGTCAAGAGCCCCACTCTAGGTATGTTGTGACTTTGGACAAGGGCTTAAGCGCCTTCAGTTTCCTCATATGTTGGCGTCTCCCTCATAGGGTGGTGTAAGGAGTAAATGAAATAATGGGTGTGGAAACTATTACCCAGTGCCTGGCACACAGTTAGTGTTTGACAAATCTTAGCCATTATCATGGAAAGAATATTAGTTCTCAGATCTAGTGAATCCTATTTAGAAAAATCACATTTTTAAATGAAAAGAGAAAAGGAATGGCAAAATTTGGGTAAAAGTTCATACTCAAAAAGATAAATAACTGGGACCATTTAAAAGTTTGCCGTAATAGCTTTGCAGTCTTTAGGAAAAACAATAGCTTCACAGAACAGAGCATATTGGATTGAAAAGACATTCAGCTTCCTCTAAAAGCTAGTGTTCAACAACAGGAAATTTTCTCTGCTCCCACAGACCTCCTCTCCTGGCGCTTGGTGGAAGATTTTTTTAAAAATGGACAGGTGTCTGGGTTGAAGGATGAGGGAGAAAGAAATACCCACTTACAGGAACTTGATCGACAGTAAGCGAAGTACCAGGAGAGCACAGTGATGATACACATATACCCATCAGTCGCTGGATCTCTACCGAGTACCTATTGCATTTCAGCCTAGAAATAAAAGGCTGAGGAGGAGGAAGGGGACACTGGCCAATGTGCCTCTGAAAAGTCTATGAGGTCTTTAGCTATTAATTTATATGTTCCTATATTCAGTCACCCTGGTGGCGTAGTGGTTAAGTGCTACACCTGCTAACCAAAAGTTCAGCCGTTCAAATCCACCAGGTACTCCTTGGAAACTCTATGGGGCAGTTCTACTCTGTCTTATAGGGTCACTATAAGTTGGAATCAACTCGACGGCAGTGGGTTTTGTTTGGTTTATATTCAGTCAGGAGCCCTGGTGGTGCAGTGGTTAAGAGCTCAGTTGCTAACCAAAAGGTCGGCAGTTGGCAGTTCAAATCCACCAGCTGCTCCTTGGAAACCCTATGGGGCAGTTTTACTCTGTCCTATAGGGAACTGACTCAACAGTAATGAGTTTTGTTTTATATTCAGTCATAGAAGAGTCCTGGTAGTATAATGGTTAAAGCACTTGGCTGCTAACCAAAAGATCGAGGATTTGAAACCAACTACTGGCTCTGTGGGAGGAAAGACCTGGCAGTCTGCTCCCATAAAGATTACAGCCTAGGAAACCCTATGGGTCAGTTCTACTCTGTCATACAGAGTCACTATGAGTTGGAGTCAACTTGATGGCATACAACAACAACATATTCAGTCATAGTATATTTCTCCCAAAAGGAGGAAGACATAGAAAATTGACAATGACAATGATATCTCAATGAAATGACAGTGAAAAATTGAATGTGGAGTTAAACAATGGAGAAGAGAGTTCCAAACTAAATAAAGTCCCCATTCCAATTTCCTATGATATGCAATCTGTTGTCATGGGACAACAAGACAAAGGGAAATGACTGCTGGCACATGTGTGTGTTTAATGAGCAACATTAGTGGAATACACCTTATCTATCCTTCCAGTATGGAAAAATCTGTGGAAGAGAAGGAAGTCCTTAAAATAGTATACCACCAGCATCACTTGTGTGAAATCTGAGATGGTGACTCTCCTGTACAAACCAAATCCTAGTATGTTTCTTTAAAAAAAAAAAAAAAAAGAAGCTCTTAGAGAAGAGAAAGGGTGAAAGGGCCTCTGTAGTTCCTCTGTATATTTTTAGAAGAATGGCATCACTTTGCAGACTTGAATCTAGAGTCTGAGGGTTATAAACCACCTTCCTCAGTGTTTCCACTACATCTTTTCAGTCTGGCTGCTCTTCAGAACACATGAGTTTCTAACTCTTATTGGTCATTTCTTAACTTCACCAAATGAAATTGTTGGCTTTTTAAGGGAATTGCCTGTCTAGTGGGGAAAGCATATCTATTTGTAAGGTGTCAAGAAACAGATAATAAAATAGATCCATTTCTGCTAACACAATAATACTCCTTTAATCTGAGCCCGCGCTGTGACTCATCCGCCGGTCTCTTGTGGGATGGAAAGGGAGCTGTCTGCAAACCTTCGGCAGCCAGCAGCCAGGAGGAGGGAGGGAAGTTCCTGCCACACGCGAGGGCTGCTGCTCTGCTTCCAAAACCCACGAGCTCTGGAGCAGCCGTTTTCCCGGGGCTGAAGTGGCCCTTGGTCCCTAGGGACAAGAGGTTGGCCAGGACAGCCTCTGTTTTTGATAGCTTGTCTCAAGGTGGACACTGGGTAGAAGTGCTAAGGTGGTCTCCATGAAGCTGTAGGCAAGCTGGAGACTAGGATCTGAGTTGATTATATATCCATCTAACAGAACAAGGCTCTGGAAGACAGCCTTGAAAGAGAGGGCTTTCCCTATTCCTTTCTTGCCAGCAAAAATAAGTTTTTATTGTTTTTTCCCCTTATTTCAAAAGCATGGCACATTGCTGTAGAAAAAATGGAAAATGCTTATAAGCAAAAAAGAAAAATTTTAAAACCCATTCATAATTCCACCAGTTGCAATCGCGGTTAACGTCTTTTGAAACATTTTCCTCTGTGTGGGTACACAGCATCCGGCTTTTGTAGCTTTCTTTTTCCCCTGTAACAGTATGCTGTGAGCTTGATTCCATCCATTCTTCTACAATATGACTTTTAATAGCTGTACAGTATTACATTGTATGTAATATATTTTAAAAATCCTGTTCTGTTGGGCATTTAGATTGTTTCCAGTTTCTGTTGTAATAGTATCAGTGAACATTCACATATCTAAATCTTTGCACACATCTTTAATCAATGGCGTGAACCTTCAGCAGCCTCATTTGTTCTTGGGAGAGAGAAACAGGAAGAAAAGTGCAGCTCACAAAGTAATTGCTGTATATATCCCAAGACTTTCAGGTTATCAGGAGTTTTTGTGGGCACGATCCTTTCTAGGTAGAGGACGAGGTATTTCAGTTCATTCTTGTACTCATCAAGCATTGTTTGAATCAAGAGGGGTTTTGTATATCCCTCCACACTTGCTTTGTGGGCAGTGTGCCCTCAGAACAGCTCCATCTCAGTCCAGACACCTCGTGCGAAACAGAGGCTGAAGCTGGGCTGGCCACTTGGGCGTCAGGCTGTTCTCCTGGATCCTTAGCTCCTGCCCTCAGGAGCTGCCCACAGGTCAGCTTCCTGAGTAGCTAATGCAGTCATAGTGACTCTAAAAGCACGAATTCCTGGGGCAAGGGAAACTGAGAAAGAGGGAGGGGGAAGAGAAAGAGTCAGAGAGAAGAAAACACAGTAGGCCCAATCTAGGCCTCACCACGGTCCAGCTTCTGAAGGGGTTATTTGTAAACGCCTTAAATAGCAGCACCAAGATCATCGCTCATCCCTGCTGGGAGACTCCTGATTGCGTATGCTTTCTGGTCCCACCTGTGGCATTCTCTTTGGGGGCTGCAGGATGTGACTGTGATGTATAGGAGCTACTTTTACAGGGACCTGTGTGGCTCTGGTGTAGGCATCCTTAAGTGACTGTTTTAGCTGTACCCAATGCCTTCCCATCTTCCTGGCTCCCCACAGCTCTGTGGCTTGAGAAGGGTTGCTATATTCCCACTGCAGAGGGGACAGAGTCAAGACCATGAGGCTGAAGCAGCAGCTAGAGTGTGACAATTTTCAGGACAGGAGAGCACCCGAAGACTGAATGTGGGCAATGGTGTCTCAGTCTCCAAAAGGAAGAAGGGAGTGGATTCCAGAAGTAACAGTTTGGTGAGATTTTTGTTGCTCTCTAGCAAAAGTATGGAACAGACAGGTTTATAAGCATTTAAAAGAGAAAACATCACCAGCAGCCAACATGGGTTCTTTAAGATCATGCCCTGCTAAAATGATGATGTTAACTTTCTAACCAGGGTCATTAGGTGTAAGATCAAGAACATTTTATTCAACTTCAAATTAACAAGTGTTAGGTGAGTCCCTTGCAAAGTGCTCCATGTGCAAACTGAAGGGAAATGACTGCCACAGATACCGTATGCTGCAAGTCGTGATGAACTCTTGCTGTTACGTGGCTCTGCCGCTGGTTGAACACCACTACCCACTGAGCCTTGATTTGTGGCTCCAAGTTAACTTGGAGGGAGGTCGCCAGTGGAGTGGCACAGAGCTCTGTTCTTGGCGCTAGCCTATTCGTTTTTTTTTTTTTTTTTAAGAAAGAAAAATCAGTGATTTAGAGGAAGAATTATATGTTTGTGCTTCCCAGATCTGTAGATGACCCAGGGAAGACTTAGCTTCTTGCAGAAAATATACATGGGTCATGGTTGTCCACGAGCTCCACATAAGTCAACAGTGGGATAACAGCTGCATTGTTACAAAGTGGTCAGGGATAGTCCTCCGGTGTTTGAGCTGGTCACCCTACACTTGAGCATTATGGACATCTGGTGCCATATTTTAAGGAGAATACTGGGAGTTCCCAGAGGGGGACATCCAGGATCATGAAGGAGGAGAGGAAACCACTTGGTATAGGGAAGTTTGAGTGTCAGACTGGGGAAGAAAAATACCAAGCCATGACAATGGATGCCCTCAAAGTGTAAAGCATTACACTCTAGGCTGATGCTGGGCTAATGGGTAGAAGTTATAAGAAAGGAGAGTTCGGATCTTGTGCCAGTCTGGGCCTGCTTACCCTCAGACACATTCTTTGTCCTTCCCTGCTTTGTGGGCAAAGAGGGGCTGACCCCTGCAGGCTGCAGTTGCCAGGCTCCAGTGCCAGCTGCTTTCTAGCTGGAACCAGCCAGTGGGAGGCACTGGCAGAAGACTGGAGGACGGGGGAGGAAATGAGCCAGGGCACTCTCCCCAGTCCTCTGTGGCTCCAGCTCCCACCAGATGGACTCGTTCTGGTTCCATCTTCCATCGGTGACTGCAGCTCCTGGGCTGTGGTAACAGCACCTCCTTCCTTTGATCCCACCAGCCCAGTGTGGTAGTGGCTTCCTGCTGTTGCTGATCCATAGCTTCCCCCATTATCCCCTGTTTGGCTTATCAGCTCTCCCACCACCTGTGTAAACCAGTTCCCTACATTCCATTCCTTCTTATGAAAATATATAAAATGGTTTTTGTTTTCCTAGTTGAGCCCTTTTGATACAGACACACCGAAAGAAGAAAGAATTTTTTTAGTGATAAGCGCTGGATGACCATGGGCAGGGGTGTTGTGGGCAGCTGGTTCCTTTTAGCCTAGGTGTATTATCCTCATTTGGCAGCTGAGGAAATTGAGGCACAGAGGGGAAGGCATGCCCTAGTTCCGGAAGTGGCAGAGCTAAGACTAGAACTCAGATTTCTTGGCCCCTAGACCAGCACTCTTTTTATTTGATGTTGACTCTCTCATCCTGGATCTATCTTTATTAACCAACCATAGTTTATGTTAATTACTCTTCCGATCTATGAGAGGGAAAAACTGAGTCTCCTAAATTATTTTTATTTTTTCTCATAATTGTGTGACAATCCAGTTCAATAATACTTATTCACTAATTATTTTACAGAACAAACACTGCTAGCCAAGTGTTGAGTGGAAACTTTTTTCCTTCCTTCGAGCATTTTTCTACTCAGAAAAGCTAAATACATGTTCCAGTCTGGAAGGTTCCATTTGCATAAGTCTCTGATTTCATAACTTGTATGTTGAATCAAAGGCTGTGGAAGGGGAAGATCACCTAGTGCAACACATCATCAGATAAGAGTTTCCAGTGTCCGTATCAGATATGAAAAAACAAGTCCAGAATGATGGAGTGGCTTTCCCAAAGTTAGGGGCAGAACTGGGACTAGAACCCAGGTCTCCTGTCCTAGTTCAGGGCATCCCACCATCCCACATGCTCATTTATGGGCCTTCTACTGTCCTTCACTAAGTCCAGTTTTCTTACTGCTTCCATCTCCAGCTCCCAAATCTCTCTCCCCAATATTGATCTTTCCCCTCTTTTCAGTTCTTGTATACCAGTGTTCTGGTATTCCATCTCCACCTGGAATGGAAATTATCAAAAGCAGAACTTGGTCAACTGCTCTTTTCATTTTCTTCATCTCATCAATTACTCCCCTTCCCTTCCCTCCCCTCCCCTTCCTTCTGGATTATCCAACTTTCCATTCCTTTCTCCTCTAGAGCCAATATTTTTTCCCCCACCCCCCACAAGTCTTCCCTTGGCATTGTTGCTTAATTGACCCCCACCCCTTTCTTTGTTCAATGCCAATCTGCTTGGTTGAAGCCATCAATACTAAGGGAGGAGTCTTCAAGCACTAGCATTAGATCTGCTTGCCATAAACCTTTGATCATTCTCTGAGGAAGGACATAAGTTAATGGCACCCCTTAGCAGGCTTCCTAGGCCTAGTTCTATTACTTCCTTGGCTTCTTGACTGTGGTTGTGAGCATCTTAATACTTCAGACACTGTGGCAGAGATGGGTAATCCTCCCAAGGGCAAAAATATCAAATTTATTTTAGTTCAAACCAATAACGCACAAGATCGGATAAGAGTTTCTGGTGTCTCAACAACTTTTCCTTTGGCTGTCAGTATTAATCTTAGCTGGTTTTTAGATCTTTCCAAATTTGTGTTATCTAGACATTCATGAGCAGTTAGATATATTGAAGTTCTTTCAGGATAACATCATTACAGTACAATATTTGAGTCACAGTGACCTTTTTCAAGTGAACTACCCCTTCCCCAAGAACACATTGACAAGCATATTTCCAGTTGGCTTAATTATGTTCCTCTATCCTTCCAAATTCTGCATTACTTTCTTCCAGTGTAGATTTATCTCAGGCACATAATTGTCAAGAATCCAGGAATGCGGTCCACCCGTCACATTCTTTAACTCTTTAATTTCTTATGGTGAAGTCCATAAATCCAAGGATCAAACACTGGGATTCTGTCACAGAAAATAAGTGTACAGGACGTCTGCCTTCTTCCTTGTACAAGTGGTGTTGCTGCAAGAGGTAACAAAAACGGGGAGTTACTGGCGGGAAAAAGGACAGCCTTAGAAACCAGAAATCAATCCCATCACGTTCTCCTCTCCTAGATATAAAAGTGGAGGATGGATCTGTGCAGCGCTGTTTCTCAGCTCTAGGCGGTCACCTCTTTCTAAAGTCTCAGTAGTCACTCAAAGTGCCAGCAGCCTCCCAATTCCCCAGGCTCGTAGTCTTCAAAATAATTCTCTAATTTTTGTCTTAATTCTACTTTGGCATCCAAAGTCCTGTCAAATCCTAAAGCTATTTCTTCCATGAGTCTCTTGATTTTACCCTTAGCTAATTCACAGCCCCCTTCCTGCAGGCTCTTTACCCTGTCTGGATTGCTGTGACAGCATCGTTTTACCCTCTTGGCTGGTCTTCTCTTCTCCAGCCTTGCCCAAATCATGCTACACCCAAGCCAGAGCTCAAGCTTCCTCAACCATGATTCCTTTTTGTCTGAGAGCTGCCTCTTTACTCTCCTGCTCTGCCCCCCACCCATAAGAGAGCCATGAATGCATATCAAAACAAAGAAATAGCCAGTTTAACCGGTGATGATGGTGTGGTTCAGTGGTAGGATTCTTGCCTTCCCTGTTGGAGATTTGGATTTCATTCCTGGCCTATGCACCTCATGGGCAACTACCACCCGTCAGTCAGTGGAGGCTTGTATGTTGCTATAATGTGGAATAGGTTTCAGCTGAACTTTCAGACTAAGACAGACTAGGAAGAAAGGCCTGGTGATATGCTTTTGAAAATCAGCCAGTGAAAACCCAATGGATCACAACGGTGTGATTCCCAACCAACCATGGGGATGGCACAGGACCAGACAGAGTTTCGTTCCATTGTGCACGGTGTCATGAGTCAGGGACTGATTTGACAGCAGCTAACAACAACAACAAGCAGTGATGGGCTTGTCATAGGCCAGTGCTGTCCCACATCCATCCCATTTTCAGTCTCTCTTTGCTCCCTGCCCTGCCCCCACACCTAATTTCTCTGTCTCTCTGTTTGCCTCAGCTCCATGCCTGGTTTGTGAGCTCCTTGCCCCTCCTCCCCCCCAGCATCAGGCCTGTCTTCTCCCTGCCAGCCAGCCACATGCTCTTCTGTAACGCTGGAGGTTTTGACTCTCTGGCTTGGCCTCAGGTCCTTCTCCCCTGAATTACCCTTGAGGATATCGCTCATGGCCACTTGTGGCCAGAGTGCCCTGGTGTTTCTGGAGGACTCCTTGGCTTTACCTCTGGAGGACTAAGTGTTGGGTAATTTCTGCCGTGCTGGAGTGAAGACACCTGGGCTTTTGTCCTGCTGTTCATGAAACAGTCAGGGGCTGTTTCTTAGTCTCCTAATGCTGCTGTAACACAAATACCACAACTGGGTGGTTTTGAAGAACAGAAATTTATTTTCTCACAGTCTGGAGGCTGAAAGTACACACAGGGCCTTGGCCTTGTTGGTTCCTCCTGTGGGCCTCTCTCCTGGTTTCTGCTGTCTGTGATGATCCTGGCTGGTCCGTGGCTTGTAGGCATCTCTCCCTGCCGGTGTCCCTGTGTCTCTTCAGCTCTTTTTATGAAACACTTCTCAGAAGTGATTACGTTTAGGATCCACCCCCCTCTGGTGTGACCTTATTAACATAACAAAAGAAAACCCCTATTCCCAAACCAGGTCATATTCATAGGTACAAGGGTTAGAACATCAACACAACTTTTTTGGGAATGCAATTCAGTTCACACCAGGCTGCCTATCCCAACACTCTTCAGATGTTAGTTCTGAGGACTTGGGTGTGACTCCTTTCCTTCTAGTGCCGAGCCAGTCCTGACTAAGTCGCATCCTCACAGAAGGTAAGGGAGGGTATTAGTCTTGTTTACTGCCTGTAGTGTACTCTGGGCCCTGCATATCTGCTGACCCACAGTTTCTCCTTTTCCTCCTAGTGTGGAAGCCACTGTGCCTGGGTTTGCCTCAGTTTCCCCGTTTACACTCGTGTGTTCCTTTTGGAACAGTAGCCTCATCCTGAACATGACTCTTTCTGAGGTTTGGCCATTTCCCATGACTTGAGGGAACATGAGTGAGTTTGTATCTCCAAAAAAGCTTGCCTAACACAACCTGCCATTCAGTAGACTCATACTTTGCTTCAAATATTAATTTGATTGGATTTTTGAGTGAGAATTTTTTTTTTTTTTTACTACCAGTTGCCTTATGCTATATTTTAAAAATATATCCAAGAAGAAAACAGAAAGTAAAGGCCCTTGAGCTATCACAAAAGGTGTCTTTTACTCAGAGGAGGGTGTCTTAGGCTCTTACTCATAGTCTAGTTCTCTTTCTTTACTTCCAAATTCTGTCAAGTGTGAGACCGTGAAGGAGAGGCTGCTCCAGGCAGGCACCTGAGTCACAGAGTAGGAGCTGCTGGCCATGCCTTGCCCACGTCTTTTCTGCACACACAATTCCCATATGCCTGATGCTTCCTATGGCAAACACCTGCAGGCTTCTGGAAGTGCCAGGGAGCTATGGGGAGCAGCCTCAAAGAATGATAGAATGTGGTGGGTAAAATCTAGGTTCCTGCTCCTCATATGGGACAGCTCTGCACAGTCTCACAGAGGTCTCGGTGGGATGGAGCCCTGGTTGTCCCAGTAATAACTGCTCATTAACAAGTTCCAGTGGAGATGATTCCAGCTCATCGGTGTCCGAGTAGAACTGTGCTCCATAGGGTTTTCAGTGGCTGATTTTTCAGAACTAGATGGCCAGGGCTGTCTTCTGAGATGCCTCTGGGTGGACTTGAACCTCCGACCTTTCAAGCGCATTAATCTGTTAACCATTTGCACTACTCAGGGACTCCAGCTGCTCATTAATGCACCTGTATGGTCTTCCTTCCCTTTTCTGACTCATTCCCCAGTCCCCTACTGGTACTTCCTGGGATCACCTCCCACATGAACAACTCGCACTCAACATCCTCATCTCAGATCTGCCTCTAGGGTAACCTATTCTAAGACATGCCACAAGAACGGAGAGCTGAGGATGATGGACAGAGAAAAAAATAGAAGAACTTGAAAAAACAGAGACAAGAATTAAATTATCTCGGGGCCCTGGGGTCATTTAGCAGGGGCCATTGAGACCTGAGGGTGTGGCATAATTATCGTGCACCCTGATGATCACGGCAGTGGTGTGGGTGTAGTGTTTTCCATCTAAGAGGGCTGGAGAAGAAGTCATGCATTTTAGAAAGGTTTCTACATGAAAGAGTGGGAATAGGTCATAATACCCAAAGAGATACTTCTTTGGCTATCTGGAAGCTTGAGTATCCTAATGCCCTTTCCCATGATAGCCAGGGTTGATTGAATTTCCCTGAACTAAAATCATTGCCTTCAAGCTTCAAAGCTCCTGGTTCCAGCGTTTTGTTCTTTAAGAGTCCTATCCTTCATGGTTTTCATCGTCTTTTGATTTCACCCCTTCCCATCCCATGTTTGCATAATGGAGTTTTGTTTTTTGTTTTTTTTTAAGTTCGCCTTCTCAGATGCCCACTTTTCTCCCCTTGATGGTTTCAATGGCCTTTCCTGTGCACTATCGTCTCATTCTTGGAGTGAGAGGATCAGCTCTGCATTCTGTATTCCAAAGGCCAGTGCACTGAGATTTGTACTTCTGTTTTGTTTCCAATCCAAATTGATTATTTTTTTCCATTTTCATCCAGATGTTTGATATCATGTAAACACAGCTTGAAAATGTTCCTGAACTGCTTACAGATGTACACCAGTGAAACCCTTTCCAAATTACATATAATGATGCTCTGGGTCTATTTATATCTATGTCATGGTCTCTGGCTTGAGTCTTAGCTATAAGACTAAGTTGAAAAAAAAGTGAGACATTCACGTGTGTGGGTGATTGTCTACTTGATTAAAGGCTTCATATACTTGGTGATATTCAGAGATTGACACCACTTTTCACTGAATGCCTGCATGTCTGTAACTGTGGGGACCCAGCTTCTGTTGATCCGTTTAGCTTATGGTCACTCTTTTTCACAAACCTGCTGTGTACCGGCTTGGACCAAGCCAAGATCTCCTCACCTGGTGTTTGGCGCCAGAAAGACACCTTTCAAGCTCCTTAGGTCTGCTCAATTCTTATGAAAAGCTTGGTTGCCAGTTACTATCTTTATGGGTGATTTTCTAAAGGATGTTGTCGTAGATTGTATTTTTCCAAAAATGGCTGCAACAATATCGCTCATCTGACATGCTTTTCTACATGATGACCTTGACACCCCTCCTATCAAGAAGTGGCATCTGGAGTGTCCTTGTGTGCAGAGTGGAGCAACCATGGTGGCCGGTGTGGTTGCTGATGAGGTGTCTCATCAAGGGCAGTATGTCGGGGGCTCTGTCGACCTGGTGTACAACTAGGAGCTGCTGGGGCCCAGCAACAACAGCCAGGTGTCCCTTTGGAAGGGAGAGGTGGTGGCCCCACCAGCCATTTACCAGTTTGGCCAGTATGTATACAAGCAGACTGGCCTCCAGATACCCTAGCTCTCACCACCCTTCAAAGCTTAACTTTTCATCCCTGAGTCTTGGAATTCATACATCATCACGGTGATGTCAGCTCTGTTGGTGGCCCCCTCCAAGGCCTGAAAGTACTCCAAGGAGGGCTGGGAATACCCGAAGGAGCATGCCAAGTACAGTGTTAGATGAGGCCACCTGCCTTGGTTGGGAGCAGGGGCAGGGATGTCACAAACTGGAAGACTCCAGACGGGGACCCAACTCCAAGGGCAGCTCACAGCCTTGCGGACCCAATAAAGGACTTCAGAAGTGTTAAAAAAAAAAAAAAAAAAAAGCAGCAGAAGAAGAAGTGGAGTCTATGTCTTCTCCTCCTAAATCTATGTGGGTTTGCGACTTGCTTATATCCAACCAAATACAGTGGAAGGGACTCTGTGTAACTTCTGAGGCTAGGTCAGCAAAGGCCTCGTGGCTTCTGTCTGGCTCTCTGGGACACTCACTTTTGGGGCCCTGAGCTACCATGTAAGAATTCCAACCACCCTGAGACCTCCATGCAGTGAGGAATCCATGGCCACAGGGCTTTAGACTACAACCCAGACAAGGTCCCAGCAATAGCCAGCTTCAGCCATCAGACACGTGAGTGACAGTTCCTCCAGATTCCAGCCCCTAGCTTTTGAGTCAGCCCTAGGTGAAGCCCTAAACATCAAGGAGCAGAGATAAGGCATCTCTGCTGTGCCCTGTCTCAATGCCTGGCACACAAAATTGTAAGCAAAATAATGATTTTTTAAACTGAGTTTTGTGGTTATTTGTTATGCAGTGATAGTAACTGGAACAACTGTACATTTCATTGATTCCTCCATTGAGTAAAAACCCACCCCAGATCAAGCCAGACCTGCAGGGACCCACCTTGTTTGGATCTTTTGTTGAGCAGCTGTAGTGAGTTCAGGGGTGTTCTGGGCTGATCAAGGAAAAAGATATGACCACAAGTTAGCAACATTGCACAACAGGCTCTTTACTGGGGCTGATGTATTGACAGCCGTGTGTGGGGGCTGGTCCCCCACACAGCAGGAGGTCTGCCACAGGCAAGCAGGGAGCCACCAGAAGGGAAAGAGGGCAGGGAAACTTCTGGGGAAGAGAAGAGAGTGGGGGGACTTATGCATGCCTTCGTGATGTCCTTTTGCAACAAGGTGGGGAGTCCCTGGGTCAGAGATCTCTGAAGGCAGCAGCACTTTAGGGTCCTTATAATACAGGATTTTATCTTAGGCTAGCAGATGTTTGGCGCAGTTTTGTGGTGTATGTAAAGCAGGCAGGCTCTATGGGGCTAACAATCTCTAACAATCTGCCTATCTGGGCTATTTAAAAATAATTGGATGGGTAAAAATTTGAGTTTGGTGCCAGTGGGTTGTTTTGGACTAATGAACCTCAGCTTGCTAGAAAGAAGTAAATAACCTGGGGCCAACACACAGAAGGCATCTTTGGCTTATTTATATAACAGCAGTCCTCTTGTGGTGCCCTGATTTGTACCAATGGACAGGATAAGAGGGATATTTTTGAAGATAGGACAGATTCACTTAGACCATCATGCAGGAAAAATTGTGTTTCCTCGAAGCAACTGACATCTTGTAAACACTGTGAATCTTATCATTGCTCAGCTTTCCCTCTTTACCTTGGCTTCTAGGAAGCTCAAGACCAACTTCGTGACTAACTTGTAGCAGGTAATCTTATCTCTTTGTATCCTGTTGTATTTATTTTTGTAAGTCCCCTCAAATTATTTTTGCAATAAGGTGGGTGTGTATAAATAAATTAATGGGAAAATGAATGCCCCTCAAATTACTCTAGTGTTTGAGAGAGTTATTAGACTGAGCTAGTTCCAACATATAACTATATTATAAATAAAAACCAAACATACTCTACATTCTCTAAAACAAAAATACAACAAGCAAAATAGGCAGTCAAGACCAGAAGTCAAAAGAAATCATCTATATAAGGTAATATGATACCACTTAATAAGCAAAACAAGGAGGCACTTAGATAGGAAAAGTATTATTTATTGAGCATGCATTATCTGCCAAGTGTTGTCTAGGTCCTTTCTGTATACAATTTCACTTAATCTCACTTAATCCTGATAAAACAACACCATGGGCATATGGTTATCTTATTTTTGCAAATGAATAAACTGAGGCTCAGAGAGGTCAGTAAACTTGTCCCGGGTCACACAGCCAAGTAGGAGAACTGAGATACAAACTCCATTCCCTTTCTAGTTATGGTGGGTGCTAATGACAACCCTGAGGCCCACATAAGTTAACATGCTTCCCTAAGCATAGATGAAACACCATGCAGATGGATTCCTTTCACGAGATGGGGTTTTGTCATGGCAGAGGAGGGATTCAGTGCCCTGGGGTACAGCAGTCACGGAAGGTTGGCTACAAGAGAGGGAGCAGGGATACACCAATGAGGGACAGCCTCTTACACAGTCACCACTTTCTGAGCTCACATGTTCATGGGCTAAGTGTCATTTCATTTTCTTTTTCCCCTTCCATATTATCACCACCATGCCCCACCCTCCTCTGGAAAATATCAGTGTTTCTGCAAGGAGGCTTTCTGGAAACCCACATGGTTGTTGGCCATGGCTGTGGGTGAGGTTTCTGTCACCCTCACCAGTGCTGTGAAAGCCTGCTTGTTTCTGGACACTGCCACACAGAGAGGCATGTGACATTTCTCCCCACATATGGATGGGAGCTGGAGAAATGTGCTCTTGGTACCGAAATAATTAATCTCAATGGATTCAGTCATAAGCCGATCAGGCATGTATCATTGTCATGGGATTTTGGGTGGAGTTTAGACATTCTTGCATTTCATGTCATGAATTGTTCATGCTAATGATACCCTGCTTGCTGTGTCCTTTACTAGGCACCAGAGGGAAAAAACTCTGACATGTGGGCAAGAACTCCATCCAAGCTCTAACCACAAGCTGTCGCTCATCTGTGTAATGCCACTGAAACTATGACTTAACTCTCAAATTTCTTTAATGACTTGCTTGCATAGATTAACTTTTGGTTACTATTAGAATTAGCTTTATAAGTAGGCATTCTGTGGCCAAGGAGTACGATTTGGGGTGAGTCAAATGGCTTAACGCCTTCTCCCCTGCTGGCTATGGTGCCCGAAGTTTCACCACTAGTGATTCATGCTGCTGAATGGAAAGCCATCTTTCCACGTGTAAGATTCCCCTATTGAGGTCACAGTATCCTGGACAGGCACTAGGAGCAAGTGTGTGGGTGCCCAGGGTGAGGGGCTGCCTTTTCTTACCTTGGCCCCACCCCCACTCCCCATCCTCCAGCACTTAGTACGGATGGCTTACCTTCCTAAGATCCTGGTTCAGTCCTGGCTGGCTCTGGAGTGGACTCAGAATGTTAGCAGTGTCCTTTGCCTACCAGCAGGCAGGGTTTGGCAGTTAACTCACTCAGTCACTCATTCATTCATTCAACAAATCCTTATGAAGCCCGTATGTGCTCAAGTGCCAGGCATCTCTCTAGGCTCTGGGGATCAAAGTCCCCACCATCACGGAGCTTACATTAGCTGTAGGAGATAAAGACAGTATCTGTGTAATGCTCCTGAAACTCTGACTTAACTCTGGAATTTCTCTAACGACTTGCCTGAAGGCCTTTGTCTTCCGTTAGACTTAGCCCTGTCATAGGCATGAAGTGACCAGGGGTACGGTTTGGGTTAAGCCAAATAGCTTAACACCTTCCGCAATAAAGACAACAACAAATTCACCAATAAATGTATAATGGATCAAGGAACCCTGCCAGCGCAGTGGTGGCTTGGCTGCTAACTGAAAGGTTGGCGGTTCAAACCTACCAGTGGCTCTGTGGGAAAAAGACCTGGTGATTTGCTTCCTGTAAAGATTACAGCCTAGGAAACCCTATGGGGCAGTTCTACCCTGTCACATGGTGTCGCTATGAGTCGAAAATCGGCCCGACGGCACCTAACAGCAACAACAACTAAGTTACAGGTGGCAGGCCAGGTTAGGTGGGCTGGCCACTCCCCAGTCACAGAGTTGATGCAGTGGGAATCTGCTTAAAACGTATCATAGGTCAGATGGTGATAAGTGCTGTGAAGAAAAATGAACTAGGGCAAAGTGGCTGGAGAGTGACGGGTAGAAAAAGGTGTGTCTGACATTTTACATGGGGCAAACAGGAAAGCTGTCCTGAATGGGGCAACAATTGGGCAGAGAGCTGTAGTCAGTGACTGAGCCAGCTCTGCTGAGAAAAGCTTCCCAGGCAGAAGGGGCAGATGGTGCAGAGGGTCTGAGGGGAACATGCTTGGTGTATCTGAGAAACAGCAAGGAGGCCTGGGCAGCTGGGTAGAGGCATGGGGACTGTGGTAGATGAGGGAGTCAGAGGTGGGTGGGCAGAAGCAGTTACTCTTGGTTCCCTAGTAAAGGAGAAGTGCCTGGAAGGCTTGGAGTAAGCCTTGGTAGACACTCATCAAGCCGGAGGTCCTGGAAACTACTTGCCAATTTCCCTGGAGCTGTAACCCCATCCCCCTCTGCATCAGCAGTACCATCCCTGCTACAGGCTCTGGTCCCAAGGCCCTCTCTTGAATGACCCCAAGAAGTCTTCAGGCACCCCCACCCCTCCACAAAACTACAAGGGTGGGAGCAAGCCACCTGGTAGGTTGGTTCCCCTCAGCCCCAGCCCCGCCCTGCTCCAGCTTCCACTGCCCCCGCCCCTCAACCATCCTCCCAGTGCTTTCCTGAGGTTTGGCCTATTTGCAGGAGTCACTGAAGGGGAAAGGAGCTGATGAGAGGGATTATGGCCAGACATCTCCCACCTCACAGTTTTGGCCAGGGCCCACCCTGGATCAGCCTCTCTTGCCGTTAGGAAGTTCATTGAGCACTCAGTATGGGCCGGATACCATGCTTTACACGTGTCAAGATTTCATTTAATCTTCCGAGCTTCCCAATGAGATAAGCATTACTAGTTTTATCCCCATTTTTTTTTTTTTTTTAATATTTTATTGTACTTCAGGTGAAGGCTTACAGAACAGATAGTTTCTCATGTAACAGTAACACACGTGCTGTTTTATGACATTGGTTAACAAC
>NW_004443988.1:13389434-13395432 GCF_000243295.1 Trichechus manatus latirostris
GTTCTAGGGTTTCAGGATTGTTGATTCTCTGTTTGGCTTAGTTTTTCGGATCTTTGTTGTGGAGGGACGGCGTGGTGTTTCTGCCTAGAGCGCCATCTTGCCAGAAGTCTTTTATCCCCATTTTACAGATGAGGAAGCAAAGGTTCAAAAAGGCTAAACCATTTGCCCAGGGTCACACAGCTGGTAACATACGAAGTTTTAGTTGAAACCTAAATCTGTCTTTCCCCAGAGCTGGGCTTTTAAAAGCTTGGGCGGGTCACAAGCTCTCTCCCAGAAAACCATAAGAGTTGCACATACATTCACCACGTGGAGAGAGGTTCTGGACTGAGAATTCTAGCAGGGACGGCTCTGTGGCTGCAGGCACTGAGAAAGTCGATCAGTGCACCCTGTCCACATTGTTCACCCACCAGGAGTAAAGATCCTGGAAACTCTCCCATCATCTTCCACCAGCGACGGCTCCACGATGCCAGCAGCCAAAGCGGTGCTGCTCTTCTGGCCCGGAGTTCCCTGATCCTGAAGGGAAAATAGTCCTGCCTTTGTAGTATTTCCTCCAATGTGTAAATGTTCTTTTTCCTGGCCCTAATGTTGGGCTTCTTACATCAAACATTTGCTGAGTGCCTTCTGGGTCCCAGGGACTGGGGACACAAAGCTAATTAGAGCCTGGTTCCTGCTGTCGTGGGGCACCCCAAGAAGAGGACCAGATGCCTTCCTGTGACAGCTCCCCCAATGTTTCTGTTTTCCTGAGGACAAGCCATGCTGCCCCTACCCCCCAATTCCCTTCATAGCCACGATTCTTACTGAGTACCTACTACCTGTAAGGTACAGTCTCAGGCCTGCCGAGACCCTCTCAGCCTTCAGAAAGCAGCTAGATTGGGGTGGGGAAGTTTGTGCAAGACAAGTACCCAGAAAACTCTACTCAAAGGCAGAACATAGGCATCTTCTTGTTTAGCTCTGTAGTTAAAAACAAAACAAGACAAAATTGAAATAAAGACAATGCTATTTCAACAACCTGAGCCTGAAATGAAAATATAAAGGACATAAAAATCCTTTCATATAGCATTCAAAATGCAAATTATTTTTCAGTAAATTGTTTTTTTGGAGAAATTTCCACATTTACCTCACATGGTTCTTTGAGATATTTCCAGGAGATTAGGAAGCTCCTGTGCAATTGTTTAAATCTGTTTTCTTTCAGTCTCCAGATGTAAAACTCAGAGGGAAAGTCGAGAACCATTTTCCAGGAGTAATGGCAAAAACAGAATTGGACACAATTTCCCTTGGTTTGTTTAGAAACATCAGAAAAGTAGGATTTGTTTTCTGTTGTTGTTTCATTGGGGCCTTCCCACTTCCTCATGCCTTACTCCAGGAGGGCTGGTGAGGCTCCAGACAAGCCAGGAGAGGATCCAGCTGCCCAAGAGGAGTGATCGACAGGACGCTACTCCTCTGGTCCTTCTGATCACCCTCTCAAGTGGCACTGCAGGGCAAAGGGTTGAGTTTGCTGCCGGGAAGATGTGTGATTTGGAAGGTGCCAAAATGCCCCCTCTGCCCTGCAGTGTGGCCCCAACAACCTATCACGGTGCCTGAAATTCCACCAGTGGGGATTCATTCCCTTTGATGAAGTTTAGGGGGTGATGGAAGTGCAGTGGAGTCCTTTCTACAAGTGAACTTTTGCATCAAAGGCCTGATGTACGGAGCCTAAATGTGAATGAAGGATCTCCCTCTTCTTGCATTCTAGGTGAAATTCCACAGACACCCACACACACCCCATCCAACCTGTTTCCACAGCCCGATGAAGCCCTGGAGTGTGATAGTCTTGGCCCCTCAGGTTCTGACCCTTGCATCCCATTTTCTGTCATGTGTGTCACATCCAGCCTGGCACAGAACTCAGCAGTTTTCCAGTTTCCTCATCATGGCAAGCGTTTTGTGAGTTTTGCAGACATCTCTGAAGATTTTGGCGGGATCACAGGGGAGTTCACTCCATTAGCATGCTTATCCCTTTGTCTTGTGTCTTCTCCTTACTGTCCTCTATTACTCCTAGGGCTCCAAATTCTTCTCCCTGCATTTGGACGACCTGCAGGTGATCAGCTCCACGTGGCCACAGCCAAATGGCACGTCCTCCCCATGAAACGTACTCCTCCTCCTGGCTCCTGAAAATCTCCGTCACCCACCTGCTGCTAAAGTTGGAGACCAGAGTCATGCTCACCTCCTCCCGCTCTTGTGACCCATATCCAAATATCAAGCCCCGTCTGCTCTCAGTATCTTTGTTTCTCCAGGCTGGATGCAGGATTGTAGTGTAGGAGGGCTGTGCTCATTCCCCAGGGCTGACCTAACAAAATACCACAAAGTGGGTGGCTTATAAGAATAAAAATTTATTGTCTCATGGTTCTGGGGGGTGGGAGTCTGCATTCAGGGTTTGGACTAGGTCATGTTCTCTCCAAAGGCTCTAGGAGGGAGATCCTTTCTCGCCTCTCCCGGCTTCTGGTAGCCCAGGCATTCCTTGGCTTGCAGCTGCAGCTTAGCTCTATCCTCACATGGCCATGTTCCCTGTCTCTCTGTCTCTTCTCCTCTTTTGTAAGGACACCACTCAGATTGGATCAGGACCCACCCTACTCCAGTATGACCTCATATTAATTGATAGCATCCTCGAAGACCCTATTTCCAAACAGGGTCACCTTCACAGCCACCAGGGATTAGGATGTCAACATACCTTTTTGGGAAACACAATTCAATCCATAACAGGGGTTTAGGGAGTAATCTGCTGGCAGAAGTGGAGTGAGGCTGGAAGCTTATTTCCTAGATGCAGGAGTAGAGCAAACACTCTGTTTTAGATTTGGTTATCTGTTTGTTTGGGGTGATTTTTGGAGGTGAGCTGATGGAGATTATGGACCACAGCTAAAGTCTCCCACCCTTTCCACCACCACCATTACTTCTCAATCCTGTCGCCACCCCCCACCCGGGGGACGACTGCAGTGGCCTCCCAGCTGGACTCCTGGCCCCTCTGCCCTGCTGACTGTTCTCCACACAGCCCTCAAGACTGGCTTTCTAAAAGATGAACATGACCATGCTGCTCCCTGGCTTCAGTGGCTCCTCACTGTCCTGTTAAAATCAGATCCTTCACTTGACCTGCAGGGCCCACCCCAATATGGGCCCATCCAGCAGCCGCTCTCACTTCTTCCAGATGCATGCTCTTCATTCCAGCCGCGGGGACTGTGTCTGTGCCAGGAGCACCCCACTGGTATTCACACATGCTGCTCCCTCTGCCTGGTACTCTATATCTCCTGGCCACCTGGTGGACCCCTCTGCATCTCAGCTTAACTGCCTAGCTTAGGCATCACTTCCTCTGGATGTGTCCTGACGTCCTTGGCTACTTTACAGGGTGCTGGCCTAAGAATTGTTTTGCTGCAGATAGTAATAGGTACCCAGACTGAGGAGTCCCTGGGCAGTGAGAAAATTAATGTGCTCAGCTGCTAACTGGAAGGTTGGAGGTTTGAGTCTACCCAGAGGCACCTTAGAAGAAAGACCTGGTGATCTACTTCCAAAAAATCAATGAGTGAAAACTCTATGGAGCACAGTTCTACTCTGACACATATGAGGTCACCATGAGTCAGAATCAACTCGACGACAACTGGTCTACCCAGAATGAGGGCTTCCCTTGCTAGTGTTATGTGGCAGCCCTGACCTGTCCTGAAGGACCATTTTGCCCACCATTGTCTCCCTAGTGTCTGTCACAAGCCTGGCACATTGAGGTGCTCAGTAAATACGTGCTGAATGAATGAAAAGGGTGCCAAAGGGATGTTTCCTAATCTCTTGATGTTTTATCTGGAGAAGAGACAATTGGCAGGGGTGACAAGGCTGTGCATGATCATTGCTTGAGGTTGCCATGGGAAATTGTTTGAGGATTAGAAATAAGTGCCAAGCACAATGCCTAAGACCCAGTAAGCGCTCATTGAGAAGTAGTTCCCATCCCCCTGTGTTCTTTCTTTCTGTACTTGTCCCCTCACCTCCACATTCCTCCAGGGGACTGAATTAGGAGCAACACTCAGAGAGTTCAGAGAAATGGGTTTCTGCCCCTGGGAGGGAGAACTTTCCAACAGAACAGCCTGGGAAGGGAGTGAGATTTTGTGATCAAGACATCCCTGCTCTGCAATCATCTGATGTTGAAATAGTGGCACCATACACCAGAAGCGGTAGGCAGTGGGTGGACCAGATATCCTTCAGGTTTCCTTCCCTCCCCAGAAGCTCTGAAATTATTTCATCTTTTTTTTTTTTAATTTCTTTTGTTGCCTTGATTTAAAATAGGTGTAGGGATACTGCAAACTCAAATATCAGAGAAATCTCAAGAAAATTATGTTGCTAGGAAACCAAAAATGTTGGCACTCTTCCAAGAGGAATTTCCATTCTGCCACCATATATTGTTCCTGAGGTCTTGCCAAACCAAATTCTTTATCTGTGGCCAAATGTCTTTGGGCTGGACGCCTTCCAAAAATGGCCAAGGCTCAACATTTCTGAGCACCAAAAGCCACTCATTGGCTGCTGTCTTTACTGCTCTTTTGGGCGTTAAAGCATAAAGCAGAGGTTTTCAAGCATGCTTCTTCTTCTTTTTGGCTTAAAACACCCATTTATTAGTTCACAGCTCTTTAGGTCAGAAGTCCAGCATGGCAGGGCTGGGTTTGCTGATCAGGTTCTCACTGGGCTGAAATCAGATGTTGAAAGGCACGGAGGATCTCATCAGGGGTTTGAGGTTCTCTTCCAAGCTCACTGGTTGTTGGCAGAATCCATTTCCTTGTGGTTGTAGGACTGAGGTCTGGTTTCCTTGCTGAATGTCAGCTGGTGGCCACTCTCAGCTTCTAGAGGCCGCCCGCATTCCTTGTCACATGCCCCTCCATCTTCATGCCAGCAGTGGTATGCCAAATCCTTCTCATGTTTTGACTCTCTCTGCTTTTAAAGGACTTATGTGATTAGATTAGATTTACCCAGATAACCTCAGATAACCTCATCATATTCACAGGTTCCACCTATAATCGAAAGGGATTATGCAAGGGCAAGGATCATCGGGGGTCATTCTTAGAATTCTTCCTACCACATGTACAAAACATAAACAGAAAACAGTAATGACAACAAAAATATCACTTAAGCACACTACAGGAAAATTTACATGAATTCCTCAAGAGAATAGAAAAAGAAGCAATGTTTCCCAAGTCATTTTATGAGGCCCAATTTTGATCTCCAAACATAATAAGGACATTATAGACATATAAAGGAAATTCATCATCCGTTCTCTCAAACAGGTGTAAAAATTCTAAATAAAATATGAGCAAACCCAAATCTGGTGATATGTAATAAGGAAACCAAACCAATAACCAAACCCATTGCCATCTAGTCAATTCCGACTCATAGCGACCCTATAGAACAGAGTAGAGCTGCCCCACAGGGTTTCCAAGGAGCGGCTGGTGGATTCGAACTGCCGACCTTTTGGTTAGCAGCCTGAGCTCTTAACCACTGCAACACTGGGCAAGGGTAATACATAATGACCTAGTTGGGTTTATTTCAGGAATGCAAGACAGTTTAACATTTGAAAATCAATCGGTATAATTCACCACATTATAATAATTTTAAATTCATATGCATCCATCAACACAACATCTGATAGCACATATAAAGCAAAAACTGATAACTACAGAGAGATAAAAACAGTAATAGTAGAAAATGTAACTTACATTATTCAATGATTGATAGATCATGCTAACCTAAAATTAGTGAGAAACAGGTGATCTTTACAATACAAGTAATATATTTGAACCTTGAAAAAACTAGAGAAATTTAGAAAAATTGGCCATGTTCTAGGCTAATAAAGCAAGTCTCAACCAAACAAAAAGAATCATCTTCATACAAAACATACTCAAGCTGGCAAAACTGGATATCCATTTGCAGAAAAATGAAACAGGACCCATACCTCACACCGTATACAAAAACGACTTCAAAATGGATCAAAGACCTGAAT
>NW_004443988.1:13397276-13423928 GCF_000243295.1 Trichechus manatus latirostris
GAGCACAATTAGAAGAGCGTAGTCAATGTCACTTAAATGTGTATGTAAAAAAATTTTTGAAATGGCATATCTTTGGCTATGTGTATTTTCACAAAAGAAAAAAAAAAAGTTGAGAATTTAGAGGGTTAAAATGTTGTGGGGTTGTTAACCAATGTCATAAAACAGCATGTGTGCTACTGTTACATGAGAAACTATCTGTCCTGTAAGCCTTCACCTGAAGTACAATAAAATATAAAAAAAAAAAACAAAACTCAATAATCACTAAAACATTATGTTAAAAACCAACAACAAAATGCCACCAACCTTCCTGTATATTAAAAAAACTTAAAAATACATTATAAAAAACTTGTAGATTATTAAGAATTAGAAAAAAACTCAGGAATGAATGCTAATGAAAATAATATATATATCAAAGCTTATGGGATACAGCTAAAATGGTACTGAGAGGGAAATTCATAGACATAACTACTTGTGTTAGAAAATAAGAAAGACTGAAATTAATGAGCTAAGTACTCAACTTAAAAAGAGAATGAAGAAAACTAAAGACACAAGGGAAAGATTAATGGACTAATTTAGACTAATGGGCCACAACTACCACAGCCCCCACCAGACTGAGTCCAGCACAACTAGATGGTACCCAGCTGCTACCATTGACTGCTCTGACAGGGATTACAATAGAGGGTCCCAGACAGAGCTGGAGAAAAACGTAGAACAAAATTCACTAGTCTAACAGAGACTGGAGAAACCCTGAGAGTAAGGCTCCGGACATCCTTTTAGCTCAGTAATGAAGCCACTCCCAGCGTTCACCCTTCTGCCAAAGATTGGACAGGCCCATAAAACAAAACGAGACTAAAGGGGCACACCAGCCCAGGGGCAAGGATGGGAAGGTAAGAGGGGACAGGAAAGCTGGTAATGGGCAACCCAAGGCTGAGAAGGGGAGAGTGTTGACATGTCATGGGGTTGGCAACCAAAGTCACAAAACAAATTGCATATCAATTGTTTAATGAGAAACTAATTTGCTCTGTAAACCTTCATCTAAAGTACAATAAAAAAAAACAACTAATTATTCAGAGATATAGACAGATAAAAGTGAAATTTGCCCATAATCCCCCATTCCAGAAATGACCACTCTTAGGTATGTATTCTTCCAGATCTCTCTCTCTGTTTTGCTACAAAAATAGAAATATGCTTATTGCTCTGTACCCTGCTTTAAAAAAAAAAACTTATTGTGGCATCTTTTCATGTATATTCATATGATTTCTACCTTTTTGCTATTTTAATAGCTGCATATCATTCCATTGTATGTGTATATCATAAAGATAGTAACACAAACTTTTGTTCCTTAAATTACATGATTTTTAAGGTTTTAAAGGCTAAATGGAGTTAAATGCACTTAGGACTTGACACACAGAAAAATTTCTGAAGATACAGAGAAGATGGCTTTGGTGTCATCTTGGAAAACAATTTCATTGCTCACAATTTTTTCTAATACAGTTCCTTTAGGAGCTGTTTGTTCTCATTTTTATATCTAGCCATAATTTCTGCAGAATCACCCTCAGAACAATCATTTAATATAATATATTGTTATTTTATTTTCAAATGAAAATATACTGCCTCCTGATCTGAGACACTGAGAAGAACTCAGCATCATTTTTGTGACATTCCTGCCAAAAGTGCATAATCTGAATCCATTGATGATGAAACATTAGACAGACCCAAACTGGGGACAGTCTGCGAAATAACTAGCAACTATTCTGTAAGTCTAAAATTATGTCTAAAATTAAAAAAAAAAAAAAAGAAAATACAAATGTAAACTCTTTCATTTTTGTTACAGTCAGAATACCTGGACATGGTAGCTTCAAATGTTTACTTGGAATTGGTTGACTCATGATTCATTAACCTTCAGAAAAATCACAGAAATTTAACCTTCTTTGTCAGTGTTACTGATCACTCACCATCTGTCATGCCCAGCCTTGGTGACACACAACCTATCAACTCATGCTCCCTCCCATGCTTGTTCTCCTCTCACTGAATTTGTCCATCCATCCTCTGGCTCCAAACATCACAACACTGTGTCACATCCCATCTATCTGACCACCATTTTGCATGTGTTTGTGTAGGCATCTCACAACTGTTAGGATCTTAGGGGAAACTCAACATTTCAGTGTTAAATCGATTATTGTAGACATTTTCCTAAAGCTCAACTTTGTCCTCATTACCCCATTTTACAGTGATGGGATAAAATATATTTATTTATTTTATTTTATTTTGGATAAGATATATTTAGACTTGAAGATTCTCGGTCTCTTCCCTTGTCTCCTTCTGATTAGGAGACTGCTGTTTTTACACCTCAGTTTTTGTTCCTTGCCTTCTCCCCAGACCCCATGATTAGGAAAGCTTATATTTGTCCAAAGGGCTCCTGGGCTTTTGTGATTAGAAATACTGGAGTAGGGAAGCTGGAGAGGAAAGGAAAGACTTTGCTGGATAATTGAAGTTGATCTGTATAATGAAGAGTGGAGAGAGAGAAGGAACAGAGAAATTTGGGGGCAAATAAGTAAATAGCAAGTAAGAGGCTCTGGAGTAACAAGTTTGGAGAAATTGCTGGGGTTTATGAGTTGGAGAAGGTGGTGCAAATGGTTTGCACTTAACTGCTAACCTAAAGGTTGGCCATTTGAACCTACCCAGCGGTACCTTGAAGAAAAGGCCTGGTGATCTGCTTCTGTTAAGATTACAGCCAAGAAAACCCTATGGAGCAGTTCTAGTCTGTAACACATGGGGTTGCCATGAGTTGGAATAGACTCAATGACAAGTAACAACAACAACAATGAACTGGAGAGATAGAAGTAAAAGACAAATTCCTTTTTTGTTAATTTTGACTGTTTGGACTGTGCATTTTAATTACAACTCCATATAGAGACTAGATAAATTGATCTGAGATTTATAAGGGTAGTTATTGTTAGCTGCTGTTGAGTTGGCCCTCGACTCATGGCAACCTCATGAACAATGGAAAGAAACGTTGCCCAGTCCTGTGATATCTCTATTGCGGACCTGACTGTTGTTACAATGGTTATGTAATTCATAATCATTCAGTAACTACCTCTTGCTTATAAGATAACTTTCAAATTCTTCAATCTTGCCATTCAAGCCCCCTATACCAGCCTTAGTTTAGTCCTTTCCAACCTAGTATGAACCGTCCTCTCCGACTCAACTGGCAGACACACGGTCCTCCAACTATGCTGTGCAGTGTACACACTCTGTGCTTTTGCTCACCTTTCACCCAGTGGGAGCCCAGCTTCCAAGTCTCTCTTCACCTTGAAGATTCACTTCCCTGGGGGTCCTAAGCCTTGAGTATTTGTCACTTCTGTTTGCTTGTGGCACTTCTTGCCTCATCTTGCTCTGTATTTCTCGTTCTACTATCTCTTTGTCTTTTTTTTAAAATAATTTATTTCATTTTTGTTGTTGCTGAGACTATATGCAGCAGAACATACACCAATTCAACAATTTCTACATGTACAATGATTACATTCTTTGAGTTCTGCAACCATTCTCACCCTCAGTTTCTGAGTTGTTCCTCCACCATTAACATAAACTCACTGCCTTCTAAGGTTCCTATCTAATCTTTCAAGTTGTTGTCAGTTTGATCCCATATAGACAGAACTTAAAAGAGAACAATGCTCAAGGCAGGCATTCTTTTTTATTTTTTTTAATTTTATTGTACTTTAAATGAAAGTTTACAATTCAAGTTAGTCTCTCATATAAAAATTTATATATGCGTTGTTGTGTGACCCTAATTGCTCTCCCTATACTGTGACAGCACACTCCTCCTTTCCATCTCTGACTTCTTGTGTCCATTCAACCAGCTCCTAACCCTCTCTGCCTTCTCATCTCACCTCTGGACAGGAGCTGCCCATTTAGTCTCATGTAGCTACTTGAGCTAAGAAGCACACTCTTCATGAGTATCATTTCATGTCCCATAGTCCAGTCTAATCTTTGTCTGAAGAGTTGGCCTTGGGAATGGTTTTAGTTCAGGATTGACATAGAGTGCAAGGGCCATGCTTTCTGGGGTTCCTCCAGTCTCAGTCAGACCACTAAGTCTAGTCTTTTTTCTAGAATTTGAGTTCTGCACCCTACTTTTCTCCTGCTCCATCAGGGACTCTCTATTGTGTTCCCTGTCAGGGCGGTCATTGATGGTAGCCAGGCACCATCTAGTTCTTCTGGTCTCAGGCTGATGGAGTTTCTGGTTTATGTGGCTCTTTCTGTCTCTTGGGCTAATACTTTCCTTGTGATTTTGGTGTTCTTCATTTTCTCAAGGCAGATATTCTTTACTAGTTAAGCTAAACTATTGTTTGGTTTTAAGAAGACTTCAGGAGATATTTTTGGTTTAAGGTTTAAAAGATTATCTCAGGGCAATAATTTCAGGAGTTCATCCAGCCTCCATGGCTCCAGAAAATTTAGATTCCATGAGAATTTTAAATTCTGTTTCACATTTTCCTCCTTTTGATCAGGATTCTTCTGTAGAATTTTTGATCAAAATGTTCAGTAATGGTAGCTGGGCACCATCCAGTTCTTCTGGTCTCAAGACAAAGGAGGCAGTTGTTCATGGAGGCGATTAGCTACACATTCCATTTCCTCCTCCTATTCCTGATTCTCTTTCTTCCTCTGTTGCTCCAGAAGAATAACAACCAATTGTTGTATCTTAGATGGTTGCTTGCAAACTTTTAAGACCCCAGGTGCTACACAATGAACTAGGAGGTAGAACCAAAGCACTAAACGTGTTATTAGGCCAATTAACTGGGATGTCCCATGAAACCATTACCCTAAACCTCCAAACCAAGGAACCAAATCAGATGAGGTATTTGGTTGTACATAAGCAGCCTCAGTAGCTACTGTTTTTTTTTTTTTTTGTCATTGTTGTAAATATATCTATCATACAACTTTTGCCAATTCAACTTTTTACAGGTTTACAGGTATACAACTTATTGACAGCAATTATATTAATAAGCTGTACAACCTTACCCTTAATCAATGCGATTTTTCCATCACTGTAAACTGAGACTCATTACTCCATAAGCAATAACTCACCCCTTTCCCCCTCCCTCCCAACACTGCTAACCACTAATAAACTTTAGTCTCTGTACATTTAGTGTTCAACTAACTAAATGTATAGAGACTAAAGTTTATTAGTCTAACTGAATGTATAGAGATTAAAGCTTATTATTCTCTATTGACCATTAATTTTATTGAATACTAATGACCGAAGACCAGAAGAGTTGTGGAATGACATCAAGGACATCATATATGAAGAAAGCAAGAGGTCATTAAAAAGACAGAAAAGAAAGAAAAGACCAAAATGGATGTCAGAAGAGACTCTGAAAGTTGCTCCTGAAAGTAAAGTAGCTAAAGTGAAAGAAAGAATTGAAGTAAAAGATCTGACCAGAAGATTTCAAAGGGCAGCCTGTGAAGAAAAACTGAAGTATTATAATGAAATGTGAAAAGACCTGAAGATAGAAAACCAAAGGGAAGAACACACTTGGCATTTCTCAAACTGAAAGAACTGAAGAAAAAATTTAAGCCTCGAGTTGCAATATTGAAGGATTCTATGGGGAAAATATTAAACGACGCTGGAAGCAACAAAAGAAGATGAAAGGAATACACAGAGTCACTGTACCAAAAAGAATTGGTCAACATTGAACCATGTCAGGAGGTAGCATATGATCAAGAACCAGTGGTACTGAAGGAAGAGATCTAAGCTGCACTGAAGGCACTGGCGAAAAACAAGTCTCCAGGAATTGACGGAATACCAATTGAGATGTTTCAACAAACGGATGCAGCACTGGAAGGGCTCACTGGTCTATGCCAAGAAATTTGGAAGACAAACTACTTGGACAACCAGCTGGAAGGGATCCATATTTGTACCAATTCCAAAGAAAGGTGATCCAATCAAATGCAGAAATTATCGAACAATATCATTAATATCACATGCAAGTAAAATTTTGCTGAAGATCATTCAAAAATGGTTGCAGTAGTACATCAATAGGGAACTGCAAGAAATTCAAGCCAGATTCGGAGAGGACATAGAACAAGGGATATTACTGGTGATGTCAGATGGATCCTGGCTGAAAGCAGGGAACTCCAGAAAGAAGTTTACCTGTGTTTTATTGACTATGCAAAGGCATTCGACTGTGTGAATTGTAACAAATGATGGATAACATTGAGAAGAATGAGAATTCCAGAACACTTAATTGTACTCATGAGGAACCTGTACGTAGACCAAGATGTCACTGGAACAGAACAAGGGGATACTTCGTGGTTTAAAGTTAGGAAAGGTGTGCGTCAGGGTCGTATCCTTTCACCATACCTATTCAATCTGTATGCTGAGCAAATAATCCAAGAAGCTAGACTATATGAAGAATGGGGCATCAGGATTAGAGGAAGAGTCATTAACAACCTGTGTTATGCAGATGACATAACCTTGCTTGCTGAAAGTGAAGAGGACTTGAAGCACTTACTGATGAAGATCAAAGACCACAGCCTTCAGTATGGTTTACACCTCAACATAAAGAAAGCAAAAATCCTCACAACTGGACAAATAAGCAACAAGATGATAAACGGAGAAAATATTGAAGTTGTCAAGGATTTCATTTTACTTGGATCCACAATCAACACCCATGGAAGCAGCAGTCAAGAAATCAAAAGACACACTGCATTGGGCAAATCTGCTGCAAAAGACCTCTTTGAAGTGTTGATAAGCAAAGATGTCACTTTAAGGACTAAGGTGCACCTGGCCCAAGCCATGGTGTTTTCAGTTGCCTCATATGCATATGAAGGCTGGACAATGAATAAGGAAGACCCAAGAAGAATTGGTACCATTGAATTATGGTGTTGGTGAAGAATATTGAATATACCATGGACTGCCAGAAGAAGGAACAAATCTGGAAGAAATACAGCTAGAATGCTCTTTGGAAGCAAGGATAATGAGACTTCATCTCACATACTTTGGACACGTTACCAGGAGGGACCAGTCCCTGGAGAAGGACATTATGCTTGGTAAAGTAGAGGGTAAGCGAAAAAGAGGAAGACCCTCAATGAGATGGATTGACACAGTGGCTGCAACCTTGGGATCAAGCATAACAATGATTGTGAGGATGGCGCAGACACCAGCCAGTGTTCTGTTGTACCTAGGGTCACTATGAGTCAGAACCGACTTGACGGCACCTAACAACAACAACTATACATTTGCCTGTTCTTGTCTTTTTATATAAGTGAGTTCATACAATATTTGTCCTTTTGTGATTGACTTATTTCACTCAGCATAATGTTTTCAGGCTCTATCCATATTGTAGCATGCATCAAGACTTCATTTCTCTTACTGGCTAAATAGTATTCCATTGTATGTATGTACCACATTTTGTTTATTCAGTCATCTGTTGATGGGCTTTTAAGTTGTTTCCATCTTTTGGCTATTGTGAATATTCCTGCCATGAACACTGGTCTACCAATCTCTGTTTGAGTCTCTGCTTTCAAGTGTTTTTTGCTATATTCCTAGGAGTGGAATTGCTGGGTCATATGGCAGTTGTATTTTTAGTTTTTTGAGGAAACATCACACTGTTTTCCACAATGGCTGTACCATTTTGCATTCCCACCAGCAATGGATAAGAGTTCGAATTTTCCCATATGTTTGCCAACGTTTGTTATTTACTGTTGTTGTTGTTGTTTTTTCTTCTGAACTTTATGATTCTATTTCCAGCATGTAAATCTATAATGTAAATGAAATGTATTGTGACTTAGGAATGAGTGTGCGTGTAAACTTATATTTTCCAGAACTTGAAAGTTATCCCAACATTATTAAATAATGTGTCTTTTCTCAGATGATTTGAAGTGCCACATTAATCATATGCAAAATTATATATTTGGGATTATTTCTAGAGTCTATTCCATCGATTGAGATTACAAGTAATTTATAGTTCAATTTAGAAAAAAAATACTTTCAGTATTGTGTTCCTAACTAAGAACAGAGTACACTTTTACATTTATTCAAATTTTCTCCTCTCCAGGAGTGATTTAAACTTTTTTAGTATAGATAGTGAATATATATTTTTTATTTTTGTAAATTTTTTTACTGGAATATTTCCCCCATTATAAATTCTTTTTTTTTTTTAAGTTGTGATTTAGGTGAAAGTTTTACAGAGCAAATTAGTTTCTCATTAAACAATTAATACACAAATTGTTTTCTGACATTGGTTGCCAACCTCACAATGTGTCAACACTCTCTGCTTCTCAACCTTGGGTTCCCCATTTTCATTGTCCAGTTTTCCTGTCCCTTCCTGCCTTCTCATCTTTGCTTTTGGGCTGGTGTGCCCATTTAATGTCCTATACATGGTCGAACTATGTGTTATTGTTTGTTTTATAGGCCTGTGTAATCTCTGGCTGAAGGGTGAACTTCAGGAGTGACTTCAGTACTGAGTTAAAATAGTGTCCAGGGGCCTTACTCTCAGGGTTTCTCCGGTCTCTGTCAGACCAGTAAGTCTCGTCTTTTTTTGTGAGTTTGAATTTTGTTCTACATTTTTCTCCAGCTCTGTCTGGGATGCTCTATTGTGACCCCTGTCAGAGCAGTCGGTGGCAGTAGTTGTGGTCCATTAGTCCTTTGGACTAATCTTTCCCTTGTGTCTTTGGTTTTCTTTGTTCTCCCTTGCTCCAAACAGGGTGGGACCAGTAGATGTGTCTTAGACGGCTGCTCACAAGCTTTTAAGACCCTAGATGCTACTCACTAAAGTAGAATGTAGAACATTTTCTTTATAAACTATGTTATCCCAATTGAGCTAGATGTCCCCAGAGACCATGTTCCCGAGACCATGGTCCCCAGCCCTCAGCCCAGTAACTCAGTCCCTCAGAGAGTCTGGATGTGTCTATGAAGCTTCTGTGACTTTGCCTTGGTAGGTTGTTCTGCCTTCCCCCGTATTGTGTTCTGCCTTACCCTTTACCAAAGTTAACACTTGTCTATTGTATAGTTCGTGCTTTTCTCTCCACCCCTCCCCTCCCTCATAACCATCAAAGAGTGTTTCTTTCTGTGTGTAAACCTTTTCATGAGTTTTTATAGTAGTGGTCTCATACAGTATTTGTCCTTTTGTTATTGACTTATTTCACTCAGCATAATGCCCTCCGGATTCAACCACATCGTGAGATGCTTCGCAGATTCATCATTGTTCTTTATCTTTGTGTCATATTCCATTGTGTGTATGTACCATAGTTTGTTTATCCATTAATTTGTTGATGGGTACTTAGGTCGTTTCCATTTTTTTGCCATTGTGAATAATGCTGCAGTGAACATGGGTGTGCATATGTCTATTCATGTGACAGCTCTTATTTCTCTAGGATATATTCCTAGGAGTGGAATTGCTGGATCATATGGTATTTCTATTTCTAGCTTTTTGACGAGGCACCATATCGTTTTCCATAGTGGTTATACCGTTTTACATTCCCACTAGCAGTGCTAAGAGTTCCAATCTCCCCGCAACCTCTCCAACATTTGTAATTTTCTGTTTTTCTGATTAGTGCAAATAATGTTGGGGTGAGATGATATCTCATTGTAGTTTTGATTTGCATTTCTCTAATGGCTGGTGATCGTGAGCATTTCCTCATGTGTCTGTTAGCCATCCGAATGTCTTCTTTGATGAATTGTCTATTCATATCCTTTGCCCATTTTTTAATCGAATTATTTGTCTTTTTGTTGTTGAGGTGTTGAAGTATTTTATAGATTTTAGAGATTAAACCTTAGTCAGATATGTCATAGCCAAAAGTTTTTTCCCAGTCCATATGTTGTCTTTTTACTCTTTTGATGAAGTCTTTTAATGAGCATAAGTATTTACTTTTTAGGAGCTCCCAGTCATCTAGTTTATCTTCTGGTGTTTGTGCATTATTAGTTATGGTTTGTATTGTATTTATGCTACGTATTAGGGCCCCTAGCATTGTCCTTATTTTTTCTTCCACCATCTTTATCGTTTTAGGTTTTATGTTTAGGTCTTTGATCTATTTTGAGTTAGTTTCTGTGTGTTTTTTTTAAATCTTAGCCATCCTAGTGGGAGTGAAATGATATCTCACTGTGGTTTTGATTTGCACCTTTCTGATGGCTACTTATGTTGAGCATCGTTTCATGTGTGTGGTGGCCATTTGAATGTCCTCTTTGGTGAAATGCCTATTCAGGTCCTTTGCCCATCCTATAATCTCTCCTTGTTAGTTACCTTTTCCTATATGTGACTGACTTCCCAATTGACTTGACAAGCTCCCTGAGGACAGTGTCCAGCTCAGTGGCTGACCCTCGTAGGCTGCAGAATGGTCCCATGATCTGAGTGGCTGCACCAGGTGATTAAGCCACATCTGTATGTGCCCCACCGTCTGACTTTGGCAGCCAGAGGCTCTGAGCTCCAGTTCTCCCCGTCCAGACAGCCTGTCATTACCTACACTGCAGCCCCTTCCAGCCCTTTGATTTACTTTTTAAAATTTTTAACAGATATTTACAAGCAGATTTCACTCCCTTCCTTTATGTTAGTGCCATTAGCTAGTTTTGCTCATTTTATGGTTGCAGATTTCACCTTTAAGAAGGTTGTTCATATCCTCTCCCTGGGATACGATGCCCCCAGGCAATGAGGCCTCATACACATGGCCTGTACTATAAGGCGAAGATCTGCTTCCAGCCATATCTTCAGTCTTTATTTAAAAAAAAATTCTTCTTTATTAACACACTTAAAATATATTCAATAATCTCTATATTTAAAGATCATATTTTACAGCAACTTTTAAGGAAATCAATGTGCTAGTATATTGTTTTATTAGAAATCCCTCTTTTACCTCCAGTAGTCAAAAGGTATTTCTGGCTATTTTAGTCTCCATATTTATTAGATATGTTCAAAATCTTCCTGGGCTGCTTAGTCCTTTGCACTAGAAACTTCAAGTGTCTTCTGATAGTTTCTGAGTTAATCAAAGGAAAGATCTTACTTTGTCTTTCTAGATCTCCCTGTCATTCCTCCTGTAACTCCCCTTCCCCCACTTGTCTTCTCTTTATGATATCAAAAGAAAGATACCAGTTGCCACTGAGTTAACTATGACTCATGGTGACCCCATGTGTCAGAGTAGAACTGCGCTCCATAGGGTTTTCAGTGGCTGATTTTTCAGAAGTAGATCTCCAGGCCTTTCTTCTGGGGTGTTTCTGGGTGGACTTGAACCTGCAACCTTTCAGTTAGCAGCTGAACATGTTAACTGTTTGCACTACTCAGGGACTTGGAAGGAAAGATACAAAGTGTTGTATAGACTGTGCCTGTGCTGAAAGCATAACAGGGCCATCCAACTAAGATCTTTCCAATCCTGGGACTCTTTCCCAGTGAATTTATCCCTCCCTACTTCCCTAACTTTTTGAAAAGAAGCGGTTCAATTCAGACAGTTCTATTACTTACTAGCTCTGTGAGTGACACTTCTTGAGCCTCCTCCTTTTCCTCATCTGTAAAGCAGGGAAACCACCTACTTCACCAGGTAGCTCTGAAGACTGAATGAATTCATCATAATCATATGAAAGTGCCTGGCATAGTGCCTGGCAAGTAGGAGCAGTTTAAGAGAGGTGAGGTCCTTTCCTCCCTCTTTCCACCTGAATAGTACCTTTGAACAGTGGCCCTCAAACCAGTGTATATTAGAATCACATGGGGTTCTTGGTAAAAAAAAATAGATTCCAGGGCCCCATCCTCAGAGAGTCTGACTCAGTGGGTCTGAGATGGGGCCCGGGAACCTGCCTTTTTAATCAAGCAGTGATTCTAATACAGGTGGTTGGCAAATCACACTCTGTGAGAGACCCTGCTGTAGAATCATGAAATTATATGCAGATAGAGCTGGAAGGGACTCTGGATTACCTCTTTCAACGCCACTTCTCCATTTTGCTGATAAAGACACTGAGTTTAGGTGATCTCTCCAAGGTCACATAGGGAGGCAGTGGCTGGGCTAAAACGGAAGCTTAGGTCCCCAACTCACAGGGCTGCTTTGGCCGCGCTGGGGGCCACCTCCCCTTTATCAGGAAGCAGTGCCTTCCTTGGCTCAGGCTGAGGTTGCCCTGAGCAACTCCTTGGCAATGGCTTCTGCTCAAGCCCTTCTTAGTCAAAAGACCTTCTAGAAACTGTTTTCTGTGAGGGCTACTCCGATATAGCAGTTTATACACCCTTTCCATAGCCTTCTGGAGGGTGTCTTCAGATTGAGATAATTTTCCTCAATTATTTCCTTGATTACAGTGGGTACTTTTGCTGCCCTTTAAAATTTTCTTCTAGCATCCTCTTAATTGAAGGTTGTGATACCTTTTAATGAAAGACATTTCTTTTACTCATATTTAAACCTTTCATTGAAAAATAAGACATGGATAGAAAGAAACACACACACACAATTTTGGCTTAGTGGATTGTTATAAGGTGAACATCCTTCTATTCACCACCCAGGTGAAGAAATGGAATTCTGCCAGCCACCCTAGCAGCACTTCCATGTGCCCCATCCTAATCACAACCTCCTCCATCCCTCCAAAAGTAACTACAATCCTGACTTTTATGGTAATCACTTCTTGCACATCTTTACAGTTTTATTACCTAAGTGTGCATCCCTTTTGTGCAGGAGATAGTCCCTATTACAAGTTTTTTTTTTTCTTACCTCTTTTATAATACACGTCTAGATCCTTTCTTCCATATCAAGAATCCTGGTTCTCAAGGACACTGGGGACAGTAGATTTAGAATATCTCATAATTAGCCATTTGCTTTATCTCACATAACTCACACACACAGTCTCAGAATAACAGTAATAATACTACCAACACTAGTTATGATTATTGACAGTAGTCAAAGTTTGTTTTTTTGTTTTTGTTTTTGTGGAGGGTTTACAAAGCTCTTCCCAGTCTCCATTTAAGAAATGACTGTACTATATCTATATTAGCCCAGGTGGTGCAGTGGTTAAGAGCTACAGCTGCTAACCAAAAGGTCAGAAATTGATATCCACCAGCCGCTTCTTGAAAACCCTGTGGGGCAGTTCTATTCAGTCCTATAGGGTCGCTATGAGTCGGAATCGACTCGATGGCAAGGGATTATATCTGCATTGTCAGACTGAACAGTCATTATATAGTACAGTATACTCTCTCGCATCACAGGTTGGATTCCCTGGGAAGCAGACTCTGAGACTGGGATTAGCAAGCAGGAAATTTATTAGGTCATAATCTAGGGATCAACACATGTGGAAAGCAACCAAAGAAGCAGGACTGTGCAGAATAAGAAGACTGTTATTTTAAACTCAGGGAAGTTTTCTTAGATTATAGTTTTTAGCATTTACTCTGTTGGATTGTCTTTGGTATCTTCAGTATTTGTCCTTTTGTCTCAAATCCTTTTTATCTTGGTCTTCATTTTTTATTAAATTTTTTTTCCCCTTCTTCACCTTTTGTTTCTCTTGAGGCATTATTTGTTGCGTCCATTTGCTCTTGTGTTCCTTGAAGTTTAGCATTCATTTCTAAAAATGTTTCTCCTTTATTTTTAAGATTTTCTACTTACCTAATTAATTAATTAAACAACCATTTACTGAACACCTAAATGCTAATGAATCAGATGGACCTTGCCTCCAAGAAGTTCAGCCTAGTGGGGATTAATAATAACAATATTTAACATTTACAGAATACTTACAAGTTCTAGGCTTTGTGCTAGGCATCTTACATATTGTTAGCTGCTGTTGATTTAGCTGCCCCAACTCATGGTGACCCCATGTGTTACAGAGTAGAATTGCTCCATAGGGTTTTCATAGCTGTGATCTTTACCGAGGCAGACTGCAGGCCTTTCTTCCTCAGTGCTACTGGCTGGGTTCAAACTGCCAACCTTTCATTTAGCAGCCAATTGCAAACCACTTGCACTATCCAGACTCATTATGAACAGAATTTAATTTAATCCTCACAACAACTACTGTTATTACGTGCATTTATTAGCTGGGAAAACAAAGGTGTAACTTGACTGTTGTTGTTGTTAGGTGCCATCAGGTTGGTTACAATTCATAGCGACCCTATGAACAACAGAATGAAACACTGCCCCGTCCTGTCCATCCTCACAATTGTTGTGCTTGAGCCCATTGTTGCAGCCACTGTGTCAATCCATCTCGTTGACAGTCTTCTACTTTTTCAATGACTCTGTACTTTACCAAGCATGATGTCCTTCTCCAGGGACTGATCTTTCCTGACAACATGTCCAAAGTATGTAAGACGTAGTCTCACCATCCTTGCTTCTAAGGAGCATTTTGGTTGTACTTCTTCCAAGACAGACCTGTTCGTTCTTTTGGCAGTCCATGGTATATTCAATGTTCTTCGCCAACACCACAATTCAAAGGCATCTATTCTTCTTCAGTCTTCCTTATTCATTGTCCAGCTTTTGCATGCATATGAGGCAACTGAAAACACCATGGCTTGGGTCAGGCACACCTTAATCCTCAGGGTGACATCTCTGCTTTTCAACACTTTGAAGAGGCCTTTTGCAGCAGATTTGCCCAATGAAATGTGTCTTTTGATTTCTTTACTGCTGCTTCCGTAAGTGTTGATTGTGGATCCAAGTAAAATGAAATCCTTGACAATTTCAATCCTTTCTCCGTTTATCATGGTGTTGCTTATAGGTCCAGTTGTGAGGATTTTTGCTTTCTCTATGTTGAGGTGTAAAACCTTACTGAAGGCTGTGGTCTTTGATCTTCATCAGTAAGTGCTTCAAGTCCTCTTCACTTTCAGCAAGCAAGGTTATGTCATCTGCATAACACAGGTTGTTAATGACTCTTCCTCTAATCCTGATGCCCCATTCTTCATATAGTCTAGCTTCTTGGATTATTTGCTCAGCATACAGATTGAATAGGTATGGTGAAAGGATACAACCCTGACGCACACCTTTACTGACTTTAAACCACAAAGTATCCCCTTGTTCTGTCCGAACAACTGCCTCTTGATCTACGTACAGGTTCCTCATGAGCACAATTAAATGTTCTGGAATTCCCATTCTTCTCAATGTTATCCATAATTTGTTAAGATCCACACAGTCGAATGCCTTTGCATAGTCAATAAAACACAGGTAAACATCTTTCTGGTATTCTCTACTTTCAGCCAGGATCCACCTGACATCAGCAGTGATATCCCTGGTTCCACGTCCTTTTCTGAATCCGGCCTGAATTTCTGGCAGTTCCCCGTGGACATACTGCTGCAGCCACTTTTGAATGATCTTCAGTAAAATTTTACTTGCGTGTGATGTTAATGACATTGTTCGATAATTTCTGCATTCGGTTGGATCACCTTTCTTGGGAATAGTCATAAATATGGATATCTTCCAGTCGGTTGGCCAGGTAGCTGTCTTCCAAATTTCTTGGCATAGACGAGTGGGCACTTCCAGTGCTGCATCTGTTGAAACATCTCAGTCGATATTCTGTCAATTCCTGGAGCCTTGTTTTTTGCCAATGCCTTCGGTGCAGCTTGGACTTCTTCCTTCAGTACCACTGGTTCCTGATCATATGCTACCTCTTGAAATGGCTAAACATTGACCAATTCTTTTTGGTATAATGACTCTGTATTCCTTCCATCTTCTTCTGATGCTTCCTGCGTTGTTTAATATTTTCCCCGTAGAATCCTTCACTATTGCAACTCAAGGCTTGAATTTTTTCTTCAGTTTTTTCAGCTTAAGAAATCGGAGCGTGTTCTTCCCCTTTGGTTTTCTATCTCCAGCTCTTTGCACATGTTATTATAATACTTTATTTTGTCTTCTCAAGCCGCCCTTTGAAATCTTCTGTTCAGTTCCTTTACTTCATCATTTCTTCCTTTTATTTTAGCTACTCAATGTTCAAGAGCAAGTTTCAGAGTGTCTTCTGACATCCATTTTGGTCTTTTCTTTCTTTCTTTTTTTTTAAATGACCTCTTGCTTTCTTTATGTATGATGTCCTTGATGTCATTCCACAACTCATCTGGTCTTCGGTCATTAGTGTTCAGTGTGTCAAATCTATTCTTGAGATGTCTCTAAATTCAGGTGGGATATACTCAAGGCCGTACTTTGGCTCTCATGGACTTGTTCTAATTTTCTTCAGTTTCAACATGGGCTTGCATATGAGCAATTGATGGTCTGTTCTGCAGTTGGCCCCTGGCCTTGTGCTTACTGATGATATTGAGCTTTTCCAACGTGTCTTTCCACAGATGTAGTCGATTTGATTCCTGTGTATTCCATAAAGTGAGGTCCATGTGTATAGTCGCCATTTAGGTTGGTGAAAAATGGTATTTGCAATGAAGAAGTCGTTGGTCTTGCAAAATTCTATCATGCAATTCTGGCATCGTTTCTACCACCAAGGCCATATTTTCCAACTACCAATTCTTTGTTTCCAACCTTCACATTCCAATCACTAGTAATTATCAACGCATCCTGATTGCATGTTCCATCAATTTCAGACTGCAGAAGCTGGTAACAATCTTCAGTGTCTTCATCTTTGACCTTAGTGGTTGGTGGGTAAATTTGAATAACAGTCATATTAACTGGCCTTCCTTGTAGGCATATGGATATTATCCTATTACTGATAGCGTTGTACTTTAGGACAGATCTTGAAATGTTCTTTTTGACAATGAATGCAATGCCATTCCTCTTCAAGTTGTTGTTCCCGGCATAGTGGGCCATGTGATTGTCTGATTCAAAATGGCTAATACCAGTCCATTCCAGCTCACTAATGCCTAGGATATTGATGTTTATGCATTCCATTTCATTTTCAACTATTTCCAATTTTCCTAGATTCATACTTCGTACATTCCATGTTCCAATTATTAATGGATGTTTGCAGCTGTTTCTTCTCATTTTGACTCGTGCCACATCAGCAAATGAAAGTCCTGAAAGCTTGACTCCATCCACATCATTAAGGTCGACTCTACTTTAAGGAGGCAGCTCTTCCCCAGTGCCTTCCAACCTGAGGAGCTCATCTTCCAGCACTATACCAAACAGTGTTCTGCTGCTATTCATAAGGATTTCACTGGCCAATTCTTTTCAGAAGTAGACTGCCGGGTCCTTCTTCCTAGTCTGTCTTAGTCTGGAAGCTCAGCTGAAACCTGTCTGCCATGGGTGACCCTGCTGGTATCTGAATACCGGTGGCACAGCTTCCAGCATCAGAGCAGCACGCAAGCCCCCATCGTACGACAAACTGACAGACACATGGGGGATAACTTGGCTAGGAACCGCAAATCCCTTGGGCCAGGTTTAAGATTAAATATTTTTATGTGTATCTTTATCTTTGCCTCGACCCTGAAAGTTAAGTAGGCATTGATTTCACAACGTAGGAGTTATTATCATCCCCATTTTGTAGGAGAAGATAAAGGAGGCCCAGAAATTAAGTCACTTGCCCAAGGGCACACACTAGACAATAGGGTTAGGATTTGAACTCGGGACCTCCCCACAATGATGGGCTAACACATGGCTTTACTTTAGGCTCTCTCCAGATGCCTCTAGGAACCTACTTTTAGAAGACAGATAAGCTTATTCTCAGAGGCATCGATGGGTGATAAGCCTGGTCATTATCCCATTGTGGCATGGGCTGCTGCCTTAAAGGCCTAAAGTGATTCTGTCCAGTCCTGGGAAAGCAGCAGATCACCCAGGTAGCCTTGAAAATATTCAGATTTCCTGTCTGCGCTCCAGACTATCTGTAGCAGAATTTTCTGGGGTAGGTCTTAAGAATCCACATTTCTAAAAAACTCCCAGGAGACCATTTTAGACAGAAAATATGCTGTTGTTAGCTGCTGTTGAGTCAGGACCTGACTCATGGCAACCCCCATGCACAGGGAAACGAAACACTGCCTGGCCCTGTGCCATCCCCGTGATGGGTTGTGGATTGAACCGTTGTGATCCATAGGGTATTCATGGGCTAATTTTCAGAAGTAGATTACCAGGCCTTTCTTCCTAGTCCATCTTAGTCTAGAAGCTTCGCTGAAACCTGTTCAACATCATAAACCAAAACCAAATCTGTTGCTGCCGAGTCGATTCCGACTCATAGTGACCCTATAGGACAGAGTAGAATTGCCCCATAGGGTTTCCAAGGGGCAACTGGTGGATTCCAACTGCTGACCTTTTGGTTAGCAGTCAAACTCTTAACCACTGTGCCAACATCATAGCAACACACAAATCTCCACTGACAGATGGGTGGTGGCTGTATGTGAGGTGCATTGCTGGAAATCGAACCTGGGTCTCCCACATGGAAGGTGAGAATTCTACCACTGAACCACAAATGCCTCAACAGAAAATACCAAAAACCAAACCCATTGACATTGAGACAATTCCGAACCATACAGAAAATAGAGAAGCTATAAAAAGAGGAGTAGAAGAAAAGATAGACATTTTAAAACTTAAATTTTACTACAGGCAAATTCAATACCCAAATGATAACCCACTGCCATTGAGTCGATTCCGACTCATAGCGACCTTATTGGACAGAGTAGAAGATAGTTTGTGAGAAGTAATTGTTACACATATGACAGGTGGTGAGTGTATTAGGGGACCACTAACTGCTGTAACATATAAATGCTTCACTCTATATGGCTAATGTAATAGAAGCGAATTTCTCATATGAAGTCCACTGTGGGTGTTCCTGTTTGGCAGACAGTTGTCTTCCATGCTGAGATTCAGGAACCCCGTCTCCTTGCATTTTGTGCACCTCCATCTTTAACACATCATCTCCAAGTTTGTCACAGAAGGGAGAATCACAAGTGGGAATTTTATGGGCCACGCCTGGATGTGGCACATATCACCTCCACCCGAAGTTCATTGTCTAAGATTCAGTCTATCATGACTATACCTGAGCATGGCTTCTAGTTACCTAAGCACAAGGGAGGCTGGGCCATGTAGACTCGCTGTGCCTAGGAGAACGAAGAAAGAGGTTAGGTGAACTGCTAGCCTATCTCTACAACAAAGAATTACTATCTTACAAATTGATAACAAAAAGGCAAACAATCCATTAAAAAATGGGCAAAGGATGACGACAGACTGTTCACAGAAGCACAAATCCAAATGTCTAATAAACATTAAAATACACTCAAGATCCCTGGTAGACAGAGAAATGCAAAAAAAGTAACAATGGGCTATCACTTCCCACCATAAGATTGACAGAAATTAAAGAGTGGTGACACCTATTGCTGTGGGAAGCAGGAAAGAGTACACTGGTACACTGCTAGTAGAAATGTGGATTGTTACTGTGTTTTGAAAAGAAACCTGGCATTAGCAATTAAAATTAAAAACATATATCCCTTCAACCAGTAGTCCCATTCCAGGGAATCTCTCTCATAGAGACAAAAGCTGTGTGTATGGGTAAATAGAGGAGCCCCAGTTGCGTAATGGTTAAGCACTTGCCTGCTGACCAAAAGGCGGGCGATTCAAACTGTAAAAATTACAGCCTAGGAAACCCTGTAAGGCAGTTCTACTCACATCGGGCTCCACAACATACAACAACATAGATATCTCCTAGGATATTTACTGAAGCATCATTCTTAGTGACAAAAATGAGACATAAAGTTTCCATGAATAGGGAATCTTATATTGTAGTTATCAATATTTTGGGATATTTTGCAGCTTTAAAAAGGTGTCTCAGGGGTATTCCCATGAGGTATTATTAAATGAGAGGATCAAGAGCCAGAGAAATGTGTATGATTCCTTTAAAAAAATAAATCCTTGGCTATTTCCCTTTTAAATCTTTCTTTCTTCCTCCCTCCCTCTTTCTTTCTTTCCTTCCATCCTTCCCCTCTCTCTCTAGCCATCCATCCATCCATCCATCCATCCATCCATCCATCCATCCATCCATCCAGCTATCTAGTTATCTGTCATCACTAATCTCTGCCTGTCTATGTAGGATCTATATAGAATCCCTGGGTGGTGCAAACAGTTAACATGCTTGGCTACTAACTGAAAAGTTGGTGGTTTGAGTCCACCCAGAGGCACCTTGAAAGAAAGGGCCTGGCGATCTACTTCTGAAATATGAGCTATTGAAAACACTATGGAGCACAGTTCTACTCAGACACACGTGGGCCTGCTGTGAGTTGGAATAGACTCAACAGCAACTAGTTTTTTAGTTGTAAATAATACGATTCCTTCATTCTGTTAAATACTGATAATGTGCTACTCCAGACAGATATAGAACCGAGGACCCTCAATGTGCTCTGGGCACAGTGGGGAGACAGATGAGTAAGCACTCTGAATGCTCCGCCCTGACAGAAGTACAGGGTACTCTGAGAGCAGAGAGAGGGCATGGAGATACAGTGCATGTGACCCAGGATTGACTAACTGGGACCCCCGGGTATGTTTTCTTTGGCCCCAACAGTGTTTTACAAATTGGGAAATCTCACATAGAAATCTAGATTTCTAGCTTCTCTTGAAATTTTCAACTGTAAGCTCCACTTTCACTGGGTCTGCATTTCCACATGGCAGCCACTGGATGGCGCAGAGGAGCAGTTGCCATCTTTAGAGAACATCATTCACCACTGCTTCCTTGCTCAGCCCAATTGCCTCACTCATGTCCCCCGTCATATGGAACATCTGACATAAATGTTGCCTTTTTAATGCTCGTAATCCAAGAGCACAATTAATTGTGGGGTTTTTCCCCCTATTTCACCCAGAGAGCCAGGTTAACTCAAACTAGATCCAAAGCCAAGATGAACCTGGCACCATATTGTATCAAACTCAAGAAATTTCAGGGCTGGGAAGGACTTTGGGGATCATGTAAGCTTCCCATTTCCCAATATGGAAACAGAGACCTAATGAGGTGGAGTCGCCAGCCCCAGGTCACACAGCCAGATAGCAGACAGCAGAACCAAGACTACAGCTCTAGATTTCTGAGCTCAGCTTACTGCTTTTTCCACTCCGATACATTGTTTTTCCTCCTATTATCTTGATAAAAGAAAGAAAAGAATCAGCTTCCACACAGAATTGGGAAAGTATTGCCATGTGATGTTTAATCCATGCTCAGGACCCTTTGCTCACACTGTCAGAGGAACTGTCAAAAGAAAACGATTAGAAAGTGTTAACCGCGTATTATGGCTTCCAAGCCCACAAGCACAGATGTCTGCTGGCAAAGATGAAATAAAACTGGAAGAATTTAAAACTCGTTTTGTTTTCCAGGCCCTAGTAATAAAAAATCTTTGCTGCAGATGAGTGCTCAAGCTCAGCTTCTTCCTCCTTATTATTAAACAAAAGCAGAACACAACAAAAATAGAAACTAATGCAGAAATCTGCTCCAGTTTCTTCTTTTGCGTACCAATGTTTTTGTTGGTCAAATCACATTATGGAGCGTCCATTAGAATGGCTTATCTTTCTGGGCCCCAAATTAACAGTTAAGGATGTGAAGGGATGGTCCATTGTCAAGGAGAGGGGCATGGGAGCCCCATCTCCTTGGGTCTCTGTACCCCTGAATTGGTTGGGGGGGTAGTGATTAAGCATAAAATCCTTTAAAGAATGAACAAGATGAGAAGCAGTGCTGTCTAATTGTCAAGGCTGTGGACTTTGGAGCCAGACTTCAGGGTTCAAATCTCAGCTCTGTCATAGAGTAGTGGTGGCTTTGGGCAAGATACTTAACCTGTTGATGCCTCAATTTCCTTATTTCCTTATCTGTGAAACAAGGATGATAATACTGGTGCCTGCCTCCCAGGAGTATTTTGAGGACTCAGAACACTTATGCTCAGTGTCTGGCTTGATAAATGTTAGCTGGCTTATTGTGGCAAGAGAGGAGGGTGTGTGGAGACTGAGGACCCAGGTAAGTTTGGGAGAATTGCTGAGGACCTGATGGGAGTTTTGTTGTGAGTAGGATGACAGGGAGGCAGAGAGCAAGTGTGAGGGCAGCCAGCCCTCATCGAGTATCTGCAACTTGGTGGGGGCACCATGGGTCCAGAGTCTCACTCAACTTTGCAGGCTGAGAAGTTTGACCTCATCAGAGCATCCAGGAATAGAGGAGGCACTAGAGTGCAGTCTACAAAGTACCAAATGGTTTGGGAATCACAAAGACCCCATTTCGCATACACCTGGATTCTGATTCTGGTTCTTAGGAGCTTGGTCAAATAATTTAATCTTTCTAACCCTCAGTTTCTCTATTTGTAAATTAGGAATAACAAATATATATGTTGAAAGCCTGGAATAGATAGGCACCCTAAAGATAGTTGCTATTAATTGGAGAATTGAATGAAATCATGTAACTCACAAGAGCCAGAATTATATAAACCAGGGTGTAAAAATCAAGGAAAGGTAGCATAGCTGTTGGCACCCGCCCATATCCCTGGCACTCATCCCCACATACTGAAGGCCACCAGCTGCAAATACCTGTGACATCTTGCTCTTCCTCACCACTCCCTCCCCCCACCCCCGCTGGTTTTTTTATGGCCTTGAGAATACTTTCAGCTTGCACGCAGGGCAATCCAGAAGTTCCTGAAAGTTATTGCTCCTAGAGGCAGCCCTCAACCAACTAACCAACTAATTCCTAGGTTAGGATAATTAAGGTGTGTACTCCACTGTCTCCCAGAGTTCCCTAATGGGACTGAGTTTCAGTTGTTCAGTGGTAACTTGCTTGATAACACACCCCTTCCTGATTTCTTTCCCCTCCTCATCTCATTTTCCACTCCTCTCTCCATGTTTTCTGGGATCACTTCCCAAATAAACTGTCATTGTTCTTGTCAGGTGCTGTCGAGTTGGTTCCGACTCATAGCGACCTTATGTGCAACAGAATGAAACACTGCCCAGCCCTTCACCATCCTCACAATCACTGTTATGCTCGAGACCATCATTGCAGCCACTATGTCAATCCATCTCACTGAGGGATGTGATGGACAAGGTTGTGTGTCAGCTTGGCCGGGCCATGTTCCTCAGTGGTTTGGCAGTTATAATGTAGTTTGGCAGCTGTGTAATGATGTAATCACCTCCATAATGAGATCTGATATAATGTAATCACTTCGATGATGAGATCTGCTACGAGCAGCCAATCAGTTGAAAGGGATTTTTCTTGGGGGTGTGGCCTGCATCCAATATACATGGACTTTCTGGTAAAGCTCACTGGCTCTTGCTCTGCTCTGGGTCCTGCATTTGGCTCATCAACATCTGACTTCCGGTTCTTGGGACTTGAGCTAGCAGCTTATCTGCCGATCTTGGGATTCATCAGCCTCCACAGCCTGTGAGCCAGAGGCCTGCCATCTGACCTGCTGATCTTGGGTTCATTAGCCCTGCAGCTACATGAGTCAGGAGAACCCTCCAGCCTGACCAACAGACTTGGGACTTTCCAGCCTCTACAACCATGTAAGCCATTTCCTTGATATAAATCTCTCTCTCTATATATATATATGTATATATACAGGCTTCACTGGTTTTGCTTCTCTAGAGAACACAGCCTAAGACATTTGGTACCAGGAGTAAGGTGCTACTGTAATAGATACCTACAAAGTGGAAGCAGTTTTTGAAATCGAGTAATGGGTAGAGGCTAGAAGAGTTTTAAAGTGCCTAGTAGTAAAAGCCTAGATTACCTTGAAGCGACTGTTGATGGAATTATGGACATCAAAGACAATTCTGGTGAGGACTCTGAAGGAAGTGAGGAGAGCTGTAACACTGGAGGGGATGCAGAATCCAAGAAGCAGCAGCAGAGAAACAGCAACAGCAGAACCAGGAGAACAGTGCAAGACAGCATGGAAGCTGACCCATGGAGTGAGAGAGCTGAGTGCCTTTGCACAGGAGGCTTCCTGGTGGAGTGAGGGTGCCTCCAGGCACTTATCAGTGGAGCTAGGCTTGCCAACCCATGGAGCAAGAGAGCTGAGTGCCTTCAGGCTGAGGTTTACTGGCAGAATGGGGTGCCCCCAGGTACTTATCGGCAGAGCTGAAAAGCTTTGGAAGACTTGCCAAAGCAGAGTAGATGCTGGGCTGACCCAAGGGCCCAAAGGGCTGAGAGGCCAAGGAACCAAGAAGAAGAGCTGAAGAGACAAGGAACACACAAAGCAGAGCCGTCTCAAAGGGTGGGGCCACAGTCTCCTAGGTTTCAAAGAGCCAGATCTTCACCAACTCAGTTCCGGAGTGTGGGCCTGCCGTTCACAAGTGCCAGGAGAATGGGGCCATATCCACTGCCCGAAGCTGAGAGGCCAAGACTACCATGCCCAAGGGGCAGAAGAATGGGGCTGGGTGGGGTTGCCACTCAGATAGACTAGGAGAATGGGGCCACCCAAAGCTGAGGGAGCAGAGTTGCTGTCCCAGTGGGCCTGGAAGGTGGAGCTGAAGCCCAAGGCTGAGGGACCTCATTACCACCAAGCAAGGAGAGCCGGAAGCAGAGTTTGTCCCTTGGACACAGGGTCCCTGCCTTGAGAAGCTCCTAGACCAGGGGAAGATTGATGACAAGGACCTTCCCCCAGAGCCATCAGAGACAGAAAAACTTCCCTTGGAGCTGACACCCTGAATTTGGACTTGTAGCCTCCTAAACTGTGAGAGAATAAACCTGTGTTTATTAAAACCATCCACTTGTGGTATTTCTGTTATAGCAATACTAGATAACTAAGACAAGGTTCCTCTCTTTCGCTGACCTTCTACTTTACCAAGCATGATGTCCTTCTCCAGGAACTGGTCCCTCTGATTACATGTCCATAGTACATGAGACGAAGTCTCTCCATCTCCAGTTCTAAGGAGCATTCTGGATGTACTTCTTCCAAGACAGATTTGTTCGTTCTTCTGGCAGTCCATGGTGTATTCAATATTCTTCACCAACACCATAATTCAAAGGCATCAATTCTTCTTTGATCTTCCTTATTCACTGTCCAGCTTTCATGTACATATGAGGCAATTGAAAATACCATGGCTTGGTTCAGTCAGATTTGCCCAATGCAATACGTTGTTCGATGTCTTGACTACTGCTCCAATGGGCATTGATTGTGGATCCAAGTAAAATGAAATCCTTGACAACTTCAATATTTTCTCTGTCTATCATGATTGCTTATTGGTCCAGAATAAGCTACTTGTCCTCAAATCCTTGTCTCAGGGTCTGCTTCTACCTAACATGAAGATTGATGATCCTAAGAGTATTCCAAGCTGTGTGGAACGTCCAGAGCGGGTCTGAGAGGTAGACACACACTCCCTTTGTTATGACATTCTAACAGCTTCATGTAAGAGGGCAGTGACAGTTGGTCTCCTTGAGGGAGACTTGGAAGACTCCCTGTGTTATCTCCAAGATGTGGGTTGCTCAGCAATTAGCTCACGTGGTTCATTCTATATCTGCTGCGTCAACCTTCATTCTCAGCACTTTCTCCCATTGTCCCAAGTTTCTGAGGTTCTCTCTTGTAGGGTCCTTAGCCTTGCATTAATGAACACAGCTTCCTGAGCTTGGAGGGGGCTAAGCTGGGCTGGTAATTGGGGGACTGGGGGCCCTGAAGGTGTCTGAATCAAAGAGAAGTTACTGAGGATTTACCTGACTGGAAGGGTACGGGAGTAATCTGAGAATTTTGTTGAGATGAGAGCCAAAGCATAGGCATAGAAGGGTGATCTTGACTTTCCTAAACAGAGTGTGGAGATAGGGGTCTGAGGAGAGATGAGGCAAGAAATGTAGTCAATATTGTGAACCCCCAGGCAGTGTGCATGGTTCTTTACATTCATTCTCTCATTTACTTCTTGCAAAAATCCTGCAGGTGGGCATTATTATCTAGTTTCACAGAAGAAGAGACTGGAATCAAGTGATTAACTATTGCCCCGAGATAATCTTTAAACCTTAAACCAAAAATATCCCAACGTCTTCTTAAAACCAGACGATAGATTAGCTTAACTAGTAAAGAATGTCTGCCTTGAGTATTGTGCTCTTTCAAGATCTGTTTATATGGGATCAAACTGACAACAGCAACCTGAAAAACTAGACAGGAAACTTAGGGGGTGGTGAATTTATGTTAATGGGAGAGGAACAACTCAGAAAAGGAGGGTGAGAATGGTTACTTCTCAAAGAATGTAATCAGTGTTACTAAATTGTACATGTAGAGACTGTTGAATTGGTGTATAGTCTCAACCACAACAGCAAAAAAAAAAAAAAAAAAAAAAAAAAAAAAAAAAAAAGATGGTTCAAAGTCAACTTGGTGGAGCCGGGGTCCACAACCAGTTCTGCCTGTCCCTCGAGCCTATGCCTATTCTCCTGTGGGGCTTGTGGGAGGCGTGATGAATGAAGAGTCTGGATGAAGGACTGAACACAGGAAGAAAACAGACTTGAAATGGAGCTCACATTTGATGTCACACTGGTTCACAAACACATGGGAATCTTTGAGGGATTTCTGGGGAGCCAGGGATTAGGCTTTCCTTAGTTGACATATAAAGCTGAAACCTTTGCTAGGCTGGTAGGCTGATTTGGGGATGAGAGACAGAGGGAGAGACAGAGAGTTTCCTGCACTGTCTTCCTGTGTTCCAGCCTGGAGGCCATTCTCTGACTCTTTCTCAGAGAAGATTCTTTTTTTTAAAATTTTTTTATTGTACTTCAGGTGAAGGCTTACAGAACAAATAGTTTCTCATGAAACAGTAGTACACATATTGTTTTATGATATTGGTTAACAACCCCACAACATGTCAACCCTCTAACTTCTCAACTTTTTTCTTGGTGAAAATACACATAGCCAAAGATACACCATTTCAAAAATT
>NW_004443988.1:13429614-13430714 GCF_000243295.1 Trichechus manatus latirostris
GGGGCATTCAGTAGTTATTTTTCTCATTTATTGATTGTAGATTTGTTTGTTTTGTCCCTTTTAAAAAAATTTGACTATGTCTGAGCAGGCGCACTGTGTGTTCTTTGTTGTTTGCTTGTCTGTGGGCGCAATACTTTTCACCTCCTTCTCCAGTTGGCAGGGTCAGTCACTCAGATATGGTATGGCAGGGCAGGCCTAGCTGAAGAGGAGTTACTGGGACGGGTTGTTTGTGGCACTTACTACAGCCACCAGGGCAGGTCAGTAATCAGTGCAAGGCAGGTTCCAGTAGGCTGCGCCTGTGCTGTTTGGTGGTGTGATGTCAAGCGCACAGTGCAGGTAGGCAGGATGTAGCGGGGAGACCATTATGTATGGAGCTAAGATGGATATGGGAGAGAGGAGAGAGGAACAGGAGCCAAAAACATACAAACAAACAAGAAAGAATGCTAGGGTAGCTTGCCGTTGAAGTGGAGAGATGAGAGACCATGAAATGGAGAAAAACAGAAAGGGTAAGAGGAGAAAAAGAATGAATAAATAAAAATCGGAAAGGTTAAAGAACCACAAAGTTCCCAGGGATCCCACAGGTGCAGCTATGAGGTCTGGGGAAGTCGTTCTCAGGTGTTGCAGTACAGCCTGGCTAGAAGGCATAGAGGTATACAATGCCAGGTATTCAGGGAACAGAAAGAGAAGGAAGATATAGAGAGATAAGAAACTGAGTAATGAAGAAAGACAAAAAGGGTAAAAGAGGGGAAAGAAAACAAAACAAATTAAAAAAAAAAGAACAAGAAAAGCCCCCAAAAAACCAGAAAAAGAAAAAAAAAAAAAAACCACCAAAAAAAGAAATGCCCTCAGGTATCCCTCTGCACGTCTGTGCAAGCCGAGGGGGTAGTCTCCTTGCCACGCAGCACCGCCTGGCCAGAAAGGCCTCCCAACTCAAGAAAACGAAAAGAAAACAAGCAAACAATTCAAAACAAACATACGAACAAAAGCCATGGGATCCCACCAGCACAGCAGCCCAGACCGGGAAGCAGCTCCACACTCGAACGGAGCTCCACAGCCCCTCAGGAAGAAGCAAAGATGGCGCACGGAGCCAGGTATTTGAG
>NW_004443988.1:13431495-13457417 GCF_000243295.1 Trichechus manatus latirostris
GGATTGTTGTTTTCTCTGTTCAGCTTAGTTTTTCGGATCTTTGCTGTGGAGGGACAGCATGGTGCTTCTGCCTAGAGCGCCATTTTGCCAGATGTCCTTTCAAAGAAGATTCTTGACTCCTGGGCTGGCTTTGGATCCACAGACTCTGGAGTCAGTTGGTGCAGGCCCCACTCCCCTCTTCATGGGAGAGGCCAGAATCGTGCAGGGTGTGCTCCTGCCTGTGGGGCCCTTGGCCTTGGAGCCACAGAGTGCCTGAGCTGGAGGTCGTCCATCTCAAGCTCTCAGTTTTCAGATGAGGAAATGAAGTCCAGAGAGGGGAAATTGATTTGTTAGATTCACAGAGCAGCAGATTTGGGTCAGAAACTAGATATCCTGCCTTATTAATTCAACCACTATCTATTGAGCATCTACTTTGTGCCAGCTCTGTGCTGGGCCTCCAGACACTAACTTTTTAGGGACTTCTTGGAATCCTACCTTCTCCATTTGAACAAAAGATTCCTTTTGCTCTCCGCTCTTTTAAATCAGCATTGCCTTGCTAGGGGCAGTGGAGGACTCAAACGAGGTCTCAGCAACACAGATCATAATCTGGTGCCTCCACCACCTGACGCCCAAGCCTCTCGTGCTCACTCTGCTTGCCTGCCCACAGCAACCCTGACCACTCATTCCATGTGCCTGCTCCTTTCCCCCCTGCCCTTCCACATCATGTTCCTAGAATGTGTCACTCACTCCCACGGCCTCCAATTTCCTCCCCCTGCCAGCTTGCTTCTGGGCTGTCTCCAATTTGACTTCTTTCCAAAGAATTGGGTGACCCATCCAAGGTTAAACAGTAGTCACATCATGGCCTCAGGCCTGTGGACACAGACTAGAGATGGATTTTCTTCTAGTGATAACCCTCCTTAGAAGAGGAGGGATCTATTACTTTTTTGAAAGTTTACCAGAAATATAACAGATCCCATATATACATTCCTTTCTTTTAAAAATTCAAATTTTTAAAAATAAATTCAAATGCCTTGTACTTTTTGTGCTGTGACTTTGGGCAAGCTGCATAACTTCTGTGAGCCTCAGTTTTTCTTTGTATAAAATAGGGAGTATTACACATTCTCATGGATTGAATTGTGTCCCCCCCAAAAATCTGTCAACTTGGCTAGGTCATGATTTTCACTATTGTATGACTGTCTACCATTTTGTCATCTGATGTGATTTCCCTATGTATTGTAAATCCCATCACTATGATGTAATGAGATGGATTAACGGCAGTTGTATTGATGAAATCTACAAGATTAGATAGTGTCTTAAGCCAATCTCTTTTGAGATATAAAAGACAGAAGCAAGCAGAGAGACAGGGGGACCTCATACCACCAAGAAAGCAGTGCCGGGAGCAGAGCATGTCCTTTGGATCTGAGGTTCCTGTGCTGAGATGCTCCCAGACCACGGGAAAACTGATGAGAAGGACCTTCCTCCAGAGACAACAGAGAGAAAGATTTCCCCTGGAGCTGGCGCCCTGAATTCAGACTTCTAGCATACTGGACTGTGAGAGAATAAACTTTTGTTTGTTAAAATCATCCACTTGTGGTATTTCTGTAACAGCAGCACTAGATAACCAAGACATCCGCCTCACTCGTTGTTGAGATCATATGTGAAAATGCATGGTAGGTATTTAGTATATGTTACTTTCCTTCCCCCTGCTGTTCCCAAAGTGTTTCTTCTCACAGAGTGTGACATCCATATTCATTTTCCATTTTAGAATGTTGTCACCCTTTCTTTCAGGGATGGAGGATGGCTCTGAGAAGCCAGGTTTGGCTCACTCTCATCAGAGTGGGAAATGGCGTTGAGGGGTCCCACAGATGGTCAGAGGGTACTGGGAAGGAATTGGTCACCTCCTCCTGCCTTTGTATGGACTGGCTGCTGGTTTCTGGGGGAGCTCCTGAAGCCAATCATGCAGAGGGACTCTTTGTGGTTCCTCTTCTCTCTGGACCCCAATGCCACCTTCTCTCCATCCTGGAAACAGGAAGTGAGCACTGTCATGTGGGTAAGGCCCAGGATGGCCACCCAGGGGTCAGGCTGAGATCTGCTTCTGGTGTGCACACCTGCGTTTGTACGCCTGTGCATGTGCTCCTCCATGTGTGTATGTGTGTGAGTGCATGTATGTACATGTGTGCACATGTGTGTGCCTGTGTGCTCCTTCATGTGTGCCTGTGAGTGCCTTTGTGTGCATGCATGTATGCACTGTGCATGTGTGTGTGTGCCTGCATGTGTGTGTGTGTTTGCACACGTGTTTTCTCACAGCTCCACAGGAAACCTACCAGATGGAGGGCAGGAAAGGAGAGGAGGAAGATCTTAAGAAAAAAGTCCAGCTGGAAAGCCAGGCACCCTCGGCCTCTGCCTCCTCGCCCAGGCTGGGCCACCTCTTATACTTCAATTCTGTCATGCCCATGGGACTTGCTCTCAGCTGGCTCCCAGTCACCTCATCTGGGTCAGGTTTGTGGCCTGGAGGGTGGTTTGGCTCCAGAGCTGTGGAGGTTGGCCTGACTCTGTTCACGTAGGCCCCTCTGAGCTCAGAGCCAGAGGTACACTGGGTGCTGGCAGGGCTGGAGGTTCAGGTAGAGAGCTGCTGAGGGAAGCCATGGGAAGGAGGTAGCCTCAGTGCCACCAGATGTCACAGCTGCCAGCAGGGAAGCCCAGAGCTGGTCCAGCAGACTCTCCAGAAGGGCTGGTGGTCCCTCGCTGCCTATCCCAGCCAGGCTGTCTGGACTTCCTTGCTGGCTCTCCCCACACTCTAAGCCATCACTCTAAGCATGAGGCCTCTCTCTCATTCTCCCACAGGAGGCGCAGCTTCTGCTCGTTTTGTCCATCTGTGAAAATCCAGGTACAGCGCTGCCATGAGAATGATGTGTGAGTTCTCTCCAGGCTTCAGCACAAGCCTGAGGACCAGGAGGCTCTTCTGTAACACCAGTCACTTGAGCTTACAGACACTAGTGGCTTTGCCTATTGTTACTAAGGCACACGCCCCCATATCCATGTCTGCTGTGACAGGACTCCAGAAAACCCAGGCTGTGATTTAGGGTGCAGGGGCCTGGGACGCTGTGGGTGGTGTTGGGGGAGGGTCACCCCTTGGTTCTCACTTGGAGCTATGAGACATGAACCCTTCTAGGCTCTAGCACTGACCATAGCCCAGGTGCTGATTTTAGGGAGATGCTGGGCTTCAGACCCTTGGGTTAGGCCCAGTGGATACCCCTGGAAACACTTTTCCTGACCCTTAGCACTTAATTCTCTTAGTTATGAATCCTTACAATCCCTTTCTGTAACCCCAGTGCTTAGTACAGTGCCTGCCATGTTATAGGAACTTAATAAATGTATGTTGAATGTTGAATGAGGCTTGGAAGCCTGTTAAAATGTTGTCAGTCATGTTTACCATAGTGTAAAGGAATGTTGGATCTTTCCCAGTAAATAAGCAGTTGGCAAGGCTGGATAGGGCGGCTGGAGAGAGCTCTTGTCAGTTTTGTGAGTTAGCTTAGGCCAGGAAGTACTCACCCCTCCATCAGGGAGTGCCAGTTTTAATGATTTGCTTCAGCCACCTTCAGGAGACCACACAAGGCCCAGCTCTGGGAGCTGAGGCAGAGCAATGTCCGCAGGCTGTCGTCCCCTGGCTCACTGGCCCGAGAAGTCTGTACATAGTCCTTCCTGAGAGCAGCCTTGGAAATGGAGAGGCTGCTGCCACTTAGCTTGCAGAGGGGAATCTGGAAGGCCTGTGGATGCTCCTTTGCTGATGTGACATAGTCCCCAAGTTGGGAAAAGTGTTTGCTGGGGACTGTGAAAATCCTCTGCAGAACTCAGGGAGGCAGAGCAAGAGAGGGAGGCAAGTAGGAGCTCTTCCCACTCCGCCTGAGGAATTGCTCTCTCTCACTCTTAGAAAGAATAAGGCAAAGGCTGAAATCCCATTAGCCTCTGGAGACAGAAGGAGAAGATCACCAAATGGCCAGCGCTGCTCAGCAGACAGTGGAAACTCTGCAAATGAGCTTTTCAGGCTCAGAGACCACCAGACCTTGAGGGGCTGCAGAGATGAGTTGTTCTGGCCTCCTCATTCAAGAGTGTGCTGGTGAATTTCCAAACAACTGGGACTTTCTCATTATCTTTTTGTTACTGATGTCTAGCTTAATTTTTCTGTGGTCAGAGAACATACTCTGCTTTATTTCAAACCTCTTGAGTTAGGCTGGGACTTGCTTTATGGCCTCAAATATGAGCAATTTTGGTAAATGTTCCATGTGGACTTGAAAAAATGTGTAGCCTGCAGTTGTTGGGTTTAAAGGTTTTTTTATATGTTAATTAGGTCAAATTTGTTTATCGTGATGTTTGAATCTTTGATATTTTTATGATTATTTTTCCTGCTTGTTCTATCAGTTACTGAGAGATACCTACTGCCATAGAGTCAATTCCGCCTCATAGCCACCTATAGGACAGAGTAGAGCTGCCCCATGGGGTTTCCAAGGCTATAAATATGTACAGAAGCAGACTGCCATATCTTTCTCCTGTGGAGGGGCTGGTGGGTTCAAACCATGACCTTTTGGTTAGTAGTCGAGCGCTTTAACCACTGTGCCACCGGGGGTCCTTGTTACTGAGAGAGGTACGTTAATCTTCCATTATGACTCAAGACTGTCTTATTTCTCTTTTTAATTCTGTCAAGCTTTGCTTCCTATTTTTAAAGCTGTGTTATTAAGTGCAATCACATTTAGAATTATTATGTCTTCCTGATAGATTGAATTTTTAATCATTATGAATTTTCCTCTCTCTCTCTAGTAATGCTTCTTGCTTCCAAGTCTGCTTTGTCTGATGCTAGCTCAGCTCCACAGCTTTCCTTAGGTTTATATTTGTGTGATATGGCTTTTTTCTTCCTTTACTTGATCTTCCTGAATCCTGACATTTAAAGTGTGTCTTATATAAACAGTATATAGTTAGGGTTTATGACAATTCCTGCCTTTTAAATTGGCATAGTAAGACCATTGACATTTAATATAATTATTGATACACCGGGTGTAAATCCACATCTTACTTTTCTTATTTTCCCACTTGTTTTGTATTTCTTTTTCTTTTCTTGCTTGCCTTCTTTTGGATAAATCAAGTAATTTTTGTCATTCTATATCTCTCTCTATTAGCTTGTTAGTTATACATATTTTTACTCTTAGTAGTTACCTCAGAGATTACAACAAACATCCTTGTTTTACTATAATTAGTACTTTTATTTCTTTTCAGGGCAAGGAAAATGCTTTAGAATACCTTATTTCCCTCTACTCAACTCCTGCCTTTGGTGCTGTGGTTGTTAGTATTTAAATTCTTCATATAGTTTTAGCTCTACTAAACATTATTATTCTTGTTACATATACCCTTTGCCATCAAGTTGATTCCGATGCATAGTGACCCTAGATAGACCCTATAGGACAGAGTAGAACTGCCCCATAGGGTTTCCAAGGAGCGCCTGGTGGATTTGAACTGCTGACCTTTTGGTTGGCAGCCATAGCTCCTAACCACTGCACTACCAGGGCCCTTTGTTACACATAGTGACTATTTATGCATTACCCATTTATCTATATGTTCCATTTTTATCCATTCCTTCCTGAATTTCCGTTGTCCATCTGGAGTTATTTCTCTAAACTCCCTTTAGTATTTCTTTCAGGTGGATATAGAATTACAGGTTGACAATTATATTCTTTAGCTCTTTAAAGATGTCATTTCATTGTCCTGGTTTTTATCATTTCTGTTGAAAACTTGGTTGTTGCTCTGCTTCTGTCCAAGATGGAGTAACAGGAATCAGATTTACCTTTGTGTCTGACAGCTAAAAAACTAGACAAAATATGTAAATCAATGGTTTTGAAGAAATTGGACATTGGGCAACAAAGGACAGTATCCCCGAGAAACAGGAAGCCAGCGAGGTGTGTCCAGTGACTGCCCAGCTTACCGCCTGGAGAGGTGTGGCCAGGACTGCCCAGCTTACTGCCTGGAGAGATGTGTCCAGTGACTGCCCAGCTTACTGCCTGGAGAGGTGTGTCCAGTGACTGCCCACCTTACTGCCTGCAGAGGTGTGTCCAGGACTGCCCAGCTTACTGCCTGGAGAGATTTGTTCAGTGACTGCTCAGCTTACTGCCTGGAGAGGTGTCCAGGGCTGCCCAGCTTACTGCCTGCAGAGGTGTGTCCAGTGACTGCCCAGCTTACTGCCTGGAGAGGTGTGTCCAGTGATGCCCAGCTTACTGCCTGCAGAGGGTTTTCAGGATGATCACAGGAAAGGGGAACCCAGACAGAGCCTGGCAGTCTCTCTATGTTGAGGAAATGGAGCTGGAAGTCTGAGAAGACCAAAAAGGCTGGAGTTCACAGGGCAGAGTACCAGAAAGGAGAGAGCTCAGAGAGAGAGAGAGCTCTGGAGATCTACAGAGGGCACCCACAAGAGGAGTCCTCATGTTCTCTTTCTTGATCTGGGGGTTTGTTTTCACAAGCAGTGTTCACTTTGTGACAATTCATTGAGCTGAGCACATGTGATATATATGCTTTTCTCTTTGTTGATTATTCTTCATTAAAAAGTTTTAAAAATTATTATAAAAAAGGCCCTTCCTGCTATTAAGTAGTCACAGCTTGATTTGGTGCCAGCCTTCTGGGGCTTTCTTCAGGTGGGTAGAGAGGTCCAGAGAGCAAACTATGTATTCCAATTAGAAGAAAGCCCTGATTGGTCTTTGTGGGATGGAGCCCCCATGGCTCTACACACCTTTCTTCTTGCCCCTCCAGTTTCCAATCCTCCAGCTGATGGGTGAGATCCAGGTGCACCAGCCCAGGAATGAAAAAGGCTGGAGAGGCAGAATCCAGAAACCAGAAGCTCAAGTGAAATTGCTGGGCAGAGAAGTGTCAACCACGTTGAATTCCAGGGAGGAAACTACCTGAGGCCAGGAAGACAGGCACCTAAAAGGATTAGAGGGAACAGTCCTCAGAGGACAGAGCCAGGGATAGCTTCTGTTCCTATCAGCCAGAGTGGAAAACCTCATAAGTCATGGAGTATCAGGTTAAATATTCATAAGGATTTTGTTTCAGTAGTGGGCAAAATCAGCTTCTCTAGTCCTGCCTAACAAAGCTTAAAAGCACAACCCAAAAGGATTACACTGTTTCCAAGTAACTTGTGTCCTAGAACCAAGCTCAAGAATATTTATGGGACTACAAAAATATCCAGGTACTGTTGAGTTGGTTCTGACTCATGGTGACTTCATATGTGTCAGAGCAGAACTCTTCTCAGTAAGGTTTTCAAGCTGTGACTTTTCAGAAGCAGATCTCTAGGCCTTTCTTCTGAGTGCCTCTAGGTAGGTTCAAACTGCCAGCATTTTAGTTAGTAGCTGAGCGCTTAACCATTTGCATCACCCAGGGACTCCAGAATTCTACAATTTAAAGTTCATAATGTCTGCCATCCAGTAAAAAATTACCAGGTATGCAAAGAAGCAGGACAATACAAGCCATTATGAGGAGGAAAATCAATCAATTGAAACCAATCTAGAAATGACACAAATGATAAAATTCACAGATAAAGATATTAAAAAGTTACTGTAACTGTATTACATATATTCAAGAAACTAGAAGAAAGATGGAACATGTTAAATAGAAACATAAGAAGTATAGAAAAGATCCATATGAAACTTTTGGAAATAAAATGCAGTGTCCGACATGAAAAATACATTGGATGGGATTATTAGCACTGCAGAAGAAGTATTAGTGAACTTGAAGACACAGCAATAGAAACTATCCACAAATCCAAGAAACTTAGCAAACTTCAAGCATAAGAAACATGAATAAAACTATACCAAGTCATATCATAATCTAACTGCTTAAACCAATGATAAATGGAAAATCTTAAAAGCAATGAACAAAGATACAAATAACAGCCATTTTCTTGATGGAAACAATGCAAGCCATAAAATGGTGAAGCAATATCTTTAAAGTATTGAAAGAAAAAAATTGTCAACCTAGAATTATATCCCCAGCAAAAATATTATTCAAAGACAAAGGTAAAATATTTTTCAGACATATAGAAGCTGAATGAATTCATCACAAGCAGACCTCCACTATAAAAAACATTAAAAGAAGTTCTCCATTGCGCAGAGGGAATATTATACCAGATGAAATCTGGATCTACCCAAAGGAATAGAGAACATTGGAAATGGTAAAAATGTGGATAAACATAAAATAGTTTTTTTCTTATTATTTAAATTTATTTAAAAGATCATTGTCTGTTTAAACCCCAGATAATAACAACATATTGTGGGGTTTATAACACAGCTGTAGAAGTAAAATTTATGACAGTAGCACAAAGGCCTGGAGGGGAGAAATGAAAGTATACTGTTGTAAAATTCTTATTCTGTAGGTGAAGCCATATAATACTTCTGGAAGGTAGACTGTGATTAAGTTAAAGATGTACTCTATAAAGCAAGTACTAAAAAACACAACAAGGAGTCATAGCTAATAAACCAATATATTAGTTATAATATAGAAATAGTATTATGGAATCATAAAACAGATTGTCAATCTCATTGTTCCTTCAGAGGGAAAAATGTGTCTTTTTTCTTTGACTGGTTTCAAGATTTTTCTCTTTGTCTTTGTTTCCAGCAGTTTTACTGTAATGTACCTAGGTGTGGTTTTCTTTGTATTTATCTTGCTTGGAGTTCAAACAGCTAGTTGAATCAGTGGTTTGAGGTTTTTTTTTTTTTTAGCTTTGAAAAATTCTCAGCCACTATGCCTTCAAATATTCCTTCTGCCTCATGCCCCTTCTCTTCTCCTGAGCCTCCAATTACATGTATGTAATGCCTTCAAGAATTATACAACCTTGGGGGGTGGGAGGGGAGGATCAGAGGTACACAACTATATTATTTAAGATATAAGTTTAACTACATGTTTCAGAGAAACAGAATAAATAACAGTGGATTTAAAAAATGGTTTATTTCTCTTTCATGTAATAGGGTGGAGGTAGGCATCTGTTAGATTGAATTGTGTCCCCTCAAAATATGTGTTGTTAGGATTTACCTGTAGTGGTTATAATCCCATTTGGGAATGGGCTTTCTTTGTTATGTTAATGAGATAGTGTTACTATAGGGTGTGTCTTAAGTCAATCTGTTTTGAGATATAAAAGAGATCAAACAAGCAAGCAAGCGAGGAGAGATAGGAGAAGATAGATGCCAAGCCACATGAAGATCAGCCAGGAAGCGGAAGCTAAAGAGACAAGGACCTTCCTCCAGAGACAACAGAGAGAGAAAGACTTCTTCTAGAGCTGGTACCCTGAATTCAGACTTCTAGCCCCCTAACTGTGAGAAAATAAATTTCTGTTTGTTAAAGTCAGCCACTTGTGCTATACAGTAGCACTAGATAACTAAGACAGCATCGCAGGTTGATATATTGGCCCTGCTCCACGAGGAGAGATGCTTTCTCCATCCCTACAGTGTTGCCTTCATTTGCCTGAACCAAGATGGCTTACCACTACATCTCTATTCTAATCAGAAGGATGGAGGATATGTGAAAGAGAACTATAATCCTGTTTTCAGTTTCTTCATAGAAGTTGTTGTGCACTTTACTTTCTTTCATAACCCATTGACTGGAATTTGATCACATGGCCACACTTAACTGCAAAGGAGGCTGGGAAGTGTCTTTAATCTGGGAAGCCACAGTTTGAGCTAAAATTTAGGAATTCTATTGATATGAGAGGAGTCACTGGGTGTTACAAACAGATAAAGCACTTGGCTGCTAACCAAAACATTAGGGGTTTGAGTTCATCCAGAGATACCTCCAGAAGAAAGGTCTGGAGATCTACTTCCAAAAAATCAGCCATTTAAAACCCTATGGAGGAGGCAAAACAAACATGGCGCCCTAGACAGACATATTATGCCGTCTCTCTGCAACAAAGACCCAAAAAAACTAAGTAAAAAAGATACAAATGTCAATCCTGCAACCCAAAGCATCAAGTGAAGGGATAAAGAACTAGATTAAACACTGAATTGAAGAAGAAACTAAAGGAAAACAGAGAACAAGGAGAGATATGGAGTAGAAGTCCCCTGCTAACTAACACAGCACAGCATCACCATCTTGGAGCACAGATAGCAATGACCTTGGACAGAGAGTACAGAAAGGCAACTTCATGGAACTCCCAACAGGAGACAGAGCACCCAGTAACCAGAGAAATACACTTTCCCACCTGTTACCCTTCTGTCCCATATGCCACCCCACCCCTTCCCAAGGGGCCATGCTGTACTGCTCTGTTAGAGAGCTACTGGCCTGCCTTGACCTGGGGTCTGTCCAATCCCCACTCTTTGGCTCCTGCCATGCCATTATTCCCCCTTTCTTCCTTTTCTTTCTCCCTCCCACCTAGCCCCATACACCACCCCACCATTTCCAGATGGGCATGCTGTGCAGCTCCACTAGAGAGCTATCAGCCCGCCACCCTGCACCCTACTACCAGCAACTTTTTTTCTTTCTCTCTCTTTTCTTTCTTACCCCCCACCTAGTCCTGATGCCACCACTGCTTCCTGCCAGCCCTGGCTGTGCCGCTACGGCTAGAGTATCACCGGCTCAGGTGTGCCACCACACTGGGCCTGCAATGCCCATCCCATCCCACTACTTGACCAGCTGCTGAACAGTGGGAAGTGAGCCTATACCACTCCCTGTCTGAGACCTCTGCCTATCAGGTGAGGGACTATGAGCATTCCTACACCACTGGACCAACATCAGAAGGCACACAACACCTACCTAGTCCACCCTCAGCCACATCACCAAACCAGTGGGCAGCAAAGTGGGCTCACCTGTCTGCTGCTGCCCTGCCCACCTGGTCAAGGTGGTGGGAGCTATCATACCCGCAAGACGAGCAAGCAACAAAGCATGCCTGGCCTGCCAACCCTGATATATCAAAACAAAACAAAAAGTAGGATGAAAAAATGAGCATATGATCAATAAATAAAGCAAATAATACTTTTTTTTTTTGTCTTGGAGACCACAGACAATATCAAAACTTATAAAAAAGCAGGACAAGATGGCTTCAGCAGATGACTAAAATAATCAGATGATCTTGTAGTAGAAGAAAAGGCAGTGGAACTACCTGATATGGAATTCTAAAGACTAATATTTGGGGGTCTCCAAGAGATTAGGAAAGAGATAAAGGAAAACACAGACAAAACAGAGGAAAAAATAGACAAATTCATGGAAAACACAGACAAAACCAATAAAAACATAGCCAAAATCCAGGAAAACACAAAGCAATAGAAGAATTCAGGAAAATAATACAAGAACAAACTTCAAAATAAATAAACAATTAAAAATCATACAAAAACAGCAACTAGAAATTCAAAAGATAAACAACAAAATTTCAGAAATGGACAACTCAATAGAAGGTTTTAGGAGCAAATTTGAAACAATGGAAGACAGAATCAGCGAGATGAGACAAATCCATGGATGCTACATTGTTTGAGAAAAAATCAGGGAAAAGAATGAAGAAAAACTAAGAATTATGTGGGACACAATCAACAGCAAAAATTTACATGTGATCAGAGTTCCAGAACAAGGGGAGAAAACTGAGAAAAAGAAAATCCACAAACAAAAGAAACTCAGCACAGGAAAGTAAGAGGAACAAAGAAAACACCAGCAACACAAAAAAAGCACAACAATATGACAGCAATAAGCTTATACCCATTGATAATCACACTGAATGTAAATGGCTTAAATGAACCTATAAAGACAGGGAGTGGCATAATGGATGAAAAAGCACAACCCATCAATATGCTGTCTACAAGAGACACATCTCAGAAAAAAGACATGAATCTGGAGGGCATTATGCTGAGTGAAATAAGTCAATCACAAAGGGACAAATATTGTATGTCTTAGTCATCTAGTGCTGCTATAACAGAAATACCACAAGTGGATGGTTTTAACGAAGAGAAGTTTATTTCCTCACAGTTAAAGTAGTCTAAAAGTCCAAATTCAGGGCATCAGCTCCAGGGGAAGCCTTTTTCTCTCTATCAGCCTTCTTCTCTTCAGTGTTCCCCCAGACTAGGAGTTTCTCGGTGCAGGGACCCCTATCCAAAGGATGCGCTCTGCTCCTGGCACTGCTTTCTTGATGGTATGAGGTCCCCCTGTCTCACTGCTCACTTCTGTCTTTTATATCTCAAGAGATTGCCTCAGGACACAATCCAGTCTTGTAGATCAGGTCCTGCCTTACTAACACAATTGCCACCCATCCTCCCTCATTAACACCATAGAGGCAGGTTTACAACATACAGGAAAATCACACAGTACCAGGAATCATGGCCTAGCCAAACTGATACACACGTTTCTTGGGGGACATAATTCAAACCATGACACTGACTGAAATAAGTCAATCACAAAGGGACAAATATTGTATGAGATCACTATTATAAAACCTCAAGAAAAGGTTTACACCCAGAAAAAAGACAATCTCTGATGGTTAGGATGGAGGTGAGGGGTTGGTAGGGGAAACCATTAACTAAATAGTAGACAAGTTAACTTTGGTAAAGGGAAAAACTACACAAAATGTAGGGGAAGTCAGCATAACTTGACCAAGGCAAAGGCATAGAAGTTTCCTAGACACATCCAAATACCTTGAGGGACCTAGTTACTGGGGATGAGGTCTGGGGACTATGGTCTCAGGGGACATCTAGGTATGTCTATGTTATTGGCATAACATAGTTCGTAAAGAAAACGTTCTACATCCTACTTTGATGAATAGCGACTGAGGTCTTAAAAGCTTGCGAGTGGCCATCTAAGATACATCTATTGGTCCCATTCTGTCCAGAGCAAAGGAGAATGAAGAAAACCAAAGACACAAGGAAAATACTAGTCCAAGGGACTAATGGACCACATGAACCACAGCGTCCACCAGCTTGAGCCCAGAAGAACTAGATGGTGACCAGCTACCACCACCGACCACTCTACAGGGATCACAATAGAGGGTCCTAGACAGAGCAGGAGAGAAATGTGGAACGAAATTCAAATTCACAAAAAAAAGAGCAAACTTACTGGTCTGACAGAGACTGGAGAAACCTGAGACTATGGCCCTTGGACACCCTGCTAACTCAGAACTGAAGCTACTCCAGAAGTTCACCTTTCAGCCAAAGATTAGACAGGCCTATAAAACAATGAAAAACACAAGTGAGGAACATGCTTCTTAGTTCAATCAAGTATACGAGACCAAAAGGGCAACACCTGCCCCAAAGCAAAGACAAGAAGTTAGGAAGGTACAGAAAAACTGGACAAATAGATAAGGAGAACCCAGGGTGGTAAGGGAAAGGAGGAGAGTGCGGACACATTGCAGGGATTGCAACCAATGTCACAAAATAATTTGTGTATAAATTTTTCAACGAAAAACTAATTTGCACCGTAAACTTTCACCGATAAACCAAAACCAAACCTGTTGCTATCAAGTTGATTCTGACTCATAGCAACCCTGTAACACAATAAAATTAAAACAAAAATTGCTGTGGAGCACACTTCTACTCTGATACATATGGGGTTGCCATGAGTCGGAATTGACTTAACAGCAACTGGATTTTTATTGATATGAGAGAGAATAAATGATATAATAAATGTTAGGGGACAATTAATAGTCTCTTCTACAGCTTCATGATGTGAGGTAACAATTTTTAAGGTGAAGCCCCAGAAAAAGAAGTTGGAAAAGGTGTTACAAAAGAAGTTAACATTTGACTGGTATTGAAGGGAGAACAGGAGTTCATTGAGGGCACTCCAGGCAGGGAGACAAGCATAAGCACTTGTCTATGAATTCTTGAGAGTAGAGTTCACCTATGCGGAAACCCTGGTGGTGTAGTGGTTAAGAGCTATGGCAACTAACCAAAAGGTCCTCGGTTCAAATCTATCAGGCACTCCTTGGAAACTGTATGGGGCAGTTCTACTTTGTCCTATAGGGTTGCTATGAGTTGAAATCTACTCAATGGCAACGGGTTTGGTTTTTGGTTAACCTCAGTGCCTGGGACATAATAGGATACTATGTAGATGTTGTCAAATAGAATTGAGAGTAAGGGAGGAAGGAGAAAGAGGCTTTACTATGGAGACTGGCCTAGTGGATTGGAAACGCAGCAATAAGTGTTTTAACTGTGGGGTTGGGGAGAGGATTCCTGCCATTTGTAGATATATTCAGATTTAAGGTGGAAACGGGGATACCAAGTTGAAATTGCTCTGTAGGCAGCTGGGAGACAGTCTGGGCCAAAGACGGGGTTGGAGATAAGGATTTGGGAGCCGTCCTTGGAGTGGGACAATTTTGAACAGTTATACTTTAACAAGAAACAGGAACTTGAAAAAGAGTACTTTATTCTTAGGAGAAAATATGTTGAAAGTGAAGAGGCCAAAAACAACAACCCGCTGCTGTCGAGTCAATTCCAACTCCTAGCGACCCTATAGGACAGAGTAGAACTGCTCCATAGGGTTTCCAAGGAGCAGCTGGTAAATTCGAACTGCCAACCTTTTGGTTAGCAACTGTAGCTCTTAACCACTGTGCCACCTGGATTCCAAAGAGCCCAGGCAAAGACTAAAACTTTGTAATAGAAAAAAAGAACCAGTAAGCAGAAAGGACTGCTGCCTGGGCAAAGGGTCCTCAAGAGGACTTACTGAAGCCTCCCTCCTCTCTGAAGGACCTGCTGACGCTTCTCTCTCCCCTGCACGAGGCCGCACCTCCCTCCTGTGACTTGTCCCGCCCTTAATCCTTGCAAACTTTCCATGAATGATTAATTCAATTTTACATTCATTAAACTTTTATCAGATAAATTCATTCACTCATAAAAAAATTTGAAGCAGCATTCTACCTTAATTTTTATTATACAGGTAATACATTGTTGTTGTTAGGTGCCATCAAGGTGAATTCTGACCCACAGCGACCCTATGTACAACAGAATGAAACACTGCTCAGTCCTGTGCCATCCTCATGATCGTTGTTACTCTTGAGCCCATTGTTGCAGCCACTGTGTCAGTCCACCTTGTTGAGGGTAATACATATTCACTTTTAAAACCATCAGAAAATACAGTTAAAAGAAAGAACATTAAAATCTAGATAGTTAAATTTTTGGTACATATGTGTCCAGACTTTATCTATGCTCTCTCCCTCTCTAATAATTTTCATGTCAATAATTGGTAATATTTATAAGCCTTTACCATGTGCCAGGCACTGGTCTAAATTTTATATCTCTATTATATTATTTAAGGAGCCCTGGTTGCACGGTGGTTAAAGCGATGGACTGCTAACAGAAAGGTTGGCAGTTCAAACCCACCAGCTGCTCTGAAGGAGAAAGATGCCGCAGTCAGCTTCCATAAAGATATACAGCTTTGGAAACTCCAGGGGGGCGCTATGAGTCAGAATCTACTTGACGGCAGTGGGTTTGGTATGGGGGTATTACATTGTTTAAACCTCATGACAATCTATAAAGCAGTTACCATTATCTCAATTTTGCAGGTGAGGAAATTGAAGCACAGAGAGGGTTTGAAACTTACCTGCAGTCACTCAACTAGTGTGTTGTTCTAATCTGTACATATATACATACATGCTTTTATTTCAAACTTTTGATTATAAAAATTTTTCTACTTTAAAGTAGAGGCAATCAAAGAGTACCTGAGTGGTGCAAATGGTTAAGTGTTCAATCACTAACTGAAAGGTTGGCAGTTCAAACCCACTCAAGGGAATCTTGGGAGAATGGCCTGGGGATCTACTGAAAAATCAGCCATTGAAAACACTTTGGAGCACAGTTCTACTCTGACACACATGGGATCACCATGAGTTGGACTCGACTCAGTGGCAACTACTTTGGTTTTTTGGTTTAGAGGAAATCGAATGATGAAGTCCTGCGCAGCCAACACCCAGCCTCATCAACCATCAACTCATGGTCAATCTTGCTTTACCCACTCCTCTAGCCACCCCCATGCCTACTATTCTAAAGCACATCCAGACTTCATACCATTTCATCCACAATGAGACAAAGGCCCTTTTAAAATGTAACCGCAATACTGTTAACAACACCCGTCCAAATGAGCAGCAATTCAGTAACATCATCAATTTTCTATCAGTGTCCAAATCTCCCCGGTTGTCTCATAAACATTTCCCCACAGTTTGTTTGAATCAGGACCACATGCTCCGCCATCACACCCAGATTGGTCTGGTCCCAAACCCATGCTCTTTCCAAACACTGAACTTACATTACAGGTTGAAAAATCTCTACAGTTTATACTACAGTTAACTTGAACATAAATATTTACAGCAATTTATAAGTTCTAGGTATTCACATAAACAGTAAAGTTACTAATTTGTAATTTCTCTTCACTGAGGAAATGGTGAAAACCCTTAGGTACTCTCTGGTCCAAATTTCTCTCTCTCTCTCTCTTTTTTCCTAATTTTATTTATTTTGTTGTTGTTGTTGAGAACATATACAGCAAAACATACACTAATTCAACAGTTTCTACATGTACCATTTGTTGACACTGATGACATTCTTTGAGTTGTGTAATCATTCTCACCCTCCTTTTCTGCATTGTTTCTCCCCCATTAACATAAACTCACTGCCCCTTAAGGTTCCTCTCTAATTTTTCCAGTTACTGTTGTCAATTTAATTCATATAGATAGTTCTTAAAAGAGCATAATGCTCAAGGCAGACATTTTTTTACTAGATAAGCTAAACTTTTGTTTCCCTTTAAGACTTCAGGGGATATTTTTAGTTTAAGGTTTCAAGATTATCTCAGGGCAATAGTTTCAGGGGTTCATCCAACTTTCATGGCTCAAGGAAGTCTAGAGTTCATGAGAATTTGAAATACTTTTCTGCATTTTCCCTCTTTTGATCAGGATTCTTCTATGGAATCTTAGATCCAAACATTCAGTAATGGTAACTGAGCACCATCCAGTTCTTCTAGTCTCATGGAAAAGGAGACAGCTGTTCTTGGAGGCAATTAGACACACATTCCACATCCTCCTCCTGTTCCTGACTCTCCTTTCGTCCTATGTTGTTCCAGGTAAATAGAGACCAATTGTTGTGCCTTGGTTTGCCACTTGCAAGCTTTTAAGACCCCAGGCATTATGCATAGAACTAGGAGGTAGAACAGAACACTAAACATATTATTAGGCTAATTAACTGGGATGTCCCGTGCAACCAAATCCTGTGAGGTTTTTGGTTGTTCATAATCAGCCTCAGCAGCTACCCTGCTGTAAGTTTCCCTCTGAGTACTGCCTTTGCTGCATCCCATACATTTTGGTATGTTGTGCTTTCATTTTCATCTGAGTCTAAGAAATTTGTGATTTCTCTTTTGATTTCTTCCTTGACCCATTGGTAATTTAATAGTTCGTTGTTTAATTTCCCTGCTTTTGTGTATTTTCCAGTTACTGATTTCTAGCTTCACTCTGTTGTGGTGAGAGAAAATACTTTGTATGATTTTAGTCTTTTTAAATTTATCAAGACTTGCTTTGTGGCCTAAAATGCAGTCTATCCTGGAGAACAATCTATGTGCGCTGGAGTAACATGTACATTGTGCTGTTTGGGGATGAGTGTTCTATACATGTCTGTTAAGTCTAGTTGGTTTATAGTGTCATTCAGGTCCTCTGTTTCCTTGATGATCTTTCTAGATGTTCTGTCTAATATTGAAAGTGGTGTATTGAAATCTTCAATTATTTTTCTAGTACTATCTATTTCTCCTTTCAATTCTAACAGTGTTTGCTTTATGTATTTAAGTGCCTTGATGTTGGGTGCATGTATATTTATGACTGTTAAATCTTCTTAATTGATTGACCCTTTTATCACTATATAATGTCCATCTTTATCTCTTCTAACAGGTTTTGTCTTAAAGTCTACTTTGTTTCATATTGAGATTGCCATCCCAGCTCTCTTTTGCTTATTATTTGCATGAAATTTTTTTTCCATATTTTAACTTTCAACCGATTTATGTCCTTAGGTTTAAGGTCTCTCTCTTGTAAGCAGTGGAGAGGTGAATTATTATTTTTTTAAATCCATTCTGCGACTCTCTACCTTTTTGTTGGAGCATTTAGTCCCTTTACATTCATTGTAATTACTAATAAGAAGTGACTTACTTCTGCCATTTTGCTATTTGTTTTTTGTGTGTCTTAAGCCTTCTTTGTCTTTATTCTTTACTACTGCCTACTTTAGTGTTTTGTTGTTTTATTGTAGTAAGCCTTTTTGGTTCCATTCTCCTTTCCTTTTATATATATATATATTTTAATGTATTTTCTTAGTGGTTACCATGAATATTAGATTTAACAGCTTGTATTTATAACATTCTAGGGTAAGTTGCTACCAGCTTAACTTCAGAAACTTAAAGGAAATTCTGTATCTATACCATTCCTCCGCCTCCCTTTGCTGTTTTTATCCCTAATTATGCTTTTATATTTCTTGTGCCCTGTAACATAAATACGTCTTTGCTTTTTTATATTTGTTATTAAAAAACATGAAGGACAAAATATTTAGAATTATCAAGCACAAATACTTTATTACTAGACCTTACACTTGTACATGCATTTCTCTTTAGTAGGGATCTTTCTTTTCATGTATAGCTTTGAATGACTTACTAGTGTCTTTTCCCTTTCGTCTACAGAACTCCCATTAGTACTTTTTGTAAGGGTGGTGGATATCAACTATCTCAGCTTCTGTTTGTCTGCGGATGTTTTAATTTCACTCTAATTTTGGAAGGATAGTTTCACTGGGTATAGTATTCTTGGTTGACATTTTTTTTCTTTCAGCACTTCATATCATTCCATTGCCTTCTGGCCTCCAATGTTTCTGAGGAGAGATCAGTACTTAATCTTATTGCAGATCCTTGATATATGACTGTTTGCTTCTCTCTCACTGCTTTCAGGATTCTCTCTTTATCTTTACTTTTGAGAGCCTAACTGTGATGTGTCTTGGTGTAGATCTCTTTGGGTTTATCCTGCTTGGAGTTCTTTGAGCTTCTTGGATTTGTAGATGCATGTCTTTTGTTAAATCGGGAAAATTTTCTGTCATTATTTCTTCACATATTCTTTCTGTTACTTTCTCTCATCTCCTTCTGGAATTCCCATGATGTGCATGTTAGGTCTCTTGTTGTTGTCCCATAATTCCTTTAAGCTGGACTCGCCTTTTTGAGCCTGTATTCTTGTTGCTCTTCAGTGTCTGTAATTTTAGCAATCTTATTATCCTCTAATTTGCTGATTCTTTTTTCTACCTGATTAAATTTGTTGGTAAGTCTTTCTATTGTGTTTCTCATTTCAGCTATTGTCCCTTTCAGTTGCAGTATCTCTTTTTTTAGATCCTCATTTTGTTCATGCATTGTTTTGCTTATTTCTTTTAGCTCTTTGCCTATGTTTTACTTCGTTCTTTAATTATGCTTAATGTTATTGTATTACTATCTTCCATTTTTTAAGTGATTAGGTCATCTCTAGATGCGTTTTCACTCCCTTTGTCATGTTCATTTGAATGGGCAGTTATTTCTCTGTTCTTTGTGTCTCTTGTGATTTTTTATCAAGGCATTGGAATTTTTGAGGGTGTTAACTTTTTCAGTTTTCCCCAGTATTTGGTGTTTTTTGCCCACACTAGTCTCTGCAAAAATCTCTTAGGCGGGCAGGGGGGCCTTCAGCCTTTGTTTACTGTTTCCCCTCCCTCTCTGCGATAGCACCTTTTCCCTCCCTGGTTTAATTAGGATTCAAAAGTTCCAGATTTTGGTTTTCAACTTTCAATTTCTCCCAAACTCACCAGAGAACACGCTGTGGTCAGTCTGTCCACCAGCAGGCATCATTACTCAGGTGAGATATCATGTACTAATTAATGTGTCCACTGAGGGCACAGTCCTCTCCCTCTGATTATTACTCCCTTCCCTTCTATGTTTCTGCAACCATGTTTTTAGTCAGAAGACCCATACCCAGTGAACCCCCTTTGGGGCTGGATATTGCCTCCGGTTTTGTTCGAGGCTTCCTTCCCTGCTCTGGGGGGGCTGCTTATATCTGAGCTGGCATTTGGGGGAATCACAGGCAGACTTTCCTCTGTTTCAGGAGGAGGAGGGGCTGACACTCCCCAGAAGGACCTCCAAGAGATCTGTGTTGTTGGTTTCAGAGCCCAGTGGCCCTGCAGTAGTTGAAGGAGCAGTCCACCTCCTGACTCCACTGTAGGGAACCTTCTGTAGGAGTTCGTATCGGTCCAGCAGCTGAAATTACTGGTTGGGGGAGGGGTTGTCATACTCTGAATGGTCCCCCAAGGAGGTCTGTCTTGTTGTTATCAGAGTCCCCTCTACCCCCTTCCCCCATAGTATGTTGCCTGTGGATGTAGCCTCCACTAAAGATGCCCGATTCCTAGCACACAGCAGCATCAATCAGCAGTCCTCAGTGCCAACTAGAAAGGGGAGTAGACAGACCCAAACTGATCCTCAGGGAGATCTGTCCTGTTGATTTCAGAGGCCTGAGCTATGGGGTACATGGGACGCAGATAGAGTGCCAACTGTGGGAGTAGACTCCACTACAGGGGCCTTCTGTAGTAGTTTGTAATAGCCTGGCAAACAATTACCAGGTGGGGGGTGTCATGCTCTGGTCAGATCCCCATGGATGTCTGCCTTGTTGCTGTCAGAGTCCCTCTGGTAGATTGTTGGCTGTGAATGCCGCCTCTGCTCAAGACTCTTGCTTCCTAGCACACAGAAGCCTCAGTCAGCAATCCTCAGCACTGACCAAAAGGGGAACAGACAGACTTGACGTTAATCCCTGGGCAGTCTGTCCGGTTGGTTTCAGAGACTTGAGCTGTGGGATGCACAGGGAGGCAGGTAGAGTGTTGACTGAGAACAGACTCCACTACAGTGGCCTTCAGTAGCAATTCACGGTAGGCTTGCAGCTGTCAGTGTCTGGGGTGGGGGAGGTGCTTGCACACTCCAAACAGACCCATGGGTAGGTCTGCCTTGTTGATTATACAGTAGAAACTTGGAGTCCTGTCTCTTTGTACGGGCAGGTGCTATGGTGCTTAGGGAAGTAGGCTCCTTTTGTGGGATACTTCCTCAGTTCACAGCGGTCGGTGGCATGCATGGTGTTATGGATTGAATTGTGTCCAAAAAAGTGTTTCAACTTGGCTACTCCATGCTTCCCAGCATTGTATGATTGTCCACCATTTTGTCATCTGATGTGATTTTCTTACGTGTTGTAAATCTACCTCTATGATGATAATGAAGTGAGATTAGCAGCAGTTATGTTAATGAGGCAGGACTCAATCTACAAAATTAGGTTGTGTCTTAAGCCAATGTCTTCTTTTTTTTTAAATTTTATTGTACTTTAAGTGAAAGTCTGCAATTCGAGTTAGTCTCTCATAAAAATTTATACATACATTGTTATGTGACCCTAGTTGCTCTCCCTATACTGTGACAGCACACTCCTCCTGTCCTCCCTTGATTCCCCATGTCCATTCAACCAGCTCCTGACCCTCTCTGCCTTCTCATCTCATCTCCGGACAGGAGCTGCCCATTTAGTCTCATGTATCTACTTGAGCTAAGAAGCACACTCTTCACGAGTATAATTTTATGTCCCATAGTCCAGTCTAATCTTTGTCTGAAGAGTTGGCTTTGGGAATGGTTTTAGTTCTGAGGTGACAGGGGCCATGCCTTCTGGGGTTCCTCCAGTCTCAGTCAGACCATTAAGTCTGGTCTTTTTACTAGAATTTGAGTTCTGCACCCTACTTTTCTCCTGCTCCATCAGGGACTCTCTATTGTGTTCCCTGTCAGGGCGGTCATTATGGTAGCCAGTTACTATCTAGTTCTTCTGGTCTCAGGCTGATGCAGCCTCTGGTTTATGTGGCCCTTTCTGTCTCTTGGGCTAAAACTTTCCCTGTGTCTTTGGTGTTCTTCATTCTCCTTTACTCCAAGTGGGTTGGGACCAATCAATGCACCTTAGATGGCCACTTGCTACCTTTTAAGACCCCAGATGCCACTCACCAAAGTAGGATGCAGAACAGTTTCTTAATAAACTTTGTTATGCCAACTGACCTAGATGTCCTCTGAAAGTATGGTCCCCAGACCCCCACCCCTACTACTCTGTCCCTCGAAGTGTTTGGTTGTATTCAGGAAACTTCTTAGCTTTGGTTTAGTCCACTTGTGCTAACTTCCCCTGTAGTGTGTGCTGTCCTTCCCTTCACCTAAGATAATTCTTATCTACTATCTAGTTAGTGAATACCCCTCTCTCTCCCTCCCCACCCTTGTAACCGTCAAAGAATGTTTTCTTCTGTGTTTAAGCCTTTTCTTGAGTTCTTATAATAGTGGCCTTATATAGTATTTCTTCTTTTGTTCTAAATTCACTCAGCATAATGCCTTCCAGATTCTTCCACATTACAAAATGTTTCAGGGATTCATCACTGTTCTTTATCATTGCATAATATTCCATTGTGTTGATATACCATACTTTTTTTATGCATTCGTCCATTGATGGGCACCTAGGTTGTTTCCACCTTTTGCTATCATGAACAGTGCTTCAATGAACATGGGTGTGCATATATCTATTCATGTGACAGCTCTTATTTCTCTAGAATATATTCCAAGGAGCAGGATAGCTGGATCGTATGGTACTTCTATTTCTAGCTTTTTAAAGAAGCACCAAATCGACTTCCAAAGTAATTGTACCATTTTACATTCCCACTCTCTTCACAACTTCTCCAACATTTATTATTTTGTGTTTTTTGGGTTAATGCTAGCCTTGTTGGAGTGAGATGGTGCCTCATCGTAGTTTCGATTTGCATTTCTCTAATGGCTAATGATTGTGAGCATTTCCTCATGTGTCTGTTAGCCATGTGAAAGTCTTCTTTGGCCAAGTGCCTGTTCATATCCTTTGCCTATTTTTTAATTGGGTTATTTGTCTTTTTGTTGTTGAGGTATTGCAGTATCTTGTAGATTTTAGAGATTAGGCACTGATTGGATTTGTCATAGCCAAAAGTTTTTTCCTAGTCTGTAGATTGTCTTTTTACTCTTTTGTTGAAGTCTTTTGATGAGCATAAGCGTTTGATTTTTAGGAGCTCCCAGTGATCTAGTTTCTCTTCCAGTGTTTTTACATTGTTACTTGTGGTTCATATTCTGTTTATGCCATGTATCACAGCTCCTAGCATTGTCCCTATTTTTTCTTCCAAGATCTCTATCATTTTCAATTTTATATTAAGGTCTTTAATCCATTTTGAGTTAGTTTTTGTGCATGGAGTGAGGTATGGGTCTTGTTTCAGTTTTTTGCAGATGTATATCCGGTTATGCCGCCATTATTTGTTAAAGAGACTGTCTTTTCCCCAGTTAACGGACTTTGGGCCTTTGTCAAATATCAGCTGCTCATAAGTAGATGAATTTATGTCTGGATTCTGAATTTTGTTCCAATTTTGTTCAATGGTCTATGTATCTGTTGTTGTACCAGTACCAGGCTGTTTTGACTACTGTGGCAGTGTAATAGGTTCTAAAATCAGGTAGTGTGAGGTGTCCCACTTTGTTCTTCTTCTTGAGTAATGCTTTACTTATCCGGGGCCTCTTCCCTTTCCATATGAAGTTAGTGATCTGTTTCTCAATCTCATTAAAAAATGCCATTGGAATTTTGATCCAGATTGCATTGTATCTGTAGATCTCTTTGGGTAGAATTGACATTTTCACAACGGTGGGTCCTCCTATCCATGAACAAGGTATATTTTTCCACTTATGTGGGTCTCTTTTGGTTTCTTAGAGTAGTGTCTTGTAGTTTTCATTGTATAGGTCTTTTATGGTCTCTGGTTAGATTTATTCCTAAATATTTTTTCTTCTTTGGGGCTATTGTAAATGGTATTGATTTGGTGATTTCCTCTTCAACGTTCTCTTTGTTGGTGTAAAGGAATCCAACTGATTTTTGTATGTTTATCTTGTATCCTGAAACTCTGCTGAAATCTTCTATTAGTTCCAGTAGTTTTCTTGTGGATTCTTTCGGGTTTTCTGTGTATAAGGTCATATCCTGTGCAAACAGAGATACTATTACTTCTTCCCTGCCAATTTGGATGCACTTTATTACTTTTTCTAGCCTAATTGCTCTGGCTAGGAGCTCCAGCACAATGTTGAATAAGTGTGGTGATAAAGGGCATCCTTGTTTGGTTCCCGTTCTCAAGGGGAGTGCTTTCAAACTCTCTCCATTTAGGATGATGTTGGCTGTTGGCTTTGTATAAACATCCTTAATTATGTTGAGGAATTTCCCTTCTATTTCTATTTTGTTGAGAGTTTTTATCATGAATGGGTGTCGGACTTTGTCAAATGCCTTTTCTGCATCAATTGATAAGATCATGTGGTTCTTGTCTTTTAATGTAATGGATTACATTGTTTTTCTAATGTTGAACCATCCCTGCATACCTGGTATAAATCCCACTTGATTATGGTGAATTATTTTTTGATATGTTGCTGAATTCTATTGGATAGAATTTTGTTAAGGATTTTTGCGTCAATGTTCATGAGGGATATTGGTCTGTCTTTTTCTTTTTTTGTGATGTCTTTACCTGGTTTTGGTATCAGGGTTATGCTGGCTTCATAGAATGAGTTTGGGAGTATTCCATCCTTTTCTATGGTCTGAAATACCTTTAGTAGTAGTGGTGTTAACTCTTTTCTGAAAGTTTCGTAGAATTCTCCAATGAAACCGTCCGGGCCAGGGCTTTTTTTTGTTGCGAGTTTTTAAACTAACTTTTCAATCTCTTTATTTTGTTACAGGTTTATTTAGTTGTTTTACCTCTGTTTATGTTAGTTTAGGTAGTGTCTTAGTCATCTGGTGCTGCTATAACAGAAATACCACTAGTGGATGGCTTTAATGAAGAGAAATTTATTCTCTCACAGTCCAGTAGGCTACAAGTCCAAATTCAAGGCATCAGCTCCAGTGAAAGGCCTTCTCTCTCTGTCAGCTCCAGAGAAAGGTACATGTGATCAACCTTCCCTTGGTCTGGGAGCTTCTTTGCACAGGAACCTCCGATCCAAAGGACATGCTCTGCTCCTGGCATTGCTTTCTTGGTGGTATGAAGTTCCCATGTGTCTCTGCTCGCTTCTCTCTTTTATATCTCAAAAGAGATTGGCTTAAGACACTATCCAATCTTGTATACCACATCAGTATAACTGCCGCTAATTCATCTTATTACATCATAGTGATTGAAATTGCAACACATAAGGAAATCACATCAGATTACAGAATGGTACACAATCATACAATACTGGGAATCATGACCCAGCTAAATCAATATACACATTTTTGGGGGGACATAATTCAATCCGTGACAGTAGATAGTGAGTTTCTAGAGATTTGTCCATTTCCTCTAGGTTTTCAAATTTGTTAGAGTACAATTTTTCATAGTATTCTGTTGGGATTTGTAATTTCAGTTGCGTCTGTTGTGATATCACCCATCTCATTTCTTATACGGGTTATTTGATTCATCTCCTTTTTTTCTTTTGTCAGTTTGGCCAGTAGTTTATCGATTTTGTTGATCTTTTCAAAGAACCAGCTTTTGGTCTTGTTAACTCTTTCAATTGTTTTCCTATTCTCTATTTCATTTAATTCTGCTCTAATTCTTATTATTTCCTTTCTTCTGGCTCCTGAGGGCTTCTTTTGCTGCTCTCTTTCTACTTGTTTTTGTTGTAAGGTTAATGTTTTGATTTTGGCCCTTTCTTCTTTTTGGATGTGTGTATTTTTGCTATAAACTGACCTCTGAGCACTGCTTTTGCTGTGTCCCAAAGGTTCTGGTAGGATGTGTTTTCATTCCTGTTTGATTCCATGAATTTCTTTATTCCATTCTTAATTTCCTGTATAACATAGTAGCTTTTGAGCAAGGTGTTGTTCAGTTTCCATGTGTTTGATTTTTTTCCTTGCTTTTTACTGTTATTGGTTTCTACTTTTATGGCTTTATGGTCAGAAAAGATGCTTTGTAATATTTCAATGCTTT
>NW_004443988.1:13457840-13492086 GCF_000243295.1 Trichechus manatus latirostris
CAGTCAATATCAAATCACATAAAGAGGCAGACCATGATTGCTTCAGCAAGCTCCCAAAATAGAGAATCAAGAAATTTTCCAGAGGAAGAGAATTTCTTGCAATTACCAAAGACAGAATAAAAAAGATTAATATACAGAACTTTCCAAGAGATCAGGAAAGAGATGATGCAAAATGCAGACCAAGCAAAGGAACACACAGACAAGATTAGTGGTGTGTTGAAGTCTCCTACCATTATTGTGGAGCTGTCTGTCTCTCTTTTCAGTGCTGTTAGAGTTTGTTTTATGTATTTTGGAGCCCTGTCATTCAGTGCGTAAATATTTATTACAGTTGTGTCCTCCTGGTGTAATTATCCTTTAATCATTCTATAGTGTCCTTCTTTATCCTTTGTGGTGGATTTTACTTTAAAGTCTATTTTGTCAGAGATTAATATTGCCGCTCCTGCTCTTTTATGAGTGTTGTTTCTTTGATATATTTTTTTCATCCTTTGAGTTTTAGTTTGTTTGTGCCTTTAAGTCTAAGGTATATCTCTTGTAGGCAGCATATAGACAGATGGTGTTTTTGTTTCTTTTTTATCCATTCTGCCACTCTCTGTCTCTTTATTGGTGCATTTAATCCATTTACATTCAGCAAAATTATTAATAGGTATGAGTTTAGTGATGTCATTTTGATGTCTTTTTTTGTGTGTTGTTGACAGTTTCTTTGTTCCACTTAATTTTCTGTGCTGGATTGTTTTTCTTTGTGTATTTTTTCATCTTTTTTATTGTTGTTGATGTTGTATTTTCTGAGTCTTTATATTTTTCTTGTTTTTTATTTTGATGCATAGGATTGTTAGTTTCCTTTGTGGTTAACTTAATATTTACCCCTATTTTTCTAAGTTTAAACTAGTTTTTTATTTATTTATATCGCCTTGACTTCCTCTCCATATGAAAAATCTATGTCTACATTTTTTAGTCCCTCTTTTTTTTTTAATGTTGTCTTCTTTTACATATTGACGTCTCTATTTTCCTATTTTCAGTGTTTTAGCTTTGATTTATTTTTGTGACTTTCCTATCTGGGTTCATATCTGGTTGCTCTGTCCTGTGTTCTAGTCTTGGTTTGTTATCTGATGTTATTGATTTTCTAACCAGAGGAATCCCTTTAGTATTTCTTGTAATTTTGGTTTGGGTTTTGCAAATTCCCTAAACTTCTGTTTATCTGGAAATGTCCTAATTTTGCCATCATATTTGAGAGGCACTTTTGCTGGACATACAATTCTTGGCTGGCAATTTTTTTCCTCAAGGCTTTATATATGTCATTGCATTGCCTTCTTGCCTGTATGGTTTCTGCTGAGTAGTCCAAGCTTAGTCTTAATAACTCTCCTTTGTAGGTGACTTTTCGTTTATCCCTAGCCACTCTTAAAATTCTGTCTTTATCTTTGGTTTTGGCAAGTTTGATGAAAATATGTCTTGGTGACTTTCTTTTGAGATCTACCTTATGTGGGGTTCGATGAGCATCTTGGATAGATATCTTCTCATCATTCATGATATCAAAGAATTTTTCTGCCAGTAAATCTTCAACAATTCTCTCCGTATTTTCTGTTATCCAGCCCTGTTGTGGTACTCCAATCACTCGTAGGTTATTCCTCTTGATAGAGTCTCACATAATTCTTAGAGTTTCTTCATTTTTTTACATTCTTTTATCTGATTTTTCCTCAAATAAGTTGGTGTCAAGTGGTTTGACTTCAGTCTCACTAATTCTGACTTCTGTTGCCTCAATTCTGCTCCTATGACTTTCTATTGAGTTGTCTAATTCTGAAATTTTATTGTTAATCTTCAGATTTCAGTTGCTGTCTCTATGGATTCTTGCAGCTTATTAAATTTGTCCTTATGCTCTTGAATAACCTTCTTAAGATCCTCTATTGCTTTGTCTGTGTGTTCCTTTGCTTGGTCTGCATTTTGCATCATCTCTTTCCTGATCTCTTGGAAAGTTCTGTATATTAATCTTTTTTATTCTGTCTTTGGTAATTGCAAGAAATTCTCTTCCTCTGGAAAATTTCTTGATTCTCTATTTTGGGAGCTTGCTGAAGCAATCATGGTCTGCCTCTTTATGTGATTTGATATTGACTGCTGTCTCCGAGCCATTAATAAGTTATTTTATTTATTTATTTTGTGTTTTCTTACTTTGTCCTAGCTTCTTGTTTTGTTCTGTGTTGATATTCCCAAATAGTCTGCTCATGTGAGCTAGTTTGATTATTGGCACGTTTGAAGCTCTAACATCCTGTCACCAGGTGGTTAGATCAGTTACTAAGTATGTGAGCACAGGATTCCTGTCTTAGGCTGTGTTCTCTAGAGAAGAAAAACCAGTAAAGTGTATAAATATATATATATAGACAGAGATTATATCACGGAAACAGCTCACGTGATTGTAGAGGCTAGAACATCCCAAGTCCATGGATCAGGGTAGAGCCCTCTCCCAAGTCATGCAGCTGCAGAAGCTGGCAAGCCCAAGATCGGCAGGTCAGAGAGCAGGGCTCCCGCTCACAGGCTGTGCAGATCGATGAATCCCAGGTTCGGCAGATACGCTGACAGCTCAAGTCCCAAGAATGGGAGACGAGATGACAGGAAGCAGCCGCAGGATCCAGAGAGAGCAAAAAGCCAGAATGTCTGCTTATATACAGATGCGGGCCACACCTCCAAGGAGACTCCCTTTCACCTGATTGGCTACTCACAGTATATTCAGTTATGGGAGTGATTACATTAAAACACTGAGAATCATGGCCCAGCCAAGCTGACACACAATCTTAACCATCACAATTCCATTTACTTTTCTTGTATGGATTTGTGTCAGGTGTCCAGGTAGTTGGTCACCAAGTGTGTGGTGCAGGCTCTCACCTACAGTCCTAGACTGACATGGGTGATTGGTGTAGGCACAAGTATCTGGCTGCAGTAGGGGGTCACGTGTTGAACAAGGCAGGGGGCTGACGGCTGCCCCTGAGTGTCTGGGAGGAAAGCGTCTCCCTGTTACCTAGAGCGTGTAGGTGGGTATGTTTTGCAGCCGGACTATGAGCACCCAATGCTGTTGGCTGTAAGGACTGGGGAGCACCTCTTATTCTTGGACCCCTGTTGCAGGTGGCTAGGTGGCGTGGGTGGAGCCACCAGTCCTCAGGCCCCTGATGTGGGTAAGTGAGGACCCTGTTTAATGGGCAGAGCAGTGTCAAGTGTCAAGAACCCACCACTTCACAGCTGAAACAGTTGAAGTTAGACTTCAAATATATACCCGGTTGTACTGTGGTAATGAGGGCCTACGCTGTTGAAATGGGCCCACACAAGTCTATGCAGGGGTGAAAGGCTCTCAAAGTCCATGGACCCCTTATGCCTCTACCTAGGCAAACGAGCTGTGCCTACCCTGAGTTTTTGCTTAGGGGAGCTGGCAGATTATTTTTTCCTGTTTGTTAATTTGTTCCCTCTCCAAGGCTGGGATAATGGCTCAGGGTATGTGACAGGTCCTACTTCTGGCCCTGGGGACTCAGCAATCACTGAAGCTGTCCCTGACCCGGTGCAGAGCAGGAGTGGAGATGTGATTGGGAGAGAAGTTTTTCCCAAAGGGGGGTGTTTTTGATCTGCACGGTAGGACAGACCCAAGTACTCATCTTTTGCTGATTGAGGGCTGGTTTTCACTGGTTCTGGATGCCTGAGTAGACTCTCTGCTGCTGGGTCTCTCCCAATGTGGAAAACACCTCCTGAGTGCCACTGCTTGCCTCACCGTGCACACGAGCTGATCCTGCCCAAAGGTCTCCCGCTCCTGCTGGGTCAGGTCTGGCAACTCCTCACTGCTTCCAAACCATCTATCCCTCCCCCTCAACTTTTCCTTTGATGTTCAGGGCTCCTAGCTTGTTATATATAATTGATTCATTTGTTTTTTGGGGTCTTTGTTGTAAGAGGGACCACATGAAGCGTCTGACTACTCCATCATCTTCCCATAAGATTTCAAGTCAATTTCTTTTGAGATATAAAAGAAAGAAGTGAGCAGAGAGACAGGAAGACCTCATACCACCAAGGAACAAGAGCCAAGAGAATAATGCATACTTTGGACCTGTGGTCCCTGCACTGAGAAGTTCCTTAACTGAGAAAGATTGATGACAAGACCTTCCCCCAGAGCTGACAGAGACAGAAAGCATTTCGTGGAGCTGGCACCCTGAATTTGGACTTCTAGCCTCCTAGACTGTGAGAGAATAAATTTTTCTTTGTTAAAGCCATCCACTTGTGATATTTCTGTTATAGCAGAACTAGATAACTAAGACACATGGCTAGGAGGAGGGGCAGGGGCAGGGGCAGTGGGAGAAGTGATTTTCCTACCATATTCAACTTGTTGATTTGTTGATTCTTGCTGGTTTGGCATTCCCTGTTGCTTTCCTCTGTTCCTTCATTTAGAGTCTCTCAAAGCCAAGCACCATTTCTTTGTTAGATTTCTTGTTGTATTTTGGTGGAGAGTTGGAACGATGGTCTGTTTACACTGCCATCTTCCCAGAATCCCCCAAATTTCTCTTTCTATGTCCTACCCAAGCCAAAAACCAAACCCAGTGCTTTTGAGTTTATTCTGACTCGTAGCAACCCTATAGGACAGAGTAGAACTGCCCCATAGGGTTTCCAAGGCTGTAAATCTTTATGGAAGCAGACTGCCACATCTTTCTCCCACAGAGAAGCTTGTGGGTTTGAACCACCAACCTTTCAGTTAGCAGCCAAGCACTTTAACCACTGTGCAACCAGATCTGCTTTAGGTCCTACAGGGCTTTTTAATCTATAATGGGTTTTCTACTCTATTTCTATTCCACAATAGATTGTTCTGAAGATTGTCATTTCCTTACATAAGAGTCTTTATTTTTTTTTATTCATCCATCCATTCATCCAGCAAATTAATTGAGCAACTAGTATTTACGAGAAACTGTGATTGACAGATGTGATCCCTGCACCTGTGGACCTATATTCTATGGTGGAGATAAACAAAGAGTAAAAGGACAAATAATTCAAACAATTTTCAAGTTGTGATAAGTACCACATAAAAACAGGGAGTGAATATAGAGAATAACAGTTGAAACTACTTCCAAAAGCATTTAGGAAATGATTTGCTTTTACTTTCTCAAAGTCCTTTTTAAGTGTGGCCTCCATCATTGGTATTTATAAGGGATTGCATCTTTCATTGTGGTTTTTGCTAACTGCTTTCTACTAGCTATGTCTTACTCCCAGCAGCTTCCCTTTCTTTCTTTGTATGATGCAGTTTTGCCTCCATGTCTCTTGAGTGTGAGCACCCCATGTTCTGTCCCTGATGTAGTGTGGTAGGACTTTGAACTTGGCTTCTTTGGTGAGAAGATTTACTTCCATTTTGAGTCTAAGCAGAAAACAGATCTCCCATTAGGCAGAGACACAGTTGCCATGTTGTTTTTGTCATTCTTTTTGGCTGTTCTTGTTCAATCCATGAAAAGTTTTTTACTTATGTAGGTACATATTCACTGGAAATTTTAAACAATATAATAAAAGTTTATACATGAAATAAAGAAAGTCCCTCTCAAGCCCCCTGTGATTGTTAGGATTATGTGTCAACTTGGCTGGGCCATGATTGTCAGTGGATTGTCAGTTATGATATAGTTTGGCAGTCGTATGATGTTGTGATCACTTCCATGGTGAGATTTGATATAATGTGATCATCTCCATGATGAGATCTGCTGTGAGTAGCCAATCAGTTGAAAGACAGTTTCCTTGGGCGTGTGGCCTGCATTGAATATAAGTGGACATTCTTGCAAGATTCATTGGCTTTTGCTCCTTCTGGTTCCTGCAGCTGGCTCCTGTTCATCTGACCTCCAGTTCTTGGGACTTGAGCTAGCAGCTTACCTGTGGTCTTGCCTGCTGATCTGGGGATCCGTCAGTCTTCGCAGCCTGTGAGCAAGAGCTCTGCTATCTGACCTGCCGATCTTGGGTTTGCCAGCCCCTGTGGCTATGTGAATCAGAAGAATCCTCTATCCTGACCCACAGATTTGGCATGTTCCAGCCTCTACAACCGCATGAGCCATTTCCTTTATATAAATTTCTCTGTAGAGATATTTATATGCTTTACTGGCTTTGCTTCTCTAGAGAACCCACCCTAAGACACCCACCTGCCTCTCGCTCTCAATCAAATGTAACTCCTGATGGCATTTCGGTGTGCCTCCCTCCATACCTTTCCCTATGGGTATAAGGTGAGCTAAAGTAGACTGGTGAATGGTGCTACCACCAACAGATGTGTGTCTAGGCTTATTACAGGAGCCTTCTCTCTTAAGCCATCTACTCTCCAAGGCTCTGTGAGCTTCATTTACACTGGCTTATGTTGTTACTGTTCTATGAGAAGTTTGCCTTTTGAACTGGGAATACCTCAGCACATCATTTGCTGCTCAGCAATTTTTGGAAATAAAAACTTAACAAATTGTGCTACAATTGATGTTTATGACCGTCTTGTCACTGTGGGACTTCCAGCTATTTTCCAAATTGAAGAAAACCATGAAAGGAGAGATTTGACACTATCAAATTTATCAAATGCAGCATAATAGGCTATTTAAAGGCAACTTTAAAAGGAAACATTCAAATTATGTTTCAACAGGCACTACAAGCTCTGGAACAATGTAGATATGCAAAGATAAATAAGTTGAAGAATATTAACCATGTCAGCATTGGTTATTAAATAAAATTTATTTAGTCCATCATTATGTAAACACTTTGATCTCACTTTGGGTATCCATATGATTTTATACATAATATTCTGCAACTTGCTGCTTTAGCTCAACAATATCCACAGTATGTACAGTCCTATTTCATCCTTTTGATTGAATGAGTAGTATTCTAAAGTATGGATATTCTGTATGGTACATAACCCTTCTTATCTTGGCAGACATTAAGGATGCCTCTAATATTTCATTATTATCAATAATGTTTCAGAGCCTCTGAAACTTGCTCTTGAATGTAGAGTAACTAAATTGAATGGAAGAAATGATGAAGTAAAAGAGCTAAACAGAAGACTTCAAGGGATGGCTCAAGAAGAGAAAGTAAAGTATTATAATGAAATGTGCAAAGACCTGGAGTTAGAAAACCAAAAGGGAGGAACACACTTGGCATTTCTCAAGCTGAAAGAACTGAAGAAAAAATTCAAGCCTCGAGTTGCAATATTGAAGGATACTATGGGGAAAATATTGAACGACACAGGAAGCATCAAAAGAAGATGGAAAGAATACACAGAGTCACTGTACCAAAAAGAATTGGTCGACGTTCAACCATTGCAGAGGGTAGCATATGATCAAGAACTGATGGTACTGAAGGAGGAAGATGAATCTGCACAGAAGGCATCGATGAAAAACAAGGCTTCGTGAATTGATGGAATACCAATTCAGATGTTTCAACAAATGGATGCAGTGCTAGAGGTGTTCATTTGTCTGTGCCAAGAAATCTGGAAGACAGCTACTTGGTCAACTGACTGGAAGAGATTCATACTTGTGCCCATTCCAAAGAAGGTGATCCAACTGAATGTGGAAATTATTGAACAATATCATTAATATCACATGCAAGTACAATTTTGCTGAAGATAATACAAAAATGGTTGCAGCACTACATTGACAGGGAACTGCCAGAAATTCAAGCCAGATTCAGAAGAAGGTGTGAAACAAGAGATATCATTGCTGATGTCAGGTAGATCTTGGCTGAAAGCAGAAAATACCAGAAAGATGTTTTATTGACTATGCAAAGGATTCAACTGTGTGGATTATAACAAATTATGGATAACATTGCAAAGAATAGGAATTACAGAACACTTGATCATGCATAACCTGTGCATAGACCAAGAGGCAGTCGTTCGAATAGAGTAAGGGGTTACTGCGTAGTTTAAAATCAGGAAAGGTGTGTGTCAGGGTTGTCTCCTTTCACTATATTTATTCAGTCTGTATGCTGAGCAAATAATCCGAGAAATTGGACTATAGGAAGAAGAACATGGCATCAGGATTGGAGGAAGACTGATTAACAACCTGTGATATGCAGATGACACAATCTTGCTTGCTGAAAGTGAAGAGGACTTGAAGCACTTACTGATGAAGAGTAAAGCTTATAGGCATCAGTATGGATAATATCTCAACATAAAGGAAACAATAATCCTCACAACTGGACTGATAAGCAACATCATGATAAATGGAGAAAATATCAAAGTTGCCAAGGATTTCATTTTACTTGGATCCACAATCCATGCCCATAGAAGCAGCAGTCAAAAAATCAAACCACATGTTGCATTGAGCAAATCAACTGCAAAAGATCTCTTTAAAGTGTTGAAAAGTAAAGATGTCGCTTTGAGGACTAGGGTGTGCTCGACCCAAGCTATGGTTTTTTCAGTCACCTCAAGAAGAACTGATACCTTTGAATTATGGTATTGGCAAAGAATATTAATATACCACGGACTGCCAAAAGAATGAACAAATCTGTCTTGGAAGAAGTACAGCCAGAGTGCTCCTTGGAAATGAGGATAGTGAGACTTGTCTCATGTACTTTGGACATGTTATTCAGGAAGGACCGGTACCTGGAGAAGGACATCATGCTTGGTGAGGTAGAGGGTCAGCGAAAAAGAGGAAGTCTCCCTGCAAGATGGATGGACGCTGCAACAATGGGCTCAAACATAGCAATGATTGTGAGGGTGGCGCAGGAGCAGGCAGTATTTTGTTCTGTTGTACATAGGGTCGTTATGAGTTGGAATGGACTCGATGGCACCTAACAACAACAATCAGTAATGTTGCAACACCCTAACACATGACATAAATACAATACGAACTATAACTAACAATGAACACCAGAAGATAAACTAGATAACTGGGAGCTCCTAAAAATTAAACACTTAAGCCCATCAAAAGACTTCACCAAAAGAGTAAAAAGAGAACCTACAGAATGGGAAAAAATTTTTTGACTACGACATATGTGACAAGGGTCTATTCTCTAAAATCTATAAACTACTTCAACATCTCAACAACAAAAAGACAAATAATCCAATTAAAAAATGGGCAAAGGATATGAACAGATACTTCACCAAAAAAGACATTAAGACAGCTAACAGACACACGAGGAAATGCTTTCGATCATTAGCCATTCCAAAAACCCATTGCTGTTAGGTCGATTCTGACTGATAGCAACCCTATAGGATAGAGTAGAACTGCCCCATAAGGCTTCCAAGGATCAGCTGGTGGATTTGAACTGTTGACCTTTTGGTTTGTAGCCAAGCGCTTAACTACTTCACCACCAAGGTTCCTTATTAGCCATTAGAGAAATGCAAATCAAAACTACAATGAGATATCATCTCACCCTGACGTTACTGTCACTGGAAAAAAAAAAAAAAAAACCAGAAAATTACAAGTGTTGAAGTGGTTGCTGGGAGATTGGAACTCTTATGCACTGCTGGTGGGAAGGTAAAATGATACAGTCACTATGGAAAACGATATGGTGCCTCCTTAAAAAGCTAGAAGTAGAAATGCCATACAATCCAGCAATCCCACTCCTAGGAATATACCCTAGAGAAATAAGAGCCACCTCACAAATAGATATATACACACCCATGTTCACTGCAGCATTATTCACTATAGCAAAAAGATGGAAATAACTCAAGCGCCCATCAAAAGATGAATGGATAAACAAATTATGGTGCATACATACAGTGGAATACTGCACAATGATAAAGAACAATGATGAATCCGCAAAACATTTCACAACATGGATGAATCTCGAGGGCATTATGCTGAGTGAAATAGGTCAATCACAAAAGGACAAATATTGTATGAGATCACTATTATAAAAACACAAGAAAAGGTTTACACCCAGAAAAAAACAATCTTTCATGGTTAGGATGGAGGGGAGGAGTGGGGAGGGGAAATCACTAACTAGATGGTAGACGAATGTTAAGGGAATGACAACACACAATATAGGGGAAGTCAGCACAACTTGAGCAAGGTAAAGTCATAGAAGCTTCCTAGACATATCCAGACACCTTGAGGGACTGAGTTACTGGGGCTGAGGGCTGGGGACCATGGTCTTAGCAGGCATCTAGATCAATTGGCGTAACATAGTTCATAAAGAAAATGTTCTACATCCTACTTTGCTGAGTAGCATCTGGGGTCTTAAAAGCTTGTGAGTGGCCAGCTAAGATACATCTATTGTTCCCATCATGTTTAGAGCAAAGAAGAATGAAGAAAAACAAAGATACAAGGAAAATATTAGTCCAAAGGACTAATGGACCACATGAACCACAGCCTCCACCAGCCTGAGCCCAGAAGAACTAGGCGGTGCCTGGCTACCACAACTGACTGCTCTGACAGGAATTACAATAGAGGGTCCCAGAAAGAGCAGGAGAAAATGTAGAACAAAATTCAAATTTACAAAAAAAAAAAGAGCAGATTTACTGGTCTGACAAAGACTGAAGGTACCCCTGAGACTATGGCCCCCGGGCACCCTGCTTACTCAGAACTGAAGCCGCTCCCGAAGTCCACATTTCAGCCAAAGATTAGACAGGCCTATAAAATGAACAATCACACACGTGAGGAACGTGCTTCGTAGTTCAATCAATTAAACGAGACCAAAAGGGCAACACCTGCCCAAAAGCAAAGACGAGAAGGCAGCAAGAGACAGGAAAATTGGACGAATGGACAGGGAGAACCCAAGGTGGAAAGGAAAAGGGAGAGAGTGCTGACACATTGTGGGATTGCAACCAATGTTACAAAACAATTTGTGTATAAATTTGTGTATAAATTTTTGAATGACAAACTAATTTGTGCTGTAAACTTTCACCTAAAACCCATTAACATTTAAAAAAAATATTGTCAACAAAAGCCTTTGTACGAATGTCTTTGACCATGTATATATTTCCATAGGGTAAATTCCTAAAACCTAATCTCTGTGTCAAAGAGTATGAATATTTGAAATGCTAATAGACTTTATCAGTTTGTCTTTCAAAGAGGTTAACAAAAGCACCCTTTCAATAATAGTGTGTGAAAGAGCCCTTTTCTTTAAACTCTTCCATCATTTGATATTATCAGGCCTTTATATTTTCCCAGTATGATAGGTCAAATATAGCATCTTGGTTTTTTTTTCTCTCTCTGGTAGCTAGGGAGGTTGACTGTCTTTTCATATAGGTATTAACCATTTGCATTTCTTCCTCTGAAGATTTCTTTTAAAAACAATATGATAAATATGTATGTAACAAAACATTTGCCATTTCAACATTCTTCACGTGCAGCTCAGTGACATTAATTGTGTTCATCATGTTGTTCAGCCTTCACCTTTAATCATTTCCAAATTTTTCCATCACTCTTAATGGAAGCTTAGTGTCCTCTAAGCAATGACTGAAAATTTCTTGTCAATATCTTTTGTTCATTTTTCTGTTGTTTTCATACTGATTTGTAGGAGCTCTTTTTGTATGATGGGGCATCAACCTCTGTACTGTTATAGGTAACATTTATAGGTTATAGATTTTGTTATAGGTAACAATATAACTATTTTCCAGCTTTTTTTATTTGTTTGTTTTCAAATGTTGTTTAATCATGCTTTTGGCTATAGAGAAAGAAGCTTTTAATTTTAGGGAGTCAAATTTTCAGTCCTTTATTTTTGGCTTCTAAATTTTGTTTTTTTTCTACACATCTTCCTTGACTTCAAATGCTTCAAATACTTCCTGTTTAACTTCCTATTTCATGCCTATTAGTAGGTAGTCTACAACCAGAGATGGGAGAGAAAGAAGCAGAAAGAGAGGAGAGGGGGAAAAAAGAAAAGGGGAGTAAGAGGAAGGGGGTTAGGGAAGTAAAGATGAGTAGGAGAGAAGTGAAAGGGGGAGGAAAGGGGAGGACAGGGAGGGAAGAGAGAAGGTAGAACAAAAGCCAAGAACTCTTAGCAGACCTGCTGGCTCCCTTTCCTGTCTCTCTTGCTTTCCTAGCAGACCTTAGGAAAGTGAATTGCAGACTCCACTCCCTGCCATCCCTAGCAGCCTCCTTGATATTACCTTCCCAGAAATGCTCCTGATTCTCTTAGCTACAGTCCCATTTCTTATAGCTTCCCTGGGCCGGAGTTTTGGGCCCTTTTCTCTTCACAAAAACAAGACAAATCTGATGCTCTACATCAGAATTTCTTTACCTAAGGATGAGTCCACTGGTAGTATAAGAGGTAATTTTAGGTGTTATATCGGGCCGGAGTTTTGGGCCCTTTTCTCTTCACAAAAACAAGACAAATCTGATGCTCTACATCAGAATTTCTTTACCTAAGGATGAGTCCACTGGTAGTATAAGAGGTAATTTTAGGTGTTATATCAGCCCTGCATAAAAAACACTTTTAATCACTGGGTGAGACAGTTATTCCTTTTTAAATTGTTTCTTAATCTTTTTAATTGTATAAAGTAGACATTTAGCTTGGTGGTAATGTTTTCCATCCCTCCCCAACTCTAGCCAATCTCTTTCTTTAGCAGAGAGAAAATAAGCCCCAGGCTCACATCCTTTGGCAGACAGCTACTTAGTTAGAATTTAACAACATGCTATGCTTTCATTGTATTTATCTTCTACAGTTACATTCTATTTACGGCAAATGATTCTTGTAGGGATTTAGGGTAGAGACATAAAATTCCTTTTAAAATGTGTTTTTTTTTTTTTAGAAAAATTGAGTCAATAATAGTACAGATGGCATTAAAATACAACAAAAATCATGCAGGCAATACTCCATCGATGGGAGTTTTAAGAAGGACGTTGGGTAGCCACCCACATCCGAGTCTGCACAGCCCCTATTAACTCTACTCCCCTTTACTCCTACCCCTTGCCTAAAGACCCAGTTGCTGTTGAGGTGATTTCGACTTACGGAGACACGATGTGTGTCAGAGTAGAACTGTGCTCCCTAGGGTTTTCAATGGCTGACTTTTCGGAAGTGGATCGCCAGGCCTTTTTCCCGAGGCTCCTCTGGGTAAACTCGAATCGCTCACCTTTCAGTTAGCATCATTTGCACCACCCAGAGACTCCACCCCTTGCCTAGGGGGCTCCAATGCCTTTCCTTTGTTCCCTGGAGGTCCCATCCCTTCCTGGTTCTAGTTCTAGCTCTCACTCTGCTTCCCCTACCATCACATAAATACCTAGTCTTGGAGCTCTTTTTTCTAAACGAATCCATGCTGGGGTGTTAATGGTTGTCACTTGTTCTTAGTCTTAGATAAAGTTCTCATTTTAATAAAGATCTTAGGGACAAAGTTCTCTTAACACAAGAGAGAAAGTGGGAAGAACCTAATTTCTGTGGTCAGATGGATCTCAGTCTAATTCCTGCTTTACCCAAATATTAACTGTGATCTTGCAGAAGTCAATTAACCCAGAAAAGTAACTTTAGCGTGGTTGGAATTTGGGGCTGTCTACCAAGGCCATGTTTTGCGGAGAGAGGGAATATGGCAGTAGGGCCTTTTGTCTCCCTCCAAATGACACGAAATGGGTCAGCCCTTCCCAGAATCCTTCACAAGCCTCTCATTGTCTTCCTAGCCTGGTGTCATGGATTGAATTGTGTTCCCCAAAAAATGTGTTTATCCATTTGGCTAGGCCATGATTCCCAGTGTTGTGTGGTTGTCCTCCATTTTGGGACTGTAATTTTACATTGAAAAGGATTAGGGTGGGATTGTACCACTACCCTAACCCAGGTCACATCTATGATACAATGTAAAGGGAGTTTCCTTGGGGTGTGGCCTGCACCACCTTTTATCTCTTGTAAGCAAGAGAGAATGGGGGACCTTATACCACCAAGAAAGCAGTTCTGGGAGCAGAGCGTGTCCTTTGGACCTGAGGTTCCTGTGCTGAGATGCTCCCAGACCATCACAAGGACCTTCCTCCAGAGCCAAAAGAGAGAGAAAGCCTTCTCCTGGAACTGATGCCCTGAATTTGGACTTGTAGCCTACTGGACTGTGAAAGAATAAATTTCTCTTTATTGAAGCTACCCACTTGTGGTATTCCTGTTAGAGTAGCACTAGATGACTAAGACACCTGGGGAGGGAGTGGGGGGAAGATAGCCTTGTGGGGACACAGGCAGTACCCTTAACCAACCCTCACCCCATAGCAGCACTATCCATAGTAGCCCAAACCGTAAACTTCCAGGTGCCCGTCAGGGGGAGGGTGGATAAATAAGATGTACCCTAGTTTCACAACGGAGTACTACAACTATAAGGAACAATACAAGTGAGATTCACAGCATAAGGCAGAGTGAAAGAAGCCAGATGCAAAAGAGTTCATACTAACAAAATCGTTTTGATTCTCTTGGAATCCAGATTTCTGGGTTCATGGAATTGGTGTGACCCATCCAGGCCATTTGCCTTTAGGTGTTCTTTGTAACCTTGAAGAAACAGGTAGTCAGTCACCTTCAGATTAAACAATAGCCTAGTAAGCAGCTAGGGTCGCTGAGTTGGAATCGACTTGATGGTAATGGGTTCGGGTTTTGGTTAGTAAGCAGCTTAGCGGAGACTGTTTGGCCTTAGGCATTGGGTTCTTTTGGAAAATTATCTACGTGCAGCCAGCTTTGAGAAGCAGGAACTCCAGGTCTGACTAGAGGCTGTGTTTTAGGATGTATGATGTGTCCTTGGTGATTCTGTCTCAGTAACTGACAGACCTTGAAACCCTGCTCTGCATTGATGCTGTCTCCTGATAAATCAACATTAAAATGACCTATATAACCTGCTTTCACCGTCCCCTGTCAGAGGCCCTTCCCAGTATGGGTTGATACTACTTGATTTGAATCATATCTACTCACAATAAATAGATTCTGTTACACTCATTTCTGGTGTTTCTCTAAGCATTTAGGTTTTTGACAATACTGAATGGTTCCATGTAAGTAAAGTGCAAAACCAGGCAGAACTACTTTGTGCTGTTAGAAGTCAGGATAGTGGTTACTCTGTGCCTGGAGAGGGCAGGAGTGGGGCTTCAAGAGGGGTACCTGTGTTCCGTTTCTTCATCTGAGGGTTTGTTTAACAAGTGTGTTCACTTTGTGACAGTTCATTGAGCTAAGCACATGTGATATATATGCTTTTCTCTTCATCTATTATTCTTCATTAAAAAGTTTTAAAATTTATTATTTTAAAAAAGCCCTTCCTGCTATTATATGGAGCCCTGGTGGCACAGTGGTTAAGAGCTCAGCTGCTAACGAAAAGTTTGGTAGTTCGAATCTACCAGCCGCTCCTTGGAAGCCGTATGGGACAGTTCTACTCTGTCCTATAGAGTCAATATGAGTTGGAATCGACTCGATGGCAACGGGGTGCTATTACATGGTCACACCTCCATTTGGTGCCAGCAAAATGGGGAAGGATTATCATCTTAATTCAAGAAGAGAAGGGAGAGCCAGAAGAACAGGAGAAAGAGGGGGCAGAGGCAGAGCAGGGCATGGAGAAGAATGCTGAAGCACGCCTCTGGTGGTCTATGCCTTGCTCTAGGAGGGGCTTTCTTCAGGTGGGTAGAGAGGTTCATGGAGCAACCACACGTTTCCATGAGAAGGAAGACCCCATTGGCCTTTGTGGGACAGGGCCCCCATGGCTCCTCACACCTTCCTCCTTGTCCCTCCAGTTTCAATTCCTCTGGCTAAGGGGTGAGATTCAGGTCACTAGCGCAGGAATGAAAAGGCTGGTGAAGTGGAATCCAAAAACTAGAAGAAGCTCAAGTGAAATTGCCAGGGCAAAGAAGAGTCGGCTACGTTACATTCCAGGGAGCATCATGGCGGATTCTTCCTGTGAAATGTGAAAGAATGTTTGTGGCTTACATACGAGTTCCTTTTGTTAGTTCATTTTTACTGTGGGCTATGTAGTACAGCTGCACTAAGAAGCCTGTGAGGCCCTGCTGAAGTAAGAAGGCAAGGCTATGCAGGATTGCGGAGGAAGCTGGGGCCCACCTGCCTGCTCTTGGAGGGAAAGATGATGGGACTCTAGGAGTCAAGGAAGGTGGAGCCACAGGTTGGAGGGGAGCAGGAGCAGGGTCCAGGGTAGGCTAGGGACAAGCAGGGTGGAGGGGCCCTCCCTGGATGGGTGCTATGGGAGGCAGGCTGAGGCCAGAAGGATTCTCAATAATGAACAGAGGACCCAGGGGAGTCCCTCTGCTGGCTTATGTAACTGAAATGTGTGTATTTATATCCCCAAATACTTTCTTTCTTCTCTTTTCTCTAAAAAATGGTAAATTATGCACTATATATAATTTATACTATTGTATACTTACATTATGTATTCATGGATATAATATATATTTTTATATTTATAAAATATATTGTATAATATTTACATCATATAAATATATTAAATATATATCATTATATATATATATTACTAATATTACAAAAAAACAAAAACAAAAGAAACACCATTGCCATGAAGTCAATTCCGACTCTTAGCGACCCTATAGGACAGAGTAGAACCGCCCCGTAGAGTTTCCAAGGCCATAGTCTTTTTTTTTTTCAATTGTTGTAGTTAAATGAAGTTTACATTTCAAGTTAGTCTTCCATACAAAATTTTTTTATACATACATTGTTATGTGACCCTAACTGCTTACCCCATTCTGTGACAGCACACTCCTCCTTTCCGCTCCTGATTCCCCATGACCTGCTCGTAACCCTCTCTGCCTTCCCGTCTCACCTCTGGACAGAAGCTGCCCGTTTGGTCTCTTGTATCTACTTGACTAAGAGGCACACTCTTCACGAGTATCACTTTATGTCCCACAGTCCAGCCCAGTCCCTGTCTGAAGAGTTGGCCTTGGAAATTGTTTTAGTTCTGGGCTGATAGAGAGTCCCGGGGCCATGCTTTCCAGGGTACCTCCAGTCTCAGTCAGACAATTAAGTCTGGTCATCTTACTAGAATTTGAGTTCTGCATCCCATCCTTCTGCTGCTCCCTCCATCAGGGACTCTCTGTTGTGTTCCCTGTCAGGATGTTCATTGGTGGTAGCCGGGCACCATCTAGTTCTTCTGGTCTCAGGCTGATGAAGTCTCTGGTTTATGTGGCCTATTCTGTCTCTTGGGCTAAAACTTTCCCTGTGTCTTTGGTGTTCTCCATTCTCATTTACTCCAAGTGGTTGGGACCAATTGATGCATCTTAGATGGCCACTTGCAAGCTTTTAAGACCCCAGACGCCACTCACCAAAGTAGGATGCAGAACATTTTCTTAATAAGCTTTGTTATGCCAATTGACCTAGATGTCTCCTGAAAGCATGGTCCCCAGACCCCTACCCCTGCTACTCTGTCTCTCAAAATATTTGATTGTATTCAGGAAACTTCTTAGCTTTGGTTTAGTCCAGTTGTTCTGACTTCGCCTGTAGTGTGTGCTGTCCTTCCCTTTGCCTAAGATGATTCTTATCTACTGTCTAGTTAGTGAATAACCCTCACCCTCCCTCCCCACCCCTGTAACCATCAAAGAATGTTTTCTTCTGTGTTTAATCCTTTTCTTGAGTTCTTATAATAGTGGTCTTATACAGTATTTGTCCTTCTGTGACTGACTAAATTCACTCAGCATAATAAGTTCCAGCTTCCACCATGTTATACAATACTTCACAGCTTCATCCTTGTTCTTTATCATTGTGTAATATTCCATTGTGTGGATATACCATAATTTGTTTATCCATTCATCTGTTGATGGACACCTAGGTTGTTTCCATCTTTTTGCTGTTGTGAACAGTGCTGCAATGAACATGGGTGTGCATATATCTATTTGTGTGATGGCTCTTATCTGTCTAGGATATATTCCAAGGAGCGGGATAGGTGGATCATATGGTACTTGTATTTCTAGCTTTTTAAGGAAGTGCCAAATTGATTTCCAAAGTGGTTGTACCATTTTATATTCCCACTAATAGTGTATAAGTGTTCCAGTCTCTCCACAGCCTCTCCAGCATTTATTATTTTGTGTTTTTTGGATTAAGGCTAGCCTTGTTGGGGTGAGATGATATCTCATTGTAGTTTTGATCTGCATTTCTCTAATAGCTAATGATTGTGAGCATTTCTTCATGTGTCTGTTAGCCACCTGAATATCTTCTTTGGTGAAGTGCCTCTTTATATCCTTTGCCCATTTTTTAAATTGGGTTATTAGTCTTTTTGTTGTTGAGGTTTTGCAATATCTTGTAGATTTTAGAGATTAAACGCTGATCAGATTTGTTGTAGACAAAAATTTTTTCCAGTCTGTAGGTTGTCTTTTTACTCTTTTGGTGAAGTCTTTTGATGAACAGAAGTCTTTGATTTTTAGGAGCTCCCATTTATCTAGTCTCTCTTCTGGTGCTTGTACATTGTTACTTATAGTTCATATTGTGTTTATGCCATGTATTATGGCTTCTAGCATTGTCCCTATTTTTTCTTCCATGATCTTTATCATTTTCAATTTTATATTTAAGTCTTTGATCCATTTTGAGTTAGTTTTCGTACATGGTGTGACGTATGGGTCTTGTTTCAGTTTTTTGCAGATGGATATCCAGTTATGCCACCATCGTTTGTTAAAGAGACTGTCTTTTCCCCAATTAATGGGCATTGGGCCTTTGTGAAATATCAGCTGCTCATAGCTGGATGAATTTACATCTGGAATCTCAATTCTGTTCCATTGGTCTATATGTCTGTCATTGTACCAGTACCAGGCTATTTTGACTACCGTGGCGGTATAATAGGTTCTAAAATCAGGTAGTGTTAGGCCTCCCACTTTGTTCTTCTTCTTCTGTAATGCTTTACTTATCCAGGGCCTCGTCTCTTTCTATATAAAGTTGGTGATTTCTTTCTCCATCTCAATGCTGTTGAAATTTGGATCAGGATTTCATTGTATCTGTAGATCGCTTTGGGTAGAATTGACATTTTCACAACGTTGAGTCCTCCTATCCATGAACAAGGTGTATTTTTCCACTTATGTGGGTCTCTTTTGGTTTCTTAGAGTAGTGTCTTGTAGTTTTCATTGTATAGGTCCTTTATGGTCTCTGGTTAGATTTATTCCTAAATATTTTTTCTTCTTGGGGGCTATTGTAAGTGGTATTGATTTGGTGATTTCCTCTTCAAAGTTCTCTTTGTTGGTGTAGAGGAATCCAACTGATTTTTGTATGTTTGTCTTGTATCCTGAAACTCTGCTGAAATCTTCTATTAGTTCCAGTAGTTTTCTTGTGGATTCTTTGGGGTCTTCTGTGTATAAGATCATATCATCTGCAAATAGAGATAATTTGACTTCTTCCCTGCTGATTTGGATGCTGTTTATTTCTTTTTCTCACCTAATTGCTCTGGCTAGGACCTCCAGCACAGTGTTGAATAATAGTGGTGATAGAGGGCATCCTTGTCTGGTTCCTGTTCTTAAAGGGAATGCTTTCAAAGTCTCTCCATTTAGGATGATGTTGGCTGTTCCAAGGCTGTAATCTTTATGGAAGCAGATCTCTAGGTTTTCTGTCACTGAGAGCTGGTGAGTTCGAACAGCCGCCCTTGCTGAGCGCTTAACCACTGCGCCACTAGAACTTTTACAATCACTGTAGTTACCATTTCCACACTGGCTTTAGAACTCCCTGCCTTTCATTTTAAAGAAACAAGCAGTATGCAGAAGTTAAAGCCCCACCAGTCCCTTCCTCTCTCCCCAGAAGCGACTGCTCTCCAGAGGTCAGTGCTGGTCCTCTTGTGCAAGTTTTCAGATGTTCCCTGCGTCCTCCCCAGGACCTCTGAGGGGTATGTCAGTGCCTGGAGAGTCCTCTGCGCTGTAGGGAGCGACGGATGCACAGGTTCAGAGGCGGGAGCTCCTGGGAAGGAGGGGCTTGTCCGGTACCAGGAAGGGCGGGGAAGCACCCGAGCGCCCGGGAAATGAGGAGAAAGCGAATGGGCGAGATGGGGCCAGCGCTGGCGCTGGGTAGGTGAGGGCTGCCGGCGGTCCGCCCGTGGCGGGTTGGCGGGGGAGGGGCTGATGACCTCGCCCCAAGCGCAGGTTTTCCCAGGTCAATGCTGGGAGCTCTGTGGAGTGACCCCTCCCTGTGACCCCATAAGCCGTCAGGAAAACCGCAAAGTGAAATGCTTGGTGGGCTGATTTGTTGTGGAAGCCAGTGGAGGCTATGCAGGCTGCATATGCGGGTCCGTGTGGTCGGCGGCCTCCAGTGATTTCTAAAATGCTGGTCTGAGCATAAGAACGTTTGCATCCGAGGGTCTCTCCCTCCCTTTCCCTTTTTCTAAAATGCCAGGTGGAGACAGCACGTGCATGGACGGATTAAATGATTACCTCCTTATCCATTTCATTGATCCAACAACACTCATCTGCATCCCGCGCTAGGGAGAGTAGACAGATGACATGGATGCCGTTCTTTGCTCCAGGAGGCCCCCGGTCTGTTTGTGGGGACACAGGCCTGTGCCACGAGCACAGCGAGCAGCCTGCTATGGGAGAGAGGTCCAGGCTAGCGCTGAAGGACCATAGGCTGAGAGGTTCCCATGGGTGGGGCGGATGAGCTCGCAGAGAAGTGCCAGGAGCAGAAAGAGGGCTCTGGGTACAAAGGGCTTCTAAGCTGAGAGTGATGAGTGAGGGCAGAGGGGGATGAAATACACGTAGAAATGAGGCGGGCGTGGGAAGACATGAGCTGGAAAGGGAGGGGGCTACCTTGCACATACAGGGCTGGGGTGTCATGCTGAGAAGTCTGCATGCTCCCTGTGGATGATGGGGAGACACAGAGGATTTCTCAAGAGTGATGGGATTCAATCCTGTTTAGGAAGATAACTAAGACTGGGGGAGTCAGGTGAAGAGCTGTTGTCATATTCCAGGTGGGCTGCAATGGGGGTAGGGTAAGGAGAACACTGGATTGTCTGGAGCAGAAACATAGATGTTTCTATGTTTCCAGGGGCTCCCTGTGTGCCAGGCACTGTGCTGAGTTCTTTACACGCACCCTCCTACTCACTGCTCTTCTAGCCATTTTACAGATGAGGAAACTGAGACTTAGACATGTAAGAGCTTGCCTAAGAGGCCGAAGAGGTAAGTGGCAGGTCTGTCTGACTTCAGATGCCTCTCTGAACTACTCTGCCACTCTGATCCATGCTGAATCCAGACTTTCTGAGATTCCATTATCAATGGAGAAGGAACATTCCCCAGTCTCTTAAAGGGTCAGCAAAGTCACAAATGCCTATCATTAGGGATGTGTATTAAGTATGTATCCTCTCAAACTACAGTGCCCTTTTGTCATCATTATAGGAAAATGTCATTCTATATCCAGGGCAAAGTGGGAGGCAGGACTGGGAAGGGCTGGGGCAGGGCTAGCAGGGTGGGTTCTCTGCAGAAGGCCGCCTGTGAAACAACTGGTGGGAAGCTGCTCTCTGAGGGTTTCAGGTGGACTCAAATGGGAACAGCCTGTGTAGCTGGAACCACCAAGACCCAACCAGACAGAGTTCACTCTGCGCCTTGTCAGTGAATGTACCAGGAGCAGGTGAGGAGGACAGGCCTGGGGAGCCGTTGGCCTACATGTAGAAGAGCCTGCCAGGTATCAGAACGAGGAGGGAAGCCGTTTCCATGATGGTGATGGCTGACTGCCTGTCCTTTGAATTAAAACATCTTCAAGTCCTCCTCTCTAGGGACCTTCTGCTGGCTTCTTCATGACAGCATGTAGGGGGAGAGGGGAGGTGGCAACGCAGGCCTCAGCAGCCTGAGGTATCCATGACACCCCACTGACAGGAACTCCTGGATTTCACTACCTTATTTGTCTCTACCTGCTTGACCACAGGGCCTTAGCAGCTCTTTCAAAGTTCCTTCTTCACAAAAGGATTTCTGGACACCAACCAGTGTGAGACTGTGGACAAGTTATTTCATCTCTCTGGACCTCATCTTCTTTTTTCAAGGAAGGGTCTGGATTAGGTGGGAGGCCTGGCATTCCTTGGTTCTGTGGATGAAATGGTGAAGTTGAGTAGCAGCAGGGCTGGCTTCACAGGTGTGTGACCTGTACTTAGGTTTCCCAGGATTCCATACTCCAAAGGGCCTGTGCTTGGTTTAATGCTCTCCTCTATCAAAAAAACCAAACTCACTGCCGTTGAGTCGATTCTGACTCATAGCAACCCTATAGGACAGAGTAGAACTGCCCCATAGGGCTTCAAGGCTGTAATTCTTTACTGAAGCAGATTGCCACATCTTTCTCCCATGGAAAGAGTAAGTGTCTATCTAGAATTCCATTTTTCAAAGATGGGATCTGTAGGGTAACAGCCTGTCCGCCTGCTGTCAGTGACTTGATGTTCTTCAAAGGCACCAAGCAGACTGGGCAGACACAATTTTGATTGGTTGTTTACTTATAATATTTACCATGTTGCTGTAGAGGGTTTATTTATTTTATTGTGCTTTAGATGAAGGTTTACAGAGCCAATTAGTTTCTCATTAAACAATTAATACACATATTGTTTTGTGACATTGGTTGCCAATATCACGATTTGTCAACACTCCCCTTCTCGACCTTGGATTCCCCATGGCCGTCTCTCCTGTCTTCTCATCCCTGCCCCTGGGTTGTATGCGCATTTAGTCTTGTTTTGTTTTATGGGCCTGTCTAATCTTTGCCTGAAGGGTGAACTTCAAGAGTGACTTCAGTACTGAGTTAAAATGTTGTCCAGGGGTCATACTTTCGGGGTTTCTCCTGTCTCTGTCAGACCAGTAAGTGTGGTCTTTTTTTTTTTTTAATTGTACTTTAGATGAAGGTTTACAGAACAAATAGTTTCTCATTAAACAGTTAGTACCCATATTGTTTTATGACATTGGTTAACAATCCCACAACATGTCAACACTCTCCTTTTTCGACCTTGGGTTCCCTATTACCAGCTTCCCTGTCCCCTCCTGCTTTCTAGTCCTTGTCCCTGGGCTGGTGTGCCCCTTTAGTCTCATTTTGTTTTATGGGGCTGTCTCATCTTTGGCTGAATGGTGAACCTTGGGAGTGACTTCATTACTGAGCTAAAAGGGTGTCTGGGGGTCATACTCTCAGGGTTTCTCCAGTCTCTGTCAGGCCAGTAAGTCTGGTCTTTTTTTGTGAGTTAGAATTTTGTTCTACATTTTTCTCCAGCTCTGTCCAGGACCCTCTGTTGTGATTCTTGTCAGAGCAGTCAGTGGTGATAGTGGGGCACTGTCTAGTTGTATTGGACTCAGTCTGGTGGAGGCCGTGGTAGTTGTGGTCCATTAGTCCTTTGGACTAATCTTTCTCTTATATCTTGTTTTCTTCATTCTCCCTTGCTCCCGAAGAGGTGAGACCAGTGGAGTATCTTACATAGCTGCTCACAGGCTTTTAAGACCCCAGACGTGCTGCAGAGGTTTTAAAGTGCAGTTAGAAAACAGTTGCTAGCAAATCCATCTCCTTTACTCCATGCGGACTGTACTGGCTTCCTAGGGCTGCTGTAAGAAATTACCACAAAATAGGTGGCTTAAAATTACAGAAATGTATTCTCTTACAGTGTTGGAAGCTAGAAGTCTGAATCCAGGGCATTGGCAGGGCCATGCTCTCTCTGAAGGCTCTGTGGAAAGATCCTTCCTTGCCTCTTCCAACTTCTTGGTAGCCCCAGGCATTCCTTGGTTTGTGGCAGCATAACTCCATTCTCTCCCTTTGTCTTCACATGGCCATCTTCCCTCTGTATGCCTCTATGCTCCCTTCCCTTCCCATTTTACAGAAGCTGTTAGTGATTAGGGCCCACCCCACTCCAGTATGACCTCTTGTTAACTAATTGCATCTGCATAGATCCTGTTTCTAAATAAGGTCACATTCACAGGTATGAGGTGGGGGGGAGGGGAGGTGGGTAGGACTTTTGGGGAACATGAATCAACACATAACAGGGATTATGTATGGAAATTCTTGCTTTTCAGCATATTGACAATATCTCCTCATAGCAGGGTCTTAATCATGGCTTGCCCCAGGGGAATTTCTCAATTCCTTTAGTTTCCTTTGTTTACGAAAAGTCTTGCAGCCTCCAAATAGTCATCTCCCCTGACTTCTGGATGAAGGTAAGCTCCATTTCTTAGTGGGTTTGAATTGATTAGGGGCTACATTGAGGGAAGCAGAATTGGTTTTGGCAACTTGCTCAGTGACGTGCTAAGTGACTTGCTTAGACTAAAATTCTACCGATGTTTGAGTGACTTTGTGGGTGGCTTACTTACACTAAAGTCTAGAAGTCAAGGTTGAGGGCATCATAAGAGGCAGTGGACTGTCTGTTCACCAAGGGACCCAGAGAAGGGCGTTGCCATGGTGAATTGAGCATCATCCAAGTTTTGGACTCTGCTTTGTGGGCTTGGACATATGTCCTTCTCACTTTCTCAGCACCAATCCACTCAGGCTAACAGCGTTTTCAGGAGACTGACTCTAAGCCTGAATGTCAGCATGCTTGTTGAAAATAAGATACTGTAACGTGCCAGATGGACTGCACATTCAGGGCATTCTCTATTTGTAGACTAAGTACACAGAAAGGCATATGAGAATCCAGATGTCTTTTGATGAGTACAAGTAAGGAGAGAGGAGAGTTAGTTATGAATGTGGATTGCATTTAACGGCACTAGATTCCAAGAAGCCCTACACTTCCATTTCCCCCAACAGGGAAGGGTCTTGGCAGGTGGAACAGAAGCCAGTGATGCCCTGGCAAGGCTCCTTTCCCAAGATAGTACTTGGGTGAGCACTGCCAATGACTACCCCTATGGGGCTTCCATGGCTGACCAACTTCCTTCCGACCAATGTGGTCTTGTTTGAATGGGAACCAGGTTCCCTAAGATACCTGTTGCAGATCAAATTCCCTGGAAATCAGACTCTGAGATAAGGATCAGTGTGCAAGAAGTTTTACTGGGGAATGTTCTTGGGATTAACACGGTGGAAAGATGGAAGCAGGAGTGGGCATTGGGAGAAGTTGAGCTGTGATGCAGTCACAACACAGGTCTCAGCCAATCCCCTGGGGGCTCTGCAGCTAGGATGGTCACTCAGAGTTGTTCTGTATCAAGGCAGGGGGCCCAGCCTTTGGTGTCCTGCATTAACCAGTCATTGGATGTAGGCTACCTACAGGAAAACGTCATGACCTTGATGAGGCAGCTCTCTTCAGCTGAGAGCTAGTCCACGCTTTAGAAGGCTGCTCCTAGCCAGTGACTGACGGGCAGGGACAGCAAGTGGGACGATTCTTCTGGTGGCCACCTTTGGCTCAAGGACCTGCCAAAGATGTCGCTGAAACTTCCTTAAACCGCACTGCAGTCTGGGACGTTTCCATTCAACCCTCCCTCGCTCTATTTTACTGAGGGTCAGACTTGCACATGGCTGATGGCCGTCTGTCTTTCCTGGTTCCTACTCCATTTTTTCTCATAGGTGTTTCCCCTAATTAAATCTATGCATGTTTACTTTTATCTTGGTGTTTGCTTCTCCAGGAACCCAGATGAATGCAAGGCTGTTAATAAAATATATGTCGAATGAATTGCTACCAACTTCTCTCACAGAACTTGTCAAGGACTGGGAATCAGAGGGCCTAATTTAAGTCTTGAGTTCTTACATTCACTAAGCAAGTCACTTAACCTCTCTGAGCTTCCATTTCCTCCTCAGTGTGATGAGATAATGATGTACCTGACCCACAGAGGGGCGGGAGGATTCCACAGGCTAAAGCAATTGGTATCTATAGTTAGCAATTTGGTATCTATAGTTCCACAGATTTTTTTCTATGTTCATACAACAGTAAATTATGTGTTTTTAAAATTATAACAATAATATAATATATACTATATTTTGAAATTCCATTTTTTTCCCTAAAAATATATCTTAAAACAGTTTCTTATAATGAGTGTTCGAATAGTTTCAAATTATCCTAGTTTAGGTTCTCTGAGAAGCGGATACTGAGAAAAAAATTCAAGTGAAATTAATGATGATCACAGGAAACTCAAAGGAAGTGGGGAAGTGGTCCAGAGAAGGAAGGCAGGAAGGGTGAGTTATCAGAAAGTCAGCACTGTGGGCAACTAGAGCTTAATTCTAGGAAGCTCTGGGTGACAGTGTGGAACGTACCTCTATGTATCTCCATCGGGCAGTGAGGGAGCTGGGGTATTTATCCACTAACTCCCCTTCTGTGGTTTGTTGAAGGCCACTTCTGGGGCATTTACTCCCAATCATTTTCTTCTTGCCCCCCCTGCCAGCTGAACATACTCCCCCAACCAGAAACAGGCCTGCAGGCTGAGTCTCAGGGGTTCCCACCAAGCAGCCCTCTGTGTAGAGATGAATGCTGGGGGATGTGAGCCAGGCAGTGACAGCATCTGCTCTACCAATTTAAAAACAAAAAGATTAAACAATGCTGCATTAAAGGTCCTTGTGAGAACATTTCCTCACACTTGTGTTTCATTATCTTTTTAGGGTAAATTTCTAATATTGGGAAGGTTGTAAGTGATTCAGTTTAATTCAACAAATTAAGTACCAGAGACGGCACTAGGCGATGCAGGGGTATTAAAAACAATTACAATAGAATCTGTGGTCTCCGGGAGCATACTGACTAATAAGGAAAATAATAGTAATCAGACTTGCATTTTGGTGATGACTCCCACTCCACAAAGCACTTCTGTGTGCTTTAGCCTGTGGAATCCTCCCGCCCCTCTGTGGGTCAGGTACATCATTATCTCATCACACTGAGGAGGAAATGGAAGCTCAGAGAGGTTAAGTGACTTGCTTAGTGAATGTAAGAACTCAAGACTTAAATTAGGCCCTCTGATTCCCAGTCCTTGACAAGTTCTGTGAGAGAAGTTGCCCCAAGTCCTGCAGGTCAGTGGATGCAGAGAGAACTTCATGTTGGGAAGGCTGGAAGGATGATGGCACATTTGAAATGGGCTTTGATGGAAGGAAGAGTAAGATCTTGGCAAGTGGAGATGGAGGAAGAGTGGAAAGTTTTTGGCAGGGTAGGACATCCTGGGACCAACCAGTGGTGGCGAGGGGGAAATAAAAATAGAGAGGTAGCTGAAGCGTATTGTTCAGGGTCTTGAACCCTGAGATAAAGAGGTTATCCTGTGGAAGAGAGCAGGGAACTCTTACAGACTCTGTAGACTAGGAGAGTGATGTGATTGTAGTCATATTAAAGCAACAAGATTACTTCACTATTTTTGTTCCTCAGATTCATTTAATCATTTCAGTGCTGGATGCTAAGGAGTCAGCTACAAATTCTTAAGTCATCCAAGTCTAATAGAATAGAAGATGACCAGAAATCTAAAAATGGCATCCTTATGCACTAGTTCCAAGCAAGGACTGTTTCTTGCTCCTTTTTGTTGGTTGAATGAAAGAGTGAATCATTGTCTCATTTTAAACCTGGTGTCTGGGCTGCCCTGGAGCTCCATCACAGCTGGGCTGGAAGAGGAAGATAAACCAAGGGGCTTTCCAACTGTCTTGGAACCTTGGTGGTTATCAAAGGACAGTGAGAACCTGCTGTGGGAGCTGCAGAAGAGCAACTCCTCTGGCCCCTTCTTGATGAATTTCCTACACCTCACACAGGTTCAGTTCCCCCTGTGACTAGTGAATGTGAGCTTGCTCCTGGAGTCAGAGTTGACAATGACTGCGGGGCACCAGACAAGCCCAGCCACAATGGGCAGCGGCATGTGAAATGAGAGTCAGAAGTGGCTGCATGGGATTTCATTCTTTCAAGACCTTATTATTAGTTCTAATCCCCTCAGGAAACCTCAGGGATGATAAGTCCGTGTGGTGGGAATGAACATACGGCCATCACTTTCAGACACACGGGCAGAGTGCAGCACTGTCACCCAGCCATGCAGTCCTCTCCAGATACACAGAAGGACCACCATCCTTGAGCACTAAGCTCTCACATTCCTCCGTGCCTTTTCACCTGCGCTCCCTCTGCCTGGCATGCTCTCTGCCTCATCTTCCCCCACCTTCTGCTGATAAACTTCTATTTATCTTTCTGGGTCCTGCGTGAATGTCATCTTCTCTTGGAAACAACCCTTGACCACCTTCTCCCTTCTGCCCCGTACACTTGCTCATGCCCACTGTGACCCCCCAGAGCACACGTCCTACTGGCCTGGACAGCTCTCTCTGTGCTCCTGGGTCTGCTGCTCTGTCTTCCTCACTCTCAGCTCCCATAGCTGTATCTCTGAGGCAGTGCAGCACAGGCTCTGTGAGTGCACTGAGAGGATGAAGGCTTTGAGTAAAGGAGTGAAAGCAGGAAGTAAGGCTGAAGAGGAGGCATGGTGGATTGAAAGGATAGTTCATGTCAGGAAGTCCGGTAAGGCAGCTACTCATCTTTTGAGACCTGAGCTGCCTAGGGAAAGCCCTCTATGAATATACTCCTGGTTCCACAGGCAGCACTGCCCTCATCTCTCACCCCATGTCCAGTGCTGTACTCACATGTAACATCCGTCAGTGTTCACTAAAAAATTTTTGAATAAACGAATGAATCCAGCATTAGGATATGGCAGTAGGAGAAATGATTAATTTAAAAATACATTTGGAAAGCAGAAACAACAGCCTTAGAAGACAGGCTGTAGCAGATGGAGAAGAAGGAGAAGAGTGAGACCAACATTTGAAGACTGGAGAATCAGCTGATGAAGGTTTGGGCAAGGAGTGTGGTCTCCTGCACGGTTCATGTACTGAATATAAATATTTAATCAGCAAAGCAGCAATGTGGTTAAGGGAAAAGTGTGAAAGTAACATTGGAGAGCAGGAGAGGGTCATGATACACAGTTCAGATGAGAGGGTACACTCCATGTGCAACGTTTCATGCCAGGCACTAAATGCTACAAACAATTTTTCAAGGTCTTTTAAATATAATGTGCTTCTAATCAGAAATGACACACAATTGTGGGTCGACTTGCCAAGACTGCTCTGGCCTGTCATGGTCTGTCACTATCTGTCACTTAGTGTAACGTGGTTGGGAGCTCCAAACACCCAACAGGAGCCTTCTTTGCTAGGTCCCATTTACAGTGGCCACTAGGTGGTGACAGAGACTCACTTGCAGACCCCAGCAGAGAGCCAGCTTTTGAGATACAAAATTAAAACAACGACAACAACAAAAAACAGTTGTCCATTCGATTCTGGCTCTTGGCCACCCCACGTGTGTCAGAGTAGAACCGTGCTCCACACAGTTTTCAATGGCTGATTTTTCAGAAGTAGATTGCCAGGCTTTTCTTCCAAGGTACCTCTGGGTGGACTCGAACCACCAACCTTTTGGTTAGCAGCCGAGCATGTTAATCGTTTGCACCACCCAGGGACTTCAATACAAAGTTTGCCTCACAATATTCCAGCACTATAAAAATAGATTCATCTTTGTAAAAAAAAAAAAAAATGCAAAACTCCATTATATAAACAGTGACAATTTAGCCAGAGTGTAAAAACCATTCAATTAAAGATACAAACAAATGATCTTACCTATAAACCTAATTATTTTTTTTCTTTTCTAACCAGACCCCCTCCAGCCTGACTTTTCCTTTATGAATCCTTAACTCAAGGGTTTCTAATACACTCTCTTTCAAAGTTCTGTCCATCTGTCTCGATTCCTTGCCTATGATTTTATGGGGTTTATTTCTGTTTTTTCCTCAGGTTTGAAAGAAATATCGCTTTTTATTTCTTTCTTTCTACATAAAATTTCACACAAAACTGGGGCAAGGCCTTGCTTGGGAGGTTACTTATCAACCATTTGAAGAGAGAGACAGCTGGGCAGAGGAGGCTTTATTAAGCTGCATGATTAGCCTGAGGATCTGATTTTGTTTCTTCCCCTATGCTACCTAGAGAGCACCAGTCCCCATGCTGAATGTCCCGTGGACAATTCTAACCTGAGTGGCCTTCTGGGGTCACAGGTGGCCTCTGCCTCCTGGCTGTGGGTCAGCAGGCGAGTCTGGGAGCCTCTCTGAACTCAGCTTTCTCTGTAACATGAAGCTTAGCAAAACACCCCCCTCACAGGGTTGTTTCAAGATTGGTTTAGAAGAAGGCATGAGATACCCTGAAAATTGCAAATCACTGTACAAACATTGTAGGTCGATAGAGCTCTTTTAAAAAGATGATCCTCGTAAAGAGAAACTGTTTTGTTCATTTAAAAAGCATGCTAGCTTTGGAGGATTCTTTCAACAAATGTGACGACTGTGGAAAGATGGATCTACGCCATGTTGAGTGGGGAGAGGGTGTTTTCCCGTTTCCTCTGCCCCTCCTTGAGGACGCTAACTCAGTTCCCCATGTGGAGCCTGTCCAGGATAAGGTGTGGAAGGGCAGGGTCCGCAGCTGCTCCGTTGGGTGGAGGCCATTATGAAATCAGCATTTTTCTAGAGCTGGTCATGTCTATCATTGAACAATGTTAAAATTCAGAAGTTAATTTTCTACTATTGTTACCGCAATAACCCGGATTGGAGCTCCCTGCTGCAATAGCCAATTCTGAGACAGGGGTGAAGTGAGCAGCAAGAGTTTTATTATATATCCATATATAGGAGACAGAGGGGAATAGATTCCTCCAAAAAACTTGTCTCCCCAACTTGAGATCGGCTGAAGGCTTTTATAGGGACAGGATTATGGGTCTCAGAAGTTTGTGTTAGTTCCTCCTTGAGGTTGTCATGTCTCAGATGATTTAATCTTTTACTGGTATTCTTGGGGATTATCTGGTGACATCCTTGGTTTTCTTGTCACAAGATGGGTGCTTTGTTCAGTTTTTCATCCTTAGATTATTATCACTTGTTTTCCACCCTCCAAGGGGGAACATCGGTTAATCTTAAACCTTTTGTAGAGATTGAAGCCGAAGGGAAAAACAAGATCATGAGACAATGTAGTGGTTAGCAATGGGGAGTAAACAATAGTGAGCCGGTCTTATGCAGCCTCTTCCACTATCTCTGGTGCAAACCCAAAAAAAAACCAAACCCGTTGCAATCGAGTCGATGAGTTGATTCCGACTCACAACGACCAGCAGGCTATTAATCTTCTCATTAAGCTGGAGTGGGAACGCATAGTCTAGAGCCTGGACCTGGCCTCAGAATGACTCTACAAGGCCTGTGCTAGGTTTAAGTTCATTCAGAGGCATCTCATAAGAAAGTCCTGGCAATCTACTTCCAAAAAATGTCATTGAAAACCCTATGGAGCACAGCTCTACTCTGAAACACATGGTGTTGCCATGAGTCAGAGTTGACAACAACCGGTTTGTGCTGAGTGCTGCTGCAGCCCAGAGAAGAATTTTCACTTCTCTAGGCTCCTGGGGCCAGCTCCTCAGAATGGAGGTAGGACTACGGGCCAGAGCAGGGAAGGAGCTCATGCAGTCAGCCTCAGGGCCTGGCTTGTATCTGGTCTGTATAGTGTTTCTTGTTTTTAAAAATTTGAGCCAGTATTTAAAAATTGGGAACTTTCATATATTAAATCTGGATTTCCAGCTTCTCTTGAAAAATTGGAGGATGCAACAACATGGATCTTAATTCCCACATAGAAGCCACTGGCTAGTGCTGAGGGGCAGCTGCCTCTTCGTTTGCTCCAGCCCTCACCTTTCTCTGTGTCATTATCCCAGGTCAGCTTTGCTCATTTATGTCACCTGCCTGGCCCCTGTAGGCATGTGAGTTTGAAAACCCTGAATTAGAGTATGGAAAGATCTGGGAACAGGTGCTGTCATCTAATTTTTTAAAGGATGGTACAATGACTGTGAAGCCACAAACCAAGTGGATGGTGCTTGTGGCCTTTGACAAGCGCTGCAAAATCTTCTGTGTTTCACCCATCTATGTCACCTTTTTTCTCACTATCTTCTCAATATATTAACTGCAGCTGATACAGTTAATACAAGCTGAAGCAGTTTTTAAAAACTAGGATTTACTTATTGAGTATGTGTATATTCTGTCCAAAAGCCCATGTGCTAAATGATCTATTTCATCACATCAAGGAAAAAAGAACTACTGGAAGTTGCTTTTGGTATGTAGCTTTAGACTGATTTCCCACCATCGTGGGTGGGCGATTGACATAAGAAATAAAATCCTCTTCCTTCCACTAATTGATATAAACTTAGAGAACCTAATGAACCCATTTAACTATACGTAAACAGCAACCAGTTAGAAGATACGATAGGAGAAAAGAATCCATTTACAACAGATAAAATACCCCTCAAATAACTTTAATCATATAAATTGATTTATATTAAAAAAAAAACCTTTAAAATGACATTTTAATTGCACAAGAGAACACAAAGGAAGCCTTAAACAGTGGAATGGTCTATTATGTTTGAGCTTCCATACTTATACAGGAAGATTCCATGTGATAAAGATGTCAAGTCTGCCTAAGTTAAACCATAAATACACTACTATCCCTATAAATCACATTTTTAACCAAATGAACTGAGTCTCAAGTTCAAATGGAAAATTACACAAGCATATTCTTGCATAAAAACGTGGGGAAAAGAGTAATGAGGAGGGATTAGTCTTACAGATATTAAAACATATTATAAATTGACAATAATTAAAACAGCATGGTACTGACACATGACTAGATCAATAATAGGCTAGAAAGTCAAACCCAATACATATGGATATTTAGTATGTGATAAAAGGTGGCATCAGTAGAGAAAAGGTGGGTTATTTATTTAATGGAGTTGAGACAACTGGTTCATTATATGAAAAACAAAAATTTTATCTCTAACTTTCTTCTTATCCAAAATAAATTCCAGATGGACCAAACATGTAAAATGAAATCATACAAGTAGTATATAAAAACATGACAGATTTAACTAATCATTTCAGAATGGGAAAGGCTCTTCTAAGACACACACATATGCGCGCGTGCACACACAAAGACTGATAAATTCTACTACACAGAAACAAAAAAAATTGTACATAAAAAAAGAACACTCAAACAAAATTAAAAAGGGCAGACACAAAACTGGGGTAAACATTTGCAACTTGTATAACTGATAAAAGGCTATCTTCCTTAATATATTTCTTTTTTCCTAATTATTTTTCTTAATATATGAAAATCTCCTGTTGGTAAATATTAAATGGACAAATAAGAACAAATAGTTATCAAATTCTTCAGTTTGCTTAAAATCATTCAAAAGCAGTTGCTGAAGTACATCGACAGGCAACTGCCAGAAACTCAAGCCGGATTCAGAAGAGGACTTGGAACAAGAGTGTGTTAGTTATCAAGTGCTGCTATAACACAAATGCCACAAGTGGATGGCTTTAACAAAGAGAATCACTGTCTAGGAGGCTAGAAGTCCGAATTCAGGGCACCAGCTCCAGGGGAACGCTTTCTCTCTCCGTCGGCTCTAGGGGAAGGTCCTTGTCATCAACCTACCCCAGTCAAGGAGCTTCTCAGCTTAGCGACCCTGGGTCCAAAGGATGTGCTATGCTCCCGGTTCTTCTTTCTTGGTGGTATGAGGTCCTCTCGTCTCTCTGCTCACTTTTCTCTTTTATATCTCAAAAGAGGTTGACTTAAGACACAACCTAATCTTGTAGATTGAGTCCTGCCTCATTAACACAACTGCCACTAATCCCACCTCATTAACATCATAGAGGTAGAATTTACAACACATAGGAAAATCACATGAGATGACAAAATGGTGGACAATCACTCAATACTGGGAATCATGGCCCAGCCAAGTTGACACACATTTTTAGGGAACACAGTTCAATCCATTACAAAGGGATATCATTGCTGATGTCAGATGGATCAGGGCTGAAAGCAGAGAATACCAGAAAGATGTTTGTGTTTTATTGACTCTGCAAAGGTATTCGACTGTATGGATCATTACAAATTATGATAAGAATGGGAATTTCAGAACACTTGTGCTCATGAGAAACCTGTACATAGATCAAGAGGCAGTCATTTGAACTGAACAAGGGGATACTGTATGGTTTAAAGTCAGGAAATGTGTGTGTCAGAGTTCTATCCTTTCACCATACTTATTCAATCTGTATGCTGAGCAAATAATTTGAGAAACTGGACTATACAAAGAAGAATGCCGCATCAGGATTGGAGGAAGACTGATTTCTGATTTTTTTCTCACTATAAATTAGTTTATGTTTCATAGGACTTCACATAAATAGATTCATACAACATGTACTCTTCTATGAATGCTTTTTTAAAATATTTTATTGTACTTTAGATGAAGGTTTACAGAACAAATAGTTTTTAATTAAACAGTCAGTACACATATTGTTCCATGACATTGGTTAACAACCCCATGATATGTCAATACTCTCCCTTCTTGACCTTGAGGACTTTTTTTTGGGTGAAAATATACATAGCCAAAGTTACACCATTTTGAAAGTTTCTACATGTACAATTCAGTGACATCGATTACATTCTTCCAGTTGTGCTGCTATTCTCACTATCCTTTTCCAAATTATTCCATCACCATTCT
>NW_004443988.1:13492186-13537399 GCF_000243295.1 Trichechus manatus latirostris
CCCTGTCCTGTTTTTGTAAATGTTTTGATATTGTCTGCTGTCTTTGGGGCATTCAGTAGTTATTTTTCTCATTTATTGATTGTAGATTTGTTTTGTCCTTTTTTTTTTTTAATTTGGCTATGTCTGAGAGGGCAGGCTGTGTGTGTTCTTTGTTGTTTGCTTGTCTGTGGGCATGATACTTTTCACCTTCTCCAACTGGCAATGTCAGTTGCTCAGATATGGTACAGTAGGGCAGGTCTAGCTGAAGAGGAGTTGCTGGGATGGATGGGTTGTTTGTGGCACTTACTACAGCCACCAGGGTGGGCCAGTAATCAGGGCAGGTTCTGGTAGGCCGTGCCTGTGCTGCTTGGTGGTGTGATGTTAAGCGCACAGTGCAGGTAGGCAGCATGGAGGGGGTAGATTGTGATGTGTGGAGCTAAGATGGGTATGGGAAAGAGGAGAGAGGAACAGGAGCCAAAAACATACAAACAAACAAAAAAGAGTGCTAGGGGAGCTTGTCATTGGAGTGGAGAGATGAGAGACTATGAAATGGAGAAAAACAAAAAGGGGAAGAAGAAGAAAAAAAAAGAAAAGAAAAGAATGAATAAATAAAATTTAGAAAGAAAAAAGAACAGCAAAGCTCCCAGGGATCCCCCCGGTGCAGCTACAAGGTCTGGGGAAGTTGTTCCCAGGTGTTGAAGTACAGCCTGGCTAGGAGGTGTAGAGGTATTCAGTGCCAGGCATCCAGGGGACAGAAACAGAAGGAAGGTATAGAGAGATGAGAAACTTAGTAAGGAAGAAAGACAAAAAGGGAGCAAGAAGGAAAAGAAAACAAAACAAATTAAAAAAAAAAAAGAACAAGAAACCCCCCCAAAAAACAAACAAACAAACAAACAAAAAAAACCCACGAAGAAAGAAATGCTCTCGGGCATTCCTCTGCATGTCTGTGCAAGCTGAGGGGGTAGGTCCCAAGCCATGCAGCACTGCCCAGCCAGAACGGGCTCCAACTCGAGACTAGAAAAGGAAAACAAACAAACAATTGAAAACAAACAAACAAACAAAAGCCCCAGGATCCCACCAGCATGGCAGCACAGACCAGGAAGCAGTTCCACACTCGTATGGAGCTCCGCAGCCCCTCAGGAAGAAGCAAAGATGGCACATGGAGCCAGGTATTTGAGCAAAAGGAGGGGGAGGTAGTGAGAGATAAGGAAGAAATCAAAAGAAGTGGAAAAAAGCAACACCAGCAGCTAACAAATGGCACTTAGGGAGTCGCCCAGTGCAGGTGGATGGATTCCAAGCAGCCGGTGCTTCCCAGCCAAGAGACTGTGGCCGCAGGAAGCAGAGGAGGCCGAGTGGGGGTGAAGAAGGGTGGGGTGTGGGAAAGCGTATTTTGCTGTTTACCAGTGTTCTGTCTCCTGCTGGAAGCTCTGTGAAGCTGCTTTCTGGTACCCCCTATTTGCTGGTCTCTGATAGGAGTCCAAGATGGTGGATCTGTGCTGCATTAGCTGATAGGGGACCTCTCCATGTATGTCTCCTCGCTCTCTGTTCTCTGTCAGTTTCTTATTCCATTTGATGCTTGGCTGAGTTCTTTATCTCTTCATTTGATGTTTAAGATTTCAGGAGTGCTGCTTTCTCTGTTCGGCTTAGTTTTTCAGATCTTTGCTGTGGAGGGACAGTGTGGTGCTTCTGCCTAGAGCGCCATGTTGCTGGAAGTACGACTGACCTTTTTTTACTCAGAATGATGTTCATGAGGTTTATCTATGTTTTGCATCATCCATGTTTTGTATTATCAATAATTTTTTTCCTATTTATTGGTGAGTAGTATTCCATGTTATAAATATACCACAGTTTATTTATCTATTTTCCTGGGGATGGACACTTGGATTGTTTCCAGTGTTCAACTATTATGAATAAAGTTGCCATGAGTATTCTTCTACAAGTCTTTTTGTGGATATACAATTTCATTTCTCCTGGGTAAATACTTAGAAGTGCTGGGTCACAGGGTAGGTACATATTCAACTATAAGAAAGTAACAAACTTTTTCTAAAGTTGTTATACCATTTTACACCAGCAATATATGAGAGCTCTAGTTCCTTCACATCCTCACCAACAATTTGTATTATCAGTCTTTTTAATTTTAGCCAGTTTAGTAGTTTGACTTTTTATCTCTTTGATAACCAATGACTTTGAGCACCTCACTTTATAAACATGAGTCCCTTTCTTAGTTATAGTGCTGCTATAACAGAAATACTACAAGTAGGATGGCTTTAGCAAACAGAAGTTTATTCTATTCACAGTCTAGTATGCTAGAAGTCTGAATTCAGGGTGCCAGCTGCAGGGCAAGGCTTTCTCTCTGTTGGCTCTGGAGGAAGGTCCTTGTCATCAATCTTCCCTTGGTCGAGGAACTTCTCCACACAGGAACCTTGGGTCCAAAGGACATGCTCTGCTTCTGGCACTGCTTTCTTGGTGGTATGAGGTTCCCCTGTCTCTCTGCTTGGTTCTCTCTTTTATATCTCAAAAGAGATTGACTCAAGATACAACCTAATCTTGTAGATTGAGTCCTGTGTCATTAACAAAGCTGTCTCTAATCCTGCCTCATTAACATCATAGAGGTAGGATTTACAACACATAGGAAAATCACATCAGATGACAAAATGGTGGACAATCACACAATACTGGGGATCATAGCCTAGCCAAGTTGACACAAATTTTGGGGGGACACAATTCAGTCTATGACAGTCCCCAGGGCTTGGGTTTTGGCTTATAATCCACTCTAGCTCTTTGGTTGGATTTAGCTCATGGAGTAAGAGCAGTTGTGTGGTTCTTAGGATTTTTGCAATTAAGCTTGAAGAAATGGATTGAAAAGTTCAAGGATGCTCTTTACATTCCTAATTCAGATTAACATAAGCTTTTGTTAATGAGACACAAATTTTGTAATTAATCACGTGCATATAATTTACTCAGGCTTGTTCTGTTTTGCAAAGCTAATTTCAATTATAGATATTTATAAAGAAAATGAGTATCTGGCATTATTTACATGCTAACACTTCTAGAGTTTTTATGAAAATTACACAAGTGGAAAGATGAATTTTCATAGCAACTTTATTTTTAGAAATTAATACAAACTGTTCAAGGCTAGCGTCAACATATTGCCAGACTGATAATTGTACTTGGTGTTTTCGTAATACTTTTCTTTTGTATTATTCAGTATGCCCACCACATCCCCATATGGTCTTATCTGCATTTTACAGATGAGAAATGGAAGCCTCAGAGGGTCAAGCGACTTGCCCAAGGTCTTGCAGTTGGTAGCGGAGCTGGAATTAAAATGAATGAGCTGATGTCAGGCCCATGCTGATTTCATTAGGCGATGTCTGGGCCTCCCTGTGAGCCCAATGTGTTCCTTGCCCCTGAAAACAACTTTTTTGCTCACTTCATTTAAATAGCACCATGAAACATCCCAGAAGTCCAGATCCAGCCAGGGTGGGGAATGTCTATGTTCAATGTATGGGGGGTAGACCCCAGAACTTTAGAAAGGGTAGATGTCTCTATTGGCTTCCCTGTGGAGAGCGTTGTTTTAGCTGAGCATCAGTGGGCAGCAGTGTTGTGAGCCGGGCCTCTCTGCTGCTCCTTATTGCAGAAACAATTGCAGAGTGTGGTCCTGTTTTATTCCCATGCCTCAGGGATCTCTGTCAGGATGGGTAGGGTCTGGGGTGAAATGTCCAAGTGGGCTAAGCCCAACATATGCTGCAGGACACAGCATCAGCAATGTCTTAACCTCCTCTTGCCTGGTTCTCTGTCAGATAATTTCATGGCAACCTCAATCTATATTTCTAGGCCCTTCACATGGGTCCAGATCCTGGTGCTGATACCTGATTCAACTTTTTAATCTCTTGTTCCTAATAAGGAGGGATCAGGGGCATGGCAGCTCAGGAAACACCCACCAGGTGCAGTTTTCAAATTGTTTGCCCAAATGTCGATATGCCTGATAATGTATTTGTTCAGTGTAGATGTTTCCTAGGCTGTGGAACAACCTTGACTGGAAATTTAGTACCAGGATACAAAATAATTTGTAAGGAAAAATCTAGAAAGTATTACAATGAGATGTAGCTGTAAGCTACATCTCATATTTTTTATCACAGACTTTCACAAAATAGAAACATTTATGGTTCAATCTAAAGATAGGCTACTTGGGTGTCCATTAAAATAGCGTATCATTTGATCATGCAAATTAGTCTGGACTTGTAGACATGAGGCTTAAGAGCAGTTATGCCAAGGTAAATAAGAAATTTTTGTCAAATGAGAATTTGGCTACAAATTGCGAATAAAAATTAAAACGCTTAAAATTATTCTTTACGTTAGCAATGAAATCTTAATTTGTACAGTGAAATGTCAGTTATATGACAGACATAACCCTGAAAAGCACAATACTTGGAAATATGTTATCAGACACATGAAGTCTGTGGAAAGTTGGGAAGTGGGAGTGTGATTCGATGACTTTCTCTTGTGTTACAGATCTGAACAGTGTAATGGAGCCAACAGTCTAACTAAATCACCTTCTTGGGTAAACGAGAAAAAGGTGTCAGGCAGTGGGAGGTAATGGCCTTAGAAGCCAGATAGGAATGAAGGCCAAGGAATGAGATTTGTACCTGAAAAGTCTAGATGGGTAGGATAGGGCAGACTCCTGAGTCTGGGGGTTTTCATGGCCAGGCGGAGAGAACGAGCTCCTTTGGACTGCAGGACTCGGGGGCAGGCAGACCTGGGTGCAGCCCCACAGCACAACAGGAGGGCCTTGCAGGCTGGCGCCAGAGGGAAGGCAGCCAGGAGACAGGGTCAGAGCCTAGAAAGAGAGCAGAGGGGGCACCAAGGGCCCCGCCCCTTCCTGTCCACTCCTGCCTTACTTCCGCCTTTGGGCTGGTTGTTGATATACCACGGGAAGTTTGAACAGCCTGGCGAGTTCTCCCTGCAAGGTCTACAGCTTAAAGCTTAGTTCAGGTAGAAGCTACTCCATCACATGGAGTCTATTTCTTGTCACGCACCATGCGTCTGTCAGTTTCTCTTACTGTAGTGGCTTGCATGTTGCTATGCTGCTGGAAGCTATGCCACCAGTATTTCAAATACCAGCAGGGTCACCCATGGTGGACAAGTTTCATCAGATCTTCCAGACTAAGACCAGAAAGAAAGGCCTGGCAATCTATTTCCAAAAATTAGCCAGTGAAAACCCTATGGATCACAACATAATATTGTCTGATATAGTGTTGGAAGATGAGCCCCCTAGGTTGATAGGCACTCAAAATACATGGTGGCCACAACAATGGACTTGAGCATACCAGTGATGATGAAGATGGTGCAGGGCTGGGGAACATTTCATTCTGTTGTACCTGGGGTTACCATGAGACAGAGCAGTCTAGACACTACAAGCAACAACAATTTCTTGTCACAAAATGAGGTGTTGTACAATGGCAACTATGATTGAAAGGGGAAGTTTTAAAAGGAATCCTGTCACCGGATTTTTCCTCTCCTGCGTAGGGACTGGGTCAGATCCATCTCTGTGACCTCAGAGTGGATATCAGGAAATGTGTCATCCAAAATGAATGGATCAGACCTACCTGCCTGTGGGTGGCATAGGGCTGTAGTTTGCTTTTCTCTCCTCTTCCTGAGAACTCTCTGAGGCCTCAGGGAGGATGATTTGCCAGAGGGCGAGGACCCTGGTTGCAGAACCAATGGTGGACACCTCTTATCCTGGTCTGCTCAGAACGCCCCCGACCCTATCCATGGCTTCTGTTGTGTGGGTGGGTGTTCACTCTCAGTCCAATCATGTGGTTCTCATGGGGTGCCACTGTAGGGCCTATTTATACCCCCCTCCTCCCTCTAGTCACAAGAGATCTGGCTGGTCTAGAGTACAGATTGATGCTCTGCTCTGGGGCCAGGACTTTAAAGGGCTAAGCCTTTGCTAGAGCCAGAAGAGGCTTGCCTTGCAGCAGGCTTGTTCTCGGATATGGCTCCCACTATTCAATCTGGGTGAGATCTAGCAGATCATACTGGTAGCCAGAAATCTAATGGAGTTTTAAATTTTTTGTTTTTCCTTTTCTCCAGTTTTTCTCAGCCAGGGCTAAGGGACTGGTATCAGGGGATGTCAAATCCTGATATAATAAGAAAATAGGTGGTGGAAAAGGAATTTTGAACTGCCTTTGGAATAGCAAAGGTTAGCTACAGTGCGGAAATTAAACATCAGAGGAAAGGGCAAGTGCGGGGAGTGGGGTGCCGTGAAGGTCATTATCTTCATAACCTCTGTTGTGGATTGAGTTGTGTCCCCCACAAAATATGCGTTCAAATCCTAACCTGTCTACCTATGGATGTAATCCCGTCCGGAGATAAGGTTTTCTTTGCTATGTTAATGAAGCCCTATCAGTGCAGGGTCTGTTCTAAACCTGATGACTCTGAGCAGTATAGACACAGACAGGCAGCACAGCAGGGCAAACAGATGATCTGCACCAAGGGACTGGGGAACACAGAGGCTGCAGGTGCTGAAAGAGACAAGGAAGGACCTTCCCCCAGAGCTGACTCTCGCCTTCTCCTAGAGCCAGTGCCATGAATTTGGCCTTTTAACCTCCTGAACTGTGAGAAAATAAATTTCTCTTATTTAAAGCCACCCACTTGTGGTATTTCTTTTACAGCAGCACTAGCTAACTAAGACAGCCTTTGAAGGCACAGGACTGGGGAGTACCAGTGGAGGCCGTGGCTAAGGCTGAGAGAGATTTAGGAAAATGTGGGAGTGTATTTTGTCTGTCTCTCTCCTCCTTTGAGGAAAGGGACTGAAAATTGGCAGCAAGGGTGTATGCATTTCTGTAAGGCTTGAATTCTTTATCATGCACACATGCTGGTTTTCTATAAATAAGAAAGAATGATGTAACATTAATACTCAGTGTGAGTGAGTTGTGCTGACTTATCCTTTCTTAAATGCTGGCCAGCAACACTGGAAAGTAATTTGGCAATATCTCTCCAGAGCTCTAGAGCGTGCATACCGCTTTACTCCGGCTCTGCTTTTAGGAGTTTATCGAAAGGAAATAATCAGAAATGTCTACAAAGATTGGCGTACAAAAATGTTCACTGCAGAATTTTTTTAAATAGGGAAAATCAAAAACAACTCCCTAAATAAACAACAACAGGGAAATAAAAAAAAAAAAATTAGATACCCAAATTTAACCTTGGTAATTTCTGAGTGTAGTACAGCGCCACAATCCCTCATTTAAAACCTTAGAGTCAGATGGTTTTGGAATTTAGTTTGTTTGTTTGTTTGCTTTTGAGTTTTGAAAGGACAAGTGGGGCCAGGCGAAAAAACCAAAATCAGTTGCTGTCAAAAGTCAGTTTCAGCTCATGGCAACTCCACGTGTGTCAGAGTAGCGCTGAGGTCCATAGGGTTTTCAGTGGCTGATTTTTCTGAAGTAGATCACCAGACATTTTCTGAGGCACCTCTGGATGGATTCAAACCACTAACCTTTTGGTTAGCAGCCAAGCGTGTTAACCATTTGCACCACTCAGGGCCAGGAGAAGTGCCCCATTATCAGACACATTAATATCTCTGCAGTGAGTTGTATGAGATCCACACTAAGTGGGATAAACAAAAGCTACAAATAGCTTCCATCGATTCAGGTCGAGTTTTGTCACTAAATTTTCAGGTTTGGAGGCCTTGCATTTCCCATTTCTATGTGGAAAGTGAGGCAGGCCGGCCACTGGGGCTCCCTACCGCCAGCCTCCTTGTCTCTGTGTCTAGGTAAGTAGCGAACTATATTCTCTTCTGCAGATGCTGCCTTTTGGGTTTGGGACAGCGGTGTGAGGGGGGAAGAAATAGGAAGCTTTACCCATTGTTCACATTTAGAATTTTGTCTTCTGTATACAGTTCTCAAGGAGCCCTAGTGGTGCAATGGTTAAGTGCTCGGCTACAAACTGAAAGGTTGGCAGTTTGAATCTACCCAGGAGCTCCTCAGGAGAAAAACTTGGCAATCTGCTTCCATAAAGTTTGTTGTTAGGTGCCATCGAGTTGATTCTGACTCACAGTTACCCTATAGGATAGAGTAGAGCTGCCCCATAGGGTTTCCTAGGCTGTGATATTTACAAGAGCAGATCACCAGGTCTTTTCTCCTGTAGAGCCACTCTTGGGTTCAAACTGTTGACCTTTCAGTTAGCAGCCGAGCACTTAACCTTTGCACTACCAGGGCTCCTTCCATAAAATTTACAGCCTAGGTTAGGGCTGTGGGGACCATGGTCTCGGGGAACATCTAGCTCAATTGGCATAACATAATTTATAAAGAAAATGTTCTACATTCTACTTTGGTGAGTAGAGTTTGGGGTCTTAAAAGCCATCTAAGATACTCCACTGGTCTCACCTCTTTGGCAGAAAGGAAGAATGAAGAAAACTAAAGATACAAGAGAAAGATTAGTCCAAACAACTAACAGACCACAACTACCACTGAGTCCGGTACAACTAGATGGTGCCTGGCTACCACCGACTGCTCTGACAGGGATCACAATAGAGGGCCCTGGACAGAGCTGGAGAAAAATGTAGAATAAAATTCTAACTCACAAAAAAAAAAGACCAGACTTACTGGCTTGACAGAGACTGGAGAAACCCTGAAAGTATGGCCCCTGGACACCATTTTAGGTCAGTAATGAAGTCACTCCCAAGGTTCATCCTTCAGCCAAAGATTAGACAGGCCCATGCAACAAAATGAGACTAAAGGGGCACACCAGCCCAGGGGCAAGGACTAGAAGGCAGGAGGGGACAGGAAAGCTGATAACAGCGAACCCAAGGTCGAGAAGGGAGAATGTTGACATGTCATGGGGTTGTTAACCAATGTCATAAAACAATATGTGTGCTAACTGTTTAATGAGAAACTAGTTTGTTCTGTAAACCTTCATGTAAAGTACAATTAAAAAAAATTTACAGCCTAGGAAACCCTATGAGGCAGTTCTACTCTGTCACATGGGGTCGATATGAGTGGGAATCAGCTCAATGGCACCTAACAACAACACACTGTTCTCTTGGCAGAGAACTCCAGGGGGCAGGATCCTCCCCAAACCCCCAGCAAGCTCCTTAGTTAATATAATACCAAAGCACATTTTGGGTATTTGTCCAATATAGCTTGTTAGTCTTCTCATCAGATCACCATCTCAGAACACCAGGTCTCTGTCTTCTCTTTCTCACCAGGTCACGTTGCCCTTGGCTTGCTCCCCGGCTGCATCCACAATTGTACCTCAGTCTAATCTAGTTTCATTTTCACATTTGTCTCATAAATCCCTAAGCTTCACTGTAGTTCTTTCTCATTTTAGCCTTTTTATCAGTAGAATTATTTCCAGAGTAGATAGAGTTCACCTGCCTTTTCTAGGTGCGGGTAACTTTATTGAGCTTACTATTTATGGTGATTAAGGCCCAGACTCTATAGTTAGATGTTAACATGTAGAAAACTGAAAGGTGAGTGATTTTTCCTGGTTGAAATGTAAATGTTTCTGTTTGGAAGAGAACTAAGAGAGTGATGGGAGCCCTCGTGGTGCAGTTGTTAAGAGCTCGGCTGCTAACCAAAATGTCAGTGGTTCAAATCCACCAGCCTCTCCTTGGAAACGCTATGAGGCAGTTCTACTCTGTCCTATAGGGTGACTATGAGTAGGAATTGACTTGATGGCAACGGGTTTGGTTTTGGTTTTTTTAGAGCATTAATCACTCGGCTGCTAACGAAAGGTTGGAGGTTCGAGTCCACTCAGAGAGACCTCAGAAGAAAGGCCTGGTGACCTACTTCTGAAAAATCAGATATTAAAAACACTGCAGAGCATAGTTCTACTCTGACATACCTGGGGTTGCTATGAGTCGGAATTGACTCCATGGCAACTGGTTAGGGCATTAACTCGTTTGTATCTAATTTAGCAATCTTAATCCCCCTTCTCTTTTCTTGCTGACTATCTCTATATCATTTTCTTGTGTAATCCTTTGAACCAGCTTTATCATCCTGGGGTTCCCTCATTAATGAATTCTGTAAATCTTTTGACACATGCTCTCTTAAATGAAAATTACTTTTTTTAAAAAAAACATTTTGAAAATTATACTTTGACTCCCCCAAATTTGACTGAGATTGAATTTTTCACCACTCTGGAGAGTTGTCCAAGCTGATTTATTTGAGTTAGAAAACATGAAGCAATATGGAATTCCTGCTCCCAAGTGGTAGGTTAAAGACCAACTCTAAGAGTGGAAAATCACAGGCCAGGGAGTGGTCTCCAAATGTCACTTGAGGAAAATGTTTATAGTTTAAGAAAACAAAATGGAGACTGGTCTGAGAGTGGACGTGATAGTGTTGCACTGTGCAGTGCACATTACATAGTCACTCGTATATTCAGTTAATCCAACTCACTCAACACCCATTTACTGAGCAACTACTATTTGCTAGACAATGGGGGATGGGGATACCGAAATAATTTAGGCAAAGTTCCTGTCCTCAAGAAGCCCTCAGAGTAATGGGGAAGATAGATACATAAGGAGTCAATGATGGAAGCGATGGCCAGTGCATGAAGTGTTATGGGAGCAACATTTAGTGGGTGTGAGGGTTAATGTTATATGTTAATATGGCTAGGCTAGGATGCCCAGTTGTTTGGTCAAATACTAGTCTAGATGTTGCTATGAGGGTATTTGACATAATTAACATTTACAATCAATTGACTTTAAGTATAGCAGACTCCCCTCCATAATGTGGGTGGGCCTCATCCAATCAGTTGAAGAGCAAAAGCTGAGGTTTCTTGAAGAGAAAAGGATTCTGCCTCAAGTCTGTAACATAGACATCCAGCCAGAGGTTCCAGGCTGCCTAATCTACGGATTTCAGACTCAAGACTTCCAGAGCTTCCAGCCTGCTACCTGCTGCCTGCCCTGTGGGTTTTGGACTTGCCAGCCCCCACAACTGTATGAGTCAATTCTTTAAAATGAAACCTCTCTCTCTCCATAGATAGGCAGATAGACAGACAGACAGATAGATAGGGATGGATAAATAGATATAGCCCAAAAAAACTCATTACCATTGAGTTGATTCCAACTCATAGAGACCCTATAGGATACAGTAGAACTGCTCCATAGGATTTCCAAGGCTGTAATCTTTATGGAAGCAGACTGCCACATCTTTCTCCCACAGAGCAGCTGGTGGGCTCAAACCACCGACCTTTCAGTTGGCAGCCAAGAGATTTAACCACTGCACCACCAGGGTGCTCTCTTTTTCTATATATATAAATATTCTGTTGGGTCTGTTTCTCTGGAAAACCCTAATACAGTGAGTAAGAACATGGAATATTATGGGGACATGAGTGGCTCCTAACACACCCTGAGGTTGCTTAAAAGTATAAGTAGGACTTAGCCAGATATGAAGGTGAGAAAAGACCATCTGCACAGAAGAGCATGGAAAAGGGGAGGAAGGGAAAACAACATGGCATGATACAGATCTACAAGAAGGTCTGTGTCCCCAGAGCACCCAGTGTGAGGCAGAGAGTGGCTTATGCTCCACAAACAAGCTCTTATTTATGTTCAAACTATTGATTGATCTTCTCCCCAACTCCCACCCTGTGCTCATCAAGTGTTTTCCACTTCTATCCTGAGAATCTTCTTTCCCTGCCCAAATAACAGAAAAGAGCAGGGCTTTGAACCAGTTCATTCTGGTTTGACCCTTGCTGGGAATTTGGATTTCCACCCTAGATATACTGAATCAAAATCTACATTTTAACAAGATCCCCAGGTAATTCTAATGTATAATAAATTTTGAGAACCATTCTCAGAACTGGTCCCTAACCAGCAGCATTAGCATCACCTGGCTTTTGTTAGAAATGCAGATTCGCAGCAGGAGTTTGAACTGGAATGAACCAATTCGAAGCCCTGGAAAAGAGTTAACCCCTCTTTGATGGGAGAGGGTACAAAATCAAAGAAGAAACAGCAGCACATTCTCGGTTCTTCAAAGATGTAGGTGTAAGAGGAAGAGTTTTCAAGAATGCTTGTGAGCACGGTTTCCCACCCCTCAGTTAGATGCAAACCCCATGGCCTTGGGAGGACAACTGGAGTAGGAATACCAGGAAGAGACCTGAGGAGTTTTGTTCTTTCTACTCAGTGTTTTCTGGGTCCAGGAGCCCTGAGGGATCTAGTTGTAACAAGAAAGTCTACTGAGCTAGTGACCATGGAGGACAGCCCACCAGAGGCAGCTGGCTGCAGAAACTCCTCTCTATTCCCCAAGACTTGGCTCAGCTCCCTAGCTGACTCCCACGGAGCTGCAATCATTGGAAAGCTTGGTGAGCTAGAGGATCTGCTTCCAAGAGCTCACTTAAATGGCTGGAAAGTTGATGCTGGCTGTTGGCAGGAAGCTTCAGTTCTTTGCCGCGTGGACTTTTCCATAGAGTGTCCTCATAACATGGCAGCTGGCTTTCCCAGAGTGAGTGATCCAGGAGAAAGCAAGGCAGAATCCACCTTGTCTTTTATGACCTAGCCTCAGAAATCACACTCCGTTATTTCTTCAATATCCAATTGGTTACACAGGTCAGCTCTATCCAATGTGTGTAAGGACTACACAAGGGCATGAGTACCAGGAGGTGAGGATAACTGGGAATCATCTTGGAGGCTGGCTACCACAGTGTCCTAGTAACAGAGGCCTGAAATAACAGTGTTGGGGCTTTGATTTTCTCCCATATGAGAGAAATCTGGATATGGACATCGTCATCCCAAGCACTTTCTATCTTTCTGCACTTTCTTCTTCAAGGTTGCCTCATGGTCCCAAGATGACCACTGCCACTCCCATCACCATGTCTGAGTTCTAGGTAGTAAGAAGGAAGAGGGAGGAAATGCAAAAGAGCCTTCCAGTTGAGACAACTGCTCCTTTAAAGAATTTTCTCAAATGTCTCATTCAATAACTTATGCCTGCATACCATTGGCCAGAATTTAGTCCTATGGGCGCCCTGGAGGTGCAGTGGTTAAGCGCTAGGCTGCTAACTGAAAGGCTGGAGGTTCCTAGTCTACCCAGAGGCACCTTGGAAGAAAGTCCTGGCGATCTACTTTCAAAAAATCGGCCATTGAAAACCCTATGGAGCACAGTTCTACTCTGACACTTATGGGGTTGCCATGAGTTGGAATCAACTTGACAGCAACTGATTTCTGGTCTTAATGCTTATTCAGCCCCCTAAGTTAATAAAGCTGACTATGGTTTGATTGTGACTAGCAATGAAGTTGCCTTCTGGAATCTTCTACGGCTTGGCTGCTAAACTATAGAACGTGGGAGCCAGAAGTTACCTCAGAGGTTATACAATTCTTCACCTTTTTTTTTTTTTTAATGTGCTTTAGATGAAGGTTTACAGAGCAAATTAGTTTCTCATTAATATACACTGTTTTGCCACACTGGTTGCCAATCCCACAACGTGTCAACACTTTCCCTTCTCAACCTTGGGTTCCCCATTACCAGCTTTCCTGTCCCCTACTGCCTTCTCATCCTTGCCCCTTGTTGTGCCCACTGAGTGTTGTTTTGCTTTATGGGCCTGTCTAATCTTTGGCTGAAGGGTGAACCTCAGGAGTGACTTCATTACTGAGTTAAAAGGGCGTCCAGGGGCCATACTCTCAGAGTTTCTCCCATCTCTGTCAGACAAGTAAGTCTCGGCTTTTTTGTGTGTGTGTGAGTAAGAATTTGGTTCTACATTTATCTCTAGCTCTGTCTGGGACACTCTATTGTGATCCCTGTCAGCAGTCGGTGGTGGTAGCCAGGTACCATCTAGTTATGCTGGATTCAGTCTGGCGAAGGCTGTAGTAGTTATGGTCCATTAGTCCTTTGGTTTTTGTGTATTTGGTTTTCTTCATTCTCCCTTGATCCAGATGGGGTGAGACCAGTAGATGTATCTTAGATGGCCACTTGCAAGCTTTTAAGACCCCAGACATTACTCACCAAAGTAGGATGAAGAACATTTTCTTTATAAATTATGTTATGCCAACTGAGCTAGATGTTTCCTGAGACCATGGTCCCCACACATCAGCCCAGTAATTCAGTCCCTCAGGGAGTTTGGATGTGTCTATGAAGCTTCCATGTCCTTGCCTTGGTCAAGCTGTGCAGGCTTCCCCAGTATTGTGTACTGTCTTACCCTTCACCAAAGTTACCATTTATCTATTGTCTATTGGTGTTTTTCTCTTCCCACCCCTCCCCTCCTTCGTAACCATCAAAGATTGTTTCTTTTTGTATGTAAACCTTTTCATGAGTTTTTATAGTAGTGGTCTCATATAATATTTGTCCTTTTGTAATTGACTTATTTCACTCAGCATAATGCCCTCCAGATTCATCCATGTTGTGAGATGTTTCACAGATTCATCATTGTTCTTTATTGTTGTGTAGTATTCAATTGTGTGTATGTACCATAGTTTGTTTATCACTTAATCTGTTGATGGGCACTTAGGTTGTTTCCATCTTTTTGCTATTGTGAATAATGCTTTAATGAACATGGGCGCGCATATGTCTATTGGTATGATGGCTCTTTTTTTATTGTACTTTAGATGAAGATTTACAGAACGCACTAGCTTCTCATTAAACAATTAGTACATAAATTGTTTTATGATATTGGTTAACAACCCCATGATATGTCAGTACTCTCCCTTCTTGACCTTGGGTTCCGTATTACCTGCTTTCCTGTCCCCTCCTGCCTTCTAGTCTTTGCCCCTGGGCTGGTGTGCCCATATAGTTTGGTTTCCTTTATGAGTCTGTCTACTCTTTGGCTGAAGAGTGAGCCTCTGGAGTGACTTCATTACTGAGCTAAAAAGGGGTCCAGGGGCCATACTCTCAGGGTTTCTCCAGTCTCTGTCAGGCCAGTAAGTCTGGTCTTTTTTTGAGTTAGAATTTTGTTCTACATTTATCTCTAGCTCTGTCCAGGACCCTCTTTTATGATCCCTGTCAGAACAGTCAGTGGTGGTAGCCGGGCACCACCTAGTTGTACTGGACTCAGTCTGGTGGAGGCCGTGGTGGTTGTGGTCCATTAGTCCTTTGGACTAATCTTTCCCTTATGTCTTTAGTTTTCTTCGTTTTCCCTTGCTCCTGAAGGGGTAAGAGCAGTGGAGTATCTTAGATGGCCCCTCACAGGCTTTTAAGTCCCCAGACGCTACTCACCAAAGTAGAATGTAGAACATTTTCTTCATAAACTATGTTATGCCAATTGAGCTAGATGTTTTCTGAGATCATGGCCCCCACAGTTCTCTGCCCAGCAGTTAGTTCCCTCAGGGAGTTTGATTTGTCCATGGAGCTTCCATGACCTTACCCTGAACAAGATGTGCTGGCTTCTCCAGTATTGTGTACTGTCTTACCTTTTACCAAAGTTACCACATATCTATTGTCTATTTAGTGTTTTTCCACTCCTACCCTACCCCTGTCTCATAACCATCAAAGATGGTTTCTTTTTGTGTGTAAACCTTTTCATGAGTTTTTACAGTACTGGTCTCATACAATATTTGTCCTTTTGTGAATGACTGATTTCACTCAGCATAATGACCTCCAGCTTCATCCATGTTGTGAGATGCTTCACAGATTCATCATTCTTCTTTATTGTGTGTAGTATTCCATTGTGTGTATGTACCATAGTTTGTTTATCCATTCATCTGTTGATGGGCAGCTAGGTTGTTTCCATCTTATTGCTATTGTGAACAATGCTGCAATGAACATGGGTGTGCATATGTCTATTTGTGTGATGCCTCTTATTTCTCTAGGATATATTCCTAGGAGTGGGATTGCTGGATTGTATGGTATTTCTATTTCTAGCTTTCTAAGAAAGCTCCATATCGTTTTCCAAAATGGTTGTACCATTTTGCATTCCCACCAGCAGAACATAAGTGCTCCAATCTCCCCGCAGCCTCTCCAACATTTGTTATTTTCTGTTTTTTTGATTCCTGCCAATAATGCTGGGGTGATATGGTATCTCATTATGGTTTTGATTTCCATTTCTCCAATGGCTAGTGATCGCGAGCATTTCCTCATGTGTCTGTTAGCCACTTGAATGTCTTTTTTGGTGAAGTGTCTGTTCATTTCCTTTGCCCATTTATTAATTGGATTATTTGTATTTTTGTTGTACAGGTGTTAGATTTTCCTATAGATTTTGGAGATTAGAACTTTGTCTTATTTGTAATAACCAAAATTTATTTCCAATCTGTAGGTTCTTTTTTTATTCTTTTGGTGAAGTCTTTTGATGAGCATAAGTGTTTAATCTTTAGAAGATCCCAGTTATCTAGCTTATCTTCTGGAGTTTGTGTGTTGTTAGTTATGGTTTGTATCCTGTTAATGCCATGTATTAGGGTCTCTAGTGCTGATCCTATTTTTTCTTCTATGATCTTTATAGTTTTTGGTTTTCTATTTAGGTCTTTGGTCCATTTTGAATTAGTTTTTGTGTATGGTGTGAGATATGGTTCCTGTTTCTTTTTTTTGCAGATGGACATACAGTTTTGCCAACTCCATTTGTTAAAATGATTGTCTTTTCCCCATTTGATGGACTTTGGGCCCTTGTCAAAGATCAGGTGGCCGTAGGTGGATGGATTTACATCTGGGTTCTTGATTCTGTTCTATTGGTCAATGTATCTGTCATTGTACCAGTACCAGGCTGTTTTGACTACTGTGGCTGTATAGTAGGTTCTGAGATCAGGTAGTAGGAGTCCTCCTACTTTATTCTTCTTCTTCAATAATTCTTTACTTATCTGGGGCCTCTTCCCTTTACATATAAAGTTAATGATGGTTTTTTCCATCTTTTTAAAGAATGTTGTTGGTATGTGGATTGGGATTGCATTGTATTTGTAGATTGCTTTGGGTAGAATTGTCATTTTCACAATGTTGAGTCTACCTATCCATGAGCATGGTATGTTTTTCCATTTATGTAGATCCCTTTGGTTTTCTTGCAACAGTGTTTTGTAGTTTTCTTTGTATAGGTCTTTTACATCCCTGGTTAGATTTATTCCAAAGTATTTTTTTTTTTTAGGGGCTATTGTAAATGGTATTGTTTTCTTGATTTCCTTTTCGTTGTTCTCTTTGTTGGTGTACAGGAATTCAACTGATTTTTGTATGTTTATCTTGTATCCTGCTACTCTGTTGAATCTATTAGTTCCAGTAGTTTTCTTGTGGAGTCTTTTGGGTTTTCTATACATAGTATACATATCATCTGCAAAAGGTAGAGTTTTACTTCTTCATTACGAATTTGGATGCCCTTTATTTCTTTTTCTTGCCTTATTGCTCTAGCAAGGACTTCCAGCACAATGTTAAACAGGAGTGGTGATAAAGGACATCCTTGTATTGTTCCTGTTCTCAAGAGGAATGTTTTCAGCCTCTCTCCATTAAGAATGTTGTTGGCTGTTGGTTTTGTATAGATGCCCTTTATTATGTTGAGGAATTTCCCTCCTATACCTATTTTATTGAGAGTTTTTGTCAGGAATGAGTTTTGGACTTTTTTGAATGTCTTTTGTGTGTCAATTGAGATGATCATATGATTCTTTTCTTTCCTTTTATTTATATGGTGGATTACTTTGATTTTCTAATGTTGAACCATACTTGGTATGAATCCTGCTTAGTTGTAGTGTATTATTTTTTTATATGCTGCTGAATTCTACTGGCTAGAATTTTGTTGAGAATTTTTGCATCTATATTCATGAGAGATATTGGTCTGTAATTTTCTTTTTTTGTGGTGTCTTTGCCTGGTTTTAGTATCACAGTTATGCTGGCTTCATAGAATGAATTTGGAAGTATCCCTTCCTTTTCTATGTTCTGAAATAGTTTGAGTAGTACTGGTGTAAGCACTTTTCTGAATGCTTGGTAGATTTCTCCAGTGAAGCCATCTGCACCAGGGCATTTTTTTGTTAAGAGTTTTTAGTTACCTTTTAAATCTCTTCTCTTGTTATGGGTCTGTTCAGATTTTCGACCTCAGTTTGTGTTAGTTTGGGTAGGTAGTGTGTTTCTAAAAATTTGTCCATTTCCTTTAGGTTTTCAAATTTGTTGGAGTTAGTTTTTCATAATACTATGTTATGATACTTTTTATTTCAATTGGATATGTTGTAGTGTCCCCCATTTCATTTCTTATTTGGGTTATTTGCATCCTCTTCTGTTTTTCTTTTGTCAGTTTGGCCAGTTGTTTGTCTATTTTGTTGATCCTTTCAAAGAACCACCTTTTAGTTTTGTTGATTCTTTCTGTTGCTTTTGTATTCTCTATTTCATTTATTTCTGCTCTGATCTTTACTATTTCCTTTCTTCTGGTGGCTGTGACCTTCTTTTGCTGTTCTCTTTCTATTTGTTTGAGTGTGTAGCTAATATTTTGATTTTGTCCCTTCTTTTTTGATGTGTGCATTTATTGCTATAAATTGACCTCTGAGGACTGCTTTTGCTACATCCTAAAAGTTTTTGTATGATGTGTTTTCATTCTCATTTGATTTTAGGAATTTTTTTATTCCATCTTTGATTTCTTCTATTACCCAGTGGTTTTTAAACAGGGTGTTATTTAGTTTCCATATAATTGATATTTTTTCTTTGCTCTTCCTGTTGTTGATTTCTACCTTGATGGCGTTGTGATCAGAGAAGATACTTTGTATTATCTCAATGTTCTCAATGTTTTGGATTTTGTTGAGGGTTGCTTTGTGGCCTAATATGTGGTCTATTCTGGAGAACCTTCCATGTGCATTGGAAAAGAATGTGTACTTTGCAGCTGTTGGGTGGAGTGTTCTATATATGTCTATGAGTTCAAGTTGGCTGATTGTGGCCTTTAGATATTCTGTATCTTTGTTGAGTTTCTTTCTAGATATTTTGTCTTTTACCAAGACTGGTGTGTTGAAGTCTCCTACTATTATAGTGGAACTGTCAATTTCTCTTTTTAGTGCTGTTAAAGTTTGTTTTATGTATTTTGGAGCCCTTTCATTAGGTGCGTAGATAATTATTATGGTTACGTCTTCATGCTGGATGGTCCTTTTAATCACGACATAGTGCTTTTCTTTGTCTTTTATGGTAGATTTTGTTTTAAAGTCTGTTTTATCTGAGATTAGTATTGCCATTCCTGCTCTTTTTTGGTAACTGTTTGCTTGATATATATTTTTCCATCCTTTGATTTTTAATAAATTTATGTCTTTGTTTTTAAGGTGTGTCTCTTGTAGACAGCATATTGATGGATCCGGTTTTTTTATCCATTATGTCACTCTCTATCTCTTTATGGGTGCATTTAGGCCATTTATGTTCTGTGTACTTATTGATAGGTGTGAGTTTATTGTTGTCATTTTGTGGTGTTTTTTTTTGTGGTGCAGATGATTTCTTTGTTCCTCTTACTCTCCTGTGCTGAATTCCTTTTGTTTGTGGATTTTCTTTCATTTCTTTTGTTTTTGTAGATTTTGTTTTTACTGAGACTTTATGTTTTCCTTCTTTATTTCAATGAGTAGGTTTGTTAACTTTCTTTGTGGTTACCTTGAAATTTACCCTTATCTTTCTAAGTTTGAACGAGTCTTTTATTACTTCGTATTGCCTTGCCTTCCTCTCCATTAGAAAGTTCTATACCTACACTATTTATTCTGTCTTTTATTGTTCTGACGTTGTTGTCATTTGAAGATTAATCTCTCTGGTTCCCTGTTGTAGATCTTTTGGTTTTGCATAGTCCTTGAGAGTTCATTTCCTAAGTTGGTATCTGGCTGGTGCTATCATCTGTCCTAGATTCAGGCTGTCGTCTGATGTTGTTTGTTCTCAAACTGAAGGACTCCCTTTAACAATTCTTTTAAGTTTGGTTTGGTTTTTACATATTCCCTTAATTTCTGTTTATCTGGAAATGTCCTAATTTCACCATCATATTTGTATGAAAGTTTTGCAGGATATATTATCTTTGGTTGGCAATTTTTTCTTTCAAGGTTTTATATATGTCATCCCATTGCCTTCTTTTCTGCATGGTTTCTGCCGAGCAATCAGAGCTTAGTCTTATTGTTTCCCCCTCTGTATGTGATTTTTCATTTTTCTCGTGCTGCTCTCAGGATTATTTGTTTGTCTTTGGTTTTAGTGAGTGTGATTATGACATGCCTTGGTAGTTTTCTTTTGGGGTGTACCCTATATGGGGTTCAGTGAGCTTCTTGGATGGTCAGCTTTTCATCCTTCATGATATTAGAGAAATTTTCTGCCAGCAATTCTTTAATAATCCTCTCTGTGTTTTCTGTTTTCTCCCCCTGTTCTGGAACTCTGATCACGCGCAAATTTTTGCTTTTGACTGTATCCACATAATACTCAGGGTTTCTTCATTTTTATTCATTCTCTTTTCTGATTTTTCCTCAAACAGAGTTGTATCCAAGCGTTTGTCTTCAGTTTCACTGATCCCTGTCCTCAACTGTTTCAGACCTGTTCCTCAGCCCTTCTGTGACACTGTCCATTTCTGAAATTTTGTTGTTTATATTTTGGATTTCTAATTGTTGTTTTTGTATGATTTCTAGTTGTGAATTTATTTTGGCATTTCATTCCTGTGTTGTTTTCCTGAATTCTTTCATTTTTTTGTTTATTTTCCATGAATTTGTCTGCCTTTTACATGAATTTGTCTACTTTTTCCTCATTTTTGTCAGCTTTTTGCTTCAACTCTTGGGTAGCTGTGAATATTAGAGATATAAATTCCCTATCAGGTTGTTCTAGATCCTTTTCATCTACTGGAAAGTCATGTGGTGTTTTATTTTGGACTCCTACCATCCTGTCCTGTTTTTGTACATGTTTTGATATTGTCTGCTGTCTTCAGGACATTCAGTAGTTATTTTCCTCGTTTAGTGATTGTAGATTTGTTTGTTGCATCCTACTTTTTTATTTGTTTATGTCTGACAGGTGGGTTGTGCGTTCTTTATTGTTTGCTCGTCTGTGGACACGATATTTTTCACCTCCTTGTCCAATAGGCAGGGCCAGTTGCTCATCTATGGTGCAGCAGGGCAGGTCCAGCTGAATGGGAGGGGCTGGAATGGGTAGTTTGTGGCACATACTTGGGCTGACAAGGTGAGCTGTTGGTCAGTGAAGGGCAGGTTCTAGTAGTTCATACCTGTGCTGCTCAGAAATGCAATGTTTAGCACACGGTGCAGATAAGCAGGAGGGAGTGGGATGGGGAGGCTGTGATTTGTGGAGCTAGGTTGAGTATGGAAAAGAAGAGAGAAAGAAGAGAGAAAACAGGAGAAAAAAAAGTGCCGAGGGAGCTTGCCGTTGTAGTGGAGAGACAAGAAATTGAGAAATGAAGGAAAACAAAAAGGAAAAAAATAAATAAAAATTAAACAAAACAAAACAAAACCCCAGGGATCCCACCAGCGCAGCTGTGCAGACCGGGGAAGTTGCTCCCAAGCGGCACAGTACAGCCCAGCTAGAAGGGGTGGAGATGATACACAGCACCAGGTATTCAGGAGACAGGAAAGAAGGTAAGTAGAAAGAGACAAGAAACTGAGAAATGAAGAAAAATAAAAAAGGAAAAAGAGAAAGAGAAAACAAACAAACAAAAAGCCCCCAGGGATCCCACCAGCTTGGTGGCGTGAACGAGGGAAGCAGTTCTCCAGCTGAATGGTGCTTCACAGCCTGTCAAGAAGACGCAAAGATGGCACATGGAGTCAGGTGTTCAAGAGAAAGGAGGGGGAGAAGGTGAGAGGCAGGGAAGAAACCAAAAGAGACCAAAAAAGCAACACCGGCTACAAAGAAATGGCAGTGAAGAAGATGACCGGTGTGGTCAGGAGGCATCCTCATGGCACAGAACTGATGCCTCCCCTGCCGTGGTTGCAGTCCACTGGGAAGTGGCGGATCGGCCCACCAGGAAGTAGTGAATTGGCCCCTGGGGAAGCCGGGAATCAGCCTGCCAGGAAGCCACAGCTTGGCCAGCCAAGAAGTGGTAAATGTCCAGCAGAGGAAAGCAGGTTGGAGTGTGGGAAAGTGTGTCTCACTGGTTACCAGGTGTTCTGTCTCCTGCTGGGAGCTCCGTGAATCCACTTTCCCAAACTCCCTGTCCAACGAACTCTGACAGGAGTCCAAGATGGTGGATCAGTGCTGCATTAGCTGATAGGGGATCTTTGCTTGTAACTCTTCCTTGCTGTCTGTTCTCTGTCAGTTTCTTATTCCATTAGGTTCTTGGTTGAGTTCTTTATCTCTTCATTTGATGCTTTGGATTCGAGGATTGAATTTGTCTCTGTTTTACTTAGTTTTTCTGGTCTTTGCTGTGGAGGGAAGGCATGGTGCTTCTGTCTACAGCGCCATGTGGGCTCAGCCTTCAGTGTTATGGCTCTTAATTCTCTAGGATATTTTCTTAGGAATGGGATTGCTGGATCATATGGTATTTCTATTTCTAACTTTTTAAGGATGCGCCATATCATTTTCCAAAATGGTTACACCATTTTGCATTTCCACCAGCAGTGTGTAAGAGGTCCAGTCTCCCCACACCCTCTCCAGCACTTGCTATTTTCTGCTTTTTTAGATTTGTGCCAGTAATGTTAGGGTGAAATGGTATCTCATGGTAGCTTTGATTTGCATTCTCTAATGGCTGGTGATTGCAAGCATTTCCTCGTGTGTCTGTTAGCTGTCTGAATGTCTTCTTTAATGAAGTGTCTATTCATATCCTTTGCCCATTTTTAATTGGATTATTTGTCTTTTTGTTGCAGAGGTGTTAGATTTTCCTACAGACATTAGAGATTAGACCTTTGTCTGATTTGTAATAGCCAAAAATTTTTTCCCAGTCTGTAGGTTCTCTTTTTACTCTTTTGGTGAAGTCTTTTGATGAGCATAAATGTTTAAATTTTAGAAGATCCCAGTTATCTAGCTTATCTTCTGGAGTTTGTGTATTGTTAGTTATGGTTTGTATCCTGTTTATGCCACCTATTAGGGCCCCTGGCATTGACTCTATCTTTTCTTCTATGATCTTTATAGTTTTTCATTTTATATTTAGGACTTTGATCCATTTTGAATTAGTTTTTGGTATGGTGTAAAGTACAGGTCCTGCTTCATTTTTTTTGCAGACAGACATTCAGTTTTACTAGCACCATTTTAAAAAGATTGTCTTTTCCTCATTTGATGGACTTTGGGCCTTTGTCAAAGATCAGGTGCTCGTAGGTGGATGGATTTCCATCTGGGTTCTCAATTCTGTTCCATTGGTCAATGCAATCTTTTACTTTCATTACTGGTGAGGAAATGGAAGTCTAGAGAAGGTAGTTACCTCCTAAGCTCACATATATAATGGGGGAACTAGGAAGAAACTCAGGTCTTGTTGAATACAGGCCCAAATATTTTTCTGAAGAGAGCAAAGTGAGGGGAAAGAAATAAGGATTTATGAGGTGCTTACTACATGCTAGACTCATTTAATCCCCTGACATCTCCATGAGGTGGGTTCCATTATCTTCATTCTCCCAAGAAGAAAAGAGATCCATAGCTGGGTAAGCATGAGCCAGGGTTAGAACCTGGCCCTTTCTGACTCTAAAACAAATATTTTTCCATGACAGCACTCTTATGTACTGGGAGTCATTTAACCAGTAATCAGCTACCATCGAGTTGGCCCTGACTCATGGCAGCCCCGTGTGTCAGGGTAGAAGTACTGTGCTCCATAGAGTTTTCAGTGGCTGATTTGTCAGAAGTAGACCACCAGGCCTTTCTTTCAAGGTGCCTCTGGGAGGACTTGCAAACTTCCCATTAGCAACTGATCTCTAACTGTTTGCACCACTCAGGGACTCCCAAGGTCACTTCAGGTGAGATAAATGACCACAATAAGGCGGCAATTACAAGCAGCTTGTGAGGGTGGTGTTTTGCTTGGCTGGAGTGGAGTTAAGTAGTCCTACAATAGTCTATTTTCCCAGGATACATTAGGTTTATACTGGGCTATTGCAAAAGATTTTTCACAACTGATTGTGCCCCAGCTAGAGACTCCTGAAACGGATTAAAATCTGACTCGAGATGTTGCAGTCATGACTGGTGTGGTTCACGGATTCAGGAAGTAGCCTGGCTCCTATCCTGGCAGCAGCTCCTTGGCAGGAGCCACCCCGCGTTTATCTCTGTTGTTGTTGCTGTTGTTAGGTGCCGTCGGGTCAGTCCCAACTCATAGCGACCCAATGCACACCAGAACGAAACACTGCCCGTTCTTGTGCCATCCTCACAATCGTTGTTAAGCTTGAGCCCATTGTTGCAGCCACTGTGTCAGTCCATCTTGTTGAGGGTCTTCCTCTTTTTCTCTGACCCTCTACTTTACCAAGCATGATGTCCTTCTCCAGGGACTGATCCCTCCTGATAACAGGTCCAAAGTATATGAGACGAAATCTCACGATCCTTGCTTCTAAGGAGCATTTTGGTTGCACTTCTTCCAAGACAGATTTGTTTGTTCTTTTGGCAGTCCATGGCATATTCAATGTTCTTTGCCAACACCACAATTCAAAGGTGTCAATTCTTCTTAGGTTTTCCTTATTTATCATCCAGCTTTCCCATGCATATGAGGCAATTGCAAACACCATGGCTTGGGTCAGGCACACTTTAGTCTTCAAGGTGACATCTTTGCTTTTCAACACTTTAAGGAGGTCTTTTGCAGCAGATTTGCCCAATGCAATGCGTCTTTTGATTTATTGACTGCTGCTTCTATGGGTGTTGATTGTGGATCCAATACAAGGAAATCCTTGACAACTTCAATCTTTTGTCCATTTTTCGTGATGTTGCTTATTTGTCCAGTTGTGAGGAATTTTGTTTTCTGTGTGTTGAGGTATAATCCACACTGAAGACTATGGTCTTTGATCTTCATCAGTAAGTGCTTCAAGTCCTCGTCACTTTCAGCAAGCAAGGTTGTGTTGTTATCTGCATAACGCAGGTTGTTAATGAGTCTTCCTCCAATCCTGATGCCCTGTTCTTCTTCTTACAGTCCAGATTCTTGGATTGTTTGCTCAGCATATAGATTGAATAAGTATGGTGAAAGGATACAATCCTGATGCACACCTTTCCTGACTTTAAACCACGCGGTATCCTCTTGTTCTGTTCAAATGACTGCCTCTTGATTTATGTACAAGTTCCTCATGAACACAGTTAAGGGTTCTGGAATTACCATTCTTTGCAATGTTATCCATAATTTGTTATGATCCACACAGTTGAATGCCTTTGCATAGTCAATAAAACACAGGTAAACATCTTTCTGGTATTCTCTGCTTTCAGCTGGGTGTGAAGTTTGCTGTGGGTATTGTGCATGTGGAGCCCTGGTGGCACAGTGGTTAAGAGCTCGGCTGCTAATCAAAAGGTCAGCAGTTCGAATCCACCAGCTGCTCCTTGGAAACTCTCTGGGGCAGTTCTACTCTGTCCTGTAGGGTGGCTATGAGTCAGAATTGACTCCACGGCAACGGGTTATGCACATGGGGGATGGAGGAAAAAGTGTTGGGGTGTGAGAGAAATGAAGTTGTTTTTCTGAATTAATGAATGTGAATTTATTAGTGCTATTTTCATTTCTTATTTAGCTAAGATAAATGAATTAATATATGGATTGGAAATAGATCCTGGCCTCAAGAAATTCTTAGTGGCATCTTTCCCTCCTCCTAGAGTTCCCTCTGGTAGCTCAGAGCCCTCTCTGGGGCCCCCACTTGCAGCTACAAGGGAGGCCTTTTTTTTTTTTTTTTTTGGCCAATTCAACATTTTACATGTACAATTCAGTGACAACTATTACATTAATCATGCTGTGCAATCATCACCAGTATCCGCTGTGCAATTTTCCACCATGAACAGATACTCAGTGTTCTAAACAACAATCACCCCCTCTCCCCTTTACAAGGATGGCTTTAAAACACTCCTTCTCAGCTCCAGGGGCGGGGTGGGGGAAAGGGGCGTACATGAGAATCTTCTAGAGGGTGGTGTTTTAATACACAGACCCCATTCCACACAGCCTGAGGAGGTCACCGCCACCTACTAATGTGTATTATGAAAATCTCCCCCGAATTGTGCCGTGCACCTTTCACATACCACCTACAGCCCCACCAAAATCTCTTCTTATTGCCTCTTTTTCTCAAGGAAACTACCTCTTTCTGGAATTTGCTCACTAAGGCACCATGGTCATTTCTCAGGGGTGCACGACCATCCTGTATGCCTGGAAAAGGTGGAGAGGACAATGCTTGGTATTATGAATAAGATTCAGATTAATGCTTTAGGAACACGAGCTCCGATGTAGGAGGGCTTTGGACAGGTCATTAGGGGCACTTAACTTTCAGTTTCAGGTGATTTGCTAACTTCTAAGTTTCAGTCATGGGTGTGGTCCATTTGGGTGTGCACACCCCCACTCCCACCTTCCTGCACCCTCTATGCAGCCCGCAGCTCAGGGAGGTGAGGACACTTGCTATGAACAGAGACAGCTTTGCCTGTGCTCTTCAACCTCTCTCCTCAGAGAGCCTTGTGACTTTGTGATTAATGAAACATGCATGTGCCGTTCTGCTCCAGGGCTCACAGAGTCTTGTCTGTTGGCGCCTGCCTTTTCCTCTGGCTCCTGCATCCTTGTCAGGCTGAATTGGCTGTTCCCCCGGGAAGCCCTGTAGACAGCAGCTGGACCTTCTGGTAACTTTCCGCATGCTCCCCGGCTGTCCTAACCGTTCACCAGCTGCCCTCCACACCACTCTTTTCCGTGATTGTTCCTTAATGTGAAGTCCTAGTTGGATTCTCTAGTAGTCATCATTGCCCTAAGACCCACAGTTCCAATCATGTTAACAGCCCCTAAAGATGACGATTGTGCAAACAGCCATTATTACCCATACTTGCTCACAGTGTTATAACCATAGCCACATTCCCACAGTAGTAATAAGAGCTGCCACTTATAGACAGCACTAGCGTTTTACGTTCATTTAATCCTCAAGATAACCCTGTGAGGCAAGAGCTACTATTTACAGATTGAGAAACTGAGGGTCAAGGAGGTTAAATAAATTACTGAGTATTACACAGGGTGGGAATTGCCTGACTACAGGACCCAGTACTGTCCTACAACTGCCAGGGCCACCATGCTACATAATGTCCCATTGCTGCTGTCTACACAGCCCCTAGGTGGTATAAATTGTTAATGCTCTTGGCTCCTACCCAAAAGGCTGGCAGTTCAAATCTACCCGGAAGTGCCTCAGAAGAAAGTCTTGGTGATCTACTTCCAAAAAAATCAGCCACTGAAAACCCTATGGAGCACAGTTCTACTATGACACACATGGGGTCGCCATGAGTCAGAATCAACTCAATGGCAACTAGTTTTTGGTTGCAATCTATGACTTCCTTTCCTATTCCAGGTAAGTGGGGTAACGCCCCAGACATACTGCCTCCAGCATGGCTGTGCATGGGGCAAGGAGCCTGGTTAAGATCAATCATTTTGGAAGACTGCAAAATTATTGTTAAGACTCCTCCTCACAAGACCCAGAACACTAGCCCTGAACGGAGCACTCTTTCATACCGCCATCTTCCCTCTCCTGTGTTGGCCTTTAGGAGAAGGGAAGGCTTGGATGAAGCAATGGCCAGGGACTGCCTGTGAATGAAAGTTGCCCTTTGTGCCACCCCTCTAGCATATTGCTGAAGTTTTGCAGTGCCTAGTGTAGGCAGGATTATGGTGTGTTTGGTGGGGTGGGGGAAAGGCAGTTTGGTTCTCTTGACTTCCTGAGGATGGCAGGATGTGATGTTTGTCTCAGCCTCAGAAACAACCATCATCTGTTTTGCTTCCATGTCAGCCGGGCTTTGCAGCCAGCCAGTGACCAAAGGTGTTGCTCAGGTGCCTGAGAATGAGACCCATCCAAGTAAGATAGGGGCCAACTGGAAGGCTTTTTTTTTTTTTCTCAAGAAAAAGTTGCCTGTGCCTTGTAATTTGATATCTATGGTAATCCTAGTAATGGTTCTTCCAGAATGACTAGAGGAAAGAAGGAATGTTTGTCAAACTTTCTCAAGAAGTAAGTTACAGCACAGAATTCTAGTGACCTGAGTTCAGTTTCTGTCTTGAAAATTCTAGGCTGTCAAAAACGGATAGCTTTTCCAACACAGCTGTGTTATCTACAACAGCAGGACAACAATAACTCCTACTGCTCTGCCTCAAGTGCTTGGGGAATTTCTTTTGTGTGTGCTTTTTATTCTATTTTTCCATCTGGTGACTTTTGTTTTCTTATAAATGGTGCTGTTTAAGTGCTTTCCACAAATGCAATCTTGAAAATAAACATATTGAATGGATAGGAACAAAAGAGGACCCATTCTTGATGCTGATCACTGCTGAGAAGTTCCCTCAGCTGCAAGGAGATGGGGGCGGGGTGGGGGGGATGAGCTGATGAGCGGATGGTGGTGTGAAACACCACCCAAGACTGCTGCTGAGATTGGAATCCAGTCAGAACTGCATTGATGATGCTCTGAAAACTTGCCATACAAAGGCCTCACAACTGGTCGCTCATGATCAATCAGTGGGCCTCGAAGACTCAGGAGGCTCACCGTCCAGTTGGCAATCCTCAAAAGCTCTGGTTTCATGCCCTCCAGAGCTTCCCACTAGGAAGGGGAATGTGGCTATATTGCTGCTTCACCTCTCAGAGAGTTCACTCACCATCTCTTTTTTTCCCCACATTCCCTAACCAGTCACCTGTGATCATTGCCTTAGTTGGGCTCCCTCAGAAGCAGATGCTGAGACAAAGATTTGAGCAAGGTGATTTATTTGAGAGGGGTAAAGAGCACCTGTAGGGAAGTGAGGAGGGGATACAGGGAAGGAAGACAGCTAACAAAGGGTACATTATTAAGCCAGCTACCATGACAGTGGGCAAATGGAGCTTAGTCCTTGGGAAGGATCTGGGACATAGCATCACACACACACCTCAGAATATACCCACCCAAGGGTGAGAGAACTGGATTATGTTTATACCAACTTCCAGGAGCATTGGTTGAGGGCTACTCTCTGGGAGTGTTAATTCTGGCACTTCTGGCCTTCCTTGTAGGCAAGCAGAGTGGCTTTCCACTTTCCGGGAAAAAGCCCCAGGCAAGAGGTACTGAAAGGGGCACTTTGGAGTTGGCTGGAGTGTACTCGAAGGTCTGAGGCATGAGTGTGGGGCACTGACAGCACCCGTTCTCGGCATACACAGCGCTGAAGGCAAGTAGCTCCCTTGGAGCTAGAGTGATAGAGCCACATCTGTAGGATTTTTCTCCTCACTAGTATATATTTTGTTGTTGTTTGCTATCACTGAGTTACCCTGCATCCAAACTACTCTGCATAACACCCCGCTTTGGGTGTAAGTTCTTGATAATTGCAATGAATCAGTTTCTTGTCTTTATGGATGACGGTGCCAAGTATGATGGTATGGAAATTCATGACATAAATGGCTGCAGGAATGCCTGGCCCCAACTGCTCTGTGATGCAGCAGCTGCTTGCTAGCGGCAGGACTTGGAGTAGTCATTGGTGGTGATCTTCCAACCCTTGTTTCCTCCTCAGAGTATGCAGCCCCCTAGAGAAAGTGGCAGATTAGGAGAGCTGAATCAATTCTGCTGTTAACAAAACACCCCAGTTCAAAGTGGTTTAAACAAGGAGTCATGAGCTAGGGTGCTCCAGGTTCATTTAGCAGTTCAGGTTCTTTCCAGCTCTCTGCTCTGCCATCTTTAATGTGTTGGCCTTGTTTTCTGGTATCTCCCTTTGTTACAAGATAGCTGCTGCAGGTTTAGGTCTCATACATGTACTTACACACTATTGTAGCCCAGCCACCACACTGTGAGGAAGCCCATACCACGTGGAGAGACCACATGGAGAGGCCATGTATAGATGTTCTGGCTGACAGCCAGCTGAGGTCCCAGCCAACAATCATTCAGTCACCCCCAGCCATTGAGATTTTCAGTTGGAACTCCAGATGTGATGGGGCAGAGACAAGCCATCTCTATGGTGCCCTATCTGAGTTCCTGACTCACAGAATCCAATAACATAATAAAATCTTGTTTTATGCCACTAAGCTTTGGGGGATTTGGTATGCAGCAATAGAAACTAGAGCACTGCTCCTGGTGACATTTACCTCAACCCTGAGAAAAGTCTGAGGGGAAGTAGAGGGGCTTGCAAGCTCAGGACCTGTGCTCTCCATGTTTTAGAGAGGAGCCCAGGGTCCATGAGGGGACAGGAGGAAAGCTGGCACAGTGCCCTGACATTTGGCAAAGGTCAGGAAGACTTCTTTCCATGGATTAGGTGCCCTTTTATCCTAGAGACAACAAGAGAGGGCTTTCCAAGAAAGATTTTTGGGGTCAGGGCCCACATTGGAATATGACTCAAAGGATAGTCATGAAGCTTTCTAAAGACTCCTGAATCCCATTGGTTCTACTCTCACAGTGTGTCTAGAATTTGACCACTTCTTACCGCATCCACCCACCATCATCTCTTGTCTGAATTACTGCAATTCGCTCCTAAGTGATCTCCTTGCTTCTCGCCTGCCCCACTGTATTTCACCACCCATGAAGTGGCCAGAGTGATTCTTTTAAACCTAAGTCAGATCATGTCATCCATCAGCTCAGAACCTTCCTATCTCATTCAAATTAAAACTCCTTTTTGGCCTGCACCTCCTGACACTCTCCAGCTTTGGCTCTGGCACACTCATCCTCACCTACTCTGCTTAAATCATGTGGCCTCGTGTTGCTCCTCAAATGTGCCAAGCATCCTCTCACCTCAGGGCCTTTCACCCAGAGTGCTCCTCCTCCAGCTAGCTGCACAGCTTACAACCTCACCTCCTTCAGGTTTTACACAAATGCTCCCGAGTGAGGCCTTGCCTGACCACCCTATGTAGGTTGGCATCCCTCCTTCTTATTCCACCCCTGGTTCTCAGCATCCTCTTTCTAGTCTTTGATGGTCTCCACAGAATTCATCTGCATCTAACATACTATATATTTTACTTCTTTATTATGTTTATTATCTGACTGCCCCCACTGGAATTGAATTTCACTGAGAGCAGGGATTTCTGCCAGTTTCATTCAGTGCTGTATTCCCAGCCCAGAACAGCCCCTGACACATAGTAGGTCCTCAATAAATATTTGTTGAATGAATAAAATATCTCTGACCTCTCCTTAGTATCAGTCCTCTATTTTCAACTTCTCGCTGGACAGCGCCACCTAGGGGTCATGCCCCCATCCCAGACCACTCTGCTAGGATCAGGATCTCCCAGGGGTTGATTGGCTTAAACAGAGCAGAGACTCCAGAGGCAGCTCTGCCCAGGTTTAAATCCCAGCTCCAGCAAGTCATTTTAATGGCACTGAAGCGATTCTGTGTGGTACAAAGGGTTAATGCACTTGGCCCCTAACTGAAAGTTGGAGGTTCAAGTCCACCTAGAGGCACCTCAGAAGAAAGGCCTGGTGGTCTGCCTCTGAAAAATCAACCACTGAAAACCCTATGAAGCCAGTTTTACTCTAACACATTTGGGGTCGCCATGAGCCAGAGTTGACTCGACAGCAACTGTTTTTTTGGAAGCTATTTTGTTTGATACTGTGATGGCAGGCACATGACATGTGGGGAGGGGCATATGGGAACTCTGTACTTTCTGCACAGTTTTTCTGTAAACTTAAAACTGCTTTAACAAATAAATTGTATTTAAAAAAGCTCATAATAAAAAATCCCAGCTCCACCACACATTGACCCTTAAACCTAGGGCAAGTCACTTCACTGGAAAGTGGAGATGACACTCGCCATGTTGTAAGGCTGTCCTCAAGAATGAAGATGATGGAGCATGCTAAGCCCTAGGAACTGGGTCTGATCTTTACTCTTGCCTTCCCTGGTTATTTTTTTCTTAAAAGAAATCCTTTAGTCACCTTTGTCACGTGGTTAACAATTGTAAAGTATTTACTTCTTGCTTTGATAAATTAATGAGAACTTGACTTCTATTTAGATTGGATTATATTTCACCTACTGAGAGTTACAATACCTCTTTCACAGGAAAATAACAGTAATAAGAAGTGCTCCACTGATCAAAAACCCCAGAGTCTTGAGCATTTACTCATCTTTCACTAGGGCTGCAGAGTCTCGCACGGACAATAACAATGAAAATGGTGCCATTTATTACATGCTTAGGGTAGAGATGGTGCTATGAGCTTTATATATATATCACCTTACTTAATTTTCACCACCACCCTGAAATGGTAGGTACTGTGATGTTATCCTCAGCTTACAGAGGAAGAAGTGAAGCTTGGAGAATTTAAATAACTTGCCAAGGCCACAGAGCTAGGACTTAAGCCCCAATCCTTCAGGATCCAATGTGTATGTCTCCTAGGTTAGACTGAGTTCTTTTGCACCACCGAAGTCCAAAGCTCCAGCTCTTGCCCTTGAGTCACTAGGCCAATCAAGAGGTTCCCGCAGCCCTGGCTTTGCCAGAATCCTTCCCCGCTCACTGTTAATGGCCTTCAAGTTGGCCAGAGTTCCTTCTGAGGCCCAGCCAGGCTTTTGCTGTCCTTTCCTTGCCAACCAGGCCAGGAAGTGGGGCCCTGGCCCTCACCCCTGCCCTGTGAGTTCCACCTGGATTGCTCTGATGGCTTTTGGCAGAGCAAAGAGTGGCCCTTGAAACTCAGCTGTCACAGTTCTTGACATTTCCTCTTCCTATATGTTCAAGGATAATTAAAAAATAAAATAAAATCATAATTCTAATACAAATGTAAAATGAACACATGTTAAAGATTTTATTTAACTCATTAATTCAGTGAGTGAACTGGTATGATGTTATAACTGGTTCAAAGGAGAAGTCAAAAGAACCCCAAATTTATGTGGAGTAAAGGAATCTTGAAACAAATTTACAAATAAACTCAAAACTGGCTTAATTATTTTGTCTGTGTGTGGTGGTGGGGGGGATTTTTCCTCATTGGACAGAATTTATTTGCATGTCTATAGATAAGACTTATTTGCATTACTACTAGTCATTTACAATTTACAGTTATAAAATAACCCAAAGGCAATGAAAGGCAGAGAACATTCTATTGAAAGGCTACCCAGTAATCTTTGCTTATTTCAAAATCTTACATTTTTCCTTGCATATGAATGATTTACCTTGGATTCTCTTCTCTGTGCTCCTTTCCAGTTCCTGGGAGAGAGTTTTTCCTTTCTTTGTTGGGAAGACTTAGATTGTGAGCTTGAGTTCAAATCTCCATTCTGCATTTACTAGGTGTGTGAAAAAAAAAAAAAAAAAAACAGTTGCTGTTGAGTGGATTCCAATTGTTAACCTGACTATACTAGGCCCAACATGCAGTCACTTATGCTAAGTCCCACATCAGCAAACTGAAATCTAGCTAGTTTCTATTTCCTATAAGTGTCCAACCTTGCCAGGAGCCAAAATCCAAGTCAATCAATTGACTCTCCCAGAATTGGAAACCTAAGCTAGCCAATCAGGACTTGCCTAGTTTAACATAGTTCAAGAACTTCCCTTGATCCCAAATAAGGAGAGAAAATGTCTGCCAGCCAATCCAAAATTTGCCCAATATACCTTCCTTGTTCCTGTATGTCTGTGCTTACAAAAATCCTTCTGCTTTACATTGTACTTGGGAACTCTTGTCTGACTTCCAGACCAGACATTTCCTGATTCATGAATTGAAAATGAAGCTTACAAGTTCATACACAAATTTAATATAGTGGAAATTTTAATTTCTAACACAACTCATGGTGACCTCATAAGTGTCAGAGTAGAAATGTGCTCCATAGGGTTTCAATGGCTGATTTTTTGAAGGTAGATCACTAGCTCAGTATCATCAGTCAGAACAAGGCCAGGGGCCAACTGCAGAACAGACTGTCTTGTTCATATGCAAGTTCAAGTTGAAGCTGAAGAAAATTAAAACAAGTCCACAAGAACTAAAATATGACCTTGAGTATATCCCCCCTGAATTGAGAGACCATCTCAAGAATAGACTTGAAACACTGAACACTAATGACTGAAGACCAGACAAGTTGTGGGAAGACATCAAGGACACCATACATGAAGAAAGCAAAAGATCATTTTAAAAAAAGGAAAGAAAGAAAAGACCAAAATGGATGTCAAAAGACCCTCTGAAACTTGCTCTTGAATGTAGAGTAGCTAAAGCAAATGGAAAAAATGATGAAGTAAAAGAGCCGAACAGAAGATTTCAAAGGGCAGCTCGAAAGACAAAGTAAAATATAATGAAATGTGTAACGACCTGGAGTTAGAAAAGCAAAAGGGAAGAACACGCTCAGCATTTGTCAAGCTGAAAGAACTGAAGAAAAAATTTAAGCCTCGAGTTGCAATATTGTAAGATTCTATGGGCAAAATATTGAAAGCAGATGGAAGGAATATACAGAGTCACTGTTCCAAAAAGAACTGGTCGACATTCAACCATTTCAGGAGGTAGCATATGATCAAGAAATGATGGTACTGAAGGAGGAAGTCGAATCTGCACTGAAGGCATTGACAAAAAACAAGCCTCCAGGAATTGATAGAATACCAATTGAGATGTTTCAACAAATGGATGCAGCGCTGGAGGCGCTCACTCATCTATGCCAAGAAATTTGGAAGACAGTTACCTGGCCAACTGACTAGAAGAGATTCATATTTGTGCCCATTCCAAAGAAAGGTGACCCAACAGAATGCTGAAATTATTGAACAATATCATTAATATCACAAGTAAGTAAAATTTTGCTGAAGATCATTCAAAAGCAGCTGCAGCAGTACATCCATGGGGAATTGCCAGAAATTCAAGCTGGATTCAGAAGAGGACATGGAACCAGGGATATCATTGTGATGTCAGATGGATCCTGGCTGAAAGCAGAGAATACCAGAAAGATGTTTACCTGTGTTTTATTGACTATGCAAAGGCATTTGACTGTGTGGATCATAACAAATTATTGATAACATTGGGAAGAATGGGAATTCCAGAACACTTAATTGTGTTCATGAGGAACCTGTATATAGATCAAGAGGCAGTCGTTGGAACAGAACAAGGGGATACTGTGTGGTTTAAAGTCAATAAAGGTGTGTGTCAGGGTTGTATCCTTTCACCGTACTTATTCAATCTGTATGCTGAACAAATAATCCGAGAATCTGGACTATACAAAGAAGAACGGGGCATGAGGATTGGAGGAAGACTCATTAACAACCTGCGTTATGCAGATGACACAACCTTGCTTGCTGAAAGTGAAGAGAACTTGAAGCACTTATTGATGAAGATCAAAGACTACAGCCTTCAGTATGGATTACACCTAACCATAAAGAAAACAAAAATCCTCACAACTGGACCAACAAACAACATCATGATAAACGGAGAAAAGATTGAAGTTGTCAAGGATTTCATTTTACTTGGATCTATAATCAACACCCATGGAAGCAGCAGGCAAGAAATCAAATGACATAGTGCATTGGGCAAATCTGCTGCAAAAGACCTCTTTAAAGTGTTGAAAAGCAAAAACGTCACTGTTTTAGAGTCATCTAGTGCTGCTATAACAGAAATACCATAAGTGGATGTCTTTAACAAAGAGAAATTTATTTTCTCACAGTCTAGTAGGCTAGAAGTCCAAGTTCAGGGCGTCAGCTCCAAGGGGAAGTCTTTCTCTCTCTGTCAGCTCTGGAGGAAGGTCCTCATCGTCATCAGTCTTCCCCTGGACTTGGGTCCAAAGGATGCACTGTGCTCCTGGCACTGCTTTCTTGGTGGTATGAGGTCCCCATGTCTCTCTGCTCACTTCTCTTTTTTGTATCTCAAAAGAGATTGGCTTAAGACACTACCTAATCTTGTAGACCTCATTAATACAACTGCTGCTAATCCATCTTATTACATCACAGTGATAGCATTTACAACACATAGGGAAATCACATCAGATGATAAAATGGTAGACAATCATACAGTACTGGGAATCATGACCTGCCAAGTTGACAAGTATTTTTGGGAGACACAATTCAATCCATGACAGTCACCTTGAAGACTAAGGTGTGCCTGACCCAAGCCATGGTGTTTTCAATCACCTCGTATGCATGCAAAAGCCGGACGATGAATAAGGAAGACCAAAAAAGAATTGATGCCTTTGAATTGTGGTGTTGGCAAAGAATGTTGAATATACCATGGACTGCCAAAAGAACAAACAAATCTGTCTTGGAAGAAGTACAATCAGAATTCTCCTTAGAAGTGAGGATGGTGAGACTGTGTCTTACATACTTTGGACATGTTATCAGGAGGGAGAAGGACATCATGCTTGGTAAAGCAGAGGGTCAACAAAAAAGAGGAAGACCCTCAATGAGATGGACGGATACAATGGCTGCAACAATGGGCTCAAGCATAACAAGGATTGTGAAGATGGCACAAGACCAGGCAGTGTTTTGTTCTGTTGTACATAGGGTCGCTATGAGTTGGGGCCCACTGGACAGCACCTAACAACAGCAATGACATCTTGTATCCTGCTACTCTGCTGAATCTTTCTATTAGATCCAGTGGTTTTCTTGTAGAGTTCTTTGGGTTCCCTATGTAGAGTACCATATTATCTGCAAAAGGAATAGTTTTACTTCTTCCTTACCAATTTGGATGCCCTTTATTTCTTTTTCTTGCGGTATTGCTCTGGCTAGGACTTCCAGTGCAATGTTATATAGAAGTGGTGATAAAGGGCATCCTTGTCCTGTTCCTGTTCTCAGGGATAATGTTTTCAGCCTCTCTCCATTACAAATATGTTGGCTGTTAGTTTTGTACAGATGCCCCTTGTTATTTTGAGGAACTTCCCTTCTATACCTATTTTATTGATAGTTTGTATCAGTAATGAGTGTTGGACTTCATCAAATGCCCTTTCTATATCGATTGAGATGATCATGTGATTCTTTTGTTTTATTTATGTGGTGGATAACACTGATTGATTTTCTAACGTTGAGCCATCCTTGCTTAACTGGTATGAATCTCACTTGGTCATGATGTTTTTTATTTTTGATATGGTTGTGAATTCTATTTGCATCTATATTCATGAGAGATACTGGTCTGTAATTTTTTTTTTTTTTGTGGTGTTTTTGCCTGGTTTTGGTATCAGGGTTATGCTGGCTTCACAGAATGAATTTGGAAGTGTCTTAGGCTGGGTTCTCTAGAGAAGCAAAACCAGTAAAGCGTATAAATATATATATAGAGAGATTTATATCAAGGAAACAGCTCACGCAATTGTAGAGGCTAGAACATCCCAAGTCCATGGATTAGGGCAGAGGCCTCTCCCAATTGATGCAGCTGCAAAAGCTGGTGAACCCAAAATCTGCAGGTCGGAGAGCAGGGCTCCTGCTCACAGGCTGTGAAGATTGACATATCCCCAGGTCAACAGGTAAGCTGCTAGCTCAAGTCCCAAGAACAGGAGGTGAGATGACAAGAGGCAGCTGCTGGATCCGGAACAAGCCAAAAACCTTGGCAAGGTGAGCAGGAAGGAAGTAGCCAGTGGAGGGCAGAGAGATGAAGGCTGAGGAGGTGGTGAGCTGCCACAGGCCCCGCCCCCACTGGTACCACTCAGCAGATTCCATCATGGGGGTGATCACATATCAAATTTCAATAGGGAAGTGATCACAACATTATACAACGGCCAATACACTGAGAATCATGGCCTAGCCAAGTTGACATACAATCTTAACCATCACAGGAAGTATCCCTTCCTTTTCTGTGTTCTGAAATAGTTTGAGTAGCACTGGTGTAAGCTGTTCTCTGAATGTTTGGTAGAATTCTCCAGTGAAGTCATCTGGGCCAGTACTTTTTTTTTGTTGGGAGTTTTTTTTTTTTTTTTTTTTACCTTTTCAATCTCTTCTCTGTTCAGATTTTCGACCTCAGTTTGTGTTAGTTTAGGTAGGTAGTGTGTTTCTAGAAATTTGTCCATTTCCTCTAGGTTTTCAAATTTGTTGGAGTATAGTTTTTTGTAGTACTCTGTTATGATGCTTTTTATTTCACTTGGGTCTGTTGTAATGTCTCCCACTTCATTTCTTATTTGGATTATTTGCATCCTCTCTTGTTTTTCTTTCGTCAATTTGGCCAATGGTTTGCCAATTTTGTTATTCTTTTCAAAGTACCAACTTTTGGTTTTCCTGTTTCTTTCTATTGTTTTTCTATTCTCTATTTTATTTATTTCTGCTCTGATCTTTATTATTTCCTTTCTTCTGGTGGCTGTGGACTTCTTTTGCTGTTCTCTTTCTGTTTGTTTGAGTTACATAGCTAATGTTTTAATTTTGTCCCTTCTTTGTTGATGTGTGCATCTATTGCTATAAATTGACCTCTGAGCAGTGTCTTTGCTGTGTTCCAGAGGTTTTGGTATGATGTGTTTTCATTGTCATTTGATTCTAGGATTTTTTTTATTCCATCTTTGATTTCTTCTGTTGCTCAGTGGTTTTTAAGCAAGGTGTTACTCAGTTTGCATGTATTTGGTTTTTTTTTTCTTTCTCTTTCTGTTATTAATTTCTACTTTTATGGTGCTGTGATCAGAGAAGATGCTTTGTATTATCTCAGTGTTTTGGATTTTGTCTAGGGTTGCTTTGTGGACTAAGATGTGGTCTCTTCTGGAGAATGTTCTGTGTGCATTGGAAAGAATGTGTACTTTGCTGTTGTTGGGTGGAGTGTTCTAAATATGTCTATTTTTGTCTATATATGTCAAGTTGGTCGATTATGGCCTTTAGATCTTCTGTATCTTGGTTGAGTTTCTTTCTAGATGTTCTGTCCTTTACCAAGAGTTTTGTGTTGAAGTTTCCTACTATTGTGGAACTGTCAATTTCTCTTTTCAGTGCTGTTAGAGTTTGTTTTATGTATTTTGGAACCCTGTCATTGGGTGCCTAGATATTTATTATGGTTATGTCCTCTTGGTGGATTATCCCTTTAATAATTATGTACTGTCCTTCCTTGTCTTTTATGGTGGATTTTGTTTTAAAGTCTATTTTGTCTGAGATTAGTATTGTCACTCCAGCTCTCTTTAGTTGCTGTCTGCTTGATATGTTTTTTTTCCATCCTTTGATTTTTAATACATTTATGTCTTTGTTTCTAAGGCATGTCTCTTGTAGACAGGATACTGATGGGTCCTGTTTTTTTTTTTTTTTATCCCTTCTGTCACTGTCTGTCACTTTATGGGCGCATTTAAGCCATTTACTTTAAGTGTGATTATTGAAAGGTGTGAGTTTATTGTTGTCATTTTGTAGTGCTTTTTTGTGGTGCTGATGTTTTATTTGTTCCTCTTACTCTTCTGTGCTGAATTCCTTTTGTTTGTGGATTTTTTTAAACTTTTTTCATTTTTGTATATTTTGTTTACTGAGACTTTATGTTTTTCTTCTTTATTTTGATCAGTAAGTTTGTTAACTCTCTTTGTGGTTACCTTGAAATTATCCCTATCTTCCTAAGTTTAAACCAGTCTTTTATTGTTGCCTTGACTTCCTCTCCATTTGAAAATTCTATACATACACCTTTATTCCCTCTTTTATTGCTCTGTCGTTGTTGCCACTTACAGATTGACCTCTCTGTTTCCGTGTTGTAAATCTTTTAGTTTTGTTTTATCCTTGAGAGTTCATTACCTTGGTTGGTATATGGCTGATGCCGCCTTGTGCCCTAGATTTATGTTGTTGTCTGATGATGTTTGTTCATTAACTGATGGTCTCCCTTTAATATTCTTGTAAATTTGGTTTGGTTTTTACATGTTTCCTTAATTTCTGTTTATCTGGAAATGTCCTAATTTCACCATTGTATTTGAGGGAGAATTTTGCAGGATGTATTATTCTTGGTTGGCATTTTTTTTCTTTCAAAGTTTTATATATGTCATCCCATTGCCTTCTTGCCTGCATGGTTTCTGCTGAGTAATCAGAGCTCAGTCTTATTGTTTCCCGTTTGTATGCTTTTTGTTTTTCTCAAGCTGCTCTCAGAATTCTGTCTTTGGTTTTAGTAAGTGTGATTATAATATTGTCTTGGTGATTTTCTTTTAGGGTCTATCCTATACGGGGTTCATTGAGCTTCCTGGATGTTGGCTTTTCATCTGTCATGATATTAGGGAAGTTTTCTATCAGCAAATCTTCAATGATCCTCTCTGTGTTTTCCATTTTCTCCCCCTGTTCTGGAACTCCAAACCCATGCAGATTTTTGCTTTTGATTGTATCCCACATCGTTCTCAGGGTTTCTTTATTTTTCTTCATTCTTTTCTCTGATTTTTTCCTCAAAGTGGTATCCAAGGATTTGTCTTCGGTTTCACTAATCCTGTCTTCCATTGTTTCAAATTTGCACATAAAACCTTCTATTGCACTATCCATTTCTGAAATCTTGTGGTTTATCTTTTGGATTTCTAATTGCCGTTTTTGTGTGATTTCTAGTTTTTCACTTATTTTGACATTCTGTTCCTGTATTATTTTCCTGAATTCTTCCATTGGTTTGTCTATATTTTCCCTGTCTTTTCCATGATTTTTCTATTTTTTTCTTTAATTTTGTCTGCATTTTCCTTCATCTGTTGAAGCATCCTGAAAATTAGAGTTTTGAATTCCCTGTCAGGCAGTTCCAGTGCATTTTCTTCTACCAGAAGGTCATCTGGTGTTTTATTTTGGTTGCTTTCTGGAGCTATCCTCTCCTTTTTTTAAAAGAAAAGTTTTGATATTCTAATATCAAAACGAAATATCAGAAACAAAATGGGCACATTACAACATACCAAACTGAAATAAAAAGGATCATAGCAGAGTACTATGAAAAGCTATACTCTGACAAATTTGGAAACCTAGAGGAAATGAACAAATTTCTAGGAACACACTACCTACCTAAACTAACACAAACTGAGGTCAAAAATCGAACAAACTAATAATAAGAGAAGAGATTGAAAAGGTAATTTAAAAAAAACTCCCAGCAAAAAAAAAGGCCTGGCCCAAATGGCTTCACTGGAAAATTCTACTAAACATTCAGAGAAGAGCTTGCAACAGTACTATTCAAAGTATTTCAAAATACAAAATTTTGATGTGAAATATAAACAAAAAATAAATAAATAAATAAATAATATAGCCCTGAGGGAGCCCAACAGTGATGGTGGTGCAGACCCGAGGAGGGTGCATGCAGTGACTCTCCAGCCAAGCAGTGCAGCAGGGCCCCTTGAGAAGGGGAAGGAGTGGTGCACAGGGCTGGGTGGGCAGGAGAAATGAAAGGAAGGAAAGGAGAGACAGAGAGAAGAAACAAAAAAAAAGAACAGAGCAAACAAACCAAAAAGTCATAGCCCATCAAGAAGAGGAGGGGATGGCATACAGGGTTAGCTAGGTGGGGGAAAGGAAAGAAAGGAAGGGAGAGAGAGAGAAGAAAAAAAAACCCAAAAAACCAACAAACATAAATAAGTAAAATAAACCAAAACAAACAAAATGGCACTGAAGGGGCCGATGGGTGGTGTCTCTCCAGCTGAGTGACCATGGCCCATTGGAAAGTGGTGGAGGCCTCATACAGGGGTGAAGGGTGGGGGATGGGAAAACATGTGTCCCTGGTTACCAGGTGCTCTGTCTCCTGTTGGGAGCTCTGTGAAGTTGCCTTCCCATACTCCCTGATAGTAGCTGTGATTTTTTGGAACTGTATCTCCAGGCCTTTCTAACATAGTGCCTCTGAGTGGATCTGAACTGCCAACCTTTCAATTAGTAGCCAACTGTTTAACTGTTTATGCTACCTAGAGATTCCAAAATCACTATGATTACTGGTTAATATGTATTGAGTCCTTACTATGTGGCAGGCAATTTCTAATTTATGCTAATCAATAACTCCAATAGGTAGATACTATTGTTACCCCCATTTTCAAATGTGGAAACCAAACTACTTCCTCAAGGTCGCGGCTCTTCAGTGGATTGGTTATGATTTAAACTCAGGTGCCCTGAGTCAGCCAGAGTATGTATTACACTAAAGATCCTGAAATGACAGCACAATTAGGCATTTATGGGTGTTTTAATTTTACCAGACAATAATACCAACCACCTTGGCTTTTACTGCTGGCACCTGGCTGACAGTCCAGTTTGGTGAGAGGCCCCCTGGAGACCAATGCTAGCTGCCCTCCTCACTGCAGGAAGGGGCCAGACTTCAAAGCTGACAACCCTTTTCTGTGTCTGCCTCCTGCTGGCTGATGTGAGAGTAGCAGGGCTCTCTGGCTTATCAAGTTTGTTGTAAAATCCTCTTCAATGAGAGAGTGAGGCCAGGGCCTCCTGCTTGGCCCCTCTGCAGTTTTAGGGTGTTGCCTTATTATCCAAACCCCATACTGAGACTCGTGCTCTAACAAATAGAAGTGCTTTAGGACAGGCTGTTGAAAATTGGTTGCCATTCTGACAAATTTAGTCTGTGTGGTCCCTTGATGTAGGGTGTGGGGGAGCTAAAGGGCATTTTAAAAAGCATTGGAGGTGAATGCAAATGGTACAGCCATTGTGGAAATCAGTCTGGCATTTCCTCACAAAACTAGAGGTAGAGCTGCCATATGACCCAGCAATTCCACTCCTAGGTATATACCCTAGAAATTTAATAGAAGTGACATGAACAGACACAGGCACACCTATGTTCATCGCAGCACTATTCAGAAAGGCAAAAATATGGAAACAACCTAGGTGCCTATCAGTGGATGAATGGATAAGTAAAATGTCGTAAGACAAACAATAGAATACTACTCAGTGATAAAGAAAAATGAGTTCTCAAAACATCTTAAAACGTGAATGAACCTAGAGGACATTATGTTGAGCAAAATAAGTCAATCACAAAAAAAATTATTGTATGTTCTCACTTTTTTAAAATGATAGGAATAGGTATATATACAGAGACATATATTCATTAGCAGTTACCAGGGGTGGGGAAGGGGAGGAAGAGGGAGAAGTACTTCTTAAGTAGTAGTCACTTTTTGTTTATAGAAATGGGAAAGGTGGCACCAAATATGGGTAAAGTTTGCATAACATGACCAATATAACTAATGTCAATAAGCTGTACATAGGGAAAAGGAGTAAATCGGCAAATGCTAGGTTGTATATAGTTATGCAACATTAACAACAACCGAAAAAGAAGGGGCGAGGTTACAGTTACTGATACTAGTTGTACCATCAAGTCAGTTCCGACCCATAGCAACCCTATGTACAACAGAATGAAACACAGCCTGGTCCTGTGCCATCTTCATAATCGTTGCTATGTTTGAGCCCATTGTTGCAGCCACTATGTCAATCCATCTCATCAAACATCTTCCTTTTTTCACTGAACCTCTGCTTTACCAAGCATGATGTCCTTCTCCAGAGACTGGTCCCTCCTAATAACATCTCCAAAGTACTTAAGATGAAGTCTCACCATCCTGCCTTCTAAGGAGCATTCTGGCTGTACATCTTCCAAGACAGATTTTTTTTCTTCTGGCAGTCCATGGTATAGTCGATATTCTTTGCCAACACCATAATTCAAAGGCATCAATTCTTCTTTGGTCTTCCTTATTCATTGCCCAGCTATCGCATGCATATGAGGTAATTGAAAATATCATGGCTTGAGTCAGGGGCACCTTAGTCTTCAAGATGACATCTTTGCTTTTCAACACTTTAAAGAGGTCTTTTGCAGCAGATTTGCCCAATGTAATGCATCATTTGATTTCTTGACTGCTGCATCCATGGACATTGTTTGTGGCGCCAAGTGAAATGAAATCTTTGACAACTTCAATATTTTCTCTGTTTATCATCATGTTGCTTATTGATCCAGTTGTGAGGATTTTTGTTTTCTATTTTTTTGTCATTCCTTATAGTTTCTTTCTTTTTTTTTTATTGTACTTTAGATGAAGGTTTACAGAACAAACTATATTTTCATTAAACTGTTAGCACACATATTGTTTTATGACATTGGTTAACAACCCCATGACATGTCAACACTCTCCCTTCTCTACCTTGGGTTCCCTATTACCAGCTTTCCTGTTCCCTTCTGCCTTCTGATCCTTGTCCCTGGCCAGTTGTGCCCCTTTAGTCTTGTTTTGTTTCATGGGCTTCTCTAATACTTGGCTGAAGGGTGAACATCTGGAGTGACTTCATTACTGTCAGACCAGTAAGTCTGGTCTTTTTTTGTGAGTTAGAATTTTGTTCTATATTTTTCTCCAGCTCTGTCCAGGACCCTGCAATTGTGATCCCTATCAGAGTAGTCAGTGGTGGTAGCCAGGCGCCATCTAGTTGTACGAGACTCAGTGTGGTGGAGGCCATGGTAGACGTGGTCCATTAGTTCTTTAGATGAATCTTTCCTTGTATCTTTAGTTTTCTTTATTGTCCCTTGCTCCCGAAGGAGTGAGACCAGTGGAGTATCTTAGATGGCTGCTCACAGGCTTTTGAGATCCCAGACACTACTCATCGAAGTAGAATGTAGAACATTATAAATTATGTTACGCCAATTGAGCTAGATGTTCCCCGAAACCATGGTCCCCACAGCCCTCAGCCCAGCAATTCAGTCCCTCAGGGAGTTCGGATGTGTCTATGGGTCTTCCAAGATCTTGCGTTTTACAAGTTGTGCTGGCTTCCCCAGTATTGTCTACTGTCTTACTCTTCACCAAAGTTAACCCTTATCTATTGTCTACTTACTGGTTTTCCATCCCCAACTCCTCTCGTAACCATCAAAGACTGTTTCTTTTTGCGTGTAAACCTTTTCATGGGCTCTTATAGTAGTGGTCTCATACAATATTTGTCCTTTTGTGATTGACTTATTTCATTCAGCATAATGCCTTCCAGATTCTCCATGTTATGAGATGGTTCACAGATACCTCATTGTTCTTTATTGTTGCATAATACTCCATTGTGTGTAAGTACCATAGTTTGTTTATCCATTCATTTGTTGATGGGTATCTAGGTTGTTTCCATCTTTTTGCTATTGTGAACATTGCTGCAATGAACTTGGGTGTGCACCTGTCTATTCATGTGATTCCCCTTACTTCTCTAGGATATATACCTAGGAGTGGGATTGTTGGATAGTATACTATTCCTATTTCTAGCTTTCTAAGGAAGCACCATATCATTTTCCAAAATGGTTGTATCACTTTGCAATCCCACCAGCAGTGCATAAGAGTTCCGATCTCCCAGAAGCCTCTCCAACATTTGTTATTTCCTGTTTTTTTGATTCCTGCCAGTAAAGCCTGGGTGAGATGGTGTCTCATTGTGGTTTTTGATTTGCATTTCTCTAATGACTAGTGATCACAAGCATTTCCTCATGTGTCTGTTGGCTGCTTGAATGTCTTCTTTGGTGAAATGTCTGTTCATTTCCTTTGCCCATTTTTTAATAGGATTGTCTTTTTGTTGTAGAGGTATTGGATTTTCTTATAGATTATGGAGATTAGACCTTTGTCTGACTTGTACTGTCCAAAAATTTTTTCACAGTCTGTAGGTTCTCTTTTTACTCTTTTGGTGAAGTCTTT